>NC_136059.1:347832705-348506153 GCF_964261635.1 Lissotriton helveticus
GAATAGAAGAACAGAAGAGTATATATGAAGAAAGAGGAAGGAATGTAATGAGACACAGAGACAAAAGTGTGGAGAAAAGACAAATATTAAGAAAGACTGACCGTAAAAGGGGAGAGGGAGTACTATGAGAACACAGTAAGAACTATGACAACAGTGGTGAATATAAAGACAAGAGAGAATATAAAGAGGGGGACAAATATGCAAAAAGAGGAGCAAGTATGAAAAAAAGTAGAAAAAGAGAGCAGAGTATAAGAAAAAGAAGATAGTATAATCAGAGAGGAAGAAGTAAGACGAGAGAGGAGGGAGTATGACAAGAGAGTGTAGAAAATATGCAAAAAGGTGTGAATATAATTCCTTAATGTACACACATACATAGTGTGATATCACCCCAAAAAATTATAAGACCATGCATTTTACCAAAACACATTTACTACTGTTAAACATTTAAAAAGGAACGAATATAGGGGCATATTATCAAGGACCGGTGTTAATATTATCGCCGTTTTATCGGCCGGAAACTAACAATAAAACGGACAATAATGGGCTTGATAATACGCCCTTGTTAATTCCCATAGACACCCATGTTCTGGTGTTAACATGGGCTTCTATAGGAAATAACAAAGGCGTATTATCAAGCCCATTATCGCCGTTTTATCGGCAGTTTCCAGCCGAGAAAACGGCGATAATTTTAACACCGGTCCTTGATAATATGCACCATAATTCCTTACTGTACACACATGCACAGTGTGATATTAGACAAAAAAATATGAGACCATGCATTTTACCATTTACTACTGAAAAACTTTTAAGTGACTATACATATTCCATGTATATATTTACTACATTTAAGTGAACAACACGGACTCATTTTCCAAATACATATGCAATTTACTACATTATTTCTGCCACTATTACATCAAAAAAACTAACAGAATAAAACAACAAAGACACACAAGGGGCTTGTATATCGACCTAGACTATATACAGAAGGAGACAAACAAGAAAGAGGACATAACAGGGAGTATCAAGAAAAAAATTAAATATGAAGAGAATAGGAAGAAAATGAGGAGACAGAAGGAATAAGAGAAGAAATAGGAAAATATAAAGACAAAGAACAGCAATATCACTACAGAGGACAATATAAGAAAAAGACAGTAGTACCAAGAGAGAGAAAGGAGTAAGTTGAGACAGAGGAAGGTATAAAAAAAGAAGCTAGAAATTATGGAAAAAGGGACAAATATAGGCCCATATCATGAAGAAAGGGCGACACATTATCGCCGCTTTTATCGTCAGGAAACTGCCGCTAAAGCGGCGATAATGGGCTTGATAATATGGCCTTGTGAATTTCCATACAAGCACAGGTTAACACCATAACCTGGGCTTCTATGGGAATTCACAAGGGCATATTATCAAGCCCATTATCGCCGCTTTACCGGCAATTTCCTGCCGATAAAAACTGCGATAATGTATCGCCCTTTCTTGTTATTATGGCCCATAATTCCTTAAAGTACACAGACGCACAATGTGATATTAAGCAATAAAAAATAACAGCATGCATTATAGCAAAACACATTTACTACTATAAAACGTTTAACAAGGGACGAATATAGGGGCATATTATCAACACACGCGATAAAATTTATTGCCGCTTAATCGGCAGAAAACTGCCGATAAAGCAGCGATAATGGGCTTGATAATATGCTCTATGCAATTCCAATCAAAGCCCATGTTAGATGTCCTTCACATCTAACAAGGGCTTCGATTGGAATTGCATAGAGCATATTATCAAGCCCATTATCGCTGCTTTATCGGCAGTTTTCTGCCGATTAAGGGGCAATCATTTTCTCACCTGTCTTGATAATATGCCCCATAATTCCTTAATGTACAAACATGCACCACATACATTCCCATACAATTTATCAACTCACATTTCAAATTGATTTGTAGATTAAGAAGAATGCCACTCACACAGTAGATATTCTTATATAGAATCTCTCTAGGTCAGTGTTTGCAGCAGAACCACGAAATGGAACATTTTCCCTCTCATTTTACACATACATACATATAAATAACCAATTAAAATCCTTCACACATTAATTCGAAACGAAACACACATTTCCATTGCTTTAACATTTCAAACCTTTCCAACTGACATAACTTTCCACCCTACCCCCAACAGATCATGCAAAAGTCAACTGTCAACAGAGGTCAAAAGTTCAGCACTCTAAAAAACACTGCTCCTCAACAATTTTAGACTATGCATAATCACTTACTTATAAGTACCAATAAAAAGAAAAGGTCTCATTACAAGCAACCAACATATAAACACATACACTTGATAGATATCTGTAAAATATATTTTTTTTATTGATTTTTTCTTGCTTACGTACACTTATGAAACGACTTTCAGAATTCGCACAGTACACGTACACTAAATATACCGTAAAAAAAAAAAATAGCATCTATCACTAATTTTTTTCAATCCCCGGGGACCCCATCCCCCGGGGCTCACATATAATGTTCAGCACCATGGAGGGAGCCCCAAAACCCCCCCGGTCCCAGCCGGCTCCCTGCGTCCTTTGGGAGCCGGCATTGCTTTTTGTCAGAGAGACCAGCTTACATGCTGCTCTCTTAGACGAAAAGCAATCTGCTTTCCTACTTGAAAGAGAACTCTCGCCCTACCATAGCAAACAGCAGTGTGCAGGCGGTCAACTAGAGCCACATTTCAGGGGGGGCTTGAAAATATTTGGGGGGGGCTAAATCTTCCAACCACGGACAGAGTGGCTGTAAGAAGGGGTGAACACACAACAAAATCCTCATTTACAAGTAAATGGTCTTTAAAATACCTGTTAAGTACTCGGGTGCGGCTCAATTAGATGCCTGCCACCCCGTGAAGCTGTCTCTGCCCGGGCTGACACACACGACGGGGGGGCTGAAGGCCTGTGAGCCCAATGGGTGTTGCGCGCCTGGCTGTGTCCTAGGGATACAAATAAACAATGGTCCTTAACCTATTGATCACAGTAATTGACCCAATCAATTTTCATTTAATCATTTAAACATTCAAGAGCACTTCAGTTGAATCTGCTCCAATTTTAAATTAATATCTTGAAAGAAAAACACAAAAGCCACTACAACCCAAAAACAGAGATACAATGTATTTAATTCATTGTCTCATGTCTAGATTTCAGTTTATACAATAATGAAAATTTTTCAATAATTAAAAATTCGATAGAACAGTTGCCCAAGAGAGCGTGCAAAAGAGTGTGATCAGAGTGTTAAGTGAGTGAAGAAAAGAAAGGCATTCACAGCAATAATTATCCCAATTTCACATTATTTATAAATCAATAACGGTATTCTAAATTATGCCGTATTGACTACCTGGCCAAACTGAAATTACCACATAGCTGTTACAAATAAATTTTTCAGGGACATTTATGTCATCAGTAAGCACTGTAATAGATAGAAGTTATTATGGTCCAAGGTAAAGAGAGGGGAGCGTCGACGTTTCGACTCGACTTAGGGCCAACCGGTCATTTGAACCTGGGGCATGCGAGTCTTCATCAGGACAAAGGGATGAACATGGACAACCAAGGGATATCGATGACCCTATAAAAGTGTAATATAAAAGGGGGGTGTTACCCAACAGTAGTGGCAAAATTGATTCAATCAAAAACCATAGAAAAGAAAAGGGGGGGGTTTGGCTAACCCTAAGTTGGAGAACCAACAAGGTATGTATCCTTTGATATGTGCCCCTGCAAAACAAATTATACAGTGCATCTAGACTTGATCCATTTTCAATACTACACAGCAACCTATAATTGGGTCACACCGGATGGAAAAATTACCTTAAATGTAGACAAATCAATCATCCAATTAAGGGGTGGAGTGTACCATGTATGTACCAAATTCCGACTGATGGCACCTAAAAAATTACAGGCAACATCAGTCAAAATATACTAACTAATTATAAGGCAGAGTGGGGCTTAATAATAGCCAACAGTGTTTACCTTATCTTCTTTCTTAGTTATTCTCTATATACGTCCAGAGCTCCTGTCACCACAGTTCAGGCAGCTGGTCAAAACGAAAAAAGATATGAGGGAATTCATATAAGTAATCCACTCTCTTCAAATTAAAGAACCGACCCTAGCTAAATATCTCTACATTACAGTACAATGTGATGAACCATTGTAGAGCCACGTCAGAGCTGTTTACCTTATCGTCTCTTTTGTTCCGTATGTTTTTCCAAGGCTCCTGTCACCATAGTTCAGGTAGCTGTTTCGAATAAAGGGAGGAGGAAAGGTATAAATAATTCACTCCATCCAGAAATCTGGTAAAAACGGCCAAAACGCGATGCCCTAAGGCTTTGTAGGGTTTTTCAAACGCAATCCCAGAAAATGAATAAAGGATCATGGCACTTACCATTTGGGCAATGATTGTCCAAAAAACGGAGGACGCCGAGTCTGAGTATCAACCGGGTTACAGCAACGCTGGATTCACTTCCGCGTTCAAATTAAGGAAGTACCCGCTCAGCATCGGCATAGAGAGAGGACTGTGCTCCTCGTAACCGAGATTCTTTTGGTAAGATCTCTAAGTTAGAGAGACTTGAAAAGAAGCTCATCAGAACCAGACTTCATGGGCATACTCTAGCCAAATACCTTCGTTCCAATGTGATTCCCATTGGTCTGCAGGTACGGAATGAACCGCCTATTTTTCTTGAAAATCCAAAGTTCAAGGAAAACTTCAGTTTCGTGTCCAACACCTGTTCAAGACATTGGATGGTGTTGGGCATTGAAACTGCTGTAGAGGAGGTGGAAAGACTTACAAAAGAAATAGCGGATCTAAGAAAGGAAATTATTGACGACAAGGCCCTTGTGAATGTTTAACGAACGTGGTGTAAGGACTTGTAGACAGGCACTAGTGGCAAGCTTAAATCCAGAGGACTTACCAATGAACTCAGCTTTCGTTAAATTTCTACTTATGGTTCAAAAAAAGTTGGAAGCCTGTACTTGATTCATTTATGAGTTGTGTGAATATGAACCTTTTGAATTAACCAAAAAAAAAACAATTTTAAACGATTGATTTTTATATCAGATTGATGAAAATTATTCGAACATACAGATAGTTTGCATTTTATAATTGTAAATGTTTTTACTTGCTTTTTGTAAGATTTTAATTAATCAAACAAATAAACAAATTTAACCATAATTTAGAATACCGTTATTGATTTATAAATAATGTGAAATTGGGATCATTATTGCTGTGAATTCCTTTCTTTTCTTCACTCAGTTAACACTCTGATCACACTCTTTTGCACGCTCTCTTGGGCAACCGGTCTATCGAATTTTTAATTATTGAAACATTTTCATTATTGTATAAACTGAAATCTAGACATGAGACAATGAATTAAATACATTGTATCTCTGTTTTTGGGTTGTAGTGGCTTTTGTGTTTTTCTTTCAAGATATAAATTTAAAATTGGAGCAGATTCGACTGAAGTGCTCTTGAATGTTTAAATTATTAAATGAAAATTGATTGGGTCAATTACTGTGATCAATAGGTTAAGGACCATTGTTTATTTGTATCGCTTTATACCCGAGTCCATACCTTGTGGGCTACCCCATTTTCTTTAATGTGTCCCAGGGATAGGCACCCCGTAACACTACAGGAGCCGGCCCTGGCAGGTGGTAGTCCCCAGGCCCATCAAGGGCTCAACAAAGGCCATCAAAGATTTTGACCTTGGGGATCATTGTAAACCACCCTAAGCAGTCCTAGGGGGACAGGAAGTCCAATAGCAAATAGCAAACTTTTCCTGTCAATCTACACACACATATACAAATAAATAAAAAATCACATTTATTCCCAGATTACATAAAAATGAAACACACTTTTATATTGCTTGAACTTTTGCACCCTTTCCAACTGACAAAACTTTCAACCCTTCCCCCATTCCACAATCTGCCAGTTACCATAGAAACACTTCAGGGAACACCTAACTCAGCACACAGGTGAAAAGTTCAAAATACATTGTTGCAAATTAAAATAGTAAGTGTGCTTGACTTGAGAATATACCAGCTTATCTTATGTAACGTATTTTTCGATAATTTTTTCTTAACCAATAATAATCAGCATTTTAAAAAACAGAAAAATTCATCCTACCTTAGTGTAGAATGTTCTCGAACAACTAATCATTCCTTTTCTTTTTTCAAAACTGCATTTTGTCCACCATTTTTGAAAAAATCTTACTTTTCAAACTGCCATTTCATTTACAGAGACCTTCAGAGTGCATCCAGACCTCTCTTCAAGATGCTTACAGTGTGGATTGTGGGACACAGCTATATTTTCTGGAGTCAAAGGTACGCAGAACAGATAGGAATTCACAAAGACCTACGTTTACCAAATGTAGACATTAAATGGATTGGACAGAGAGGATTAAAGTGGCACCAATTGATACCATTGGTGAAATCCTTTTTGCATCTTCAACACCCTGACCTCATAATTGTGCACAGTGGTGGCAATGACCTAGGCACTTTGACAGGGGAAGGTCTGGACATGCTTATGAAGGACACCTTTGCACAATTGATGACACTGTTCCCCAAAGCTGCCTTTGTATATTCTAATATATGCCAAATGCAGAAATGGAAGCGGTCCAACCACCATTGTCCACAGATTGAAAAAGCTAGGAAACATGTGAATAAATCTGTTTCTGCCTTTCTCCGAGGCTATAGAAAGGGGTTCATCTACCACAATAATCTACGTTTCAATATCCATGACATCTATAGGAGAGACGGTGTACATATTACAGATGAGTGAAACAGAGTCTTCCTCTTTAGACTCTGCATTGGTACTTACTTGTAGGTACTAACATCTCCCAATAAACACAAGGGCTCTGTTTAGAGCCACCCAACATCTAAACACATACACTTCATAAATATCTTAAAAATATTCTTCTTTTTCTTCCTTCAGTACGCTTATGGGACGACTTCCAATCTTCGCACAGTACGTCGTCCATACGTGCTTTGTATGCGTACGATAAATCTAACATTAAAACAATATCCTTTATCACAAATGTTTTATAATCCCCAAAGAACCCCTTCCCCCGGAGCTCAAATGTAATGTTGTGGATCGTAAGAAGAGCCCCAAGGCCTCCACGGTCCCAGCCAGCTCCCCACTTCCTGCGGGAGCCGGCATTGCTTTTCGTCACAGAGAGCAGCTTCCATGCTTCCATTCTACTTTCAAAGATGATTTCAACAGTTATACATTTTATAAAATAATATAGTACTGCACGCTAAAGGAGAAAAATCAGCACAATTATAATAAATAGAAAATAGGAAGAAAAAAAACTTCTACACTCAACAAACTCGTAAGCAGACTTCTCAGTTTAATTTAAAAGCACCCTACCACAACTAGTTTTTGAAACGCATTGTACAATAAAATGCATCACAAATAGGCTACATACATAGTGACTGTATCGTCACGTCATATAGTAAAAAGAAAGCCACTCTTATGCTACCAGGAAAACACAACAACACTATAAGGCCCAAATTTCCATTGTAGTGATTTGTTAGTTGCAGGTCTAGTTGTCAGATCGACACACACACTCCCTCATGGCTGGTAAACACCCACACCACACCCATCCAGCACATTCGTCACTACACATATGACCCTATGTATAAAAAAGAAGGAGCACACGTGTTGTATGCCATTTTAGAGTTGTTCCCAAACAACCGAACAAAGGTCCCACTACCACATGCGTGGCCTCTTTGGTCACTGAGTTAGTGGTGCCCGGAGCACTGAGCGGATGAAGAACCTGCAATGATGATGAAGGGATCACAAGTATGTCGTTAGCCATACAGATATCAAGACTCGGCACCATATATGAGACTTCTTTGTTGGAGATCGGGACTACATCATGAAGAAGGTGTCTTTTCCACGAAAAGGTGAGCAGTGAGGCTTGAGTATGCATCGGAAGGAGTCAAAGGGTTATAGCTGACTACATACATAAATGCGACTTACTATTTTAGACAAACGCACTCCTACATAATGTATTAATATACATGTTTAATTTTTTTCCCAATACCAGTAAAGTTTTTATAATCGCTGAAATGTCCGGAATATATTCACAATACAAACAGTTCATAGAAATGTGACAATCAACGTCTATAAAAGCGCGATAATATCTAACTCCAAATTAATATAGCAACAATTACCAATCATAACATCTTTCTTTTAATATCTTTAAGATGTACAGCTTCACGATGGATTATGTAACAAGGACGACGGCAATAGCACAAGGTGAGCAAGGAAGCTTGTTTCTAAAACAACGACAAGTTATCTATGAAAGGAGAGAATCTGTAGTATGCAGCAAGCGCAAAAAAAACATTGGGCTAACGGGGCTTCAGCTAGGATGACATAGCTTCCTGGGCCCACACCCAGTCGCACCCGAGTACGTCACAGGTCTTTCAAACTCATTTTGCTTGTTAATGAGGCTTTGATATCCCCCCCTGCTTACAGCCCCTGCAGCTCCACTCTTCTTTTTGCTGGAACTTAAGCCCCCACCCCAAATTTTTGTAGCCCCACCACCCCCGATATTCTTGACTGTGGTTGCGCCTCTGGCTTCACGTACCCCTCCCCTGTCCTGTATGTCTCTCCCACGTTTTAATCTCCTTTTTTCCCTTTCTCTTTCTTACTCTCTCACATCGTTTCTCTTTCTTTTTTAACGTTTTGCGCGCTGCTATCTACACTCTGCTCCATACAACCTTATCTGAATAGAAGTGATTAACTCTCTTCATTACAGTGAAGGCTTCTTCCACACGTAGAGCACCATCTTTCAATCACTCTCTGTGACATCATTTCTCTTTCTCTTCTAAACTTATAGAAAATGCTGTCTGCTTTGATGTGTAGAAGCACAGTTGAATTCAAGTTGTGAAATCCAGTGGCCGCAGTGTTTATACAAGGTAAGCACAGAGCCCTAGATATACAATCCCTCCATTGCAATGCATTAGAAATAAGTTGGCGTATTTACAATACCGTTATGCCACTTTTGTGCCAGTAACGCAGTAGACACTTCCATATAGACACCACTTGAACGCGGCACTATAACAGAACTGAAATGTACTAGGCACACTGCACACGTAAAACTGTAGTGTTACCTTCATTTGTGAAAGGAGACAGTGGGTAGTGTGCTGCAGCTTCACTGTGTAAAATGTATAATTACCTCCGAGCAGTGACAACATATAGGTTACAACAGTCTGACAAACAGATCTAAAAGCTTATTATGCCACTTTTCTGTCACTTTTAACATGGGAAAAGTGACGCAAGGAGCTTGTAAATCTACGTCTGACTTTTCAATAAAAAATCTCAACTCCAGACTCTGTGACACAGTTTTAATGTTGTTTTCTCTCTCTTTCTCTCTCTCACTCTGTGACATCATTTCTCTTTTAAACTTATAGAAATGCTGTCGGCTTTCATGTGTAGAAGCAAAGGTGTCTTTAAGTTGTGAATTTCACTGGCCGCACTGTTTGGCCGCAGTGTTTATACAACGGTAAGCACAGTGGCCTAAATATACAATGCCTTCATTACAATGCATTAGAAATAAGTCGGTGTATTTACAATACCGTTGTGCCACTTTTGTGTCAGTAACGCAGTAGGCACTTACATATAGACACCTTCTTGAAGGCGGCACTAAAACAGAACTGAAATGTAGTAGGCACTTGTACACGTAAAACTGTAGTGTTACCTTCATTTGTGAAAGGAGACAGTCCGTAGTTTGCAGCAGCTTCACTGTGTAAAATATTTAATTACCTCCGAGCAGTGACAACAGATAGGTTACAACAGTCTGACAAACAGATCTACAAGCTTATTACGCCACTTTTCTATTACTTTTAACATGGGAAAAGTGACACAAGCAGCTTCTAAATCTACGTCTGACTTTTCAAGAAAAAATCTCAGCTTCAGACTCTGCGAGACAGTTTTAAAGTTGTTTTCTCTATCTTTCTCTCTCTCACTCTGTGACATCATTTCTCTTTCTCTTTTAAACTTATAGACACTGCTGTCTCCTTTGCCTTGTAAAACAGCACCTGAAGTGAAGTTGTGAATTCCACTGGACGCAGTGTTTGGCCGCAGTGTTTACACAACGGTAAGCACAGAGGCCTAGATATACGATACCTTCATTGCAACGCATTAGAAATAAGTCATCGTATTTACAATCCCGTTATGCCACTTTTGTGTCAGTAATGCAGTAGGCACTTCCATATAGACACCACTTGAACGCGGCTATATAACAGAAGTGAAATGTATCAGGCACACTGCACATGTAAAATCGTAGTGTTACCTTGACTTGTAATGCTTCAGCTCATTTACTCACATCTACATAATTCTAAACTCTAATTTTCTTTTTTGTTTTGCAGATTACCAATCGTACATCTTTTGGAGTCAACATCACATTTTGTTTATACTATTGTTTTTTAAAGTTATTTTTCTACTTGTTTATTATATAGTTATCATTAAGTTTTGTTTACAGTTATTCTTTTAATAAAAGTTAATAAAAAAACTACATATTATTTTTTGTTTGGGGGGGTGACGGTCCACAATAAAAATAATATTTATAATGTTGAAGTACTATAGTAAGATGTTCAAGACTAGGACTGAAAAGTACTGAGTTATATTTTCTCTGGATACACTACAACATGGTAAAGAAATCAAACTAATACGAAACAATGTGTACCACATTTACAAACCTCTTGCGACATTTTCCCATGCAAATCTACCCCCTACAAAATTAAGTGTGTGGGCCTCAATGACGCCCCTCAAACCACGGAAACAATAACCCCACAAAGACTTCTATAGTGTATGAGACGGGCTGCGTGGCCCTCCACCTGGTGCCCTGGAGTCCACGACGCCCAGACCCGGTTGCTGCAGTGTCCTGGGGGGAAACAGCCATTACAACGCGGTCATAAGCACGTGAGATCGTCACCACGAAACCATTAGCACGCATATGGCTTTACCACACATGCTTTTACAACTAGTATCCATTTACCACGCATTATAAATGCATAACATTAATAATGTCTTTGTGTTCACGAACACGCATTGTAATGGCTGTGGCTTACATCCTTCAAATTAGTTTCTAGGTATACGTGTGACCAAGTCTGATAAGATCGGAGGCCAAGGAAAAAAACCCTGGTGTCTGTGGCAGGAAATCTCATCGATCACAGAGAAAATAAGCAGAGGGTAAAATGAAAGTAACACGTATAATAAAAATAACAGAGGAAAACTACTAAAATGGCGGTGGACGGAGTATGTAATCAACATTTGGCGCCTCGGCAATACGTTTCAAATAAATATAGATAGAATATGTTTATTAATGTATTACAAAAGTATAGCAGCGGATGACACACACGGCCCGGGAAAAGAAAGCGGCAAATTTAACACCTGAAATGAGGAGAGGTTTGCTTGGCGAACTTGAAGAAAAAGAAAAAAAACGGGTGCTTGGAAACAAGGCTGTGCATGCGTAGAGAGTACAACTGGTGCAGAAAAATAAAAACGGAAAGTTTCACATACTATCAAAGAAATATAGCTCTTTTTTGACTAGTAAAGTAAGTTCTCAAAAATAGCTTTTTCTTTTTTTTTTAGCCCCAATGCACCCACGATCCCAGACGGCTCCCTGCGTCCTTCGACAGCCCACATTGCTTTAACACAGACAGCAGCTTACATGCTGCTCTCTGTGATGAAAACCAATCTTTTTTTCTTACTTGAAAGAGACATCAGATGAACTTGCTCTCTTTTTCAAATAAGAAAGTGGTTTTCTAGGGTAAAGTGGGAGCGGCGACAGTACCGCCCTACCATAGCAAACAGCAGTGTCCCGGAAGTACGCACCCCGAGACACTGCAAGAGCCGGTGTTCTATCGATAGCCTCACCCCATCTGTCTGTACCCCCACACCCCTGCATTTCCACGCATTCGCGTAATTCTGCGCAGCCGCACTATGGTCCATGTCTTAGATGCATGTATTTTTAAGCTCCCCACTCAGAGTTAAAGTATACAACTGGAGTTCATTAAGACTGTGGTCGGTTGCGATGTAAGTTCAAATACGTTAAATTAACAAAGAGCGGGAGAAGGGACCGAAAGGTAATTCACAATACAGAGTATAAATTGTTTTGCCCTGGAACCTTTTTATGTTGTTTACAATTAAACAATATTTTTTGTAGGTTCCGAGGCTATGTCATGGCACCATCTATGCTACAGCTCAAAATGGTGGCCCCGCGTAGATAAAACTGAATTGAAAAGGCCTTTTCTTTCTATATTTTAAGCGGGTTTCTCTAGGGCACGGACTTAACGCTGAATATTCCACCATTATTAAGGATATTTTGTTTGTCGAACTACCGCATTTTGGATTTTCCACGCGTAGGGTGTGCACAGCCAGATGGGGGAGCACGAATAGACAAGCAAAACCTGCATGTATCGGCACCCCTCTGACGTAGGGGGTGTACAAAACGACACGGGCCCTGGGAGATGGTGGACCCCAGGACGATCAAGAGTTCCACTAAGGGGGCCGCGCGACCCCCTCCCAACATTAAAAAACCCCGGGGAGTCCACGTACCCGGGACTGGAAAGTCATTTTACATATTACTGCCCCAGGAAGGTGGCGATGTCCCGACGTGTACGGGGAGAGAGAGAGGGAGAGCTGAAAACATACTTTAAAAAAAACTATTTACAAAAAAAAGCCTTGTCGGGGTGACGGTCACCGAGACTGAGGGGAGGAGGACTGTAACCCCCCTGCATACTTCAAAATAAAACAACAGAGGGGTGGCGTTCTCCGGTGCTCAGGGCACCTTACAAGTCCCCCATTATGAAAAGCATTACCCCCGGAATTTGCCCCTCGAGACCTAATGAATAAAACATACTTCTAGGTTTTTTTTCCCTTTTCCACCGCACACGAGTACCATACGCGTACACCGCGATTTTTATTTTTTAAAGAATAAAAATTTAGCCTAAAAATGCATATACGACCCACTGAGCAAGCCTAGAGGGTCATGATGGTTCTACCCTGCCCCCTTTCCTTATTTCTCAACTTTGTTTTACTGTTTTCTTGACACTCGGTTCTAGCGACGAACAAGATGGCTGCTAACACTTCCTGGTTTGGAGTGTTGACAGACAGTTGACAGCCAATCAGCATGCAGCTCGTGCTCGTAATTGTACGGATTTCCGTACGCGTTCCGAACTTCGTCTCTAGATATCGCTATGATTTTACTTGTAATTTTCTCAGAACCTACTGAACAGATTTACACAATTTAACAAAAAGCACGATCTGCGAACCACACTCTACCTCTCTAACAAATTTGGAGTAATTCCATTCAGCCGTTCAGGCTGTAGCCTTGGCTAAAGGTCCCTATGGAAAATTGCATGGGGAAAACACGTTTTTTACCCCCTTTTTTCTCGGCCCCCACTTGATGAATCACCCCTAAACTATCAGGGAAGGAGCGTAACCGAGCAGGCCATTTTCTTGGAGAAATTCGCGAAGATTCGTCCATCGGCGCCAAAGTTATTCCAAATAGAATATTGCGGATATCCTTTGGAAAGTAGGTCCTAACTATAGCTACCTACTGGCGACCGGCAGTAGGTAATATATATATATATGCCTTTAAACAGTTTATAGATCAGTGCGCTCTCAGGAAAAACCAATCTCACTACGATTCAGCGTTCACCTCCAGTTTATTCACAACGCGTTTCGCTTTGAAAGAGGCTTGATCACGTGAATGTGCAAACCAATGCGGGCAATAGTTATCGGCACAACATCATAGTCAAAGAAATAGTGCTACATAACATTAACGTTCTGAAATGCTTATGCTGTGGCATATTGACTTTTAACATCATGTAATGTTACAAAATGGTCAGCAAATATCCAACTGAAATCAGTATCTAGCACCGCAATATGTAATGACAAAACATGAGTAAAATTAAATTAAAATCCATATTGTGTCATACTTCGTGATATAACTTGTTAATACAAACAAACTTGGAAACAGAATGTGCGTAACCAAAGTTCATTGAAAAACATATCCACCGATGCTGTAGCTGTAAACAGATTGTGGTGTAAACATGGCTGTTAAACGGTAACCCTGGGGCCGGTCTCTTGCCGTGTGCGTCAGAATGTGATCCACTCCTGTGTCAGTCAAGCGTCCCTGGTGCAGTAGCCATGGAAACGGGAGCACAGAATCCTATTGGGTATAATACCGTGCCGCGTCTCTGCAAATAATATCCTTGCGGGTGTATTCTACATGATTGTAAATTGTACATGAATGCCCCAGTGGCATAGGAGACTCCACAACTACAGAGCTCCAGTCATAAATCTAATGATGCGTAGATACCTTAAGTAATGTGGCCAGGATATAGCCTGTGATGGGAATTAAGTGGTACAAAAGCCGGGCTGAAGACGGCTGAAATGCCAGAAACCGGTCCTCGGAAGCTCGTTTCCGGTCCAGGGAAGGCATGGCTTGGCAGTTCGGGCTGGACTCTTCCCATGAGGCACAGGGTCAGACTGATTTGCATATGGCCATGTCTGAACTGGGGTGGCAGAGTGGGCTAAAGAACGTGATGGATTAAACCCAGATCTGTTGACTGGGTGTGAGTGTTTGATTGGTTCAGATGCTCCGTCCATCACCACCCCCTTTTGTACCATTTTGTGCGCCATAAGTTGGCCGGGTATGCTCATACGTGAGTCCCTTGCTCACTTTGCCACTGGATTCAAGCAAGCCGGGCTGAAGACGGCTGAAATGCCAGAAACCGGTCCTCGGAACTTGTTTCCGGTCCAGGGAAGGCATGGCTTGGCATTTCGGGCTGGACTGTGCCGATGAGGCACAGGGTCAGACTGATTTGCATATATTGCCATGTCTGAACTGGGGTGGCAGAGTGGGCTAAAGAACGGTGATGGATTAAACCCAGAGTGATGACTGGGTGTGAGTGTTTGATTGGTTCAGATGCTCCGTCCGTCACCACCCCCTTTTGTACCACTTTGTGACGGGAATTAGGCGTGTCTAGATACGACGCGTTCCCTGTTGTTGTAAAATGGTGGGATCACAAATTGCCACGTATATGTAATTGAGACACAGAGAGGGGATATGTGTATGTACCCATGGCGTATTGGATAATATGTATGTAGTAAATCTTACATACCGCAATGCAGTGTATGATCATAAGTGACAATTCATGCATATGAATTCAATCTAGTCAACTATAAAATACACAATCACAATCTGACATGGTAAACCCACAGTATTGCCACAGTGGCACTGTGCAGCATTACTGTGTGGAGCGAGTGTTCCCCAATCCCATGGAAACTAATCCTGGGTTAACAGTTGTCAATAACCAACATGACCGCATCAAGCAAGGTCAAAAAACATAATGCCACGGGCAAAGTGCATCAAATGAAATGTTGTGCAACAGAAACATTACCCATACAAAGTCAAGTGACGAAGTGCTCAAATGTATAGCAGTAGAAGAAGAATGAGGATAGGTGGTCCATGCCAGTGATTGTCAGTGAGTGGACCGCTTCCTTTCTTCCTGTGAGAAAGATAAGAGAAAGAAAAGACAATTGCTAATTAAAAACAGGTCATCTGATTACTGATTGTGCTAGAAAACTCGAAAGAAGTTAAAAACAGCGAATACTGTGTTCGTCTAACAAGTAGAAGAAGATAGGATATCAAACAAAATGGATTAAATAGCTAGGAGATTCCTGCGGAGAAGAAATGAGAACATTCTAGAGAGGGGAGGATAGCATGAGTTTATACACTTCCAATACTGAAACATATAGGAAGGCGGCAAATATAGAGAGTGTGTTACATGGCATCTATTCTTTGAGATGTACTGATAGCTCTTCTTCCTGATTTCTGGTCTCTTTCTCTGCATGGTGACCCAAGGAAGCTTTGTATAGCAAATAGCCTGTCAAAGCGAGAGGGAATCCCCTTCTACCACATAAACGCACCTTAGAGAGTGCGACACATAGTAAAAGATAAAAACAATCACTTTAATTTAGTAATCCTTTTTTATTACACCTTATTCACACTTGGTCCTGAGGAAAGCCAGTTTTAATACAAAAGGCCTGTATGCATTGTAGTGAATCAAAGATTTTGTGGGTTTCCAAAAGGAGAATTATAAAGGGTGATAACAGACTTTAGTTACATTATAATTCATTTGTTGATGGTACCATACTAATTTCAGGAATTGTGGTGTGTTCTAAGGTGATTTTACCCTGTGAATAACCTTCTGCTGAGATATCATGAATCATGTTTGAGAGGAAACTATTTTCACATGCTTGTCCCATAGAGTTTTGGAAGGTGCTCCAGAAGCTAAAATGAGAGCATATTTTCTGTAAATTCACATTATCTTTCTCAGTCATGTGAGAATGAAGTCTGACTTCCTCAGTAAAACATGTACATTCAACAAGGGCAGAGACTGTCAGTTGATTCCTTTTTGTTCTACTGCAGCTTCCCAGAGTGTTCTAAAGAACAACTAGAGTGCTAACAGCCTTACATATGACAACAGTATGGCACTCATGAAGCCATCTTGCTTGGAATAAACTGGTAACACTTAAAACATTTAATGTAAAAAGGAACAAAATGATGGCGTTCATTTTGTCATAGAAATTATGGTTAGTGCTGTAGAAAAAACAATTAGGACATGTTTCAAGTGTGATCTCAAATATCTTCCTGTTATATTTCAAGAGGAGCAGCCTGTCAGTTGATGCCTTTGTGTTCTACTGCAGCTTCCCAGAGTGTTTCAAAGAACAACTAGAGAGATAACAGTCCTACTTATGACAAAATGATGGCACACCTGAAGCCATCTTGATTAGAATAAACTGGTAACACTTAACACATTTAATTTAAAAAGGAACAAAATAAGGGGGTTAGTTTTGCCAGAAGAACATTTAGGGCATTTTTGAAGTGAGATCTCAAATGCTCTTCTATTTCATTAGAAAATTCTGACATGCAGACTGAAACAATCACTTTCAATACTAGCAGTAGACTTCCAGTTAACTCCCCGGTGAGCAGTAGCTTTACTACAGTGATCTAATGAACAACTAGAGTGCTAACATTCTGAATTTATGGCAAATGTGTGACACATCTGAATGCCTTCTTGATGGAATCAAAGTAAAAAACTGAAAGCATTTCCTACTGAGGAAACTGCAGTAAATGAGGAAATTAGGAAACTTCATAACAAATAAGTCTCCCAAGATGGCCACCAGAGAGAAAAGATCCCAGATGTAGCACAAATATCACCCAGATGTATCCCACATATAGCCCAATGACAGAAGTGTGCAAAATACTTTTTATTTTGAGTTTTTCTGCAGTTTTATATAGTGCAGACTGGTCAGGTATTGGAGCGTTACATCATACTTGGACCTCCTATAGCGTATTTTGAACGAAGTACAGGAGATTGATCTTGTGAAACATTGAACTTTACGATTCTGTTAACCTGAAGGTGCTCTGAACTGGGCTTTGTAACACCCATTTTTACCTACGGTTTTAATTAATTCACACTGTATTGCTTTAGGAAAGAGGATTTACTGTTTTTATGTACACTTTTATGATCTATTTTTCTAAATCAGATCTAATAAAGTTGAATGAATTCTATGGCAGGACGGAGGCGAGGATTATGCATATCTTTCCTCACTTTATTTGCATAGCAGTTCAAAGAAAACGTAATACAACAATCATTATGCAAACGACTACACAACCCATGAACCATTAGGGGGGTCATCTCAAAGGCAACTATAGTCCAATCATATCACAGTTCATCGTATATAATTTTGTGACGTCCCTTCCGCTTCATCTTTCTTCGCTGCTCGTCAGTTAAGTGCATTCCTTGCATTCTTGGCTTAATCTGACGTTGTTGCTGTTTGTATAGCGGTTTCTTGTGCACGTTATTAGCATTATTGTCTTGGTATTGTTTCATATTCCCTGCACAGCAGGCTCTTGCCCGAGCGCGTTCTACCCCTTGCAGTTTCTTCCACTTGCCCGAGCGCGTTCTACTCCTGGCAGTTTCTCCCGCTGTGCGCTCTGCGCGCGGTGAGATCCTGTCAGGCGCGTCTGGTCCGAGCAAGGCAGCTCCGTCGTGATTTCACCACTCGGCCACGTTAGTGACCAGTGTCACCTAGTGGTGGTAATTAGTATTGCGCCACAGTCTATTCTTATAACAGCTTTGGGGAAAGCCCAACTGTTGGAACACTGGCGAAGGGGCAGCCTTAAGGATTTTAAGGGAATTTGTTCTGTGCTCACACCCTCTGCTATCATGTCTTCTCCAGAAGACCATTTTTACTCCTGTTACCAGAAAGTGGAGGAGGAATGGCCCCCCAACTTCTCCCTCCAGCAGTGGACCAAGCCCTCTCTCTTGCTATTTCCAGGGCGCTGACTCCTCTTAGGGACTAGGTTGATAAGCTGGGGAAAAGCATCCCTGGGGTGTTCAGTGACCCAAATCTGGTAGTGGCGGGTCCCAGTAGCTCGCAGATGAGGAATAAAAGGGCAGTTAAGCAGTACGGGGGCACTTGGAAGGATTTGATAAACTTATGGAGACCTTCCTCAAGATTGCACGAACGCTAAAACATGCACCCTGTCGGGAGGAGAATGAGCCCGGAGAAAATTGCGACGCTGTCACCACTATTGTAGACCCCGACAGCGGGTTTCCCTTAGAGGGAGAGGGTATATTGGAGGACGAATTCTCCTCTGAAGAGGATAAGGACTTGGGCGTCCCAGGTGTCCAGAGTCCCACTCCTCTCAGTCCCAGGTTAGGGACTGAGAGGACTACCCAAATTTACCATCCTACGTCGGCAGAGTGGACTCCTGATGCCAAAGTGGCAGATTATGTGGTGGGGAAAATCCATCAACCCCTTGAAAGGGAGGTCAGGAACAGGATGAGGGGAGAATGCCCCAGGCCCTCACATACGGGAAAGGTGGCACACACGCATGAAATTGATGAGAAACTATGTACCTTTTTCTCCAAGTATATGAGGGATCCCAAGAAAGGAATTGATAGGTCTTGGACGTGGTAGGGCCCTTGACCCAAATTATTCAATTGTCGTAGCGTTCAAAAGAGTCAGGATCCCCTTTGTGCATGGGTATTGTGGCTGGTTGGGCGCACTACCCTAAACCCTAAAACACTACCCTCTCCACTACCCAAACACCACTGCACTACCCTAAACGCTAAAACACTACCCCAGCACGACACCCTACAATACCCAAACATAACTGCACTACCCTAAACCCTAAAACACTACCACCAGCATGACTCCCTACACTACCCAAACACCACTGCACTACCCTAAACCTTAAATCTACCCCCATCACAACCTCCTACACTGCACAAACACGACCGCACTACCCTGAACCCTAAAACACTACCCCCAGCATGACCCCTTCACTACACAAACACCACTGCACTGCCTCAAACCCTAAAACACTATCCCCAGCATGACCCCCTACACTCCACAAACACCACTGCACTACCCTAAACCCTAAATCTACCTCAGCATGACCCACTGCACTACACAATCACCACTGCACTACCCTAAACCATAAAACACTACCCCCAGCACGACCCCCTTCACTACCTCAAGACAACTGCACTACGCTAAACATTAAAACACTACCCCAAGCATGACCCCCTTGACTACTCAAACACAACTGCACTACCTCAAACCCAAAACCACTACCCCCAGCACGACCCCCTACACCACCCAAACACCACTGCATGACCCTAAACCCTAAAACACGACCCCTACACTACACAAACACCACTGCACTACCTAAACCCTAAAACACTAGAACCCAGCACGACCCCCTACAGTACACAATAACCACTGCACTACCCGAAACCCTAAAACACTACCCCATCACTACACAAACACCACTGAACTACCCTAAACCCTAAAACACTACCCCCAGCACGACCCCCTATATTACTACACAAACACCACTGCACTACCGTAAAACCAAAACACTACCACAGCACTACCCCTACACTACCCAAACACCACTGCACGACCCTAAACCCTAACACACTACCCCCAGCATGACCCCCTATACTACACAAACACCACTGCACTACCCTAAACCCTAAAACACTACCCCCAGCATGACCCCCTACACTACCCAAACACCACTGCACTACCTTAAACCCTAAAACACTACCCCGAGCACGACTCCCTACACTAAACAAATACCACTAGACTACCCTAAACCCTAACACACTACCCCCAGCACGACTCCCTACACTACCCAAACACCACTGCAAGACCCCAAACCCGAAAACACAACCCCTGCACTACCCAAACACCACTGCACTACCCTAAACCATAAAATACTACCCCCAGCGCCCCTCCCTACACTACACAAACACCACTGGACTACCCTAAATCCTAAAACACTACACCCAGTGGAGGTGGCCGCACTGGTTTTCTTTGTACAGCGCCACCTCCCCAAGACCGTTGCGGCAGGCACCAGGCCCGGTACCAAGAACGGGCTCTGGGAGCGTCGCCAGCTATGGGGGAAGGTGTGCCGGGCCATGTATCGGGAGTCTGGGGTCCGGCGCACCTACAACCAGGTGACGGACTGGTGGTCGGACATCCTGGACCGGGAGCAAGACCTGCTCGACCTGCTTGGAGTCGAGATCCCGGGCCCTGGTGAGTAGTAGTAGCTAGTATTTAATCACTACTTTGTTTTCTCCTGCTCTGTGTTATGATATTGCAAATATTTGTTTTTTCCGAAGAGCAAGAATGCTGCCGATAACATTGCAGGTAAATTATGTTTCAAAAGCTTATGTGATTGCAGGTGCTCGCCTGCTCACTGGCGGTGCTACTATGCTTACTTGTTTTCAATTTTGTGCTCATTTGGCCTGGGTGATTATGTATGAGTGTACTTTACAGAACTGCGTAATGCTAGACACTAGAGACTCAAGTCCGGTCCTTCCTTTGTACTCCTGCCACTAAGAAGAGATAGTGGTGGTGGATTGATAGGTTGAGTATATTATGACTGGTTATTTACTACTTAGTAGGAAACTTTTTAGTGGTCCGCAATCATGACGGACTGTGTCTGTCACTTCGTGTGCTGCAGAGTGCTGCCTGCCAGTCCTAGTAGAACCTTTTTGTAGTTGGTTTAGTGAGTTACATAACTTTCCAAGTAGACGGTCCGCAAATCCAGCAATACTAACATCCTAGTAGACCACATCAGATAGGTCAATACATTAAGTGCAATTGTTGTCTATTTTCCGAAATATTTTGTTATTGTTTTTTTTAAATGTTTGATTTGGCTGACAACAATTATCCATGTTTGTGTCTTTCTTTCATGTTGTACATCTACTCCCCCCAGGGGCAAGAGGACAGAGGAGGAGGCAGCAGCGCCAGTTGAGCAGGAACAGCAAGGCCAGGATAGGTCCTCCGAGGACTCCTCTGCTGGCCCCAGTAAGTTTTCCTGTTAATATTATTAATTATACTTCCCTATCTTTTACAGCACCTATTTATTCC
Organism: Lissotriton helveticus; assembly: GCF_964261635.1. Taxonomy (NCBI): domain Eukaryota; kingdom Metazoa; phylum Chordata; class Amphibia; order Caudata; family Salamandridae; genus Lissotriton; species Lissotriton helveticus. The sequence continues at coordinate 347,854,216 of NC_136059.1, forward strand.
AAACGTTCCTCATAATTCTTTTTTTTCCTAAATCGTCTTTGATCTTGTTGTAGACTGTTTCTAAATTCTTATCATGACTCTCTGTGCTACTACTAGATTATTATTATTAGTCTGTCTGTGTAGCTAGCTAAGCTTGCACAGTTGGCAAAAGGTGTTAAACAAAACTAATTTTCAGTTAAAGCTCTAGGCACTGAGTGCAGTCCTCTGGGTTGTCCATAATGTCTATTGAAGTCTTCTTAATGTTTATGCTTTGACAATTCCCAACAATAAAATGTCAGTGGCCACCAAGAATAAGATACTAGTTTAAATTTTGATTTCATATGAGGACATACTACTACTATTGCAGGGACTATTCTGCGCATACAGAACTATGGACAAGAAATAGGGCATTGGTGATAATAGGCGCAGTTAGACTTTTCAGTTTCAACATGCCTCAGTCGTAACAGAAGTTGAACCCCCAATCTCCTTATACTGAGACTAGCTAGTGTGTCAGAGTCTTTATTTAGCTCCCGAATGCAGCGATGATCCCCAATGATTATACAACCCAGAACATAAGACTACGGAGTCAGAGTCCACTCCCAACCTCTCAGAGTCACGGAATTATGCTTTCAAATTGCAAACCCTTTCGCTCACTCACTCATGACCAAAAAACCACAGAGTTTATGTAAATTTTAAAGCTTTATTAAAAGTAAAACAACTAGCTCTGTGTGTACTCAGTAGTCAGTACATTACATTTCAATTGTGCATTATATAAAAACATGTACTACAATCAAATTCATTCATATAAGTTAAACGGTGAAGTATTTGAAACTGAACAGTGGCTCATTTATTTTAAACATTAATTGTGGGAGACCCCTCACCTGGTTGGAACACAAAGTCTTGGTGGTGATGAGAACGAGTTGACTCCGAGTAACATCTTGCTCTTGTTGGTACTCGTAGAAGCAAAGCTTCTGTCTGTTATGAGAAAAATGGTGCGTGTTAAAAAGCAAGCATTCATCAGTTGTGCCAAAAAGTGTAGCTTCTTATCATGGCTAAGCATAAAAAAAACACTCTACCCTTCCGAAAGGGGAATTTTTAGTTTAGACTAGAGAGTCACAAATAATTAAATTTGTTTAGTAACATATTGTTTCATTCCTAGACAAAATAGGGAGTGGTGTATGGCATCTAAAATGTTCACATGTATTTTCTAGGCGTAACACCATCGGCACAGCCAATCACCAGTGCCGGGGCCAGTGCGGAGGCGGTTACTCCAGGGGCGTATGCGGTGCCAGCAGGAACTGCTGTGGGGGATGCCACGGTGGAAGCGGCCAGTGGTAAGCTTAAGCTATTATATTCCTTCCTTATTGAAATTGCCGAGTAGGCTCGCTGCAGGGGTGTATATGTTGTACAGTACAAGTAAGTACACTTTACGGTTAAGAAGACTTACTTTAGAAGTAAGTTTTTGTCAACCAGGTAGAACTTAGAACTGAAGACAGTCACCCTTGACTTTAACATTAGCAGCAGGAGTTGACGAGTAACCAATGGCCTACTCTAAATTTGACTTCAACTCAGCTGTGAAGTTTTATCGAGAAGCCAAGTCAGATCAGAGATGAACTTGTTGGATGGGATGAACGAAAAGGGAAAGAAGGGTGTAAGGAAGTACGAGCGAGTTAAATTAATGACTGGCAAAGAATGATACGTGTTTTTGAATGCAGGCACAGTTGGCTGTGAATCTGATGCATGGCCAGTTGAAGACTGAAGCAAGGATGGGTGGAAGGAGAAATAAAAGAGGACTGCCTGGGTGGGTGAAACAGAAAATGAATGTGTGCGCAATATATCCTTTGGTGCAAATTCAAATGCAAGTCAAGCACGGATGCATGGTTGGTGGCTTTCAAAAAACAAATAAAAAGGGTGTTTTTTGGTATGAAAAAGTAAGGGTTGTCCATTAAGAAGAATGATTGACATTTACTTTGAATGGATGGATGCCTGGATGGTATCTTCCTCATAGATAGCATAGGTGTAAGTAGAGTAGACAGAGTAGACGGTCACTGGATGAAGACTAAGAGTGTTACTTTGAAGAGCATGTAACACCGCACGTCCGTGCCAGAGTAGCAAAGCCAAGGAAAGTAGAAGTTGTAATTTTTCAGAATACTCCCTTGACTAACAGTAGTTTGCAAGCACAGCATATATTGTGTATCTATATTGTATAGTTCACATTATCAAGTCAAGTCACAAGTGCCTTCCTCCGGCGATTACGGAGAACACTCACTACCTCTGTTAATAATTTTTTTTCAACTCTGTCATTCATGTGTGGCCTATTGATGGTCACTCAATCAATAAAAATAAAGCACGTAAAGTAATCCCTTATAAGCAAATATCCTGTGAAGGGATAGATGATCATATTATCTTCTTCATTTTCCATTTGTAGTAGTCAGGGGAAGGGCAGGGTGAAAGTTAAATTAATTGAGCAGTAGCCCTTGTAACAGAGTATGGCCAGTGCCCCCCGTAATAGAAAAATAAGAGCTTCACCACCTGCATGTACTGGACTGGTAACAGTAACGCAAGTCTGTGTCATCATGGCTTGCGTCTGGTTTTTTTCGGGTGCAAGTTGACTGCGGTGCCATTATGCCGGCTACCACAAGTTTACGTTCCAATTTTGCTAAATCAGAGAGAGGAAGAAGACTGGTGTACTGTCTGAATCTAATGTAGTGAGTCCTTATAGTGCTAGTAGAATTCCTGAAACTCCCACTAATTTTAGAGCAGAGGCCGACGAAGTTGGAGGTTTTATAGATACATGCCACACAAATGTTATGTACTGTGCTTGTAAGTTGCTAGTGCTACTGTGACACAACTTTCCGTTGAATTATTTTGTGTTCATCTTAAAGAGTATTGGACTTGGTTACAGTATTTTTCTTCAACTAGATACTCCGGAAGCTGGAGGCAATTGTCGCTGAATATCGGCAACTGGTGGCCCAGGAGAGGAGGAATCGCAGTCGACATCAACAACAGCTGCATCCTCCTCTGCTCCCCCTGGGTCATCCGGTCAGCGCAATCCTCCAGCGGTACCGTGCCGTGGTCTGGCAGCCACCCACCGCCGCCGAGCAGCGACAACAACAGCTGCCCCCCACAGTGCCTGCAAGGCAAGGATGCACCGTTTGTCCCTGAGAGTGGCCTACTTTGAGCAGCAGGTGGCCCAACTGTCGAGGCAGAAAGCCAAGCTCAAGGCCCTCCGTTGGGAGCTCCACGACCACCTGGCCACAGGACACCGCCGGCGGAAGTAGATGGAGAGAGACTGTCCCTTGCCCCTTTTTTAAAGACTTTTGGGGGGGTGGGAATTGGGCGTTGGGGTTTTTGGACTTTTGGGACATTTGATTTCATGGACATTGGTTGGGGTTAGGGAGGGGGGTGGGTTGGGTTGGGTCTTGCAGGATACTTAATTTTTGTTAGGGACAAAATAATTATGTATTTTCTACTGAAACATAGCATACGCGTTTTATGTTTTGTGGGGGAGGCAGGGTGGGATTAACTCAACTGTACATTTGTTTTGCTGAAACTTAACTGCCTGCTTGATTCTAATTGTCTACGTAATCTCCCAAATTTTTACAAAAGGGCCACTGACAGAGTTAGTGAATTCAATTGTCCTACTACTTTACTAATACTACCGTCAGTCTCTCCTCTCCTCCTACTCCAGTATTCTTCCTCCCACAAAATGCTTATCTTACCTGTCATTAGTGTTTGAGAATAGGGCTAGGCACAGGAATGGCTGCATGACAAATGGGAATTAAGGTTGGCAATGGAATCCTGGACGGATGAATTGGCATCGTTGTGGTGGTAGTAGTAGTGGTACACACTGGCAGTAGCAGCATATGAAAAAAAAGGAAATGAAACATTGAGTGGCATGAACGTAGCATTAGAACAGTACGATAGATAGTACAGTACACAAGAACAGTGCCATTGTAGCCTAAGCAATGCTAAAATATTCAAAATATAAGTACTAGTTGTGTGGAGTATGGCTACTACAAGAAATAGTACTGAAGGTGAAGGACACAGCAGCGTAAGCATTCGATTTGTCACGTGTAGGAGGAGTATGTTGTTGATGATCAATCCACTTGATGGCGCACATGAAATTCGTATTTGATTTGCAAATAGTTACTCATGGGTGTGTGTCAAGCAGAATAAAAATATATCCTCGGATTCCTTCACCAGCCTTGAAATTGATTTTCTGTTGCTTTGAACGTATCCTCCCCAGCAAGTGTGTGGAATTATTGTTGTCATTTATTCACACCTCAATGAAAACCACACAGCCCGGGGGAAGAGGGTTAGGGTTTGAAAGTTGGATGGGAACGGGGGGTTTTGGGAAAGTTTTGTGGAGGGAGGGAAAAAAACACAGCATGGACAAACAACAAATGAAGAAAAACAAATCTTTGGATACGAAGATATCCATAAATCTTTTAAGGGACATAAATGAAGTGCACTACTGCATGCATGAAGTTGTTTGCTAAATGGATGGTTAGGTTACTGAAAAGTAGTACTTACTACAACTTACTAACTATGAAGAAACAATTTGACAGTACAAGGCTGCAGTAATTACACAATTTCACTTGCCTATCTGCCCTCAGAGAGAATAAACACTTATTAGTACATTAAATTAGTTTTAAAAATAGCAAAGAAACTTATCAAATAGCTGGAGGGATGAATTTGAAGCAGAGAGCAAACAAACGCACAGAGTCACACTCATAGAAGTTCACAACAATAACATTATTTAAAAAATAGGGAGAAGTGAAGAGGATACTGTAACTGTATGTTGTAGTTGTCCTGTTCAATTTGGGAAGTTGCATGCATCCAGCCATTCCTCTTATTCGCGCTACTCCTCCATTCCATCTGACGCTCCGTCGATCAATCTTGGTGACCAGACAGACACACCGTCCACTGCCTGCCTGGCAGAAGTGGAATTGCGGATCGCTAATGGTAAGCCTGAGTTAATCGTTTTTCCCATCGTACAGGGTAAAAGCCGGCCTGTAATTGTTGATGGAAAAACAGGAAGTGATATTAAAACACCACGGAGAAAAAAACTATAAGGTACGGTGTGTAGTGCAAAAATAACACTTTCAGTTTCAGAGGCGACAGTATTACATATGAGCATCATTTCTAAAGTGCGTACTCTGAGTCTCCTTTTCAAGGATAGTAATTAGCACACAGCAGGCCAGGGCCATGCAGACGGTCAAGGTAGGCACCACAGAGTGAAGCAACCTGATTTAGCATACCTCTTTGTCACAGACAGACAAAGCATATCTAATTGTATGCAGCAAGCCATATAGCCTCAATTTTACATGAACTGCTGTCTGGACTCTGGCATAACAACACTACACTGGCTCGACCACTCCATACCACGACTAGGCAGACATGTAGTTCTGCTGTAGTTGTTGTTGACTGGTTTACCTGTTTGCCACTCACGAAATGGCCATAGTTCTTCCTAAACCGACGATGATGATCCATCCATCCCAGTGAGTGACTAAAGAAAAAAGATATTATGTAAGTTTGATCATCAAGATTCATCATCATCATCATGGTATATTGGAAAACTCAATGTTGTTCATGCAGTCGCAGTCTAGTACTCTACACACACAGTAAGTCCAAGGACATTTTGCATCTTAAAAATGAAACATAGTGGCCCCTGCAGTAGAAGTACAATTTGAATTAAACAAGGTAAAAAAAAAGAGTAGACGTGAGTTACATTTAATGTGTAAAAGATTAAATAATAACAGAAGACATATGATTCATTTCATGCACAACAAACAAACAGCAATTGCTTTCAGCAGAGCCAGACAGCCAGTGCTGTCCACTGCATGCCATCTCATTATTCATTACCTGTTCCACTTTTTGTCCGCATCCTGTTCTTAAAGTGAAGGCCCACAGGGCAGCCTCTCGTGTCAATTTCAGAAGTAACTGTCAGCAATCAGCATATAGTCAGTAATTCCAGTCCCACTTCTTTTGAGGGGACTCTTCTACAAAGCGACAGTTTCTTCATTCTGCGTAATCCAGCCATCTGCCTTGAGGGAAATGGATAGGGAGAGTCTGGAGAAGGAGGATAGAGGAGCATGACTGAGTTGTGAACTTGTGAACTTTAGGATTGCAGACAGCGGCACCTTCAATAAGGAAATAAGACGAAAACAGTGCTGCTGATGGATTTGTTGTGATTAGAGTTTTGTTGTGGTAAAAGTTGCAAAACAAAGTAAGACACACAGGAGTAAAAGTGAATAAGGAGTCAGGACGAAAAAAAAAGGAAGTCAGTTTCAGGCCTAGGTGTCAGGGAAGTAGAGCTCGTCGTCAAACTCTGTGAATTAAGACGGGAGTAGGTCAGCTAACAGAGAAGAACTTCTGTCACCTAAGTAGGTGTCCTCTTCTTCCTGCGTGGACTCACGTATTTTGTAATCTGGTGGTATGAAGTGCTGATTCATCTTGATCATTGTTAACCTCTCCACATTTTTGGGCGAGAGGCGCGTCCTTTTTGAAGTTACAATGGCACCAGCAGCACTGAAAACACGTTCAGAAGACACGCTTGCGAGTGGGCAAGACAAATAATTTACAGCCAGCTTGGTGATCAGTGGCCATTGACCCCTTTCCAATACCAATACAGCAATGGGTTGTGAACAATATAGACCTCTGTTGGGTCATCCAGATAGGCCTGCACCATCCACTCAAGGTCATCCAGGGGTGCTAAACTTTGCGTACCATCTGAGGCCTTTGCATCAACACTGGACCGAGCAAACACTTGATGAGCTATCCAATCCGCCAATATTATGGCTGGACCTGGTGCAGGTGAGGATGATGATATGATTGCTGGTGTCGGTAACGGCTGTGATTCAGTAGTACTTCTGCCGGTTCCTTCAATTTCCTGCCGCTCTTTTTCTAACCGAGTGGCTGACAGAGCTAGCCAATGTTTGTACTTTGAAACATCTGCTTCATTAAAAGAAATGAATGCTTTGCTGGCCAGTGCCTTTATGTACCATGGATCCAGAATAATGTTGTTCTGTATGTATTTTTTTAAGCCTTTCATTGTCAACTAGGCGGGTTAATAAGCTCTCCGCCAACTGATATGCGTCTTGCTTGTCAGTATCCCTTTGAACGTTGAAGACACCGCCTTCAGTTGGTGCTCTAGCATGTGCAACAATGGGATAGCTTTGCCCAAAGTACAGTCCTCCCTGCTGACTTCCTGCGTGAAGACCTCAAAAGGACGAAGCATGTCTGTCAGGCTTTTAACTAGGTCCCATTCCTCCAACTCTAGCCTCATGTCTTTCTTAGTAGAGCCCAGTGCAAAGACATACTCATTGATTACCAATCACTGCTCAGACAGACGCTCGAGCATGTGGAAGGTTGAGTTCCAACGTGTTACCACCTCCTGGATGAGTCCTCTGACTGGCACTCTACGGTCACGTTGCATGTTCCTCAGCTGATTCCAGGCCTTAAAAGAATGGCTGAAATGTGTGCAGATTCTTCGGCAGGTGGTCAGTAACTTGCTGAACAACAATGTTAATACTGTGCGCCAAACACGGCACTCCGAAATAGCCACCATCACTTAATGGCCCTAAATATATTACTGCCATTATGCATGGAAACATACCCAATCATGCGCTTTCTTGGATGCAGCCATTCAAAGACCTTACTGTTAAACTCTTCCAAAATGTTTACTGCAGTATGAGATTTCTCCATGGCAAACTGTTGCATGTTTCTGACTAGCTTGAAAAACTGTGTCACTGTCAACGCCTGCATATAACTTGTCTCTAACCCCTGCAATAGAGACTCAGTGTGCAGTGATGCACATGTAATCAAGGGCTTGGCAACTGTTGTCAGGTGGATAGTGTGAACAGCACTCTTCTGCAAAGCTGCCCCAATCACCTCCAGCACATCTTGATGTAGTGCTGGAACCACAACTCTGGCAAAATAGGACCGGCTAGGAACCTTCCATTTAGGGCAGACTGTTGCCACAAATTCTAGAAAACCCACCCATTCCACGAAGGAAAAAGGGAGAAGGTCCAGTGTGAACATTTTAGCCAGCATTACATTATAAAGAAGTGACGTTGGGTGGTTGCGTTCAAATGGCGCCTCCGACCAAAACATGCTTTTAATGGTGGTCTGGACTGTTTTACGTGATGATGATGATCCAGACTTCTTCAACCCACTTAGGCTCATAGATGTACTTATTTGTATTGGTGTCTCTCTCAGACTCTTAGTGTGCCTCATAGATGTTGCTGGGGTAGAGGGTGTGGGTGATACCACTGCGGTGAAGCTACCAGGGGTACTGTGTGTACCAGAAAAAATGTCTGTCGCTTCTTCACCTCCCCCTGCACGATCAGCCCCTCATCATCATCAGATGCAATATCAATGGATACATTTGGATTTGTTGTACTTTTGGCTTCCCGGATCTTACTTAGGTGCGCCTCCCACTGGATAGTGTGGTGTTTTTGGAGATGACCTCTCTGGCCTCCGGTACCATAGTTGGTACCAAGCTTACCACGACTAACTACAGTTTTACAAATCGAACAAATAACTAGGTTTTCCGCCTTTTTGCTAATACTAAAGAAGTCCCAAACTGGGGAGTTGAGATTTCTTGTGGTGGTGGTGGAGGTGCTACTTTCAATGGCAGATGAAGTGGAGGATGGGCGTGGCCGAATTTGACTATGTTGTGCACTTACAGTTACAGCACCACTACTTAAGGTAACGGAGGTCGAGCTTGATGAAGGTCCCTGCCGGCCCTCTGAAGAGAAAATATGGCAGCTGTAGGTCGTGTTGGTGTAGTAGTTACCTGTGTTGGTGGTGAAACCAGTGCCACGCCGCCCACATCCCGCTCAGCAGCAATTCGGGATAGGGTAAAAATGTCTGTCTGCTGCATGCCCGCTGGGGCTGGAGTGTCAACTGTGATGACTGGGTCGTCATCGTCAGACTGTTCATCAGCAGCAGAATACACCACTTCTACTTCTTGTTCGTCTTCATCACCCATAAGTGAAAATCTTTCGGGAACCTTCCTTTTATGCTTAGCTACCTTTGTCGGCTCATGGCGTGCCTCCCTCTCAGACTGCATTGGTGGGTTCCAATCAAGATCTAGATCATCAGAAGGAAGGGGGCTTGAAGAAGAACTTGTACTACAGCCCTCCTTGACCTTTTTTGTGCTGGGGATCTGGAAGACAATGGATCATCAGGAGGAGTGGCTTGCTTGGATGATACCTCTGCTTGAATCTCGATTTCCTGATGTGCCCCTACTTCTGGAGGAACAAGCCAGGTGGGCAGTTGTGCCTCTCCAGGTGCTTCTCCATGCGTTTCTCCATGCGCCTCTACTTGTGCCTCTCCATGGGCCACTACTTGTGCCACTCCTTTTGCCTCTACTTGTGCCACAGCTTGTGCCTCTACTTGCGCCCCTCCTTGCGCCTCTTGTTGCACCTCTTCTTGCGCCTCTCCTTGTTGCACCTGCGGTTGTCGTTGTACCTGTGGTTGAACACTCGTCAGATGAGTTACACCCTGCGGTGATTGGATGCTACTTTCTTGCGATGAGTCAACGCCAACATCACTGGTCGATGGTGATTGAGCAATTAAAGTGGCTACCTCTGCGGCACTCGTGGCCTTCGGCCTAACTTGGCATGGTGGCACTGAGACCAATGAAGCTGAGGTGCTGCTCCCAGCTTGGTCCCCGGCGGACACCGCTGCTACAGGCGTAGTTTTTTTTCCCCAAAAAAGTATCTCTGGGCACACCAGTCTCCTTGGTAAGTAGCGCCACTTGCTTCTTCAGCTCCTTCTTACTGGCAGTGGCACTGGCAACTTTCTTGGTAGAGGAGCTGTGGCCACCTTTCTTTGGGCCCATCTTCTTCAGATGTCAGAACAGCAGGCCACAGTTGCACGAGTTGCAGAGTTGTCTGTGGCCCCACGTGACCTCATGTGACGTTGTGCTGCACACACCGCAGCAGGACTTCTTCTTGGCACTGATGATGAATGATGACTGATTTGTGGTTCTTTTGTGCACCAAAAAGCAAAGGAAGCCAGAGGAACATCAGTTAAATAAATGTTGCATATGTCGTGCTTCAATTAATATTTGCAACTAGGCATTTATTTTTACAGCACACCCAAAAACGGAAAGACCCAAAATAAAAATTGCAATTTTAATCAAAAATGGATATTTACATGAATAGAAGAGAGGCCACACAGAGAGAGTTGTTTCGTGCACCACTGAGTACCCCTGGGCATAATGAATGAAAGCAAGGCAAACTGGGTGCAGGCCTGAGCACACTGCCTGGCTTCAAAATGACCCCTTGACCCCCACCCACATGGCCAGGCCCTGCCTGGACCAGGCCTCAAAATGGCCCCCACCCACATGGCCAGGCCCTGCCTGTACCAGGCCTCAAAATGGCCCCCACTCACATGGCAAGGCCCCAACAACACACAAAAAAATAAAAAAAACACACAAAAATCAACAGAATCCAATGCCGTCCATTGCCTAAATGATGTTTAAATTCAAGACACCACCACAGAAAGACTTGGTCCATGCACCACTGACTACCCCTGGGCCTATAATGGGTGAAAGCAAGGCAGACTGGGTGCAGGCATATGTCACAAAGCACACTGCCTGGCTTCAAAATGGCCCCTTGACCCCCACCCACATGGCCAGGCCCTGCCTGTACCAGGCCTCAAAATGGCCCCCACCCACATGGCCAGGCCCCAACAACAACAACACCCCAAAAAAATTGAAAAACACACACAATTCACCACAATCCAATGCCATCCATGGCCTAAATGATGTTTAAATTCAAGACACACCACAGAAAGACTTGGTCCATGAACCACTGACTACCCCAGGGCATATAATGGGTGAAAGCAAGGCAGACTGGATGCAGGCCTATGCCACAAAGCACACTGCCCGGCTTCAAAATGGCCCCTTGACACCCACCCACATGGCCAGGCCTTGCCTGTACCAGGCCTCAAAATGGACCCCACCCACATGGCCAGGCCCCAACAACAGCCCAAAAAATTGAAAAACACACAAAAATCATCACAATCCAATGCCATCCATGCCCTAAATGATGTTTAAATTCAAGACACCCCACAGAAAGACTTGGTCCATGCACCACTGAGTGACTACCCCTGGGCCTATTGGCTAGTGTGGCTTTACAGGCACCCCACAGTTAAAAAAAGAATTCCACATATAACAGTGAGCTATTCAATTCCATGACATAAATGATATTTAAGTTCAACAAAACTCACAGAAACAGTTGTATCATGCACCCATAACTAACCCTGGGCCTACTGGATACTGTACCTATCCACAATATATATTTTTTTAAGTTGTGAAAAAGTTTAAAAATTGTAGTTGCAGCAACTGCAAAGTCCCAAACAAACAACACCAACTTGTAAAATCTCAAATCCAAAAGTAATCCAAAAGTGATCCAAACAAAAAGTCCTCAAATACAAATATCCAGCAGCAGCCACAAAGAGTAATCCTTCCTGCTCCAGATCCAAATGAGAAGTGACCAGGACATGGACAATACAATTATCACACAATGTCCTGAAAGGTAAAAGTCAGTAGGCAGTTATAGATAGCATGCACATAGCATTACTTCGGTGAACAGGAAGGAGATTACTAATTTTTTTGAATCAAAAGATAAATATTCGTCTTTATGTTGTAACATTCATTTCATGGTTGGAAGTATACAGTTAAGAACAGCACTGCATAGAATGTAATGACAACCACATAAAACTTGGTGCAGCAAACGTGAATAAATAGTGCAAGTGGCGACGCAAGTGAACGAGAACAGAGAGCAGCGTGGTCTGCGCACTGTGTTTAAAGTGCAAATTATGTACAGTGAGTGGCTAAAAACGGCACGTGTGACATAGTGATATCACAAAGGGCACAATTAATTTAATAGATTTGGAGCCACTAAGAAGAAGTGCGCCTATTAATTAGGCTGTTGGGTCGACGGCGTTTCGATCCGGATCATTTCGGATCATCATCAGGACTGGTTGTCTGAATTGAATAGTGCTGTAAAGAGAGGGAGGGATTGTTTAGGGTGGGAAAGAGGGAGTGTAAGTGAAAAAGGCTAAGGAGGCAGGTTAATGGTTACCTGGAAGAATCCTTGTAAAATTGGAGTACTTGTAACCAACAGGGGTTTGACTAGAAGAAACAGAGGATCACCAAAGGATCGGGTCGCTGGATGAGGCAGAAGGAGACTGGGGAGAGAGGAGGGGAGGAAGGGGTGACTGACTGGACAATGATAAACAATTACACAAAAATTGAACGGGGTGGCGCCAGGCTGGAACAGGTGGAGGGTCACATACCTCGCTGACGATTTCAAAGCGTGGATCGTGCCTGAAATTCTGCCGAGTTTGATGAGGTAGTACTGAAAGACCTCAGCGTGTTCGCCGGCCGCGTTAATCAGCCATGCTTGGAGACACCCCATCTGTCTGTACCCCCACACCCCTGCATTTCCACGCATTCGCGTAATTCTGCGCAGCCGCACTATGGTCCATGTCTTAGATGCATGTATTTTTAAGCTCCCCACTCAGAGTTAAAGTATACAACTGGAGTTCATTAAGACTGTGGTCGGTTGCGATGTAAGTTCAAATACGTTAAATTAACAAAGAACGGGAGAAGGGACCGAAAGGTAATTCACAATACAGAGTATAAATTGTTTTGCCCTGGAATCTTTTTATGTTGTTTACAATTAAACAATATTTTTTGTAGGTTCCGAGGCTATGTCATGGCACCATCTATGCTACAGCTCAAAATGGTGGCCCCGCGTAGATAAAACTGAATTGAAAAGGCCTTTTCTTTCTATATTTTAAGCGGGTCTCTCTAGGGCACGGACTTAACGCTGAATATTCCACCATTATTAAGGATATTTTGTTTGTCGAACTACCGCATTTTGGATTTTCCACGCGTAGGGTGTGCACAGCCAGATGGGGGAGCACGAATAGACAAGCAAAACCTGCATGTATCGGCACCCCTCTGACGTAGGGGGTGTACAAAATGACACGGGCCCTGGGAGATGGTGGACCCCAGGACGATTAAGGGTTCCACTAAGGGGGCCGCGCGACCGCCTCCCAACATTAAAAAACCCCGGGGAGTCCACGTACCCGGGACTGGAAAGTCATTTTACATATTACTGCCCCAGGAAGGTGGTGATGTCCCGACGTGTACGGGGAGAGAGAGAGGGCGAGCTGAAAACATACTTTAAAAAAAACTATTTACAAAAAAAAGCCTTGTCGGGGTGACGGTCACCGAGACTGAGGGGAGGAGGACTGTAACCCCCCCGCATACTTCAAAATAAAACAACAGAGGGGTGGCGTTCTCCGGTGCTCAGGGCACCTTACAAGTCCCCCGTTATGAAAAGCATTACCCCCGGAATTTGCCCCTCGAGACCTAATGAATAAAACATACTTCTAGGTTTTTTTTCCCTTTTCCACTGCACACGAGTACCATACGCGTACACCGCGATTTTTATTTTTTAAAGAATAAAAATTTAGCCTAAAAATGCATATACGACCCACTGAGCAAGCCTAGAGGGTCATGATGTTTCTACCCTGCCCCCTTTCCTTATTTCTCAACTTTGTTTTACTGTTTTCTTGACACTCGGTTCTAGCGACGAACAAGATGGCTGCCAACACTTCCTGGTTTGGAGTGTTGACAGACAGTTGACAGCCAATCAGCATTTAGCTCGTGCTCGTAATTGTACGGATTTCCGTAGGCGTTTCGAACTTCGTCTCTAGATATCGCTATGATTTTACTTGTAATTTTCTCAGAACCTACTGAACAGATTTACACAATTTAACAAAAAGCACGATCTGCGAACCACACTCTACCTCTCTAACAAATTTGGAGTAATTCCATTCAGCCGTTCAGGCTGTAGCCCTTGCTAAAGGTCCCTATGGAAAATTGCATGGGGAAAACACGTTTTTTGACCCCCTTTTTTCTCGGCCCCCACTTGATGAATCACCCCCAAACTATCAGGGAAGGAGCAGAACCGAGCAGGCCATTTTCGTAGAGAAATTCGCGAAGATTCGTCCATCGGCGCCAAAGTTATTCCAAATAGAATATTGCGGATATCCTTTGGAAAGTAGGTCCTAACTATAGCTTATATATATATGCCTTTAAACAGTTTATAGATCAGTGCGCTCTCAGGAAAAACCAATCTCACTACGATTCAGCGTTCACCTCCAGTTTATTCACAACGCGTTTCGCTTTGAAAGAAGCTTGATCACGTGAATGTGCAAACCAATGCGGGCAATAGTTATCGGCACAACATCATAGTCAAAGAAATAGTGCTACATAACATTAACGTTCTGAAATGCTTATGCTGTGGCATATTGACTTATAACATCATGTAATGTTACAAAATGGTCAGCAAATATCCAACTGAAATCAGTATCTAGCACCGCAATATGTAATGACAAAACATGAGTAAAATTAAATTAAAATCCATATTGTGTCATACTTCGTGATATAACTTGTTAATACAAACAAACTTGGAAACAGAATGTGCGTAACCAAAGTTCATTGAAAAACATATCCACCGATGCTGTAGCTGTAAACAGATTGTGGTGTAAACATGGCTGTTAAACGGTAACCCTGGGGCCGGTCTCTTGCCGTGTGCGTCAGAATGTGATCCACTCCTGTGTCAGTCAAGCGTCCCTGGTGCAGTACCCATGGAAACGGGAGCACAGAATCCTATTGGGTATAATACCGTGCCGCGTCTCTGCAAATAATATCCTTGCGGGTGTATTCTACATGATTGTAAATTGTACATGAATGCCCCAGTGGCATAGGAGACTCCACAACTACATAGCTCCAGTCATAAATCTAATGATGCGTAGATACCTTAAGTAATGTGGCCAGGATATAGCCTGTGATGGGAATTAAGTGGTACAAAAGCCGGGCTGAAGACGGCTGAAATGCCAGAAACCGGTCCTCGGAAGCTTGTTTCCGGTCCAGGGAAGGCATGGCTAGGCAGTTCGGGCTGGACTCTTCCCATGAGGCACAGGGTCAGACTGATTTGCATATGGCCATGTCTGAACTGGGGTGGCAGAGTGGGCTAAAGAACGATGATGGATTAAACCCAGATCTGTTGACTGGGTGTGAGTGTTTGATTGGTTCAGATGCTCCGTCCATCACCACCCCCTTTTGTACCACTTTGTTCGCCATAAGTTGGCTGGGTATGCTCAGACGTGAGTCCCTTGCTCACTTTGCCACTGGATTCAAGCAAGCCGGGCTGAAGACGGCTGAAATGCCAGAAACCGGTCCTCGGAAGCTTGTTTCCGGTCCAGGGAAGGCATTGGCTTGGTAGTTCGGGCTGGACTCTTCCCTTGAGGCACAGGGTCAGACTGATTTGCATATGGCCATGTCTGAACTGGGGTGGCAGAGTGGGCTAAAGAACGGTGATGGATTAAACCCAGATCTGTTGACTGGGTGTGAGTGTTTGATTGGTTCAGATGCTCCGTCATCACCACCCCCTTTTGTACCATTTTGTGCGCCATAAGTTGGCCGGGTATGCTCATACGTGAGTCCCTTGCTCACTTTGCCACTGGATTCAAGCAAGCCGGGCTGAAGACGGCTGAAATGCCAGAAACCGGTCCTCGGAAGCTTGTTTCCGGTCCAGGGAAGGCATGGCTTGGCATTTCGGGCTGGACTGTGCCGATGAGGCACAGGGTCAGACTGATTTGCATATGGCCATGTCTGAACTGGGGTGGCAGAGTGGGCTAAAGAACGGTGATGGATTAAACCCAGAGTGATGACTGGGTGTGAGTGTTTTTATTGGTTCAGATGCTCCGTCCGTCACCACCCCCTTTTGTACCACTTTGTGACGGGAATTAGGCGTGTCTAGATACGACGCGTTCCCTGTTGTTGTAAAATGGTGGGATCACAAATTGCCACGTATATGTAATTGAGACACAGAGAGGGGATATGTGTATGTACCCATGGCGTATTGGATAATATGTATGTAGTAAATCTTACATACCGCAATGCAGTGTATGATCATAAGTGACAATTCATGCATATGAATTCAATCTAGTCAACTATAAAATACACAATCACAATCTGACATGGTAAACCCACAGTATTGCCACAGTAGCACTGTGCAGCATTACTGTGTGGAGCGAGTGTTCCCCAATCCCATGGAAACTAATCCTGGGTTAACAGTTGTCAATAACCAACATGACCGCATCAAGCAAGGTCAAAAAACATAATGCCACGGGCAAAGTGCATCAAATGTAATGTTGTGCAACAGAAACATTACCCATACAAAGTGCAAGTGACGAAGTGCTCAAATGTATAGCAGTAGAAGAAGAATGAGGATAGGTGGTCCATGCCAGTGATTGTCAGTGAGTGGACCGCTTCCTTTCTTCCTGTGAGAAAGATAAGAGAAAGAAAAGACAATTACTAATTAAATTGCCGAATCAAAGGAGAGAGTGAGGACTAGGTAAGCTAGCCCGAATCCCCAGGATTATATGTAAATATCAAAAAAGGACTAGCTATTTATAGGGTAAGGGGGAGAGGGGAAAGACGCAATGAAGTACGCATGCCAGCAAACCATTGGTTTGTTCATGAAGCCCTCACCCACCAACCTAGTTGGTGGCATGCTTCATCATCGGGCCCACCACAGTGACACTGAATGTATCCCGGGTGTTCTTCAGCGCCAGATTACTGCGGAGCTGGTATCTTTGCTGAGTGTGCAGTGTAGTGAGTGAGAAAGTGAAAATTTAAGTGAAAATTTAAAAAGCTATACAGAGGGTCCCAGTACCTGAGGGTAAATAGGTAAACTTTAATTACTGGGCCCCTGTTAGCTACTAAAAAGGCAAACAGACGTGATGGAGTATGTATTATGACCTCCTGCGTCCTGTGTGGTCTACATGTTTCAGCCAGGCCTTTTGTATTACAACTGGCTTTCCTCAGGACCAAGTGTGAATAAGGTGTAATAAAAAAGGATTACTAAATTAAAGTGATTGTTTTTATCTTTTACTATGTGTCGCACTCTCTAAGGTGCGTTTATGTGGTAGAAGGGGATTCCCTCTCGCTTTGACAGGCTATTTGCTATACAAAGCTTCCTTGGGTCACCATGCAGAGAAAGAGACCAGAAATCAGGAAGAAGAGCTATCAGTACATCTCAAAGAATAGATGCCATGTAACACACTCTCTATATTTGCCGCCTTCCTATATGTTTCAGTATTGGAAGTGTATAAACTCATGCTATCCTCCCCTCTCTTCTGATAAGAATGTTCTCATTTCTTCTCCGCAGGAATCTCCTAGCTATTTAATCCATTTTGTTTGATATCCTATCTTCTTCTACTTGTTAGACGAACACAGTATTCGCTGTTTTTAACTTCTTTCGAGTTTTCTAGTACAATCAGTAATCAGATGACCTGTTTTTAATTAGCAATTGTCTTTTCTTTCTCTTATCTTTCTCACAGGAAGAAAGGAAGGGGTCCACTCACTGACAATCACTGGCACAGACCACCTATCCTCATTCTTCGTCTACTGCTATACATTTGAGCACTTTGTCGCTTGCACTTTGTATGGGTAATGTTTCTGTTGCACAACATTACATTTGATGCACTTTGCCCATGGCACTATGTATTTTGACCTTGATTGATGTGGTCATGTTGGTTATTGACAACTGTTAACCCAGGATATGGTTTCCTAGGGATTGGGGAACACTTGTTCCACACAGTAATGCTGCACAGTGCCACCATGGCAATACTGTGGGTTTACCATGTCAGATTGTGATTGTGTATTTTATAGTTGAGTAGATTGAATTCATATGCATGAATTGTCACTTATGATCATACACTGCATTGTGGTATGTAAGATTTACTACATACAATTTATCCAATACGCCATGGGTACATACACATATCCCCTCTCTGTGTCTCAATTACATATACGTGGCAATTCGCGATCCCACCATGTTACAACAACAGGGAACGCGTCGCATCTAGACACGCCTAATTCTCGTCACAGGCGATATCCTGGCCACATTACTTCAGGTATATCCGCATCATTAGATTTATGACTGGAGCTCTGTAGTTGTGGAGTCTCATATGCCACTCTGGCATTCATGTACAATTTACAATCATGTAGAATACACCCACAAGGATATTATTTGCGGAGACGCGGCACGGTATTATATCCAATAGGATTCTGCGCTCCTGTTACCATGGCTACTGCACCAAGGACGCTTGACTGACACAGGGGTGGATCACATTCTGACGCACACGGCAAGAGACCTCCCCCAGGGTTACCGTTTAACAGCCATGCCTACACCACAATGTTTACAGCTACAGCATCGGTGGATATGTTTTTCAATGAAATTTGGTTACACACACTCTGTTTCAAAGTTTGTTTGTATTAAAAAGTTATATCATGAAGCATGACACATTATGGATTTTAATTTAATTTTACTCATGTTTTGTCCTTGCATATTGCAGTGCTAGATACTGATTTCAGTTGGATATTTGCTGACCATTTTGTAACATTACATGATGTTATAAGTCAATATGCCACAGCATAAGCATTTCAGAACGTTGATGTAACGTAGTCCTATTTCTTTGACAATGATGTTGTGCTGATAACTATTGCCTGCATTGGTTTGCACATTCACGCGATCATGCTTCTTTCGAAGCAAAATGCGTTGTGAATAAACTGGATGTGAACGCTGAATCGTACTGAGATTGTTTTTTCCTGAGAGCGCACCGATCTATGAACTGTTTAAATGCAAATTTCCCCAGCCGGTCAACTCCGCCGGCGTGTTCTCCACTCTCCGTGGGTTGAAGGAGTCCAGTAGGAGTGGTTTTTGGTTTTGAATATATATATTTAGCGGCTCCGTTAAATAAAAATCTGTGTGCCAAAATACTGGATTTTCATCGTCTTTATGCTCGCTGGTGAACGCGGAGGCACAAAAGACGATAATGGATATATATATATATATATATATATATATATATATATATATATATATATATATATATGTATTACCTACTGTCGGTCACCAGTAGGTAGTTCTAGTTAGGACCTAGTTACTATAGGAAAATTGCAACCTTCTATTCCCAATAACTTTGGCGCCGATTGACGAATCTTCGCAAATTTTTCAAAACTTATGGCCCGCTCTGGTCTGCTCCTATCTTGAAAGTTGTGGGGTGATTCGGCAAGCGGGGGCTGAGAAAAAAGGGGGTCCAAAAACATCTTTTCTCCATGCGATTTCCCATAGGAAACTTTAGCCACGGCTACAGCCCGAACTGCTGAACGTAATTACATCAAATTTGGCAAAAAGGTAGCCCTTAGTTCAGAAAGAACTGTTTTTGTTATATGGTGTAAAAACTTTCAGTAGTACCTGAGAAATTTGAAGAAGAAAAAATATCGATATCTGGGCGGACCCTAACCACACAGGTCATTGTGAGATTTGATTGACTGTCAGTACTTCATCCTGGAATTGCTGGCAGCCATCTTGGGAATAATATACATGATAGTACCCCCATTGAAATGCATTGTAGTGAATCAAAGATTTTGTGGGTTTCCAAAAGGAGAATTATAAAGGGTGATAACAGACTTTAGTTACATTATAATTCATTTGTTGATGGTACCATACTAATTTCAGGAATTGTGGTGTGTTCTAAGGTGATTTTACCCTGTGAATAACCTTCTGCTGAGATATCATGAATCATGTTTGAGAGGAAACTATTTTCACATGCTTGTCCCATAGAGTTTTGGAAGGTGCTCCAGAAGCTAAAATGAGAGCATATTTTCTGTAAATTCACATTATCTTTCTCAGTCATGTGAGAATGAAGTCTGACTTCCTCAGTAAAACATGTACATTCAACAAGGGCAGAGACTGTCAGTTGATTCCTTTTTGTTCTACTGCAGCTTCCCAGAGTGTTCTAAAGAACAACTAGAGTGCTAACAGCCTTACATATGACAACAGTATGGCACTCATGAAGCCATCTTGCTTGGAATAAACTGGTAACACTTAAAACATTTAATTTAAAAAGGAACAAAATGATGGCGTTCATTTTGTCATAGAAATTATGGTTAGTGCTGTAGAAAAAACAATTAGGACATGTTTCAAGTGTGATCTCAAATATCTTCCTGTTATATTTCAAGAGGAGCAGCCTGTCAGTTGATGCCTTTGTGTTCTACTGCAGCTTCCCAGAGTGTTTCAAAGAACAACTAGAGAGATAACAGTCCTACTTATGACAAAATGATGGCACACCTGAAGCCATCTTGATTAGAATAAACTGGTAACACTTAACACATTTAATTTAAAAAGGAACAAAATAAGGGGGTTAGTTTTGCCAGAAGAACATTTAGGGCATTTTTGAAGTGAGATCTCAAATCCTCTTCTATTTCATTAGAAAATTCTGACATGCAGACTGAAACAATCACTTTCAATACTAGCAGTAGACTTCCAGTTAACTCCCCGGTGAGCAGTAGCTTTACTACAGTGATCTAATGAACAACTAGAGTGCTAACATTCTGAATTTATGGCAAATGTGTGACACATCTGAATGCCTTCTTGATGGAATCAAAGTAAAAAACTGAAAGCATTTCCTACTGAGGAGACTGCAGTAAATGAGGAAATTAGGAAACTTCATAACAAATAAGTCTCCCAAGATGGCCACCAGAGAGAAAAGATCCCAAATGTAGCACAAATATCACCCAGATGTATCCCACATATAGTCCAATGACAGAAGTGTGCAAAATACTTTTTATTTTTAGTTTTTCTGCAGTTTTATATAGTGCAGACTGGTCAGGTATTGGAGCGTTACATCTTACTTGGACCCCCTATTGCGTATTTTGAACGAAGTACAGGAGATTGATCTTGTGAAACATTGAACTTTACGATTCTGTTAACCTGAAGGTGCTCTGAACTGGGCTTTGTAACACCCATTTTTACCTACGGTTTTAATTAATTCACACTGTATTGCTTTAGGAAAGAGGATTTACTGTTTTTATGTACACTTTTATGATCTATTTTTCTAAATCAGATCTAATAAAGTTGAATGAATTCTATGGCAGGACGGAGGCGAGGATTATGCATATCTTTCCTCACTTTATTTGCATAGCAGTTCAAAGAAAACGTAATACAACAATCATTATGCAAACGACTACACAACCCATGAACCATTAGGGGGGTCATCTCAAAGGCAACTATAGTCCAATCATATCACAGTTCATCGTATATAATTTTGTGACGTCCCTTCCGCTTCATCTTTCTTCGCTGCTCGTCAGTTAAGTGCATTTCTTGCATTCTTGGCTTAATCTGAGGTTGTTGCTGTTTGTATAGCAGTTTCTTGTGCACGTTATTAGCATTATTGTCTTGGTATTGTTTCATATTCCCTGCACAGCAGGCTCTTGCCCGAGCGCATTCTACCCCTTGCAGTTTCTTCCACTTGCCCGAGCGCGTTCTACTCCTGGCAGTTTCTCCCGCTGTGCGCTCTACGTGCGGTGAGATCCTGTCAGGCGCGTCTGGTCCGAGCAAGGCAGCTCCGTCGTGATTTCACCACTCGGCCACGTTAGTGACCAGTGTCACCTAGTGGTGGTAATTAGTATTGCGCCACAGTCTATTCTTATAACAGCTTTGGGGAAAGCCCAACTGTTGGAACACTGGCGAAGGGGCGGCCTTAAGGATTTTAAGGGAATTTGTTCTGTGCTCACACCCTCTGCTATCATGTCTTCTCCAGAAGACCATTTTTACTCCTGTTACCAGAAAGTGGAGGAGGAATGGCCCCCCAACTTCTCCCTCCAGCAGTGGACCAAGCCCTCTCTCTTGCTATTTCTAGGGCGCTGACTCCTCTTAGGGACTAGGTTGATAAGCTGGGGAAAAGCATCCCTGGGGTGTTCAGTGACCCAAATCTGGTGGTGGCGGGTCCCAGTAGCTTGCAGATGAGGAATAAAAGGGCAGTTAAGCAGTACGGGGGCACTTGGAATGATTTGATAAACTTATGGAGACCTTCCTCAAGATTGCACGAACGCTAAAACATGCACCCTGTCGGGAGGAGAAGGAGCCCGGAGAAAATTGCGACGCTGTCACCACTATTGTAGACCCCGACAGCGGGTTTCCCTTAGAGGGAGAGGGTATATTGGAGGACGAATTCTCCTCTGAAGAGGATAAGGACTTGGGCGTCCCAGGTGTCCAGAGTCCCACTCCTCTCAGTCCCAGGTTAGGGACTGCGAGGACTACCCAAATTTACCATCCTACGTCGGCAGAGTGGACTCCTGATGCCAAAGTGGCAGATTATGTGGTGGGGAAAATCCATCAACCCCTTGAAAGGGAGGTCAGGAACAGGATGAGGGGAGAATGCCCCAGGCCCTCACATATACGGGAAAGGTGGCACACACGCATGAAATTGATGAGAAACTATGTACCTTTTTCTCCAAGTATATGAGGGATCCCAAGAAAGGAATTGATAGGTCTTGGACGTGGTAGGGCCCTTGACCCAAATTATTCAATTGTCGTAGCGTTCAAAAGAGTCAGGATCCCCTTTGTGCATGGGTATTGTGGCTGGTTGGGCGCACTACCCTAAACCCTAAAACACTACCCCCTCCACTACCCAAACACCACTGCACTACCCTAAATGCTAAAACACTACCCCAGCACGACACCCTACAATACCCAAACATAACTGCACTACCCTAAACCCTAAAACACTACCACCAGCATGACTCCCTACACTACCCAAACACCACTGCACTACCCTAAACCTTAAATCTACCCCCAGCACAACCTCCTACACTGCACAAACACCACCGCACTACCCTGAACCCTAAAACACTACCCCCAGCATGACCCCTTCACTACACAAACACCACTGCACTGCCTCAAACCCTAAAACACTATCCCCAGCATGACCCCCTACACTCCACAAACACCACTGCACTACCCTAAACCCTAAATCTACCTCAGCATGACCCACTACACTACACAATCACCACTGCACTACCCTAAACCATAAAACACTACCCCCAGCACGACCCCCTTCACTACCTCAAGACAACTGCACTACCCTAAACATTAAAACACTACCCCAAGCATGACCCCCTTGACTACTCAAACACAACTGCACTACCTCAAACCCAAAACCACTACCCCCTGCACGACCCCCTACACCACCCAAACACCAATGCATGACCCTAAACCCTAAAACACGACCCCTACACTACACAAACACCACTGCACTACCCTAAACCCTAAAACACTAGAACCCAGCACGACCCCCTACAGTACACAATACCCACTGCACTACCCCAAACCCTAAAACACTACCCCATCACTACACAAACACCACTGAACTACCCTAAACCCTAAAACACTACCCCCAGCACGACCCCCTATATTACTACACAAACACCACTGCACTACCGTAAAACCAAAACACTACCACCGCACTACCCCTACACTACCCAAACACCACTGCACGACCCTAAACCCTTACACACTACCCCCAGCATGACCCCTATACTACACAAACACCACTGCACTACCCTAAACCCTAAAACACTACCCCCAGCATGACCCCCTACACTACCCAAACACCACTGCACTACCTTAAACCCTAAAACACTACCCCGAGCACGACTCCCTACACTAAACAAATACCACTAGACTACCCTAAACCCTAACACACTACCCCCAGCACGACTCCCTACACTACCCAAACACCACTGCAAGACCCCAAACCCGAAAACACAACCCCTGCACTACCCAAACACCACTGCACTACCCTAAACCATAAAATACTACCCCCAGCGCCCCTCCCTACACTACACAAACACCACTGGACTACCCTAAATCCTAAAACACTACCCCCAGCACGCCTTCCTACACTACACAAACACCACTGCACTACCCTAAACCCTAAAACTAAGTATGGGCGAAATTTGTGAATTTGTGGGACGCTAATTCGCGTGAAGGCGAATTTGGGGTACGCAAAATCCACAAATTTGTGCAAATTTGCGGATTTTTTTTTGCGTGTTCGCGGGGGTTTTTTCAGCGTGGCGACAGCGTAGTTACCCATGCAGCCGTACATGTGCGCGGCCATCTTGTTTTCAGTGTTCGCGTTGCGTATTTCCATTTCCGGGTGCCTGTTGCATGCTCGCGTTGTGCATTTCCTATGTGCAGGCCGCAATTGCATGTTCGCGTCCTTTTTTGCGTGCTCCCGGGGGAAATATCGTACAAACTTACCCACGTGGCCGCAATGGGAGCGGCCATCTTGTTTTTCATTCATTGCTATGGTTCTGGGCATGCTTTTTCAATCCTCCCTTAATCTTTGCAATCCTTTGTTCCTTTGAACTTTTTTTACTCATTACCTATCTCTTTATTTTTGTACATCTATATTTTGTGTTTTTTTCTACTTTTGGTTACTTTAAAACTTTTTTTTAACTCTCTTTTCCTTTTCTTTACTTTTTCTCTATTCTTTCCTATTTTTTTTCTTCAGCTGTCCAGGACCATGGCAAAGGGAGCCGGGGAGAACCTTAAGGGGAAGGGTCCTGCACCGCATACCCGGCTCCCTTGCGGGCGCTTTAGGGGGGAGGCAGTAACTGCCCGGGAGGACTTCAGCGCGGTGGAGGTGGCCGCACTGGTTTTCTTTGTACAGCGCCACCTCCCCAAGACCGTTGCGGCAGGCACCAGGCCCGGTACCAGGAACGGGCTCTGGGAGCGTCGCCAGCTATGGGGGAAGGTGTGCCGGGCCATGTATCTAGAGTCTGGGGTCCGGCGCACCTACAACCAGGTGACGGACTGGTGGTCGGACATCCTGGACCGGGAGCAAGACCTGCTCGACCTGCTTGGAGTCGAGATCCCGGGCCCAGGTGAGTAGTAGTAGCTAGTATTTAATCACTACTTTGTTATCTCCTGCTCTGTGTTATGATATTGCAAATATTTGTTTTTTCCGAAGAGCAAGAATGCTGCCGATAACATTGCAGGTAAATTATGTTTCAAAAGCTTCTGTGATTGCAGGTGCTCGCCTGCTCACTGGCGGTGCTACTATGCTTACTTGTTTTCAATTTTGTGCTCATTTGCCCTGGGTGATTATGTATGAGTGTACTATAAAGAAGTGCGTAATGCTAGACACTAGAGATTCCATTGCAGGTAAATTATGTTTCAAAAGCTTCTGTGATTGCAGGTGCTCGCCTGCTCACTGGTGGTGCAACTATGCTTTCTTGTTTTCAATGTTGTGCTCATTTGGCCTGAGTGATTATGTATGAGTGTACTTTACAGAACTGCGTAATGCTAGACACTAGAGACTCAAGTCCGGTCCTTCCTTTGTACTCCTGCCACTAAGAAGAGATAGTGGTGGTGGATTGATAGGTTGAGTATATTATGACTGGTTATTTACTACTTAGTAGGAAACTTTTTAGTGGTCCGCAATCATGACGGACTGTGTCTGTCACTTCGCGTGCTGCAGAGTGCTGCCTGCCAGTCCTAGTAGAACCTTTTTGTAGTTGGTTTAGTGAGTTACATAACTTTCCAAGTAGACGGTCCGCAAATCCAGCAATACTAACATCCTAGTAGACCACATCAGAAAGGTCAATACATTAAGTGCAATTGTTGTCTATTTTCCGAAATATTTTGTTATTGGTTTTTTTAAATGTTTGATTTGGCTGACAACAATCATCCATGTTTGTGTCTTTCTTTCATGTTGTACATCTACTCCCCCCAGGGGCAAGAGAACAGAGGAGGAGGTAGCAGCGCCAGTTGAGCAGGAACAGCAAGGCCAGGATAGGTCCGCCGAGGGCTCCTCTGCTGGCCCCAGTAAGTTTTCCTGTTAATATTATTAATTATACTTCCCTATCTTTTACAGCACCTATTTATTCCAAACGTTCCTCATAATTCTTTTTTTTCCTAAATCGTCTTTGATCTTGTTGTAGACTGTTTCTAAATTCTTATCATGACTCTCTGTGCTACTACTAGATTATTATTATTAGTCTGTCTGTGTAGCTAGCTAAGCTTGCACAGTTGGCAAAAGGTGTTAAACAAAACTCATTTTCAGCTAAAGCTCTAGGCACTGAGTGCAGTCCTCTGGGTTGTCCATAATGTCTATTGAAGTCTTCTTAATGTTTATGCTTTGACAATTCCCAACAATAAAATGTCAGTGGCCACCAAGAATAAGATACTAGTTTAAATTTTGATTTCATATGAGGACATACTACTACTGTTGCAGGGACTATTCTGCACATACAGAACTATGGACAAGAAATAGGGCATTGGTGATAATAGGCGCAGTTAGACTTTTCAGTTTCGACATGCCTCAGTCATAACAGAAGTTGAACCCCCAATCTCGTTATACTGAGACTAGCTAGTGTGTCAGAGTCTTTATTTAGCTCCCGAATGCAGCGATGATCCCCAATGATTATACAACCCAGAACATAAGACTACGGAGTCAGAGTCCACTCCCGACCTCTCAGAGTCACGGAATCATGCTTTCAAATTGCAAACCCTTTCGCTCACTCACTCATGACCAAAAAACCACAGAGTTTATGTAAGTTTTAAAGCTTTATTAAAAGTAAAACAACTAGCTCTGTGTGTACTCAGTAGTCAGTACATTACATTTCAATTGTGCATTATATAAAAACATGTGCTACAATCAAATTCATTCATATAAGTTAAACGGTGAAGGATTTGAAACTGAACAGTGGCTCATTTATTTTAAACATTAATTGTGGGAGACCCCTCACCTGGTTGGAACACAAAGTCTTGGTGGTGATGAGAACGAGTTGACTCCGAGTAACATCTTGCTCTTGTTGGTACTCGTAGAAGTGAAGCTTCTGTCTGTTATGAGAAAAATGGTGCGTGTTAAAAAGCAAGCATTCATCAGTTGTGCCAAAAAGTGTAGCTTCTTATCATGGCTAAGCATAAAAAAAACACTCTACCCTTCCGAAAGGGGAATTTTTTGTTTAGACTAGAGAGTCACAAATAATTAAATTTGTTTAGTAACATATTGTTTCATTCCTAGACAAAATAGGGAGTGGTGTATGGCATCTAAAATGTTCACATGTATTTTCTAGGCGTAACACCATCGGCACAGCCAATCACCAGTGCCGGGGCCAGTGCGGAGGCGGTTACTCCAGGGGCGTATGCGGTGCCAGCAGGAACTGCTGTGGGGGATGCCACGGTGGAGGCGGGCAGGGGTGTATATGTTGTATATGTTGTACAGTACAAGTAAGTACACTTTACGGTTAAGAAGACTTACTTTCGAAGTAAGTTTTTGTCAACCAGGTAGAACTTAGAACTGAAGACAGTCACCCTTGACTTTAGCATTAGCAGCAGGAGTTGACGAGTAACCAATGGCCTACTCTAAATTTGACTTCAACTCAGCTGTGAAGTTTTATCGAGAAGCCAAGTCAGATCAGAGATGAACTTGATGGATGGGATGAACGAAAAGGGAAAAAAGCATGTAAGGAAGTACGAGCGAGTTAAATTAATGACTGGCAAAGAATGATACGTGTTTTTGAATGCAGGCACAGTTGGCTGTGAATCTGATGCATGGCCGGTTGAAGGCTGAAGCAAGGATGGGTGGAAGGAGAAATAAAAGAGGACTGCCTGGGTGGGTGAAACAGAAAATGAATGTGTGCGCAATATATCCTTTGGTGCAAATTCAAATGCAAGTCAAGCACGGATCCATGGCTGGCGGCTTTCAAAAAACAAATAAAAAGGGTGTTTTTTGGTGAGAAAAAGTAAGGGTTGTCCATTAAGAAGAATGATTGACATTTACTTTGAATGGATGGATGCCTGGATGGTATCTTCCTCATAGATAGCATAGGTGTAAGTAGAGTAGACAGAGTAGACGGTCACTGGATGAAGACTAAGAGTGTTACTTTGAAGAGCATGTAACACCGCACGTCCGTGCCAGAGTAGCAAAGCCAAGGAAAGTAGAAGTTGTAATTTTTCAGAATACTCCCTTGACTAACAGTAGTTTGCAAGCACAGCATATATTGTGTATCTATATTGTATAGTTCACATTATCAAGTCAAGTCACAAGTGCCTTCCTCCGGTGATTACGGAGAACACTCACTACCTCTGTTAATAATTTTTTTTCAACCCTGTTATTCATGTGTGGCCTATTGATGGTCACTCAATCAATAAAAACAAAGCACGTAAAGTAATCCCTTATAAGCAAATATCCTGTGAAGGGATAGATGTAAATGTAAATGTAAATGTATTGCGACTTATATAGCGCACGTATCACCCGAAGGTATCAAGGCGCTTGCTTAGGGAACCCGTCCTGGTATTCTCCTGTGAGATACCCCGGCAGGGTATCCACAAGGTGAAAGCCAGGCATCCCGCCGCGAGGGGCCGTAGTGGAGATTAAGCAAGCTATTGCCCAGAGTGTGACCCCGTGAGTCGAGTAGGCACCGGAGCGAGAATTGTCAAGTCCGTGGAATTTTTGAGCCCAAGACCCACCGAGGCGGGGAATCGAACCCTGGTCCACGGCCGATCTCAGCTTCTGGGTCTGCCGCCTCTAACCACTGAGCCACGCTTCTCCACTGATGAGATGATGATCATATTATCTTCTTCATTTTCCATTTGTAGTAGTCAGGGGCAGGGCAGGGTGAAAGTTAAATTAATTGAGCAGTAGCCCTTGTAACAGAGTATGGCCACTGTCCCCCGTAATAGAAAAATAAGAGCTTCACCACCTGCATGTACTGGACTGGTAACAGTAACGCAAGTCTGTGTCATCATGGCTTGCGTCTGGTTTTTTTCGGGTTCAAGTTGACTGCGGTGCCATTATGCCGGCTTCCACAAGTTTACGTTTCAATTTTGCTAAATCAGAGAGAGGAAGAAGACTGGTGTACAGTCTGAGTCTAATGTAGTGAGTCCTTATAGTGCTAGTAGAATTCCTGAAACTCCCACTAATTTTAGAGCAGAGGCCGACGAAGTTGGAGGTTTTATAGATACATGCCACACAAATGTTATGTACTGTGCTTGTAAGTTGCTAGTGCTACTGTGACACAACTTTCCGTTGAATTATTTTGTGTTCATCTTAAAGAGTATTGGACTTGGTTACAGTATTTTTCTTCAACTAGATACTCCGGAAGCTGGAGGCAATTGTCGCCGAATATCGGCAACTGGTGGCCCAGGAGAGGAGGAATCGCAGTCGACATCAACAACAGCTGCATCCTCCTCTGCTCCCCCTGGGTCATCCGGTCAGCTCAATCCTCCAGCGGTACCGTGCCGTGGTCTGGCAGCCACCCACCGCCGCCGAGCAGCGACAACAACAGCTGCCCCCCACAGTGCCTGCAAGGCAAGGATGCACCGTTTGTCCCTGAGAGTGGCCTACTTTGAGCAGCAGGTGGCCCAACTGTCGAGGCAGAAAGCCAAGCTCAAGGCCCTCCATTGGGAGCTCCACGACCACCTGGCCACAGGACACCGCCGGCGGAAGTAGATGGAGAGAGACTGTCCCTTGCCCCTTTTTTAAAGACTTTTGGGGGTGGGTGGGAATTGGGCGTTGGGGTTTTTGGACTTTTGGGACATTTGATTTCATGGACATTGGTTGGGGTTAGGGAGGGGGGTGGGTTGGGTTGGGTCTTGCAGGATACTTAATTTTTGTTAGGGACAAAATAATTATGTATTTTCTACTGAAACATAGCATACGCGTTTTATGTTTTGTGGGGGAGACAGGGTGGGATTAACTCAACTGTTCATTTGTTTTGCTGAAACTTAACCGCATGCGTGCGGCCGCGATTTTCGCGCTGTGCGGCTATTTACAAAAAGCCGCGTTACATGACGAGCTGAGCTCGTCATGAGCATGCGAGCGGTTTAAGTTTAAAGTTTAAAATATTTATTAAGCGGCGCATACACCAGAGCGGTTTCTTGGCGCTGAGATAGCAGACAGCCAGCAGGGCAGAATCAGTCGCTAAGACAAAGACTGATAAGACAAGCAAAGTTTAAGACAGAAAAGCCTGAGTAAATAAAAATGTCTTCAATGCTTTACGGAAACTGGAATATTGGGTAAGGGACCTAAGATGGAAAGGGAGAGAATTCCAGAACATGGGGGCAAGAGTGGAAAATTTCGAGCCACCCTGTTTTTTTTTCCGGTAGCGAGGGACTGCTAAGAGATGTTGTGCCGAGGAGCGGAGGTCTCTGCCCGGGACATAAGCTTTGATGGCTGAAGCTATAAAGAGAGGGGCCAGGCCCGTCCTGGCCTGAAACGCCATGCAGCCTAATTTGAACAGAGCGCGTTCCCGAACGGGAAGCCAGTGGAGAGTCTTCAAGAGGGGAGAGGTATGATGAAATTTAGGGAGACCGAAGGCAAGGCGAGCCGCCTGGTTCTGCACCAGTTGCAGTTTGCGCAGGCTGTATTGAGGGATACCATTGAACAGGATGTTCCCGTAGTCCAGGACAGGACCAGTGCGGACATGATTAGTTTAAGTGCAGAGAAATTAAAGAAACGGGAAATAGAGCGGATAATCCGGAGAGTAAGAAAGCAGGAAGAAACCACCGAACCAATCTGGGAGTGCATAGTAAGTTTGTCATTTAGCTTGATCCCAAGAGTCTTAACAGAGTGAACTGGGATAGGAGGAGAACCAAGGGAGGGGGGCCAAAATAGAGAATTCCAGGGACTGGAGCAACCACCCGTAACCACAAGTTCCGTTTTATCGGGATTGAGCTTCAGGTGGTTGAAGTTCATCCAGTCCCTGATGAAAGATAGAATAGATTGGAAATTAGAGATAGAGTCAGGGGAAGAAGACAGGTTAAAGATGAGCTGGAGGTCATCGGCATAGTTATATACCGTGACCTCCAGCTGCTGAAGGGCAAAGATAAGTGGCGAGATATAGAGATTGAACAAAAGAGGAGACAGAGAAGAACCCTGGGGAACACCGCACTGGACCTGGCAGGGGGTAGCTGAAAACTCCCCAAGATGAACCGCCTGGGTCCGGTCCCTTAAAAAGGACGAAAGCCAAATAAGGTGCAACTCATGACGAGCTCAGCTCCTCATGCGCATGGAAGGGGTTAACTGGCTGCTTGATTCTAATTGTCTACGTAATCTCCCAAATTTTTACAAAAGGGCCACTGACAGAGTTAGTGAATTCAATTGTCCTACTACTTTACTAGTACTACCGTCAGTCTCTCCTCTCCTCCTACTCCATTATTCTTCCTCCCACAAAATGCTAATCTTACCTGTCATTAGTGTTTGAGAATAGGGCTAGGCACAGGAATGGCTGCATGACAAATGGGAATTAAGGTTGGCAATGGAATCCTGGACGGATGAATTGGCATCGTTGTGGTGGTAGTAGTAGTGGTACACACTGGCAGTGGCAGCATATGAAAAAAAAGGAAATGAAACATTGAGTGGCATGAACGTAGCATTAGAACAGTACGATAGATAGTACAGTACACAAGAACAGTGCCATTGTAGCCTAAGCAATGCTAAAATATTCAAAATATAAGTACTAGTTGTGTGGAGTATGGCTACTACAAGAAATAGTACTGAAGGTGAAGGACACAGCAGCGTAAGCATTCGATTCGTCACGTGTAGGAGGAGTATGTTGTTGATGATCAATCCACTTGATGGCGCACATGAAATTCGTATTTGATTTGCAAATAGTTACTCATGGGTGTTTGTCAAGCAGAATAAAAATATATCCTCGGATTCCTTCACCAGCCTTGAAAATGATTTTCTGTTGCTTTGAACGTATCCTCCCCAGCAAGTGTGTGGAATTATTGTTGTCATTTATTCACACCTCAATGAAAACCACACAGCCTGGGGGAAGAGGGTTAGGGTTTGAAAGTTGGATGGGAACGGGGGGTTTTGGGAAAGTTTTGTGGAGGGAGGGAAAAAAACACAGCATGGACAAACAACAAATGAAGAAAAACAAATCTTTGGATACGAAGATATCCATAAATCTTTTAAGGGACATAAATGAAGTGCACTACTGCATGCATGAAGTTGTTTGCTAAATTGATGGTTAGGTTACTGAAAAGTAGTACTTACTACAACTTACTAACTATGAAGAAACAATTTGACAGTACAAGGCTGCAGTAATTACACAATTTCACTTGCCTATCTGCCCTCAGAGAGAATAAACACTTATTAGTACATTAAATTAGTTTTAAAAATAGCAAAGAAACTTATCAAATAGCTGGAGGGATGAATTTGAAGCAGAGAGCAAACAAACGCACAGAGTCACACTCATAGAAGTTCACAACAATAACATTATTTAAAAAATAGGGAGAAGTGAAGAGGATACTGTAACTGTATGTTGTAGTTGTCCTGTTCAATTTGGGAAGTTGCATGCATCCAGCCATTCCTCTTATTCGCGCTACTCCTCCATTCCATCTGACTCTCCGTCGATCAATCTTGGTGACCAGACAGTCACACCGTCCACTGCCTGCCTGGCAGATGTGGAATTGCGGATCGCTAATGGTAAGCCTGAGTTAATCGTTTTTCCCATCGTACAGGGTAAAAGCCGGCCTGTAATTGTTGATGGAACAACAGGAAGTGATATTAAAACACCACGGAGAAAAAAATATAAGGTACGGTGTGTAGTGCAAAAATAACACTTTCAGTTTCAGAGGCGACAGTATTACATACGAGCATCATTTCTAAAGTGCGTACTCTGAGTCTCCTTTTCAAGGATAGTAATTAGCACACAGCAGGCCAGGGACATGCAGACGGTCAAGGTAGGCACCACAGAGTGAAGCAACCTGATTTAGCATACCTCTTTGTCACAGACAGACAAATCATATCTAATTGTGTGCAGCAAGCCATATAGCCTCAATTTTACATGAACTGCTGTCTGGACTCTGGCATAACAACACTACACTGGCTCGACCACTCCATACCACGACTAGGCAGACATGTAGTTCTGCTGTAGTTGTTGTTGACTGGTTTACCTGTTTGCCACTCACGAAATGGCCATAATTCTTCCGTAAACCGACGATGATGATCCATCCATCCCAGTGAGTGACTAAAGAAAAAAGATATTATGTAAGTTTGATCATCAAGATTCATCATCATCATCATGGTATATTGGAAAACTCAATGTTGTTCATGCAGTCGCAGTCTAGTACTCTACACACACAGTGAGTCCAAGGACATTTTGCATCTTAAAAATGAAACATAGTGGCCCCTGCGGTAGAAGTACAATTTGAATTAAACAAGGTAAAAAAAACAGAGTAGACGTGAGTTACATTTAATGTGTAAAAGATTAAATAATAACAGAAGACATATGATTCATTTCATGCACAACAAACAAACAGCAATTGCTTTCAGCAGAGCCAGACAGCCAGTGCTGTCCACTGCATGCCATCTCATTATTCATTACCTGTTCCAATTTTTGTCCGCATCCTGTTCTTAAAGTGAAGGCCCACAGGGCAGCCTCTCGTGTCAATTTCAGAAGTAACTGTCAGCAATCAGCATATAGTCAGTAATTCCAGTCCCACTTCTTTTGAGGGGACTCTTCTACAAAGCGACAGTTTCTTCATTCTGCGTAATCCAGCCATCTGCCTTGAGGGAAATGGATAGGGAGAGTCTGGAGAAGGAGGATAGAGGAGCATGACTGAGTTGTGAACTTGTGAACTTTAGGATTGCAGACAGCGGCACCTTCAATAAGGAAATAAGACGAAAACAGTGCTGCTGATGGATTTGTTGTGATTAGAGTTTTGTTGTGGTAAAAGTTGCAAAACAAAGAAAGACACACAGGAGTAAAAGTGAATAAGGAGTCAGGACGAAAAAAAAAGGAAGTCAGTTTCAGGCCTAGGTGTCAGGGAAGTAGAGCTCGTCCTCAAACTCTGTGAATTGAGACGGGAGTAGGTCAGCTAACAGAGAAGAACTTCTGTCACCTAAGAAGGTGTCCTCTTCTTCCTGCGTGGACTCACGTATTTTGTAATCTGGTGGTATGAAGTGCTGATTCATCTTGATCATTGTTAACCTCTCCACATTTTTGGGCGAGAGGCGCGTCCTTTTTGAAGTTACAATGGCACCAGCAGCACTGAAAACACGTTCAGAAGACACGCTTGTGAGTGGGCAAGACAAATAATTTACAGCCAGCTTGGTGATCAGTGGCCATTGACCCCTTTCCAATACCAATACAGCAATGGGTTGTGAACAATGTAGACCTCTGTTGGGTCATCCAGATAGGCCTGCACCATCCACTCAAGGTCATCCAGGGGTGCTGAACTTTGCGTACCATCTGAGGCCTTTGCATCAACACTGGACCGAGCAAACACTTGATGAGCTATCCAATCCGCCAATATTATGGCTGGACCTGGTGCAGGTGAGGATGATGATATGATTGCTGGTGTCTGTAACGGCTGTGATTCAGTAGTACTTCTGCCGGTTTCTTCAATTTCCTGCCGCTCTTTTTCGAACCGAGTGGCTGACAGAGCTAGCCAATGTTTGTACTTTGAAACATCTGCTTCATTAAAAGAAATGAATGCTTTGCTGGCCAGTGCCTTTATGTACCGTGGATCCAGAATAATGTTGTTCTGTATGTATTTTTTTAAGCCTTTCATTGTCAACTAGGCGGGTTAATAAGCTCTCCGCCAACTGATATGCGTCTTGCTTGTCAGTATCCCTTTGAACGTTGAAGACACCGCCTTCAGTTGGTGCTCTAGCATGTGCAACAATGGGATAGCTTTGCCCAAAGTACAGTCCTCCCTGCTGACTTCCTGCGTGAAGACCTCAAAAGGACGAAGCATGTCTGTCAGGCTTTTAACTAGGTCCCATTCCTCCAACTCTAGCCTCATGTCTTTCTTAGTAGAGCCCAGTGCAAAGACATACTCATTGATTACCAATCACTGCTCAGACAGACGCTCGAGCATGTAGAAGGTTGAGTTCCAACGTGTTACCACCTCCTGGATGAGTCCTCTGACTGGCACTCTACGGTCACGTTGCATGTTCCTCAGCTGATTCCAGGCCTTAAAAGAATGGCTGAAATGTGTGCAGATTCTTCGGCAGGTGGTCAGTAACTTGCTGAACAACAATGTTAATACTGTGCGCCAAACACGGCACTCCGAAATAGCCACCATCACTTAATGGCCCTAAATGTATTACTGCCATTATCCATGGAAACATACCCAATCATGCGCTTTCTTGGATGCAGCCATTCAAAGACCTTACTGTTAAACTCTTCCAAAATGTTTACTGCAGTATGAGATTTCTCCATGGCAAACTGTTGCATGTTTCTGACTAGCTTGAAAAACTGTGTCACTGTCAACGCCTGCATATAACTTGTCTCTAACCCCTGCAATAGAGACTCAGTGTGCAGTGATGCACATGTAATCAAGGGCTTGGCAACTGGTCCACATGTCTGTTGTCAGGTGGATAGTGTGAACAGCACTCTTCTGCAAAGCTGCCCCAATCACCTCCAGCACATCTTGATGTAGTGCTGGAACCACAACTCTGGCAAAATAGGACCGGCTAGGAACCATCCATTTAGGGGAGACTGTTGCCACAAATTCTAGAAAACCCACCCATTCCACGAAGGAAAAAGGGAGAAGGTCCAGTGTGAACATTTTAGCCAGCATTACATTATAAAGAAGTGATGTTGGGTGGTTGCATTCAAATGGCGCCTCCGACCAAAACATGCTTTTAATGGTGGTCTGGACTGTTTTACGTGATGATGATGATCCAGACTTCTTCAACCCACTTAGGCTCATAGATGTACTTATTTGCATTGGTGTCCCTCTCAGACTCTTAGTGTGCCTCATAGATGTTGCTGGGGTAGAGGGTGTGGGTGATACCACTGCGGTGCTGCTGCCAGGGGTACTGTGTGTACCAGAAAAAATGTCTGTCGCTTCTTCACCTCCCCCTGCACGATCAGCCCCTCATCATCATCAGATGCAATATCAATGGATACATTTGGATTTGTTGTACTTTTGGCTTCCCGGATCTTACTTAGGTGCGCCTCCCACTGGATAGTGTGGTGTTTTTGGAGATGACCTCTCTGGCCTCCGGTACCATAGTTGGTACCAAGCTTACCACGACTAACTACAGTTTTACAAATCGAACAAATAACTAGGTTTTCCGCTTTTTTGCTAATACTAAAGAAGTCCCAAACTGGGGAGTTGAGATTTCTTGTGGTGGTGGTGGAGGTGCTACTTTCAATGCCAGATGAAGTGGAGGATGGGCATGGCCGAATTTGACTATGTTGTGCACTTACAGTTACAGCACCACTACTTAAGGTAACGGAGGTCGAGCTTGATGAAGGTCCCTGCCGGCCCTTCTGAAGAGAAAATATGGCAGCTGTAGGTCGTGTTGGTGTAGTAGTTACCTGTGTTGGTGGTGAAACCAGTGCCACGCCGCCCACATCCCGCTCAGCAGCAATTCGGGATAGGGTAAAAATGTCTGTGTGCTGCATGCCCGCTGGGGCTGGAGTGACAACTGTGATGACTGGGTCGTCATCGTCAGACTGTTCATCAGCAGCAGAATAAACCACTTCTACTTCTTGTTCGTCTTCATCACCCATAAGTGAAAATCTTTCGGGAACCTTCCTTTTTTGCTTAGCTACCTTTGTCGGCTCATGGCGTGCCTCCCTCTCAGACTGCATTGGTGGGTTCCAATCAAGATCTAGATCATCAGAAGGAAGGGGGCTTGAAGAAGAACTTGTACTACAGCCCTCCTTGACCTTTTTTGTGCTGGGGATCTGGAAGACAATGGATCATCAGGAGGAGTGGCTTGCTTGGATGATACCTCTGCTTGAATCTCGATTTCCTGATGTGCCCCTACTTCTGGAGGAACAAGCCAGGTGGGCAGTTGTGCCTCTCCAGGTGCTTCTCCATGCGTTTCTCCATGCGCCTCTACTTGTGCCTCTCCATGGGCCACTACTTGTGCCACTCCTTTTGCCTCTACTTGTGCCACAGCTTGTGCCTCTACTTGCGCCCCTCCTTGCGCCTCTCGTTGCGCCTCTTCTTGCGCCTCTCCTTGTTGCACCTGCGGTTGTCATTGTACCTGTGGTTGAACACTCGTCAGATGAGTTACACCCTGTGTTGATTGGATGCTACTTTCTTGCGATGAGTCAACGCCAACATCACTGGTCGATGGTGATTGAGCAATTAAAGTGGCTACCTCTGCGGCACTCGTGGCCTTCGGCCTAACTTGGCATGGTGGCACTGAGACCAATGAAGCTGAGGTGCTGCTCCCAGCTTGGTCCCCG
Organism: Lissotriton helveticus; assembly: GCF_964261635.1. Classification (NCBI taxonomy): domain Eukaryota; kingdom Metazoa; phylum Chordata; class Amphibia; order Caudata; family Salamandridae; genus Lissotriton; species Lissotriton helveticus. Next base: position 347,891,321 of record NC_136059.1, read on the forward strand.
GCGGACACCGCTGCTACAGGCGTAGTTTTTTTTCCCCAAAAAAGTATCTCTGGGCACACCAGTCTCCTTGGTAAGTAGCGCCACTTGCTTCTTCAGCTCCTTCTTACTGGCAGTGGCACTGGCAACTTTCTTGGTAGAGGAGCTATGGCCACCTTTCTTTGGGCCCATCTTCTTCAGATGTCAGAACAGCAGGCCACAGTTGCACGAGTTGCAGAGTTGTCTGTGGCCCCACGTGACCTCATGTGATGTTGTGCTGCACACACCGCAGCAGGACTTCTTCTTGGCACTGATGATGAATGATGACTGATTTGTGGTTCTTTTGTGCACCAAAAAGCAAAGGAAGCCAGAGGAACATCAGTTAAATAAATGTTGCATATGTCGTGCTTCAATTAATATTTGCAACTAGGCATTTGTTTTTACAACACACCCAAAAACGGAAAGACCCAAAATAAAAATTGCAATTTTAATCAAAAATTGATATTTACATGAATAGAAGAGAGGCCACACAGAGAGAGTTGTTTCGTGCACCACTGAGTACCCCTGGGCATAATGAATGAAAGCAAGGCAAACTGGGTGCAGGCCTGAGCACACTGCCTGGCTTCAAAATGACCCCTTGACCCCCACCCACATGGCCAGGCCCTGCCTGGACCAGGCCTCAAAATGGCCCCCACCCACATGGCCAGGCCCTGCCTGTACCAGGCCTCAAAATGGCCCCCACTCACATGGCAAGGCCCCAACAACACACAAAAAAAATAAAAAAACACACACAAATCAACAGAATCCAATGCCGTCCATTGCCTAAATGATGTTTAAATTCAAGACACCACCACAGAAAGACTTGGTCCATGCACCACTGACTACCCCTGGGCCTATAATGGGTGAAAGCAAGGCAGACTGGGTGCAGGCATATGTCACAAAGCACACTGCCTGGCTTCAAAATGGCCCCTTGACCCCCACCCACATGGCCAGGCCCTGCCTGTACCAGGCCTCAAAATGGCCCCCACCCACATGGCCAGGCCCCAACAACAACAACACCCCAAAAAAATTGAAAAACACACAAAATTCACCACAATCCAATGCCATCCATGGCCTAAATGATGTTTAAATTCAAGACACACCACAGAAAGACTTGGTCCATGCACCACTGACTACCCCAGGGCATATAATGGGTGAAAGCAAGGCAGACTGGATGCAGGCCTATGCCACAAAGCACACTGCCCGGCTTCAAAATGGCCCCTTGACACCCACCCACATGGCCAGGCCCTGCCTGTACCAGGCCTCAAAATGGACCCCACCCACATGGCCAGGCCCCAACAACAGCCCAAAAAATTGAAAAACACACACAAATCACCACAATCCAATGCCACCCATGCCCTAAATGATGTTTAAATTCAAGACACTCCACAGAAAGACTTGGTCCATGCACCACTGAGTGACTACCCCTGGGCCTATTGGCTAGTGTGGCTTTACAGGCACCCCACAGTTAAAAAAAGAATTCCACATATAACAGTGAGCTATTCAATTCCATGACATAAATGATATTTAAGTTCAACAAAACTCACAGAAACAGTTGTATCATAACTAACCCTGGGCCTACTGGATACTGTACCTATCCACAATATATATTTTTTTAAGTTGTGAAAAAGTTTAAAAATTGTAGTTGCAGCAACTGCAATGTCCCAAACAAACAACACCAACTTGTAAAATCTCAAATCCAAAAGTAATCCAAAAGTGATCCAAACAAAAAGTCCTCAAATACAAATATCCAGCAGCAGCCACAAAGAGTAATCCTTCCTGCTCCAGATCCAAATGAAAAGTGACCAGGACATGGACAATACAATTATCACACAGTGTCCTGAAAGGTAAAAGTCAGTAGGCAGTTATAGATAGCATGCACATAGCATTACTTCGGTGAACAGGAAGGAGATTACTCATTTTTTTGAATCAAAAGATAAATATTCGTCTTTATGTTGTAACATTCATTTCATGGTTGGAAGTATACAGTTAAGAACAGCACTGCATAGAATGTAATGACAACCACATAAAACTTGGTGCAGCAAACGTGAATAAATAGTGCAAGTGGCGACGCAAGTGAAGGAGAACAGAGAGCAGCGTGGTCGGCGCACTGTGTTTAAAGTGCAAATTATGTACAGTGAGTGGCTAAAAACGGCACGTGTGACATAGTGATATCACAAAGGGCACAATTAATTTAATAGATTTGGAGCCACTAAGAAGAAGTGCGCCTATTAATTAGGCTGTTGGGTCGACGGCGTTTCGATCCGGATCATTTCGGATCATCATCAGGACTGGTTGTCTGAATTGAATAGTGCTGTAAAGAGAGGGAGGGATTGTTTAGGGTGGGAAAGAGGGAGTGTAAGTGAAAAAGGCTAAGGAGGCAGGTTAATGGTTACCTGGAAGAATCCTTGTAAAATTGGAGTACTTGTAACCAACAGGGGTTTGACTAGAAGAAACAGAGGATCACCAAAGGATCGGGTCGCTGGATGAGGCATAAGGAGACTGGGGAGAGAGGAGGGGAGGAAGGGGTGACTGACTGGACAATGAAAAACAATTACACAAAAATTGAACGGGGTGGCGCCAGGCTGGAAAAGGTGGAGGGTCACATACCTCGCTGACGATTTCAAAGCATGGATCGTGCCTGAGATTCTGCCGAGTTTGATGAGGTAGTACTTAAACACCTCAGCGTGTTCGCCGGCCGCGTTAATCAGCCATGCTTGGAGGGCGCTGGGGAATAAAGCGAGGGAGGTATTTAGTTAGAGTGTCCCCGCATGGATAATCCCAGGGCCGGTAGTTAGAGGAATGACAACAAGTGTTACCTGTATCAATCAGCGCATCCGTCTTGATACCGGAGACGAAAGTTGTGTGACGGTCGCTAACCAGGGAGGGGATATTCCATTTCTGCGTTGGGGCGGGGATTGAGGCAAGGGCGGGGCGGGCGAAAGCGTCAGCGGAGGTGTGTTGGAATCCAGTGAAGGGGATAGGATAACCAACAACAGAGGTGGGGCTGGTTCGGTTGCTATGGTGAGGCGTCCAGAAGGGCAATCGACAGGAAATTTAAATGTGCACTGCGAGTGCTGTAGAAAGGGCGGGCGGAAAGGGACGGAAAGCTGGTAGGGAACGGAGATGGCAACTAAGGCCAGGCGGAGGGGGGGAGGGGGGAAGATGAAGGGGGGGCGGGGGAAAGATCGAGGGCAAAAATGTAAGTGTCCTAGGGCATCCAAGTTCGGAATTAATTGGAATCCATAATGTATAAACAAGCAATATTTACAGCCATAACAAGGTAACATATATTTCTGATTTCAAAAGACGAATAATTATCTTTTGATTCAAAAAAATGAGTAATCTCCTTCCTGTTCACCGAAGTAATGCTATGTGCAAGCTATCTATAACTGCCTACTGACTTTTACCTTTCAGGACACTGTGTGATAATTGTATCTTACCTACCCAGTCCTGGCTTGGTCTATGGGTTATACTCCTGTCTTCTCTACAGGACATGGACAAAGCACTGGGAGGATCCTGCTGAACAGGAACAGGAAGTTGGAGACTCTGGGGCACTTCCTTCTTCCCACCCCCCCAAAAATGGACTCCTTGCACAAAAAAGTGCAGCCAAATGTCAATCTGAGGAGTTATTCAGATCCAAATCATCATTTTTAGAAGGTTTATGCTGCCTGCAGTAGATTTCATGTGCAGAATTGCAATTTTTGCAAGTTCGGGAAAGCGAGCTGTTCAAATCTCCCGCCGAAAGTCAGCAGCGCGTCGCATCTAAGTGTTCGCAATTGTTTACTCCCGCGATGCGTGATTGCGGGCCCTTATGACGTAGTCGCGTTCTCAAACTCTCGCAGTGCAAGATGGCGGGCCGCTATGACGTACTCGCTGTCGAAAAGTCTCACGTGATCATGCAGCTAGATCCAAATGGCGCAGCGCATACAAACCGGGAGAAAAAACAACTTGGCGAACTCAGAATCACGGTGAGTCAACGCCGCGTGCGCGATATTGTATTTTTGAAGTGTGACCAAGCAAAAAAAATCCGCCAGCTTGTGAATTGTGAATTTTTTGACAAATTTGTGCGATTCGCGGAACCCGAATTTGCCAAAAAATTCGCTAATTCCGCGGGCGGAACGGATTTTACGCCCATGCTTAACTATCTTGTGGTGTGCTAGTACATTACTAGTGTTTATGTTATTCATGTTTTGCCATTTTTAAGGACTTTTGAAGCTCATTAACTAAAAGCATACTGCTTTCCATGGCTGTCAGTCTTAGGGTCGTTTTCCCCCAAACGTTTTGCCTACCTGCCTCTCATTTTTTGGCGAAAATTTGTTTTGTTGGCCTTAGGACTCTGTGCACTTTACCCGTCGTAACCAGGGCTAAAGTGCTTTTGCTCATTCCCCTAGACATGGTTTGATTAACATATACCTTCCTGGCATATTTAATGTATTTATAATTCCCCTGTAGAGTGGTATATCGTATACCAAGTGCTTGTAAACTAAATGCAACCAGTAGGGATGCAGCAGTTATTGTACCACCCAGCCTGACTTGGCATTTAAACCCCCTTTACCAAAAGTTAAACTCCCCTTTTATTACATAAGTCACCCCTAAGGTAGACCCTAGGTAGCACATAGGGCAGGATGCTGTGTAGTTTAAAAGTTGGAAATGTACTAGTGGAGAAAAACTCATAGGCTCGCTTTTCACTACTGTGATACTTAACCCACTCCCATAGGATAACATTGGGGTTCCTTATTACATTTTGAAGGTGTAATTTCCATTTATGAGAAGGGTGATATATCATGTTTGATAGCTATACAATTGTAAAGATAAACCTTCTTTAATGGTAAAGTCTATTTTTCATTACAATTTTGAAAATGCCACTTTTAGAAAGCTGACCTTTTTCTGCCCTTAGCTCTTTGTGCCTGCAGCCTGTCCTGGGTCACATGACTTGGTGTAGCTGACAGTTAGGCTTTGTAAAATACTCCCAGTCAGTAAATAGAGGGATTAAGTGTGCTACACTGGGTTATCAATTGGCAGGATGGGAGGGTGGAGCTAAGCACAGCCCCATTTGCACCTGAATAGGCTATGTCTCCACACAAAGGGCCTAATGACCCTGCATTGTCACTTTAGCTAGCTTGGAGTCAGGGCTGGGGGTCAGGAAATTTCATGCACTTCAAAGAACCTTTCGAGAAACGTATCCCACCTGCCATAAGAAGGGCACCAGGGTATACAAAAATAGGACCTTCAGACCCACACTTTAGTACACTTCTGGACCTGTGGATACTCTGCCAAGAAGAAGGACAGCTGTGATGGTACAAGGACTGCCACTCTACTAGACTGCTGCTCTACAGGACCTGCTGTCCTGCTGTGCTGACCTGCTGCCCTCTTCCCTGGGGAAGAAGAACTGGACATGCAACTCCATCCTGACCCGAGTGACCCAAATGGCTATTCTGCTGGCTTCGCCATCTAAACCTCAGGGACAGTTCCTGGACCCTTGGTGTGGCTCTCAAGCTCTTGAATTCAAGCTGTTGGGCTCTTTGCGACCGCAAACTGCCTTTTTGCACCAGACCCGCAGGACTTCCATAAAAATTCCACGCAAGCCTCTACCAGCCCGTCTGTTCACACAGCAAGCATCGAGCACCGCAGAGGACCACCAATGAGTAGCTCCAACCTGTCCAGCCTGCTCTTCACATCATGCTGCCCACCACCAATGATCCTCTCCTTGCTCCCCTCAACCCTCTCTAATGTAATTGGGACTCTTGGCACAAACTTTGTAAAACTTCAGCGGTACTAATTTGTGATTGTATCTGACCCACCCTCCATCACAGTCGGCCTGAACTTTAGACTTTGACCCAGTACAGTACGACCAGATAGCCATGGTTAGCGCTTTGTACTTTTAGGTGCAATTGTACAGTTTAATCTTTAAAAACTCTGGTTCTCTTGATTGGATTTTTGCCATTTTGGTCTTGATTTATTTATTACATTTTCCAACCTGGTGTGAAGAGTTTTCACTGTTTTCCTGTTTGAAGTGTTGCAAAAACAGTTCACACATTGCCTCTAACTTAAGCCTGACTGCTCAGTTCCAAGCTACCAGGGGGTTAGACAGGTTAATTTTGGGCTTGCTTGTGCCTTACCCTGACTGGGACTGTGGTTGCTGCTTTACCAGAGCCCACACCCTAGTCAACCAGTAACCCAAAATCTAACATTGCTCCTATTTCTATTGTTTAAAAATAAATGAAGTAAAAGGTACCATTTTGTCAAGTTTTCTGTTTATATCTTGATAATTTGTATATGGTTTATTATGAACAGACACTTATTACTTCTTTCTGGTGTGCCTCATTGGGAAGGGAATTACACTGTGTTTTGACATGATGAATCATTGTATATTACATGGTTTTGAAAAGTTTTAAAATGAAGAGGGATTTATGATAATCAAAAGTGCACTCACAATGCTGTCAGACCAACCAATCTTGTAGACAATCTATTTGATCCAGAAAAAAAGGGGTTAATTAGTGTGTGAGAATCCAGTCTATTCTGTGACAGTTTTGGTAATCTTGAACAACTGAACGCTGCAAATCTATTACTCAGTCAACATCTTGTTGTTAAATAGGAGGATACGGGTCCTTAATTAAATTCTTCTTGATTACTATAATGACTATAATTACTATAGTTTATATAAATATTTAATTTATTTTGTGTATTATATGATTTTTATTGATAGCAAGTTAATTAAATTTGAGTTCATCCCTCCAATTATTTCCACATGCTTATGTTGAATGGTGACAAGAGCACATGTTTAAATGCCTTTTACGGTTTAGTACGCAGCCCCTTGAGTACATGGTGTTTCTGAGTAAGGTTACTTATTAAATAGGGTTTACATGCATATAATGGAACAGGAACGTGGGACCTCTGCTGCACAGATGAGTTCCTAGACTACCCGAAGTGGGGAAAACATTAGCCTACAGGAAAACCTGGCTAAATACACCTTGAGATACTCTATTAAAATGAAATACCTTGCGTATAGTTTTTACAGTATTAGTGGTAGTGCATGTTACATAGTTTTTAGATAAAATCGCTTGTTGTCCCTTTGCGAGTATGAACGTGCTTTAGATTATTTCAAAACTTATCGATGTATATTGATACCTGTAAAGCAATCCATTTGAAAGCTGTTCCTACTTTAATCTCTCATCATTTCACTGTGCTACCAGAATTAAACAACAATATTATATACACTGTTGATCCAGCGCCCCTATAGAAAATATGTCATAAACTACACTACCCAACTCCACAAAACTCACCATTAATCATAAATCATTCACAAGGCCCATAAACTAACGTGACATATTTTGAGCAACTGAATCATGTGACCTAATTAATAAACCCTATTCACAAATTATGTACACATTTATATACAACTGCAGTATAAAGATGTCACCATGGTATCTGTAAAACTTTGCATTTAATTAAGCCACTTAGGCAAATGGATCTGCTGATGGTAACAAGACTTAACGAAATAACAAGGCCAGCTTGTCTTTCAGAAATCTTATTTATTAACTATTTATTCAAGGAAAGTGCATTTTATTAAATTCTTTTTATTCAAGCATCATTATTTGAGGATCATCAAAAAGTATTGGCAGTTTCAAGCAAAATCAATTAGCATTTTTCAAAGATGAATAAACAGTTTCCCATCACCTAAGCCTTAACGTCCCTATCTAAAACTCACTTCACCTAAAGAATAAAGTAAAAGTCATTTAGCCCTATTAATTCTTACGTGCTCCAAAGAAAGTCCGACAGCACATCACGTCTAACAGGTCTCAGGAAAAGATGAGCAGCAAGCGCGCCCTGCCTTCCAGGGGAACAGTTTTTATACCTTTTTCCCTGACTAATCTAACTAAAATGAATACTTTTCCCTGCCATTCTAAATTCTGATTGGTTGACAAACGTCAGACCACATAATGTTATTGCATTTTCGAAGCCCAGTTCCGACTCTCTCTTAGAGTCTATTGTCCCTTATTTTCAAGTCACGCAGCTTCCTCCAATTTGAAACATTTGTAATAGACAATCCGTGACTTCCTTAACTTGACAATCTCTCTGCCGGTTTCCGACCTTGGCTTAGTCCGGCCAAGAGCACGAATAGTTCATCGTTCAATTAAACTTGTATTCTTTTTTAAACACGGCAAAAACTTTCCACACTAGGCTCTTGCTTTTTCTGAGCAGGGCTTTGCCAATCACCATATTAAGACATGCTAGGCCTGAAGCCTTTTTCTCAGTAACTAGTATTCAAACAAACACAAAAGAATAATTAACGCAAGAATTAGAAATCATTCTGTTACCCACCCACCTTTTCTAATTATTAACCCATTAATCTATGTTACCTAGCAGAAGCAAATGAAGCAACAAACAGATTTATGCACATTTAAGACAGAAAAACAAAACATGAGCACACAGAAATAAGCACATGCAATTATAAAACAGCCGCATTTAATTCTGACAAAATCAATAGACAAAATTAGTTTATTATTTAACACAAACATGCATTTGCAACAAAAGGCACATGTATGAGCACACATATTAGTATCCCGCGTGTAATGATCTGCAATTTTAATCTAAGTTGATTAATTATTTTCACTGCACACATTGTTAATATTATTATTTATTATGGAAGTTTAACTTTGCGAGTTGAAATAAATTGATTTCCAAATCTCGCTCCATCAACTCCCTCATCTGGTGATTTCAAAATCACCAAACCATACCCAAAAATTTAGCAAAATTTTATCTCATAGATGAACATGTTTAGATTTTACTGTGTTAGTATTTCTAAAGACTTGTCTCAGCTGTCTGTCTGCAATTCTCATATTGAGCTCTACGGAACTCTTCCAGTTCTATCTCTTTCTCCTGTTCGTTTCTGATCTTGTAAATTCTCTTCTTTTCCCTCAGGTATTTCTTTCTTTTGTGTAACATGCAACTAATCTTCAACAATAGTATTACAAAAACTATAACTAATAAAGGTGTCAGTATCTTGCCAAGAATTGAACCACCAATCTCTTGAAACCAGGTTTTGATTGCTGCAAATCTTTTGGATAAACATTCTGAAAAATCATCTTCTTCCAAGGGTACAATTTCAGATTGCAACTCTGTGATATTTTTGATATTCATCTCAATATTCCTACTCTCATCTGGGATGTAAGTACAGCAGTGTTGGACATGCAAGATGCCACAAACTCCTCCCTCTTTTGCTAACAGAATGTCAAGAGCAAGACGATTCTGCATTACCATTGACCGAATAGCAATGACCTCAGTATCAACTAATTGGAAACCACCAGCTGTGTCTGTTGACAATCTGTCAACAATGGTAAATAGTTTTCTAATTCTACCTGCATTCAGGGTTATACCCACCAAAGGTATCACTGCTTCAAAGATGTCTCCCAAAATTTCAGAGAAACTTTCTCTTTTAAACCTTTTTACATGATTGCTGATTTCAAATGAACCTTCTGTATTTCTGTCAACATGAAATATTTTCGGGAAAACAAGACCAACAAAACACGTCCCATACCAGTGATCAGGGAGGTTATAGTAAGCTTTGTCTCCACAAACAAAATAAATTCCAGGAAAAATTGGATCTTTGCCACCCTTGAATCCCCAACCCCCCATGATTTGATATGTGTCCTCACAATGGCTCGCTCCGACAAAATAATTATCAAATAACGTGTTATCTCTCCTAATACATAATTTCCCACTAATTGGTTTGTCTATGTGTATTGCAACATTCTCAAACGATTTACCATTAAGCTTTTCGTCCTCTATCAGCCAGAATTTGGATTTGGTCTGCTTGACTATCTCATTTCTTTTGTAAATTGCTCTTCTCTCCTCAACTAGATTCAGGAAAGACTTTTACTCTAGGTTCTCAATTTACATGTCAAATTATTTCTAAAAGCATACTCATAGGTGAGTTCATTTGTCACAATAAAGAATTCCCTCATCTGTTTAGCTTGTTTGTGCTTATTTAAGCTTCTCTCAATTTTCAGATTTGCAAAAATCTCGTCATAATTGGAATAATAATACTCCAAACGGCCAGTCTGATAAAATAAGCTAGCTATTACACTGCAGGTTATGCCATAAGTAAGAGGAAGCATTTTGTATGTCACTTCCTCTGAAACAGAAGCAGGCAATTTCTCACAGATGTAGCAGTCTTTGACCTCCATGACCTTCACATATTCAGACAGAAGTCTTGAAAATGTATTACTAGAAAAATCACTAACAGATCTATCCTGATGAATCTCTGGTCTGTGATCAATAACTTTGTTAGTTTTGCTTGTTGCGCTATGTTTGTCTTGATTTATTGAAGCTTTACTTGTCATGTTGACCTTATACTTTTCCTTGTCAATTCCAAAAGGGAAAATGACAGCTAAAACTAACCAAAGTAAGATTATTAGAATCAAGCAAATTGAGGACATCTTACAACATCTCTTGAAAATAGAACACCTTGAATTGTTATTAACAAAAACGTAAGGCATTATTACAGAGCCTTGCAAAGAATACAAAAACTAAAAATTAAAAATGTCTAAATTTCTAATACCCCCCTTTTTAATTATTATTTTTTTTTTTTTAAACAAAACCCACCTTCTAACAATTTTTCTTCGACCTTGCGTCACAATTTGTTTTCCAACTAACAAAGTTTCTTCGACCTTGTGTCACCTAACACAATTTCTTCAGCCTTACGCCAAAAACAGGAACCTTACATTTTAACAGAAAATATTTCAATCATTGTCACTATTGTCTTCAATCTCTTCCTGACTACAGCTGTTCACCTCCACTACAGGTGGAAAAATGATATAAGTCCACTCAGGTGACTTATATTTTTGATTCGGTTTTACAACTCTCTTTGCCCTATTGTTAATTACTTCTATTTTCTTTCCTGCCTCATTTTTCTTTTCTTGATCTTTTTGACTTGATATCTCATTGATCTGCTCCTTTGATTTCTTGATCAATCTGAATTTCCGATTTTCACTTTCATTTGGCCAGTTATCACCTTTTCTTGGTAATTTTCTCTTTGGCTCAGTCACATTACACTCTGTTCTCCATGTTCTCTTTCTGAAATTTCTTATCTGTGATTCTTCATCACTGTCTTCAGATTCGCTGTCAGATATTCGGATTCTTGACTCAGGTACTTCTTTACTCGGCCATTTCACTCCGTTAGGAACTCTATCTTTACAGCTGGTACTCGGTAATTCTTCTTCTTCTTCTTCAATCACCTTCAACTTCCCAGTTTCAGATTTTCTGTTCCTGCTTTCAGAGCTTCTTTTCTGCCTTTCAATACTCTCCTGGTCTTGAATCACAACTTGATCTGACTCTTCTTCTGCTTCATTTCTTAGCAGATCTCCATCATTTTCAGAGTCTACAATTACAATTTCCAAATCCTTTTCACTCAATTTCTCATTCACAGATGAATTTTCCAGATGTCGACCTGCCTGTCGATCTTCAGAATCTGGATTTCTCTCAGGTTCTTCTTCAGAATCTAAATCAGCTGTGGTGTCACTTTCTTCGTCAGAGTTTTCAGGTGTAGGCACATGAATAGTATGGCTTGCATGAATCCACCTCTTCAAACCCTTGCACTTCACTGCATTTGTTGTAACAAGAATGACTTGATTTGGTTTCTGCCACCTGGGTACCAGGCAATTTCTTCTTCGATGAATTTTTGTCCTTACCCAGTCACCTGGTAACAGATCATGTGCTTGCTCTTTTTCTCCTGTTTGCACTTCAGTTCCCACCTGATTAGACACAGAAGTCACAACATCAGACAGATTCCTGCAGTACTCTAAAATGACACTATCATTAATAGTCATCAACTTTCCCACAGGTATAAATGCTTGTCTCATGACCCTGCCCATAAGAATATCGTGTGGGCTTAAACCTGTTGTTTTATCAGGTGTACTTCTCAGAGACATCAAAACAAGTGGAAGCGCATCTGTCCACTTTATTCCTGTAGCTAGACACATCTTAGCAAGTCTGTTCTTAATTGTTCCATTTATTTGCTCTACAACACCTGATGCTTCTGGTCTGTATGCACAATGTAACTTCTGCTCTCTGTGTAAAGCTTCACAAATCAATTTTAACAACCTGTTTTCAAAATGTGTTCCCCGATCACTTTCCACAGTCACCGGAAAGCCATATCTTGGTATTATTTCTCTTAACAGTAATTTTGCAACAGTAATTGCATCATTATGGCATGTGGGAAACGCTTCAACCCATCTTGAAAACAAACAGACTATTACAAGGACGTAACACAATTTATTATGTTGTGGCATTTCAATAAAATCCATTTGCAATCTGGTAAATGGACCACCCTCCCGTCCTATGGTTCCCATTCCCACAACTGTTTTCCTGATAGGGTTCATTTGCTGGCAAGTCAGACACCTTTGACAAAGAGATTCTGCAATAGTTCTGCATTTTGTATTGAACCAAGTTTCTCTAAAAAGCCTAACCATAGAATCTCTTCCTATGTGTCCCAGACCATGATACATCCTGGCCATATCAGCAATCATGCTATTTGGTAAAACTACTCTGCCATCTTTGTAAGTCCAAAATCCATCCTCATCTCGCTGTCTACATTTTGCTCTCAACCATGTGTTTTTCTCCTCATCATCAGCTTCATCTTGTAAATCTTTTAATCCTTGCCATGTTTCAACTACTGATGTTAGCATTAGTGAATTTAGAACATGTTAATCATTTTTCTCCCGATTAATTGCAAAAAAAGTTTTTAGCGTAATTCCTAGCAATCTCATCCGCAAAGGCATTACCTTTTGTAATAAAGTCTTCTCCCTTTTTATGTGCTGCACATTTCATGACAGCAATCTTTTCTGGTAATTGAATGCCATCAATTAATCTTTTAATTAACTTTGCATTTCTGATAGGTGAACCTGCAGAGGTTAAGTAACCTCTCTGAGACCAGAGCTGTCCATAATCATGCACCACTCCGTATCCGTACTGGCTGTCAGTTATTATAGTAATTTTCAAATGTATTGCTCTTTCAGATGCACGAATCAAAGCAATCAATTCTGCTACTTGAGCTGAACGAATCCCTTCGAGACATGATGCTTCAACAACATCAGCAACTGTACAGACAGAATATGCTTAACTCAAAACGCCCTCCTCTGTTCTTAGACAAGAACCATCAACAAAGTAGACATAATCTGATTCAGGCAAAGGGACATCTTTAATGTCCTGCCTTGGCTTGGTGCAATATTCCAAAACATCCAAGCATTCATGATCAATGTCTTTTTCAACTCTGATTTCAGTTACAGTACACCATCAGGCAATAATGTGGAAGGATTTAAATTCACACATCTTGCTATCGAGACGTTATCTGATCCCAGAATACCTTTCTCGTATTTTGTGAGGCTGTTACTTTGTCAGGTGCTGTGTTTTGCTTCTGGTAAGAAGAATTTCAACTGAATGGGGTACATAGACTTTCACAGGAAATCCCATTACAATTCCCTCACTTTGCTCAAGGCTCACACTTGTTGCAGCTACTGCTTTCAAACAGCCTGGTAATGCCTTTGCAACTGGATCAAGCACTGCTGAAAAGTATGCTATTGGCTTTCTCAGCTTTCCATGCCTCTGTATTAACACAGACAATGCACATCCTTCTCTCTCACTACAGTACAGCCCAAATTCTTTTTCGTAGTCTAGCATACCTAAAGCAGGTGCTTCACATAGGCTTCTTTTTAATTTTTTGAAAGCTTCCATCTCAATTTCTGTCAGAACAATTGGATCTTTTATATCTGATTTTGTTCATCTCTGCAGTGGTTTTGCAATTACTGAAAATCCACTAATCCATTGACCACAATAGCCAACCATTCATAGAAACATTCTGACCTGTCTCTGTGTTTTTGGAGGTTGCATTCCCTGAATCATTTTAATTCTCTCAATTGTCACTTGTCTGATTCCTTTTGCAATTCTGTGACCAAGGTATTTTACCTCTTGTTTGCAAAACGGTCATTTTGCAGATGACACTTTATGTCCCTCATCGGCCAGGTGATTCAAAAGAGTAATTGTATCTGTGGCACAGTTATCTCGTGTTTTTGCTGCTACGAGCAAGTCATCAATATATTGGACTAATGTTGATCTTCCAGGTAAATTTAGATTCTCCAATGATTTCTTTAGCAACTGATTAAAGATAGATGGACTCTCAGTATACCCTTAAGGAATACGACACCATGCTAGTGTCCGACCTTGGAACCTGAACTCAAAAATTTGCTGGCTGTCTGGGTGCAATGGAACAGTAAAGAACGCATTGCAAAGATCAATAACTGTATACCATTCTGCATCATGCGGAATCTGGTAAAGGATCACTGCTGGGTTTGGAACAACTGGGCAACAAGGAACAACTATCTGGGTAACCTTTCTCAGGTCTTGAACAAATCTGTACGTTCCATTTGGCTTTTTGATCCCCATGATCGGTGAATTACAAGGACTGCTCTCGATTTCTTTCAATACACCTTGCTTTATGAATTTTTCAATTACAGGAATGACACCTTCAATTGTTTCTGCCTTCATTTTGTACTGTGGAATGTTTGGAAAATCTTTTCCCTGTTTTACTGTAATTTTAACTGGATCAACATTTCTCATCAGGCCCATCTCACTTCCTGATGAATCCCAAATCTCAGCCTTAACTGTCTTTTTCAATTCTTCAGGTAAATTGTTTTTGTCAAATAAAGGAAATAATTTGCTTTCCTCTGCCTCAACCATTAACATTGTTAATCTGTAAAGCCCATCTTCCTCTAGTGTCTGAAGCTCAATACCCTCCGGTGAAAAATATATTTTGCAATTCATTTTGCAAAGGATGTCCCTCCCTAGCAAATTTAAATGGCTGCTGTTACAGACTACAAATCTGTGTTTATCTTTGAACTTGCCAATCTCAATTTTGACAGGCTCTGTCAAACTTGTTTTAATCTTCTGATTTGCTACACCAACTACTTGGATGGATTCACCAGAGAGAGGGAAGTTTTCTATTTGTACTGATCTAACAGTAGAACGGGTAGCACCAGTGTCCACAAGGAAAGTGATTTCTACATCATTCACTTTGCCATTTATAAATGGACCTGACTGGTCAACCTCAAGAGTGGCTCCAAGCACACACTCTTCCCCCTCTCTCAGGCACCGTCATAAACAATCCTCAGAATCACTTCCACCATTTTCTGTCATCAAAAATTGTCGAGAAACATTTGGCACAGTAGCTCTTTGTGTTCCTATTACCTGATCACCTCCGCTGAATCCTGTTTCCAAACTATATCTTTGACCACCTCCACAGTTTGGAAGGGGAGGCTGTGGAATCTGATTCTGCTGATTTGCTAACTGTCGCTGTAGCTGTTGCTGAAGATTCAGCTCATTTAATTGTCGCTGTAGCTGTTGCTGTAGATTTACATCATTCTGCATCTGTGGATTTAATGATGCATTTTTAAAATTTCTGGGCGGATTTTTACACTCTCGCTTCCAGTGTCCAATTTCCCCGCAATTAAAACAAGGCAATTTTTGCTTTAACTTTTCAATATTAACATTACATTTTGGCTTGTTAAAATTTCCTTTAAATTTTCCTTGACCCTGATTCTGATTAAAATTCACATTTTTATTCTCCAAATTTGCAATTTGTTGTTCAGCTACCTTCACCTGTGCCCACATTGCCCTCTCCTTTAATTACTTCTGCCTTGCATCTATCTCATCACTGCAGTATTTTGCCTTCCTCAGTATGTCATCAACTGAGAGTGCTTGCCATCCGACAATACCATTTTTGATCATATCACCAATTTCAGGTATCAGGCCATAAACAAATCTGTATATAAAGTGGCTCATGTCCTTTTCACTTAATTTTTCATAGCCACTGTACTGTTTAAAAACCAACAGCAGTCTTTCATAGAATGAATGTACTGATTCTTTTGGCTCTTGATTTGTTCTGTCAATTTTAACCCAATCTACTTCTTTAGGGGCAATTTTCCCTTTTAACCAATATATCACTTTGTCATATAATCCCATGACTTCTGATGATGGAGCACCTGTCGCTATATCTCGAGCTGGTTCTACCTTTGGCCAACTTACAGCAATTTTACATTCTGTCCAAAGATCTGATTCGACAACAATGTCAAAGAATCCATCAAGATCAATCCACAGAACTTTCGACACTTTAATAAATCTGTCTACCTGTCGATACCATTCTACAGGCTTTTCTCTCAGCCGAGGAACATCATTGTGAACAACAGAATGTCTTGTCTAGACCAAGGAACATGCACATAACCACCTCCTGCAATTTCTCTCGTTGGGTATTGATTAGCCAACCTCTCTCTTTTTTCTTCCTCCCTTTTCTTTGTTCACTTCACCCTCCACTTGCTCAAGTCACCCAATTTCTTAATGTACACGATCAAATCTTTTATATGTACAATTCTTTCCATAGTGTTAAAATTTTCAATGTCTTTTTCAGTAAAATCCAATCTGCAATGTTTTCCCAAATTTTTCTGCCTGCTCAAATCAATTTCTAATTCTGCAGCCAATTCTTCTAATTGATCATATTTATTTTTCGTGTTCCACTGTGCACTTTTGCAAATGAATAACAATTCATCATCTTGATAATGCTTCATACTGTCAGGACCAATTGTGCCAATGATTAATTCCTCCAAATCTACTTTAAGTTTTGCGACATCAAGCTTTGAACTTGAATCTGTTTTCTCAACACTCCTTTCTGGTGACTCGGTATCTGACTCTGCACCCATCGGTGTTCTGCATAATGAATTTGGATTAAAAGTTAAATCAGGCATTCTTGTTTTCTCTCGATGTATTTCAGTTAATTCTGAGTAAAATTTTTCAGCCACTTTCTGAATTTCTGCATTTAATGGAATAGTCAAACCTTGATGTTCAATTTCTCCTTGATCAAAAACAGGCTGTACAGGACTAATTGTTACTGGAACTGTCACTGCTTCCATGCCCTTAGTCAATTGTCGAATTAATTCTTCCTTTGATCGCAAATATTCTGAAGTACTGGGAGTTTCCTCATTTCCTCCGGTACCCATTACACCTCTGGAGAGAGTCTCATTTCTTGAAACTGGAGTTTCAGGAAAATTCCTGCTTTCACCATATACACTAGAATTAGTTCTTGTCTCTAATCTTTCAGGAGTTTCTGTAGTATTCGGGTAAAATCTGGGTGATTCCTCATTAAGTGGAGGTGCACTCGGTGTGGTTCCTGTAGAAACCATCGGGGTAGACCATGAAAAAGCTGGTTTTAAAGGAGTCTGTTTTTTATTTGTCATATATATATTTCTTCCAGAACTGGATCTTCCAAATCACTTTCTCCAATATTATTTCTTTTTTTCAGTATTCTTTTGACCTGGTATTTCTGTAATCATTACTCTCACTGGATAGAGACCATCACACATGTCTGCCTGTCTCCACCGATGCATTCTATCCTCATGGGTTTCCCTATTAAAATTTGATTTTTGAGGTCTTATCATGCCACTTGCTTCCCGTTGAAGTTGAAACATCTTATCCTCCCATTCAACTAAAGCCTCAAATTATGTTGGTCTGGGCTTCGGCACAAGAGCCGTCATTTTTTCTCTCAAGTTTTTCAAAATTCTCATATTAAATGAGCCATCCTCTGGCCAAGCCAAAACACCATCATTTTTGGTATAATTCATCCAATTATCCATCCAAAGGCAAGTATGATAACCATATTCACCTTCCATATAAGCTGCAGGCGTTTTGTACTTATGAAGTAACTTTCCACCTCGCGTTTCGATTTTTGTATCAGGTGAAATAAAAATTTTAAATCTCTGAAGAAATGTAAGCTTTTTCTCCTCTTTTTTATAACAATAACTCATGTTTTAATCAAATCCGTTAAATTTAAAATGATCGTAAATGTTTCCTGGTTGTTCCGCAAAACCAGCCAATCCGTGCATGAAACACACCAACAAGCCAATCAGGTTAAGCTACGTCACCACCTTGCTCAACCAATAGAATTGCTGCTTTCTGAAAGAGCCAATCAGCTAACAGCTCATCAGAGTCACGTGAGCCAATCAGTACGCTAGCTGTGACGTATGCTAACCAATCACAGCGCGGACCCTGTGACATACACAGCCGCTGCAGATTTCCGTCTCTCACTCCAAGCGCTCACCCCTCCTTCACAAAACTTTTTCACAGCGCCATTTTAAGAACACTTTTTCAATGGATTTCAATTAATAACAACATATAAACGAACCATTTGTCTGTTTCACTAAAATAAGACGATAGTTTTTACAAACATTCAAGTATTCTTTGCGTGGAATAGACGACGCTATTCTCACAGAATATACATTCGTTGATAAAGTAAACATTTACTCTACCCTTCTATCAGGTAATAACAAACTTGTTTCTCTCTGAATGCACATAAAGTAGCAATTCAAAGTTTGACTCGAACAGAATTACAAAATCATTTACGCACTTTCAAACGGAAAGTTTCCCTAACCATACATACATGAAATCCTGGCAGGACTTTAACCAGCCATAGAAATTCACATTTGCTAGTAAAATAGACGACGCTACCTTACCCTTCACACAAGCTTAGATTAAATTCTACTATTCTTTTCGCAGTGAGTTTTAAAACAGGCTCTTAGTCCCTATACTCGAAAGCTACGATTTCATAGACAATCCTCACTATACATTCTACCTAACACACCTAGAATCCCTAAATTCCTGTTGTACGACCACAACACTAGTGATAGCAATACCACTATTTTTGAAACAGAACAAATGCACTTTTGTCACACCACTCATATGCCGGCACAACTAGGATTTTTCACACTGCAGGAAAAAATCTTTCGACTACATGTAACAAATGAACAAACTCAACATATGTTAAACATCGATCCTATGTAATTACCATGTAGCATGTCAGTTACCATAGCAACCGTAACTCTGCTACCAGAGAATTGATCCAGCGCCCCTATAGAAAATATGTCATAAACTACACTACCCAACTCCACAAAACTCACCATTAATCATAAATCATTCACAAGGCCCATAAACTAACATGACATATTTTGAGCAACTGAATCATGTGACCTAATTAATAAACCCTATTCACAAATTATGTACACATTTATATACAACTGCAGTATAAAGATTTCACCATGGTATCTGTAAAACATTGCATTTAATTAAGCCACTTAGGCAAATGGATCTGCTGATGGTAACAAGACTTAACGAAATAACAAGGCCAGCTTGTCTTTCAAAAATCTTATTCATTAACTATTTATTCAAGGAAAGTGCATTTTATTAAATTCTTTTTATTCAAGCATCATTATTTGAGGATTAGCAAAAAGTATTGGCAGTTTCAAGCAAAATCAATTAGCATTTTTCAAAGATGAATAAACAGTTTCCCATCACCTAAGCCTTAACATCCCTATCTAAAACTCACTTCACCTAAAGAATAAAGTAAAAGTCATTTAGCCCTATTAATTCTTATGTGCTCCAAAGAAAGTCCGACAGCACGTCACGTCTAACAGGTCTCAGGAGAAGATGAGCAGCAAGCGCGCCCTCCTCCCAGGGGAACAGTTTTTATACCTTTTTCCCTAACTAATCTAACTAAAATGAATACTTTTCCCTGCCATTCTAAATTCTGATTGGTTGACAAACGTCAGACCACATAATGTCATTGCATTTTCGAAGCCCAGTTCCGACTCTCTCTTAGAGCCTATTGTCCCTTATTTTCAAGTCACGCAGCTTCCTCCAATTTGAAACATTTGTAATAGACAATCCGTGACTTCCTTAACTTGACAATCTCTCTGCCGGTTTCCGACCTTGGCTTAGTCCGGCCAAGAGCACGAATAGTTCATCGTTCAATTAAACTTGTATTCTTTTTTAAACATGGCAAAAACTTTCCACACTGGGCTCTTGCTTTTTCTGAGCAGGGCTTCGCCAATCACCATATTAAGACGTGCTAGGCCTCAAGCCTTTTTCTCAGTAACTAGTATTCAAACAAACACAAAAGAATAATGAATGCAAGAATTAGAAATCATTCTGTTACCCACCCACCTTTGCTATTTATTAACCCATTAATCTATGTTACCTAGCAGAAGCAAATGAAGCAACGAACAGATTTATGCACATTTAAGACAGAAAAACAAAACATGAGCACACAGAAATAAGCACATGCAATTATAAAACAGCCGCATTTAATTCTGACAAAATCAATAGACAAAATTAGTTTATTATTTAACACAAACATGCATTTGCAACAAAAGGCACATGTATAAGCACACATATTAGTATCCCGCGTGTAATGATCTGCAATTTTAATCTAAGTTGATTAATTATTTTCACTGCACACATTGTTAATATTATTATTTATTATGGAAGTTTGACTTTGCGAGTTGAAATACATTTATTTCCAAATCTCGCTCCATCACTGTACTTTGAACTTCTAAGTATTTGTTGGATGTAGTAATGCATTACATGTACCCAACCTCCCAATTGCTCCTCTGCACCTTCCTTAAGCCAACTATTGTCTCTGGACTCCCTGACCACCCATCAACCTCGATAATACATAAACTTTGCGCACTGCATTGGGGCCTAAAACCAGATTACTCGTAACGGGTCATACCTGTATGTTTGCACGCTGGTCGTTATGTGAATCCCTTCGCATAGTAAAACTTTCCAGTGATCCTAAATACAATTAAAAAGGGTTTTTCATTGCTTTTATCGAAAATTGTATAGTGTATTTGCATGCCAGTTTACCGCTTATAAGAATATTGAGTATTTTGAGCCAAAGTGAGTATCAGGAGAATGCATTTTTTATATTTGTTAATTTTTATTCCCCCTAGATCTGATCTGAGTGATTTTCTGGGGCTTATGGAGCAGTATGCAAGCGAGTGCAACATCCTGCTCAACCAATCTGAAATATTCCACTCCCTCCAGACTGAGAAATATGACATTGGAGTACTTGACAGCTTTAACCCTTGCTGTTTCCTGTTTGTGGAAAAACTAAGATTACCGTTTGTTGCTTTCTTTCCTACAATATTTGCGGATGCCCAAAAAATGGGCTTCCCAAGTCCCCCATCCTATGTTCCTATGCACCAGTCGCGTTTAACAGATCGTATGGATTTCTGGGAGCGTATCAAGAACATTTTCATGTATGTTGCCTCAAAAACAGTTGATCATCAAGTACACAGAAAGTTTGACAAAGCAATAGAAGACCATTTCCCAGAAGGAGCTAGGCCAGCTATTTCTGATCTCTACCAAAAAACAGAACTCTGGATCTATAACACTGATTTTTCCATTGAATTTGCACGCCCTCTTCTTCCAAACATCATTTATATTGGAGGGATACTGGCAAGGCCTGCAAAACCAGTTTCTCAGGTGAGTGCACTTGCATATTTCTTTTAGTGAGTACTTTTCCTTATAAAATTCAGCAGATATACCAAAACCAAATCAGTTAACAATTGCATTGTCTGATTACAGATAGTATACATTATGATGCCATTCTATTTGGGGCATATTATCAAGGGGGTTTGTCTCCGCTTTTTTGGCTTTAAAAGCCAAGAAAGCGGAGATAAAATTATCTCCCTATTACCTAGCTGTCGCTAACACCAGTTAGCGACAGCTAGTAGGAGATAGCGACCATCTTGGGCCCCGCTTTGCATGTCAGTGAAATTTATCACTAATGACATGCAAAGTGGGCGTGCCAAGATGTTAGCGACTGGAAACAGTCGCTAACGTCGCTATCTCCTATTACCAACTTTTGGAGATATTCGCGCTAAGCGCGATTATCTCCAAAAGCTAACACCTGCCCCTGAGCAGTTCTTAGCCATGTTATCCAATGGTAGGTGGATAACATGGCTAAGAGCATTAGCTCGGTAATGCATGAATATCGCTGACTTTTCAGCAATATTCATGCATTTCGGCCGATTTTTATCGCTTAGGAGATAAACCTTGATAATAGCAAGGTTCCTAAGTGATAAAAATCGCCGCAGCTTGGCGATAAAAATATTGCCGCTAAGCCAACATAGCGATAATTATCGCTTGTTGTTGGTAATATGCCCCTCTATTTCTTTCTTATTTTATATTTGGTAATCCCGATGAGGGTAGCTGTTTGAAAAACAAATAATGACTCATTTTTCTTGAAACATTAAAGTTTTAATAATAGCCAATTGCTCGAAGGCCCGCAGTACAAACAATATATCCTAATTTCTTTATTTATCACATTTTTATAGCGCATTTTCAAAATTCGTTTACGGATGTCTGCAACACTATGAAGACCACGTTTTTGGTGATATTATTAAAACCGATAGGGGCATATTATCAAGGGGGGTTTATCTCTGCTTTTTTGGCTTTAAAAGCCAATAAAGCGGAGATAAAATGATCTCCCTATTACCTAGCTGTCGCTAACGCCAGTTAGCGACAGCTAGTAGAAGATAGCGACCATCTTGGGCCCCGCCTTGCATGTCAGTGATATTTATCACTAATGACATGCAAAGTGGGCGTGCCAAGATGTTAGCGACTGGAAACAGTCGCTAACATCACTATCTCCTATTACCAACTTTTGGAGATATTCGCGCTAAGTGCGAATATCTCCAAAAGCTAACACCTGCCCCTGAGCAGTTCTTAGCCATGTTATCCAATGGTAGGTAGATAACATGGCTAAGAGCATTAGCTCGGTAATGCATGAATATCGCTGACTTTTCAGTGATATTCATGCATTTCAGCCGATTTTTATCGGTTAGGAGATAAACCTTGATAATAGCAAGGTTCCTAAGCGATACAAATCTCCACAGCTCGGCGATAAAAATATCGCCGCTAAATCAACATAGCGATAATTATCGCTAGTTGTTGGTAATATGCCCCATAGTCTTTTAATTTGCTCCCAAGTTTAAATGAATCCTCAGGTGAAAACAAATCAGTTCTCACTACACAAAACAGCCTTTCTAAGAACCTTCAGGCATAAATATACATTTAGAATAATGACCTACATGTTATTACTGTAGTACTGATTTATAGGCAGATTCACCTTCGCTTGTACAAAAAAACTCAAACACAACATTAAGGATACAGTGTGGTAACCACTCCTATTCAGAGATACCATGGTGCTTGATCTCCCAGGATAGTTCCATGAGGTTGACAGAAAAAGGAGTATTACAGCTGAGATGAAGTGGTGGGCTGGGAAATCGATTGCTCAAAGTACTGTGGCAGACCTGAGCTGTTGTTGCACCCCTTTCAATTTAAACACTGTTAATGTTAATGTTATGTTAATGTTAATAGGTATTTGTAAGCGCTCGTACGCCCGGGGGCTTCATGGCGCTGTAGGAAGGAGCAAGCGCAGGGTCACAGGGGAGGGGGAGCAGCTCAACCGTGCGCCTGAGTGAAGAGCCAGGTTTTCAAGGAATGTCTAAAACTGAGGATGTTGTCATTCAGTTTCAAATGGAGGGGAAGGGAGTTCCAAAAAGCAGCTGCCAGAAGGTCAAAGCAGCTGCCTCCAAGACGCTTCCTCTTGTAGGATGGAACAGTCAGAAGCAATTTATGAATAGAACGGAGATTACGTGAGGGAGTATATCTCTTAAACATGTCTCTGATGAAGAGGGGGCCAGAGTCGTGCAGAGATTTGAATACAATGCACCCTGTTTTAAACGCCACCCGCTGCTCCACAGGCAGCCAGTGTAGTTGTTTCAGGCCAGATCTTACAGACTGCCTCTTTGAGAGGTTCAGGAGGAGTCTGGCGGCCTGATTCTGAACCAGCTGAAGGCGTTTGAGCTCTCCAGCTTGAATGCCAAGGTAAAGACTGTTGGAGAAGTCAAGTCTGGACAGAACCAGGCAGTGGCACAGAGATGAGGAGCTTTGTATAGTGAACATGATGAAAGTCAGGAAATCAGCTGTGATGAAACTCAGCACATCTATCTACTTTGCACAACAGGATGGGCATTCATCCAGAGTCTAGTGAGCCAGGATGAATTAACACCTTGTGATCAGACACTAAAAGATAGCAGAGTGGATTGATGTGGCTGCCATGTATTGGCTGTTCTTGTTGTTGTTTTTACTAAATATTTGAGTCCTGGAGTTTCTGACTCACTCATGGATGCAAGCTGATGTGGGGGTTGATTATCTGTCATTAAGGAGCATTACGAACTGAGCCTATGCTAACATTAGATTGTGTTTACATTGCCCTCCATCTTGCCTCAACATCGCAATATGCCACATGATGACTATTGCTGTTTTCGGTTCTAAATAAAGTATCACTAGTGTCCACATGACTAAGTAGGGAGTGTTCTCTGAGAGAGATTTTCACTCTACCATACCAAGGACGTTTTCAACCGCCCCAGGCTCTTGCAAAAGCAATGTAACTGCTCAACTGTTCAGCTAAAGCTGTGAGAATGACTGAATCTCAATGTATTACTATCATAAGAGGATCCTCAAATGTAGTCTGTAGTATAAAGTTTCTTCTAGCTTGTTCCCTATTGGTGCTTAACGTGAGAACCATGTATTCCCACAGAATGTATGAAAGGCTTTGTCTAAAATCCTATAAAACTATGTGGATATTTGTAACTGAGAGAACCCCTAGTCCCCAACTTTAGAAGTCCAATACATACTGAATTTCACTTAGAACTGTACCGACTTCTTTGTACTCATAATTTCAATGCTTTGTTGCTAAACTCGCTGATGGCATGTTTTTGTAATCTGCCTATTAATTCTTCATATGAAGCTTTGAAATGACAATCCTTGTCTGTCATTCTTAAGAAAATATTTCAGCATATTCATACGAATTTACCTAATTAAAATAGTGGTGGTTCCCTACGGGGATCACCAAATTCTGTATCAGAACTACAGCGCTCCGAGCACTAGCCATTGGTGCACCTCCATGAGTACAAATTCAATGCAAATTTGTGTGCCAACAAATCTAGTAGCAGAGGATAGTTCCGATGACTGCTGACTCTTAAACTAATACATTAATTGGCTGCAGAACTGGAACCTACTCCTTTATGATCTAGATGGTTTACCCCAAGGGATAAATTGATCCAGTCTCAATCCGATCCTGATCCAGAGAGATGAGGTGGCTGAGGAAAAACAACAACATGAGAATCAATAGGGATTGCGTGTGAAATGATGAAATGAAGTAGGTGCGGAGACGTGCATGGTGGAAGTTGTAGTAGGAGTAGGGTGGCGGATGCGAAGGATGACAATTGAGAACAAAGATTATGTGGATCTGATTGTCAGATTTGTTGTAACAATAATTGTATGGTTCTGATGCTATTTTTAAACTTTTGAAGAGAGGTACCTCAAGTTGAATATTGAACTGGTGAAATTGCCTGCTAGGAGAGTTGTACTGGCAGGACCTGTCAGTCCCACCAAAGTAGAAACTTAATTTTTTCTTGTATGAATCTACTAACCGAGCTCAGTGACATTTTGCTCCTAGTGCACGGGAAATGGATTTGCTGAGCAGTTACTTTCTCAAGCCAAGGTTTCACTATTGCACGGAATTAGATAGCTTCCTTATTGTTGTAAAAACTTTTGTGTATTTGAAGCAGGCAAACAGTGATAAGATTGAAAAGTAACTTAGAAGCAGCATGAAGTGTTGCGTCATCATGGTGCAGTGCAGGGATTGGCTGCCAGACAGGAATCTGAGCTGTGATAGGGTGACTGTAAAATCATCCAGCAATGGTTTCTAGAGTATCCAGACGTTTATTGATACACGCAGACACCTCCAGCTTCTCCCTCTAGATCCACCTCCCACTTTTAGGAATATATGCACATAGAAAATCATAATATATAGCATTAACACAATAATAGGCATAGATTTACTTTCAAGAACAAAGTGTCTATAATTGTACTGAAGAAAATATCTGCAAGACTTATATCTCCGGTGGTGGTTATTCAAAGTCACCGTCCATAATACATCCATGGGAGCATTTACTTATACTCCTTGACTCCACTCAGATCCATCCTGCAAAACGACAACACTTTTTTTGCTTCCCTCACTTTAACTGGGTTGGAAAACGTACTTTCCCCCTTTCTAACAATACCAATTTTCCTTACCACCACCCAGTCTCCTTCCTTTATATACATTTCCTTTACATATTTTTTAACATCATAGTAACTCTTGGCTTTGATTTGTTTCTCAAGCACACTTCTCCTTACCGCATCTCTACCCAGTCACACACATTCCCTGTTCTTTAATAATCCCAGAACCTCTTTCATTCCCAGCTCCCTGCCCTTTAAGGAAATGAAAGGTGAAAAGCAAGTCACTTAGTGAGGAGTGACCCTGTATGCCCAAATTAACTTATTCAGCTCCTTCGACCAAGCCACCCTTTTGTGTTTAATCCCCATTTTTCTCAAGAACTCTCTCATGTAATTGTAGGCAAACAGCACCCTGTTATCAGATACTGAAATTCTGGGTATTCCCTCATCCATGAACACCCTCTCAAGGAATCCAATTACACTTTCAGTGTTTATGGACCCTGTAGTTTCAATGACAAACCATTTTGTGTGGTAATCAATGATAGCAATTATGTATCTATTTCTCTCACCTGACCTGTCTACAAGTCCCAAGAAGTTGATAGCCACCTTCTCCCATGGTCTATTGGGTAGTTCCACTCAATAAAAGGGAGCTTGTCTGAGAATTCTGGACTTGGCACAAGCATAAAACTCTTTAACTGCATCCTCAATGGCACTGCCCATCCTGGGCCACCAAAAAGACTGGCAGACCCATCTTTTCATCATTTTCCAACCCAGGTGCCCCTCATGTGCAATATGAATTACTTTTCTTCTGAGATTTTTGGGTGTAAAATCTTGTTCCTCCTTATCAGTTTTTCATCACTCCCACTCAATTAATCCCTCACGTGGTAATATATCTTGAACTGGGCATTGAGCGTCCCTTCCGATTTCTAACCTTCAGTCACAGATGTTTGTAATTCCTGTAGAGTAACATGATCATTCATTGCCATTTCCCATTCTTCTCGATTGATGGTTGGCTCCTCACTCCAATCCATTAGTACACCCACATCATCATACTTATTTTCCGTGTGCAGGCTTTCCATAGGCAATCTAGACAGGCAGTCAACCATCACATTTTTAAACACTTGACGTACTCTACCATAATATTAAGACAGATACCATTCACCTAGATATTCTCTGGGTCACGTTCCTCCAAGCCTCTTACACCCCTTGAAAAGGTGAGTCAAGGGCATGTGATCTGTCTTCACTTTAAACAGTAATCCCCAGATAAAGTATATAAAATGTTTGATTTCCAAACAGCATATTAGGGTTACTGTTTCAATTACCAAAGAATTGAATTCAGCCTTCTAGAGGCATCTAGAAACTAACTCTATTTTTCTATCAACCATCTTTCACTTGCATTAAGACGTCACCAATTCCAATATTACTGGCATCAATCATTATGTAAGTTCTGGCAGTGGCATCGAAATGACCCAAGGTTGGTGCACATAATATACCGTCTTTTACACTACTACTAAACGATTTGTCACATTCTTCGTCCTACTCAATGGCAGTGCATTTTTTCATTATCACTTTCAAAGGTTCCATAATCTACGTGAAATTTGGCACAAACTTGGAGCAATATTCTGCCTGTCCTACAAAAGATTTTAGCTGATCTTTAGTCACTGATTTGGCAACTTCTTTCACTGCACTGACATTGTTCTTCTTCGTTTTAATGCCATTTCCATCTATTTCAATGCTCTAGGTACGTAACATTGGTTCTCTCAATTGACATTTTTCTTTCCTTATAGTCAACCCACAATCCTTTAGTTGCAATAACACCTTCATCAAATGATCCTGCTCCTCCTCATTTTTTTCCACGATCAAGATGTCGTCCAGCAACATAGGATTTGTCTAAGGCTTCTCAGAACCTGGTGCATGATCCTTTCAAATACCGCTGAGGCCGACGCAAGCCCAAAAGGCATCCTGCGATACTGGTATGCTCCCAGCGGTGTCAAAAAGGATGTAAGATGTTTAGAGTGCTTATGAAGGTCTATCTGGTGGTGCACTGCAGACATATTGTTTACACTGAAAGCATTTCCTCCCCCATTACTGTCAACATCTCTGAGATGTTGGGGAGGGGCTGCTTGTTCACCTATATGTTTTTATTTAGGTCTTGCAGGCCTATACATAGACACATTTTCCCTCCCTCCTTGGGTGCTACAGCTATTGGTGCTAGCCATTAAGAGGATTCGATGAAATATATTATCCCCTGTTCCAGCCACTAGTCCAGATATTTCTGCAGTGGTTCTTTCATTAGATGAGAAACATTTCTCACTCTATGCACCAACGGAACAGGATTTTTCTTTAGCACAATTTTATGTGAAAACACCCTGAGCTACTCTAGCGTATCCGTGAATACCTCTGGGTACCTCTCCATCCGTTTTTTGCCATAAACCTCCTGACATTTCTTGCCTTTTCCACACAGTGCACCCTAGTAATTTTAACTGGCTTTTCAGCATTAGGATTGAGGATTATATTCAGGTCTCTTTATGGTGCCACCTTAACAGATCCGAACCTTGTTTGGTTATATGCATTCAACCATGCACCAGTTCTCCTTCAAAATTTATCATCATCCATCTCATCCCCATGATGTCAATGGTCTTCCCTCCGTAGCCCACTGCCTTTCTGTCGGATTCATTCAATTTATCATTTTCCTTCCAATGCCTATGAAAGGTATCTTGAGATAACAGAGTATAAAGCCTTCCTGAATCTGCTAACATCCTAACTTAATGGTTTTCAATATACAAATTGCAATGAGGCTTCTCCAATTTTACATACTTTCTCTATTTACTCCCTAGCCTGTGATGCTCTCTGCTTTCTCTCACATACGTCATCCACAACAAGCACCAGTTCTTGTACATTTTCACAGACATCATCAACTTCTCTAACCTTGGTTACACGATTCCTGACCTATGGACCTTGGCGAAATGATCTTTTCTCTAACAGTTGTGACACAAGCGTTTCTTGCTATACATTTTGTACTTGACCCTATATGCCCTGGTGCCCCACAACAGTATCATCTAATGGTTCTGGAATAATATTTTTGTGCTCCCATGAAAACAATTTTTCTCAACTAGTTGAGCCTTCTTTACCTCATTATTTATTTATTGTTAACTATTTATTTTTTATTTTTCATGAAATATATTACATGGACAAATATTAGGCCACAGAGGTGCAGGAACTTCCCATCAATGGCGAGTCTAAAAAAAAGACAATGCACAACCCCCACCCCCACCAACACTCTTCCTTCCCCCCAACATCCTACAAGGCCCAGCAGTAGCATAGTGATAAACGAGCACATCGCACAGCAGACAATAATACTAACAGACGGTTGCCCAATTTCTGTCATTCTGCCCTCTCTCAATCCAGTTTTTCTTCTTCCAGTACCTCTTCCAAAGAATAATACGATATCCATTTGGCCCAGACATTCTGGAATTAGCGTGGGCAGCCCCTATTAGAGAATGTAACCTTCTCCACTACCATGTACATATCCCATGCAGTGGGCTGGTTGCAGGCGCTTTGAAGTGCGAAGTCAGAATCCGCCCCGCTTTCTCCCATCGGTCCTAACAGGTGGGCCCCTGGAACTCGTAGTTCCCCACAGGACTTTCTGCCATTCCACACAGCAGACTGGTTACAGGCACTTTGAAGTGCGAAGTCATGTTCTCCCATGCCTGCTCCCAGCAGTCCTCACAGGCCTCACTGGTGGGTCCCTGGGACTTGTATTCCCGCGCAGGCCTTTCTGGCATCCCCCACAGCATGTTGACTGCAGGTGCTTTGAAGTGCAAAGTCATGTTCCGCCCCACATTCTCCCAGCGGTCCTCATATGCCTCACAGATGGGTCCCTGGGACTTGTAGTCCCCCACAGGCCTTTCTGGTGCACTCTTTTGGGTGACTTCACACTTTGTTGAATAGCCCAAAGTAGTAAAGTTACTCAAGAGTGTAAAAGTAAGTTTACTAGTGGTAAATCTAGTAGTAAATCTGAACATGTAGACTACTTCGTCTTTGCCACTGACATAATCCTTAGATGAAACACACAAATGGTGAGGGGAAGAATTTTTGCAATTTGTTTAACCGCTGGCAATCGCTCTGGGTAGCATCCCAACCCATTGTTCTTTTGCCCACCATGTCTCCTTTGTTTGGACCAAGCCATAAGCAAATCAGTTGTCCCCCAGCTCCTAGACATATGAATGTGGACTCCAGCCTCTGATTCTTGCTTTGTACGCTCTACATTTCCAATTTACTGGTAACTCCTTTCACAGTTTTTAAAACACAAAGAAAATGATTAAGTCATTATAATTAAGTTTTATTTATTACCTTTTCAAAACATTTGCCCATTTCAGTTTTTTTCTTTCAGTTATTACTTTAAATAGGTTTTACATATGTAGGTTTTAGCAGCAGTTTAAGAGCATATCAGTCCTCGAAAAATCAGAAAAATATTATCAGACCTGCAAGTCAAATCTACTCAACCTGCTTGTGATGTACTTGACCCATAAACATTTCTCAAATTGTATGATCCTAGTAAAATATTATATTTCATAGTCACCTTTTTCTTCATTATCACATACAATAGCACATATGAGTCTGCGGTACAAAAAACTATTTTGTTTGATTTAATAGACTAAACTTTTGCTCCATTTATAATATAAATGTAGCCCACATATAGAATACATTGGACTCCTGACATGCCTCTTACTTCTCTAATGCATACAAAAAATGATAGATAGAATGCTTGAATGAATCTCAGCCAGTCTAATTACTCAGGCCGCATCCCATCCATTGTTGTTTTGCACATCATGTCACCTCAGTTTGGACCCAGCAATATGCAAATCGGTCTTGACCCTGCTACAATTGAAACAGCCCTGCCCAAACTGCCAAGCCAGGTCCTTTCTGAACCGGAACACAAGCAACCCAGGACCAGTATTGCCCTAGATATGGGTTCATTAGCCGGGTAATTGTTTGGTTCCAGTGACACAGTGTGCACAGGACCCACATCTTGGCATACCTGTGTTGCTTAGGGCGACACACTAACGTATACTGTTAGAAAGTGGTTCATTAGTAGTGATAAGTAGTGACCTATCACTAGTAATAAGACCACAAACACAATAAAAGTGTCAGTTAAGGTCTCAATAACTTATTCCCTTGCTCAATACTTGTTGGTTGGCTGTGAGCAGGTAGGCTCACCAGTACATTCAATATGTAAAACAAACAACACAAGAAAAATTCAACACCAATTTATTAAAATAGGTTATAGTTATTTCAAACAAATAGACACCAAACGACAAAAATCTAATGTTGGGGACCAGAGATATGAATTTTGAAACAATCAACACTTTTTTGTGCCTAAATCCAAACCCACCAACTTGGGTCACACTTGACTGGATCAAAGTCAAAGTTTGAGGCCAACTGCGATGGAGCATGGGTCTGATACACTAAATGGGAGGCCTCAGTCAATATTTTACATTAGCACTTAAAAACCTTTTGGGAACTTTTTTCTTTTAAAATGGAGCTGGTCGCATCAGCAGGCCAGGTTGGTAGTCGACAATGTTGGCTTGGCCTCGCGCTATGCCTCAGTCGAACTCCTGTAAGTTTCGTCGACAACGAAGGGCTCTGGGCTCTTCCAGTGGGGCAAATCTGGATTTCAAGTCGGCTCTCGGCGACAGGTCGGTCACCCTATTGAGCTTTTTACAAAAGTTGCTCAAAATACCTGGAACTTCTTCCAGAAGGTCTCTTTGAGGGTTCAAAGTGTCCACAATACCAATCCAGGGGTCTAGAATCTCTGTGATGGTCCTTGGGATGCTGGGACTAAAATTCCCACAATGTACCTGGCCAAATCCTTAAAAGTCCACTGGACACACTTCAGGCTCACAACTTTTTGGTGGAGATGGTGCAGGTGAGCTCAGTTTAACTGTTTCTGTCAGGGAGTTCACTCCTTGTGAACCTAAGCAAATTCCTTAGGGCTGTAGTTCCAGATTGGGCAGCAGGTGCAGTCCTCCAGCGTGCAATCTTTGGGTGTAGATCAGGATTCCAGCAGGGCCGTCCAACTCCTTGTTGCTTCAGGCAGGGGATCTGAGTTGCCATGCAGCTCTCCCATATTTATTCAGTGTTCATGGGCATCCAAGAGGGTGCTCCACCTGACCAATGTGATGCAGGGTGTCACCCAGGTAGGTGTATGACCACTTCCTCTAAAGTGTGGCATACTCTTGACCCAGAAAGTACTATTCTTCCGAAATCAGAAATGGAGAAAGTCTCTCCTGGAGGGTTAGATCTGGCTACGCCAAACCACTGGTGTGGCTAAGTTTCCTGAACACTCCCCTTCCAGCCCCTTCAATAATCTAACTACTGGGGCTCGTGCCTGGCTGTAGGTGCCTGTGGGGGGAAGTGAGCCTATGCTTCCCTAAACTGTCAATCTCCCTTTGAAGACCAGTTTGGCTACTCCACCAAAACCTATCTTTTGCTCTGCAGCTTGCAGTTCTCCTCCTACAGGAAATCCTTTGTCTCTAATCAGGCCACTTCACACCTCATTAAGACAGCTTGGCTCAGCCTGGTAGAGTCTGGCCAATCAGGAAAGTGCTTCTGGAAGGCTGAATTTTGGCTTACAGAAAAGAAAGTTCCATAACTTATTTTCTGGGAAAGTTATAATAAATATAACAGTGGTAAGTTGTTGGATTTATTCTATCATTTTGATATTTTGAAGTATATTCTAGCTCCTTTCTTTCAATAGTTATACTTTACAGTATTCTCATCTTACCCTATTGCGCAGTCGTGCTACAATGGGGAAAAATAAAATTGGCAGTTTTTCCCTCACCAGGGCATACAAAACATATTTTATAATACCCTTGTTTATAGTTACAAGGCACCTAACCCCTGAGGCACCGAAGGGTGACATACGTAAAATTAAGGTTGTTTGAGACTTTGGAAATACCTTTAATTCCAAAGTCAAATTTGCATAAAGCTTTAATGTAAAGGTAGCCTGATATACCCAGACGTGGATCCCGGTGTAACCGTGCCACTGGAACCACGCGATACCTAACTAGGGGGAAACTGGTTCTAGGTTGCTTATGTTCTGGTTCATTGGGGAGCTAGCAAACTCTATATCACTACTTGCAAAGTATTGATTATCTGTCTGACAGTATGCCCACACCTGAAAATGTCTTTCTTTACACACTCAAATTATCTGCACCAGCAGTTACACAGATCTACCTTGATCAATGTAATCTTCCTTCCCAGCTGAACATTCGTATCTGCTTGCAGCCTATCAGTAGAATCATGCTGCTGTGTTTATGGAACACCAAATTGATTTGCAACAAAGCCTTATTTAAAACAAACTGCTTTGATTTGCATACCCCTCCAATTCACAACTATTATCCTCCATATATCAACCCAAACACATCCAAACTAGCAGCAGTCCAGATCTTTATTCTTTCCTTTATTCTTTCTTACCAACTATTCCTGCCCTTGCCTCTTACTGCCTCTTTCAGCTTCCCCACAAAAACCTCTCAGTCAGTGTTCTCAAACCATATCAAATACTTATTTTCCTGTTCTTCATAGATTCTTTGCTACTCTGCAATTTCTACATACTCCTTGGTGTGATCACCTTAAATCTGTAGAGTATCCACCAACAGAGCAAGCCCTTCACCAACTTCTTCTAAGAACCTTCCTATGACCAAAACTCACTCCGACCCCTCACTGACCTGGAATTCCATTAGACCTCTTTTTTGTCTTGATTTCACTGACTCACTGCCCTGCCACCATGTGCAGGCCAGAAAGAAATCAAAAGTAAAGGAAAGCCTTCAGAATCGCCATTAGGCTTGGGCAGGAGAGGGCAGAATTCCTGATTCACCTGCGGTTTGACAATGCTGGGAGGTAAAAACATATGTCAGTCAGCCAGGGGATAGTACTTTCCATCCTGTCAATTAAAATCCATCTTGCCCATGAGAGGGAGTTACTTTTTCTGACTTCCATGACTTTGTCTAATGTCCATAACAAGAAACCAGCCACTGATGCTGTTAAATTGCAGACATTTTCACAAAAAATATTATCTTCTGATGGATACTTCTAGCCACAGATTTCTTAGGTACAAAAACATTTCTCTAGCAATGACCTGCATGGCAGATATAGGCGCCACCCCTGTGTGCTGACATCAATTCCTTTGTTTCACCACCTTCTGATGCATATTCAGAGCTCCACTCCTCATTTCATTGGTCATCTGATAACTTCCAAACTAAATCCAGTGTGCTAGAGAATGTTGTCCCAGATATATCTATTTCTAGTCTGAGTTGGAATACTTCAATAACCAGGCCAGTATGTAGAATTAGAAACTTGGATGGTATTGTGTTCCATCTAAGAGTGTTTACTTTGGATTGTTTGGCACTTACTTCTCTTTGCTTGGCATTCCGTTGGCCTCAACTACTTGTTTAAGATTAAAGAACAATTTTCAATTATTTATGGGCTCCTGCTGATATTGTCACCCTAACAATTTGTTGACGAGAGGGCAGCACTATATCAAGGACACTGTAGGCAGAGAAAAACAATGGCCCTGCATGTGTATTGCCTGCTTGTAATTCTGATACCTCCTATTGAGTAATTATTACCAATTTAGACTCTAGTTTACGTCCGCTACCCACCACTCCCTGTTTTCAATGTTTCTACCATAAACATATGAACCGGCTGCTCTAGCAAACGCGTGCACCTGCCTCGCATGAACTCAGGATCAAACACTGTGTTTGCTCCCATGTGTGCCTCTCTATGTGCAAGCTCCTTGGTGCCAAGACAGTGCTCATGCTCAGTACTTCCACTCAATGGAAATTACTGACAAGTTCAAACAAATTTATATAGAAAAGTACTGATATTTATTTATAGCATCATCATTTTTCCTGGAACGTTGGAAACACTGATGGTCATTCTATTCTACTCTGTGTGATTTGTAAAGCACATTGCTAACCACATAGGACTTCCCAGCACTAAGAAGGGAAAAGAAAACTACTTATTCGAAAAGAAAGGTCTTTAACTGTTTCCTAAAGGAAAGCTTGGATTCTGCTTTCCTACTTTGGAGAGGGAGAGCTTTCCAAAGTCTCGCTCTTTTGAATCGGGGGACAAACAGACGTAACTGGGAGGCAGATCTCAGTTGTCTTGCAGGCTGATGAATTGTTAATAGGTTTTGTAATAAGTGTAGAGCCTTTCTTTTGTATTGCTTTGTAGGCTAGACAGAGCACTTTAAATTGTATCCACTTTTGCACCGGAAGCCAGTATAATGAGGATTCTGCTGCTGTGACTGATTGAAACTTCGGGATGTGCTGCACCGTGCGGAATGCTGCACTTTGTATCCTCTGAAACCTATTTATGACAAATTTGGGGCTGCCTGGATATAGAGAATTACCATAGCCAATGCAAAACATAATCAGGCCCTGAACTATGGTTCTGTGTGTGGATTTAAGCAGCCATTTCAGTACTCTCCTGAGGGTGTGAAGGAGGCCAAAGCAGATGGCTGCCAATTTCTTGGCTTTAGAGGCCTCGGTAAGTTTTTGGTCGAGGCAAACACCATGACATTTTACTTCTTCTTTGGGGAGGGTTTGCTTCCCATAGATAATGGGCAATTAAATTCTCCCCAAATTGATGAGTTTTCCCTGTACTTTGGTTTTGTTTCAGTTGAGCTGAAGGCTACTAGCTGCCGTCCAGGTCACCACCTGATTTGTCTAGAAGTGCGGAGATGAATTCTGTTTAATTTGTTAGGCCTATGATGATTTGAGTATCATCCGCATAAGAAATGTCTGTAAGGCCACGTTCTTTTATAATCCTAGCTAACAGACTCACATATATAATAAAAAGTGTTCTATTTTTAAGAAAGGCCGCTAACCACTTCAGCACAGTTCCAGATATCCCTATTTGTCCTAATCTGTTGATAAGGATGGGTGAGAGACTGTGTCAAAAGCGGTGCTTAGGTCGAGGAGGAGAAGGGCTGCTGCTCCTCCCATTATCTAGCATGGCTTTGAGCACTTCTGTGGCGGCAAAGAGCTCAGTCTCAGTGCTATTACCTGTTTTTAAACTATTTTGGATGGGTGAAAAGTATTATTTTCCTCAAGGTTGGAGGCCAGGATGGAATTTACATATTTTTCCTTGACTTTACTTGGTCGTGGCAACAAAGAAATTGGGCGGTAGTTGTCATTCATCAAAGAGTTGGCATAGGCCTTTTTCAATTTTGGGTTCACTACATATTTCCATGCTGCTGGTACTGTACCGTATTCAAGAGAAAGATAAAAAATGTTGGTTAGGGTACGTAGGAGTATATCACCTCCTTTTAATAGAATATCTGGGGGGGGCTGGATCAGAATCGGATCCTGACCTAAGGGCAGAGAGAATCTCAGTTGTTTTCTCAATCGTCATCTCTGAAAAAGTAATTCGTTTTCCATTAATTAAGCTACCTGAGTAAAGGGTTTCTATTATTCCACCAAGAGTGTGCCTGATGTTTTCTACATTTTCCCTGAAACAGTTTTCTAAACCATTACAGCAATCTTCTGAGGGTATAGGCTTATTTGCATTCTTGGGGACTTTCATAAGATTATTTACTATTTGATATAAATCTTTGGAGGAATTTTAAGCAGTCTTGATTTGTGTTCTAATATAGCTAATTCACGCAGCCATAATGGCATAATGATATTTCCTTACTGTGCCTTTATAAGTCAGTTTCTCTGACACAGCATAGTTTTCCTCCAGTCTCTTCCTAGTCTCTTAGTTTCCTTTTTTCAATTTCAAGAGTTTGGGAGTGAACAAGGGACATTTACCTCCTATACAAGGTGCCTGTTATGGCTGAGAAGGCAGCACCACATTGAGGTCATTAAGAAGCCATTTTACACAGAAGCTGTATCTGATTTCTAGGTCTCCTAGCAAGGTTTCCCAATCTCTTGGAGTCAGCGTGGCCCAGTTGTGCCTTGTATTGATCATATACAATTGGCCGTTTCAGCAGAAACTTTTGGTGAGTTTAAAAGGTATTAGCTTGTGAACTGAATATAACATTTCAATCGGACTTCCTACTGTTAATTCTTGGGGTTTGGAGAATATGGGGTCTAATACATGGCCATAAATATGAGTCTGTTTTTCCAGTCAAAGAGTGACCTGAATGGCTTCTAGATATGAAATAAAAAATTTGACTGTGTCATTATTTTTACTCTCTAAGTGTAAATGTAGGTCACCCAGGATAGAAAAATGTGCAAATTTAAGGCTAAGAGCTGCAGTCGTTTGAAGAAAGGCCTTTGTGAGTAGGGTAGCAGGGCCTGGTGGACGATATATAAGGAGGCCTGAGAAAGTGGAGGTGGGTGAAAGTTCCAACCAAAACCGCAGACACTCACTTCCCAGGATCGTAATGGGTTCAAATCTTGCCTGTCAAGTGATACTCTTCCTACTCTCTCTTTCAAATACTTTCACGTCGTCGCTTTTTTCAGTAAGTAGTTTAACAAATAAAATAAAATTTTAGAATAGCATTTTATACAAGCCACATTGTATATTCAGTAGATAACCAATACGGAAAACAATTGGTGTTGATGAAATTTATTAGAATCACCATTTTTAAATAACTTCCTTGTGTAAATGTGTGTATTTATACTGTTGCTTTTATGGTTATTGTCTTTTAACCGAATAAAGTACTTTTTGAACTTTTGAACAGTAGATAACCAATTAACATGGATTCTTCACAAGGCATAATTATCCCCTAATACTTTCCACATTTACCGACTGTTCCTCTCATTCAAAGGGAAGATTGAAAGAACATATTCATTGTTAGACCTGTCAGCCTTATGAGTGGATTTCCCCCAAACATTTTGCCTTCACCCTATTTTGCTGAATTCATTTTTGTTGGTCTTAGGACTAACCAGTGCTAAAGTGCTTGTGCTCATTACCTAAAACATGGCAACATTTTCTTACACCTTCTTAGCTTATTTAATTAACTTATAAGTCCCTAGTAACGTGCTATACCATATACTGAGGGACTGTAAATTATGTGCTATTAGTGGGCCTGCAGCAATAATTGTGTCATCCACATATGTAGCCCCATAAAATTTGCCCAGGCCTGCCACTGCAGCCTGAATTCAGTTTTAAACTATATAGCGGGTGCCTTGTAATTTAAAGGTTGGTCACGTACTCTTACGTTTTAAATTGCTCTGGTAGTGAAAAACACAAATTCATTTTTCACTGCTGTGAAGTCTACCTCTGCCGTAGGATAACATTGACTTGCCTTATTACATTTAATAAAGATTTACTTTTGAGTAGGATTAAGGTATGGATTTCATGTTTTGTGTTGGAGAAATTGTTATTTAAAATCCTCTTTAATGGGAAAGTTGGAATGTAAGTTACAGTTATGGAAATGCCACATTTATAAAGTTGCAAAAAGAACAATTGATGGACGGAATGCTGATCAGTGTCAAACATTCACCCCCCAGTGCAGAGATCTGGGCCTAAATCCATCAATAGTTTTTTCCCATGCCATTCCAGTTTGCTATCCCAGCCATATACAAATAAGTCTTGACCCTGCTCCCCATAAAAACAGTCCAGCCCGAACTGCCAGGCCAGGTCCTCCCTGGACCAGAAACAAGCATCCAGGGCCCGGTCTTGGGGTAGCACAGCTCATCAGAGGGTTAAGCACAGGTTAGATTAGTGACTTTAGTGGTTCACCCTGACAGGGACTGTGACAGTTGCTTGAACACCCCACTCAACCAACAACGAAGTTTTTCACATTAAGTAATTACCGAGAAGCACTCGATGACACAGACTTTTCATAATCCACAAAAAATCGCTACATTTATTTAACTGCACTGGGGAAGGAGGGAGGAACAGCACCTCCCCCACCCCAGTATTAGATGATCAAAGAAATGTTGTACAGGATATGTACAAAGAGGCGTTTATGCGGTTAGAGACTAGGAGCCTGATTCAGAAAGGTAAACTTACACTTTCATGTAAGTTTACAATTGTTTGCTATTCATAAAGTGATTTATGAGAAGTATCTTTATCAGTGTGGAGTCTGCTTTCTGGGCTGCAAAGGCAGTCTGTGTCAGTCTTGCCTTGGTCAGCATCGTAGTGGCACAATTAGTGCTGCAGTCCGCCGGTCACACTTAACTTACAGGCCCTAGGTACACACAATGTCATATACTAGGGATTTACAAGTAAGTTTAGTCATGCCCATTCTGTACAGTGTTAGGGGTTCAGAGCACTGGTTCTGGTAAGCAGAGTCGAAAACCATCAGCCTCATTTAAAAGGTGGGGGGGGCATGCATAAAGAAGACCTATCCTCACATTAATGTATTGTGTGTCCTTCAAACAGCAGATGATGTATTTAAAACATATGCAATCAGGTAAATTCAAGATCAGAGGATAAAAAGGTGAAGCTGATCATGAACTCTGGTTCACTTTGCTCAATAATTCCAATGAGTCTTTTCAAATCAACATGGCCTAATGTTGAATTAAACCCAAAATACATTAGTCCAACGGCTACCCGGGATCCACAATGTAGGTGGCAGGATATATGTGGGCACAAATACAATTTCTAGATCGTCAAACTTCAGGAAAAGTTTATGTTGCCAAGAATGGACCATCAATATTGGGGTGTATACACCAATATGATTTGGAAATAATTATCATTCTGAGAGCACCACATCAGTTGATGGTTGTACAGTATGAAGGACCTGATGATGTTTTGTTGCAGTTTAAAGAAGCCTTTTGAGACAGACTAGGGGTGGCTCTACAGTATATCCATAAGATAATGTTACAAAAAGGCCACATTGAAGCATGCTCTCAGGAAGGTGCCTTTTGCCTCCATGAGATACCAAAGACATGTTGAAGCAGGTGGAAGCAGGAACGATTATAGAAACCATTGAAGCATTGGAATGGTTGTCACCAGCAGTGATCACAAAAAAGCAGATGGAAATGTGAGATTTTACATGGACTTATGCAGCATTAATGAGAAAGTGATCCCAGATTGGTTCTTATTTCTCAACATAAATGGTTGGTAAGTACCTCTCCAAGTTAGTTCTGAGAAGTGCTTCCCACCAGATAAGATTACATCCTGATTTAAAAGCATTTCCAATTATTTTTTACTAATGGAGGAGTTTACCAATTTAGCTGGTTGCCTTTTAGGTTGTCATCTGTGGCCATCGTTACAGCAAATGAATGGAATGTGTTGGCTGCTGCATGGGCTGCCAGTTATTTTGAATATTTATTTAAGACTCAAAAAACAAAAATGTGTGTGGGGGGTCAAGGGGAATATTTACCGACCTGTCTGTTCATACCCCTGATATCAAGATATATAATACAAAACAAGAGCAGACCAGGTCTAAAGGTACGTGTGTGTCTATATGGATGGCCGTGTGACAGTAAGGTATATGTGTAAACAACTACTGTTGATTCACAACGGACAGGACAAGTCCCATCCGCCCACCCTTTTGGTGGAATTTCGTCATGTGGGAATTGTTGAACAGTCTGGCCCCGACCAATTAGTGTCAGGAATGAATGTCCATGCTCTATCCTCGTTGTTCCTCAAAAAATACAGTTAGTGAAGTGCAGTGCTGGAGTGATAGTGATGGGTAAAGTTAACTACAAAGACTCGAAAAACATACAGATAGGAGTCTATGTGTCAAAGGTTAAAAATACGCCGAGTAGTTTAACGCTAGGACTACTCAGTGGCGCTTCGCAGGGCGGTCGACATGTTTCAGCCTACAGGGGAATTTCCCCGGCTTTCTTCAGGACCTATGGTATGAATTAGCTGCTGCATCTTAAAAAATAGTGAGTGAGAGAGGAATAACCAACAATGTACTTAAGAAAAGTTACAAATCTACCAGGGCCTTCGCGCTTCAATATCCACTGGGGGAAAGAGGGCATATCTTCATCCTAACAAAAGACAAAGAAATGTTTGTTGGAAAAATACTATTTACAACAGTACCAAGTGATCACATGCAACAACACCGTCACACAACCAAAACGAAGATAAACACACCTGCGTGAATAATTTAAATTCCGCAGTTTAACAAGAAGCATAGTAGCTTCATCACAAAGAGGCATTTCCTCATAGTGATACTCACCCAGCTTTTTGTGGGTGAAAGCCTCACCTCACCCGGCATCCGCTCGGGAGAATGAGGCCCCGCTCTACAGTGTAGAAAAAGGACACAATAAGTAAAAACTTTACTATGCCGAGCCAAATTGCTCTACACATATAACCCAACTAACGTGTGGTAGTAAACCCACTCACAGACCGTAGTTAACCTGCACATCGACCTACAATGAACGGACTGGGATGTGACTCATCACCCAGACCGGAGATATCGCAATAATTAGTGTGTTTCCATAAATATCTTGAACACCCACTCAGGAAACTCCTTACATGACAAAGAGTAGGTTGGGGCTCAATCCTGACTTTAAGTCACAGACCCATATATATGTACCAGGATATTTGGTAAACCAGTTTTTAGTCCCTGCATAGTGACTTTTTAGACCTAGCATAGTGTCTTTTCAAAGCATCCTGAAAATACCCTCCAAATATCAACACAATAAGAAGCAGACAAAGTCTTACATCTAAACACGGTTTGTGAAAATCAAAAACCATGCTAGCTGTTACCAAGCTTATCAATTCGATGTAAGTCAAGTGAAAAAAGTCAAGTGAAAAACAAGGGGGGGCAGGGGAACACGGCGTCTGACCTGTCCGTCGGTGCCTCTTGTTTTCAGCCAAGCGGAAGTGAAGGTGCTCACGTAACCGCCCGCTCCCTTTTTAAACAAGTGGGACGGAAAACAAATTGTGAGCCACATTGGACATCCGGTCTTGAACGGGCGTTCATCGATAGCCATTTCAGCCAAAGTTTCCAGATGGAGTGCCGATGTTTCTTAGTGGCCGCGAACCACAGAAGCATCTGCGTGCGCGTAGGGTAGGAGACACTCATCCTGCGCGCTTGCGCAGTCACAGAGGGGCCGTAAAAGTTAGTTGCCGTTTTCATGCGCATGTGCATTCTAAAGGGTGCCAGAGTGTAAAACACGTAGTGAATATCAACACAGCCCTTGCCTATAATTTGCATATTTTATATGAGAGCACAGCCCCTGCCTAAAACTTTCCATATTCAATTTTGAGGGGTGTCGGAGGCAAAGGGGGGACAAAAAAGACACCACTAATAGGGAATTCAAATTGATGACGGTGCATATGCCCTAAATATGCCGACCTTATCTGGTAGACTGCTTCTACAGAGAAGGCTATTGTACTCCCTTACACCCATATCAGGGCAGTGAGTAGCTAGTTAAAAAGAAAGGAAACAAAATTTGTTCTTATGGGGAAAAAAATCTTTTAGTCAGATTTAGGTCACTGTATAATGGAACGTGACTAAGCTCTATGGGAGAGCAATCAATATTTGTAAAGATATCACCAACATTGAGGGTCTATATGAGGTGGACCTCAATGGCTGTAAGAATTTTTCTAATTATGAACGTAAATTAGATGGAATATTATTGTCATGAAATGTTGCAGAGGCCGAAGCTGGTAAAGCAAGGTCAAAGAGGAGGTAACATACACAATTGAGTTGGGTGAGCTGATAAGATGTAAATAGGTGCTTATACATCAGAAAAAGACCCGCAACTATAAGTTGCTCTAAATACTCAAAAAACAAAAATGTGTTTGGGGGGTCAAGGGGAATATTTACCGACCTGTCTGTTCATACCCCTGATATCAAGATATATAATACAAAACAAGAGCAGACCAGGTCTAAAGGTACGTGTGTGTCTATATGGATGGCCGTGTGACAGTAAGGTATATGTGTAAACAACTACTGTTGATTCACAACGGACAGGACAAGTCCCATCCGCCAACCCTTTTGGTGGACCTTCGTCATGTGGGAATTGTTGAACAGTCTGGCCCCGACCAATTAGTGTCAGGAATGAATGTCCATGCTCTATCCTCGTTGTTCCTCAAAAAATACAGTTAGTGAAGTGCAGTGCTGGAGTGATAGTGATGGGTAAAGTTAACTACAAAGACTCGAAAAACATACAGATAGGAGTCTATGTGTCAAAGGTTAAAAATACGCCGAGTAGTTTAACGCTAGGACTACTCAGTGGTGCTTCGCAGGGCGGTCGACATGTTTCAGCCTACAGGGGAATTTCCCCGGCTTTCTTCAGGACCTTGTGGTAAATAAATAAATAATACCTCTATTTTTGACTAGATATAACAATAACAGATAGCTCAATAAATAAGAGTCAAGATTCGAGGTAGTAGGAGTATGCAGGTTTAATACAGCATAAAGGACAGGAACAGGACAACCTGCACGGGAATAGGATGGCAGCGCTGCACGGGGCAGGGACAAAGGAATGGGATGGCAACTTTTAATAACAGTGCACAAGTATATATACTTAAACAAAATACATGGTATTCAATACAATAGGCGTAACAGTAGGCAGGGCCTATAGCAGTCGCGAGAGATAAGGCAGAAAGTAGGTGTAACAAGAGGCGTGAACAGGGCGTATACATAGACATGTGATGTAAACGTAACGGAATATGTCACAAATGGGGCGGAAACATGGAGGGGGCTACCTAAGGAGCCGGGACCTCTAACCTAGTGGTGCGCGCAAGCTGGCAATGACGTGTTACTAGGGAGAAGCTGGGGGCTATGACTTCTGAGCTAGAAGGAGAGACGAAAGTCTGGAGAGTCAGAGCGACATGTACCTAAACACTATCTAGTATCTGATGTTTAGAGAACATGTTGATAGAATCCAAAAGTTATCAGGGCAAAGGCTAACAGACACTAAGACTGGTGCATGCATTATTCTACATGTAGTGTGTGTTGAGGAATATTAAATGACCATAAATACAGTATTTCTCTTACATGGAGACGTAAAGGCTAGACGATGACTGAAACTATTGATGCGATTCAGTAGCTTAGGAATGCAGAGAAGGAGAGCTGGACTGATAACTGGAATCATAACA
The DNA here is from genome assembly GCF_964261635.1 of Lissotriton helveticus. NCBI lineage: Eukaryota > Metazoa > Chordata > Amphibia > Caudata > Salamandridae > Lissotriton > Lissotriton helveticus. Next base: position 347,935,259 of record NC_136059.1, read on the forward strand.
TACTCTTGGCAGACTGGCAGGCAGAGCCAGGCCGAGCCGGGCACTGTGAGGCAGGAAGTAAGTGAAGGGTCAGGGATACAGGTGGGGGCTGTATCGCTCCTCGGAGAGGGTTCAGGAGACAGGAGCTGAATCTGAGTCCGGGCCCTTTTGAGGCCTAGAAACGGGGATTTTTACAATGAAATAACGTGCACACTGTGAAACGTGGCAACATAACTTTACATAGGCCTGATGCTCGTAGCTTTAACGAGAACTGAAAACTGGCATACTAGAGATGGACACAACTGTAATTGCGTCTTTAATCGATCATGGGGAATACATATGCATATTAATCATGCACATATAACATAAGATGGGGAACACGTAGGGACACAGAACATGGCAAAATTTACTTTTCCACATTCCCTCCTTGTCACTACGTTTCCATCAGGAAACATCAATATTCATGATACCATCTATCATTTCATACAGTATCATTTGCTCGTCTCGAATTTTCTCGGAACGGGACTTAGGACGGGACTTGGGACTAGGAATACAAGAGGTAGCACAAATGCCGCAAATCGCAGGGCCACATTGTATACAGAGGCAGCAACTGAATATGATCGCTACTGCAATACCTAGAAAGGACAATACTTTCCATCCCCAAGCAGAAATTATACTCCAAAACCAACCGGACCATGTCCAGGTGCCTGGATTCTGGTGTAACTGATGGGCAATTTTATGAAGTCTGGTTATAGCTGAATAAACAGACGGCGCGTTATTAGGAATGAAAATGCAGCAACTAGATCCGATGACTCTACATGCTCCTCCTCTATCGGCCAGTATGACGTCAAGAACGAGACGATTTTGGAGCACGACAAATCTCATAGCAGATTGCTCTTCGGTTAAGTTACCTAGAGCAGAGGCAGTCTCATTCACTACTGCCTCAAGGGTTCTGGTTAATCTACGGATTAACTTACTATTCTGGATAGGTCCTATAAAGAAAAAGAATCCTCTATTGAAATCTGTATACTGTTCTAGAGCAGTTTCAGTTTGATCGACAATCGGGGACTCGATCTCCCTTCTATGTCTAATGTGTACTAGATGTGTGTTTCTGTGATAATCGGACGGGGCTAGGAAAACTGGTGGCAGTAGGAAGGCAATGTAACAGGTTCCATCCCAATCGAGGGGCAGACGAACATATGCGGTCTGACCACAAACAAAATAAGAATGACGTGAAGCTTTGAAAATAGATTTCCCACTGTCACTATACTCGACAATAGTAGTACAATCACTATGTCCTACATGTACGGAACCATTATTTCGGACACATAATTCGCCTTTGACTGGTAATACTGAAATAGCAGGTAAGTCTGGAGTAGGATCAGACTGAACATTCAGGACCATGAAATTCGAAGAATAATTACCCAAATTATAAACTTCATTTTCTAGATCTAACCCTGTTCTGTGGGGAAGACCTTGCTTGTCTGGAAAACATGTACTATTCAGAAGGGACATATCATTTGAGGATGACGTTAACGTGGACCATGCTCCACATGAACCATTATGTGAAAACGGATAAGGAAAGAGTGGCAGAACTCCCTTCGGTGTCTGGAAAGGGGGGAGTCGACCACACACCCAACAATTAGTGGCATTGCTGGTCTGGTGTGAATAGTGTAACATACGGATAAATGAATTATTGCGCATAGCAAGACGATAAGATAGTTCGTGAGGAGGCAGATCACTAAATGTGTGCTCTACTGTAGCATTAGAAAACATATTTACATGAGAAATTGGAAAACATAAATGAAAGGCATAACTCGTGCAGGTAACCATCAAGCTTAAAAACAATATAAAACTTAGAAAAACGATACATCGGATAGAGTTTTGACTAACTCTCTCACTATGGGGGTCTATCTCATACATGTCAGATACCTGTCTAACCGTTTCACCTAGGGGAGGACTTAGACAATTAAACTGGCTGACTTATTTTACTAGACCGGAGCTTACTTTTATACTCCTGCTGCGGAGTTTTCTCTAACAGGGAGGGCTTGATATCAATGTCATTTGCGGGACAGTCCTTAAGAATAGTATCTTGGCAGTCTTTAAAATCTTGACAATCCTTGGAAATGTTCTTGGAAACAGTTTTTAGTCCGTGAAATTTCTTGACGTGTGACAGGTGCACCCACCCCTTCCTGCCTTCCAACTTGACGGCAGTACGGGTGGTTAGAAGGACTAACTTCGGCTCCTTCCAGCGAGGCTCCAGCGGACTTGAACGATCAAAATTGCGGACGAGGACCAGGGTGCCGGGAAGGATCTCGTGTGGCTTGACTTCAGTATTGTCGGGAAATGCAGCGGCAACCTGTGAACGACAAGAGTGTAGGGCAGACATCAAGGAAGCTAGGTAATCTGTCAGCATATTACTGGAAACATCGGTAATACTTCGGGGTCTAGGTGTACCCCACATATTCGGGGGGCGGCCGAATACGACCTCATAAGGGGACAGACCTGATCTGGAGTGTGCGACCATGCGCATATAAAACAAAGCGACTGGCAGAGCAACTAACCAGTCTACACCTTTTTCTTGACAGATTTTGGCAATGCGGATTTTCAAGGTTTGATTATGTCTCTCTACGAGACCGGCTGCTTCTGGATGGCGTACACAATGGAACTTCCACTGGTACCCTAACAAAAGGGAAACGTGCTTCATTAGTTCAGATGAGAATGGCTGGCCGTTATCAGAATACACGACCCTAGGGAGTCCATAACGGGGGAAGAATTCACGAACCAACTGCTTGGCAGTGGTCGCGGCTGTGTAATCTGGGACTGGATATGCTTCTGTCCACCTGGACAAAGCGCATACAACTACAAGGACATACTTGAAACCTCGACATCGCTCCATCTGAATATAATCCATCTGGAGGACTTCAAAAGGGTGGTCAGGAGGTTGGAATCCACCTTGTTCCACCGGGACACTTTTACCTGGATTGAACTGGCAACATATCATACAGGTACGGACTTTCTGCTTGGCTGCAGCTCGTAAATGCTTGTTAAACCAAATGTTCTGGATACTGTCTAACATGGCTTTTTCTCCTAAATGTGCAGGACTATGTGCGGTATTGATAATGACTTGAACCATTGAGTCGGGGAGAAACCATGTGGCTTTTCCCCTCGTCAACCATCCCTGATCTGTCTGGACCCCTCCTTGTTCGGACCATTTCTTGATTTCCTCGGGAGTAGCATGTAACTGGATATCTATGACATCTTGAGTAGGGTCCTTAACTGTCATACAAGTAGTCTGTTCGAGAGTGGATGTCGGTGTCTTGTTAACTGGTATGTCTGGTGTCTGTGCTGTAAGCTTGGCTGTTCGATCTGCTAGATCATTACCTTGGGAAATAATGTCAGTAACTTTCGTATGTGCCTTGCACTTCATGATAGCGATAGATGTCGGTAAATGTATTGCATCTAACAGAGCTTGAATAAGGAGACCATGCTGAATCTTGGTTCCATGAGAAGTCATGAAACCTCTCTCCTGCCAGAGCACTCCGAAGTCGTGTACAACTCCGAATGCGTAGCGTGAATCTGTGTAAATATTAACTTTCAGGTTCTTGGCGTGTATGCAGGCTTGAGTCAGAGCAACTAGCTCTGCTGCTTGAGCAGACAGGGTGTCAATACGATGTGTTTCAATAACCTCAGTCTCAGTAGTCACTGCATACGCGGCTACTAGTTCTCCTGTACTTGTTCTCATACATGAACCATCCACATAAAGTGTCAGGTCGGGATCTGGTAACGGAATATCTGTCAGGTCTTGTCTTGGCTTTGTTATAGTGTTAACTACTTCCACACAGTCATGTGTGGCAGGATTTGAAGTAACTGACGGTAATAGTGTAGCAGGATTTAGAACGTTGCAGCGTCTGATTTCTATGTATGGCTGGAACAGTGTCAGTTCATAACCTGTCAAACGTGCAATTGTCAAGTGCTGAGTCTGTGTTCGGTTTAAAAGAACTTCCACGGAGTGTGGAACTTGTACTGTCAGGGAATGTCCTAACACTATGGAATCACTTTGTCTAATAGCTAGTGCTGTGGCTGCAACTGACTTGAGGCATGCAGGCAGAGCCTGGGATAGTGGATCTAGTGTGCTCGAAAAATAAGCACAGGGCTTGTATTGTCCTGCTTGATCTTGGGTGAGAACAGATAATGCAGTACCATCACGTTCTGTGACAAAAAGCGTAAAAGGCTTACTGTAGTTCGGTGTTGCTAGAACAGGAGCTTGGCATAAAGCTTTCTTTAACTCATTGAAACTAAGTGTATGTTCGGATGTCCAAGGGAGGACAGTTGATACGGCTGCCTCCTGTGTCGTTAACTGTATCAGTGGCTTGGCTAGAAATGCATACTGAGGAATCCATTGTCTGCAATAAGAAGTAAGGCCGATAAAAGCACGTACCTCCTTCTGGGTCTTGGGCTGAGGAAGACTCGCTATTAACTGGATGCGATCAGGTGTCAACTGCCTACCCCACTTGGACAGTAAGTGGCCTAAGTAGGTCACTTGCTGGACACAGAATTGAAGTTTTGAAGGGGACACCTTATGCCCCATCTCGGCTAGGAAATACAGAACTGTGAGTGACGCTCGCTCGCAGGCACGTTCAGAACGGGCTGTGATCAGTAGATCATCGACATACTGGAGCAGGGCAGTGTCAGTTGGCATGTGAATATTGTCTAGTTGTCTCTTAAGTGCTTGACTGTAAATACTAGGACTTTCTGTGAAACCTTGAGGAGCTCGTGTGAATTTAAAGCTCCTTCCATTTAAACAGAATCCGAAAAGGTACTGGCTGTCTGGATGAATGGGGACACTGAAAAATGCATTCTTGAGGTCGATTACGGTAAAAAATATTGCCTCAGAATCAATGGCTGTTAATAGAGATGAGATATCTGGAACAACTGGGTACTGAGGAATGATACATTTATTGAGTTCTCGAAGGTCAATCACTAATCGATATACTGGGGGTGCATTTGGATCAGTACGTTTCATGACTGGAATGATAGGAGAATTACATACATTGGAGTCAGTTTCTACAAATACTCCTTGAGCCATAAGCTCGTCAATAATTTTGGATAAGGCTGCTACAGCCTCAGGTGGCAATCTGTACTGTCTGATTCGTGGTAACACTACACCTTGCTTGAGAGTCACACGATGGGGTGTGATTTGCATGAAACCAACATCAGTTGGACCTTGCGCCCATAGATGTTGCGGGACATTTGACAATCTCGGATCAAAATCTCGTAATACATAGTGACCCTTGAAGTCACGTAAAAACAAACGTATCCCTTCTGGGGAACAGCAAATAACTGCACCTAATTCTTTCAGTGTCTTAATACCTAACAAATTTTCTGGACATGACTTCGTAAGCAATAGATCAGTAGTTCGGGACAATGGACCTACTTCTAGAGTAACTGGCTTTGATATCTCGTTTACAATAGGCTTTCCTGAAAATCCAAGGGAAACATTTCTAGAGCCTGAGAGCGGAGCCCCTGGAAGCTCGTCGTGACTAATGGTAGTCCTACTTGCCCCTGTATCAATCAGAAACTTTCTGTCTTTCCCTAATACTTGACTGTGTACGTAGGGACCTTCTTGATCTACAGGAATCTCGATGAGAGGCAAGCCTACCTCCCTCTCTAGGCTGTTTCATGAATACGCTTGATACTCTGGATACTCGGATTGTGCATACTGGGACATCTGCTGTGTAACATGCTGTGTTGCAGCTATAGGCTGCGGTGCTGGAACTGTCTGTTGTGCATTCTGTGGTGACTGAGAAGTCTGTGAAACTTGTTCTTGTCTAGGCGGACGTGGTCTTTCTTTAGTTTTACCAGTGGCTATATTGTGTTTCAGAACTGCACACTCGTTTATGAAATGACCTGGCTGTTTACAATAATTGCATGTCCTTTTAACGGGAGCTGCAGGATGACTGGCTTGATTCGGACCCCTCTTCTGACTGTCTTGTGGAACAGATTGTGCAACTAGTACTTTCATTTTCGTGTCTTTCATACGTCTTCTCTCGTGTTCTTGCTCTTCTCTGATTCTATTCTGGTGATACTGGAGCATTTGGAGCATCTGGGACGGGGTACTAGCTTGCCAAGTACTTTCGACTTTCAAAACTCGATTTTTAACTTGTGGACTTGAATTCTCGACTAATTTAGTAACAAAAAGATGAGGGTATGACTCGCTACTCGTCTTCAAACCACTGTTTATTATAAAACATTTCTCAAATCTAGAATAAAAATCACTAGTGTCTTCGTCTTGTTTCTGTTTACAGGCTGAGATTGCATCCCAGTCTTCCTTTTTAGTGGCTAATAATCTAGGCAAAACTTGTATTAATAATTCTGGTAATTCTTTACATTTGTCTCCAAGACCGGTACCTGGTACACGTATCTTATCTTCAGCTCCTAGAGCTGTCCAATCGATCTTTTTCTCTCCCACCTCCCAATCTTTTTCCTTGAGTTTTTCGTATATGCCCACAGGCAACAGGACTTTTAACATTTTAATAATATCTGGATACGTGTATTCTCCCATACGGAGCATGTCTTTTAATTCTCGGTGGAACCCTGCTGGATCTTTGTCGTGACAGGGAATTAATTTCTTCATCTCTAAGAGTTCCATCTTGGTAACTGGGGTGTAAACAAATACTCGTTGCATTTCACCACCCGCTGTCCTAACTGGGTGTACTTCTCGTAACGGATGCTGTCTATCTATATAAAACGGTTTACTTTCTGGAGGTGAGACATGAACAAAATGCGGATTTAGGAACGTTCTATATTTGTGGCGCTGTTCTAGAATGACACTAATTAAATCGGTGCCTAAACCTTTCCATCTATACTGGAGTAACTCGTTCAGGACATCATGTAACGGACCTGGATCAGAATGTTGACCCTCATACAGAGTAATGAGGTGCTGGATCATATACATACCCACCAGTCGCTGCTCGGCTGGGGGCAGTTTCAGAAACATTTGTGCCACTATTTCGTCTGGAAAAGTGGTAGAATCAGTAATCCATCGGACTGCTGATCGGGCTAGTTCTTGTTCATGCATGGTACTTAACTCACTATAACCGATTCGTGATTTCAGAATGTGATCGGTAGCTTGAAATACTAGTTCTAGGGAGCCTTGTTCTGGTGCTGGAAGAGGAACAGTTTTCTTGTGTTCTAGGCGTAAATGTCGGTCTGGAAATCTAGATTTACCTACATACGCTATTCTGGCGGTGTTCTCGTCGTCTACCTCTTCAGTAGGAGAGTCATTTTCTTTCTCGCTTCCTAGAGCTTCTTTGCGTTGTTCGTGTAACCTTATTATTTCTTTACGTATTTTCTTGTACATACTCTCTATACTATTGAGTGTCTTGTGCTTACCCTCGGCTATATTATCACTCCACTTTGTCAGAATTTTCATTTCGGTCGGATCTTTAGTCGGGGAATCTTGTTCCCTAATTAAACAATTGATCAGAAACTTTAACAGCATGAACTGGATCTCAGATTTTCTGTGAGACATGACTTCACCAATACTTTCTGGATCTTGTCCTGTACGAATGAAACGATACATTCTGTCTAGATCTTCTTTCATATTCGGTAGGGTGTCCAAATACTCGGTCACCCGTCTTACACGTAATGAATATATAACCATACTATCATCACCTGGGACCGGATCATAACGGCATTCGGTAAGAGCTCGTCTGATATCTGCAACAGACTGATGTTTGGGCGTGCGCTGTAACGCACGTTCATGTAACTCGACTGACGTTACACGTTTGTGTGGCGGCGGGGTACCAGGAGGACCTCCTCCCGCGGCCCCTAAGCTGGAATTGTCGACTGATACTCTTCGTGCTGGCAGAGTGACTGATGTAGCGGGTACTTGTAATGTAGGCTGGACCGGGGGTACCGTAACAGGTGCTGTAACAGGTGCCCCGGTGACTGGAGGAGCAGGATTTACATTATTTACAGGAGCTGGCGGAACAGGATTTGCATATTCTGGGACTGTGTCGTCCAAATAGGACGAGAGAAAAATATCAGCTGCGGTCGGTTTGTGACGTAGCTTGGTCGGAACTAAGGGTGGCGGAAAATTACTGGATGCCTCCGGGGTTGCTTTTGGCAAGCCCTCGGCATGAAGAGGATACATACCCTTAATAAGGGCATTCCTCTGTCTGTCTGACTGTTCGGTTTTAACTCGTGCACCTATTTCGATTAATTCCCTTTCTCGGGCTCTTTCTAAGGATTCTCTACTTAATTCTGACTTTCTGATTTCTTTTTCGGTTCTCTTATGAGATTCTTTGCGCCATAACTCGATGGCATCTTTCTGTGACTGTCTGGCTTTCTTTTTCCATAATGCTTCTTCTACTCGCATGATGCACTCGGCATCCCATGTACCCGATACGGGCCATCTATACTTTTCTTCTAACTGTTTGGTGTACTCCACCCATAAATCTAGGTATAATATGGCACTTATGCCATGCTTTTGATACATAAAATGACCTGGACTGTCCCTAGGCGGGACAGGAACTGCTTCTTCTAACAGACCTTTTCTAGTTCTTAACTGACGTAACTTTGAAAACAATGGCATGACTGGGCTGGAGTCTGGACACAATTACAATACACAATGAACACGATAATTACTGAAGGTACACCACTTTCATACCACGACATTGAAATACATGAATGACATTTAAAATAACAGTTCGGACAAAATACTACCTGGAATACTGGAAACAGAATACATGAATTTCTCGAGAACAGAACGGACTAGAACAGAAACGAGATGCACTGCTAAAACAGTACGAAACTTACCGGTCTCATAAAGAGACACGTCAGGACCCGCATCCACCTAAGTGGACACTTCGTGTTGGATCTGTGTACCCCAAACCCACGGACCAGAGACAATGCAATTGACCCTGTCTAGATACTACCCCAGCAACGTTACTCACCGGGCAGCAAGAACGGAAGGCCTCGGACTGGACTGGACTGCTACGACGACGGACGGACGAACTTCGGACTTCAGTTACAGGTGGGCCTCCGGATACCTCGGACCTTGGACTCTCGGCTTGGGCTCTGGTCGGGACTCGCCGCGTTCCTCCACCGCCTCGTCTGGACGCTGGACCGCAACCTCCGTCTCCTCCGTGGGCCTGAGGGATACTTGAAGCAGAAATATCTGCACGTGGCCGGTATGGTTCCGTCACGGCTGCAGAGGATCAGGGGGCTTGCGTGGCTTCACCGGCGCGTGGGGAAAGGGCAAGTCCCTGTTCGGGCGCCATTATGTGGTAAATAAATAAATAATACCTCTATTTTTGACTAGATATAACAATAACAGATAGCTCAATAAATAAGAGTCAAGATTCGAGGTAGTAGGAGTATGCAGGTTTAATACAGCATAAAGGACAGGAACAGGACAACCTGCACGGGAATAGGATGGCAGTGCTGCACGGGGCAGGGACAAAGGAATGGGATGGCAACTTTTAATAACAGTGCACAAGTATATATACTTAAACAAAATACATGGTATTCAATACAATAGGCGTAACAGTAGGCAGGGCCTATAGCAGTCGCGAGAGATAAGGCAGAAAGTAGGTGTAACAAGAGGCGTGAACAGGGCGTATACATAGACATGTGATGTAAACGTAACGGAATATGTCACAAATGGGGCGGAAACATGGAGGGGGCTACCTAAGGAGCCGGGACCTCTAACCTAGTGGTGCGCGCAAGCTGGCAATGACGTGTTACTAGGGAGAAGCTGGGGGCTATGACTTCTGAGCTAGAAGGAGAGACGAAAGTCTGGAGAGTCAGAGCGACATGTACCTAAACACTATCTAGTATCTGATGTTTAGAGAACATGTTGATAGAATCCAAAAGTTATCAGGGCAAAGGCTAACAGACACTAAGACTGGTGCATGCATTATTCTACATGTAGTGTGTGTTGAGGAATATTAAATGACCATAAATACAGTATTTCTCTTACATGGAGACGTAAAGGCTAGACGATGACTGAAACTATTGATGCGATTCAGTAGCTTAGGAATGCAGAGAAGGAGAGCTGGACTGATAACTGGAATCATAACATACTCTTGGCAGACTGGCAGGCAGAGCCAGGCCGAGCCGGGCACTGTGAGGCAGGAAGTAAGTGAAGGGTCAGGGATACAGGTGGGGGCTGTATCGCTCCTCGGAGAGGGTTCAGGAGACAGGAGCTGAATCTGAGTCCGGGCCCTTTTGAGGCCTAGAAACGGGGATTTTTACAATGAAATAACGTGCACACTGTGAAACGTGGCAACATAACTTTACATAGGCCTGATGCTCGTAGCTTTAACGAGAACTGAAAACTGGCATACTAGAGATGGACACAACTGTAATTGCGTCTTTAATCGATCATGGGGAATACATATGCATATTAATCATGCACATATAACATAAGATGGGGAACACGTAGGGACACAGAACATGGCAAAATTTACTTTTCCACAACCTATGGTATGAATTAGCTGCTGCATCTTAAAAAATAGTGAGTGAGAGAGGAATAACCAACAATGTACTTAAGAAAAGTTACATATCTACCAGGGCCTTCGTGCTTCAATATCCACTGGGGGAAATAGGGCATATCTTCATCCTAACAAAAGACAAAGAAATGTTTGTTGGAATATTACTATTTACAACAGTACCAAGTGATCACATGCAACAACACCGTCACACAACCAAAACGAAGATAAACACACCTGCGTGAATAATTTAAATTCCGCAGTTTAACAAGAAGCATAGTAGCTTCATCACAAAGAGGCATTTCCTCATAGTGATACTCACCCAGCTTTTTGTGGGTGAAAGCCTCACCTCACCCGGCATCCGCTTGGGAGAATGAGGCCCCGCTCTATAGTGTGGAAAAAAGGACACAATAAGTAAAAACGTTACTATGCCGAGCCAAATTGCTCTACACATATAACCCAACTAACGTGTGGTAGTAAACCCACTCACAGACCGTAGTTAACCTGCACATCGACCTACAATGAACGGACTGGGATGTGACTCATCACCCAGACCGGAGATATCGCAATAATTAGTGTGTTTCCATAAATATCTTGAACACCCACTCAGGAAACTCCTTACATGACAAAGAGTAGGTTGGGGCTCAATCCTGACTTTAAGTCACAGACCCATATATAAACCAATTTTTAGTCCCTGCATAGCGACTTTTTAGACCTAGCATAGTGTCTTTTCAAAGCATCCTGAAAATACCCTCCAAATATCAACACAATAAGAAGCAGACAAAGTCTTACATCTAAACACGGTTTGTGAAAATCAAAAACCATGCTAGCTGTTACCAAGCTTATCAATTCGATGTAAGTCAAGTGAAAAAAGTCAAGTGAAAAACAAGGGGGGCAGGGGAACACGGCGTCTGACCTGTCCGTCGGTGCCTCTTGTTTTCAGGCAAGCGGAAGTGAAGGTGCTCACGTAACCGCCCCGCTCCCTTTTTAAACAAGTGGGATGGAAAACAAATTGTGAGCCACATTGGACATCCGGTCTTGAACCGGCGTTCATCGATAGCCATTTCAGCCAAAGTTTCCAGATGGAGTGATGAAGCTACTATGCTTCTTGTTAAACTGCGGAATTTAAATTATTCACGCAGGTGTGTTTATCTTCGTTTTGGTTGTGTGACGGTGTTGTTGCATGTGATCACTTGGAACTGTTGTAAATAGTATTTTTCCAACAAACATTTCTTTGTCTTTTGTTAGGATGAAGATATGCCCTCTTTCCCCCAGTGGATATTGAAGCGCGAAGGCCCTGGTAGATATGTAACTTTTCTTAAGTACATTGTTGGTTATTCCTCTCTCACTCACTATTTTTTAAGATGCAGCAGCTAATTCATACCATAGGTTCTGAAGAAAGCCGGGGAAATTCCCCTGTAGGCTGAAACATGTTGACCGCCCTGCGAAGCGCCACTGAGTAGTCCTAGCGTTAAACTACTCGGCGTATTTTTAACCTTTGACACATAGACTCCTATCTGTATGTTTTTCGAGTCTTTGTAGTTAACTTTACCCATCAGTATCACTCCAGCACTGCACTTCACTAACTGTATTTTTTGAGGAACAACGAGGATAGAGCATGGACATTCATTCCTGACACTAATTAGTCGGGGCCAGACTGTTCAACAATTCCCACATGACGAAATTCCACCAAAAGGGTGGGCGGAGGGGACTTGTCCTGTCCGTTGTGAATCAACAGTAGTTGTTTACACATATACCTTACTGTCACACGGCCATCCATATAGACACACACGTACCTTTAGACCTGGTCTGCTCTTGTTTTGTATTATATATTTATTTAAGACACAATATAACATTACAGATGGATCTTAAACCTTTACTCGAGATATTAAAAACTGGTGGCGCATGTAACTGTTCAGCTAGACTGGACAGATGGTTAACAAAATCCAATTGTTTAACTACATAGAAGAGTATATCCCATATGAAAAATTGCAGTTTGTCTGCCTATGTTTTCCAGATTGTAAAGGGGTAATGGTTAATTGGAGAGAGAGGCAGTGTTAGCATGTGTTGTGAATATGGTGGAAGACTGAAGGGATGCAATCAAGAAAGATGGAATGTTGTCCCCTTCCTCAAGGTGTCAGACCATATCACAATCTGTTAGATAATGTGTCCACATATAATTACATGGTTATTATGAGATGGGGGAATGTGTCCCTCCTGTAGTACTGAGGTAAACACCTTTAACACTAGCTAATGAAGGACATTAGAGCAGTCACTAACTTTGAAAAAATTGGAGGTGAGTGTTTAGTGTGAGCATAGGCAGAGAAACAGCTAAAACTAAGGTTAGGATAACAACAGATCTTGGATAATGATTTACCCTAGGATACGATTTGTCTTGTTTTGCTTGAGATAATTAATTTTCTCTCTGAATGTCGAGGATATCTCACTGTTTGTGCTGTTGTTTATTCAGTGTGAGTGGAGATAGCCTTCATGAGAAATGTTACCACTCTGTCGACCATGAAAATGTTGAAATAGATTTTGGAAGCTTTCTGCTTACTGACAAAAGTACACAACTTACATCATATAAAACAAAGAGGTTCCTTGGAAATTGTGAAATAAAACACATTTGCACAACTCTATTATACCGCCCCCACAGGAATATAAAGGTGGAGATAGTGAATATGATGATAAAAGGAAGCATAGAATTAGCATTAATTTAGGCCCCAATTTAGAAGTAGCCTTGAATAATATATTGTGGGCTCATCACACCACTGCTGCTAGTTCATCAGGGAACTAGAATTGATAAGTGGTAGATCAGCAGGTACAAAATTGACTCCCAGTGGGCTAGAGTGTTTTAGGAGTAAGAATAAAGGTGATTTATCTAGGAGAGACAATGGTGGGAGAATATTTCAAAAAGGAAATTGATTGAAAGTAAGCTCCGGTGTAGTCTTCTTGTGGCAGATTTAAAAATATTTTTTTATTAACTATTTTTATTTCATGAGAAACATAAAACCTACAAAACAATAACAGAAGGTCACACATAGGTCAATCATGAGAAAACTAGTCATAACAGGCTCAATGATTTCACACATCGTAAGTGAACATCGAATATTACAGTCATAGATTCTCTCACCCTGGTTTCCAAACAGTAACACAGTTCCCTAGTGGCACCCTCATGGCAGTTCCCCATGGGTAGCAAGGAACTGCAGCTAGTTCTGTTCCCCATCATCTGGGAATATGAGATCTGCGAAGCCTCGGCCTGTTGAGCCAAACCGTAATGGTTCAGCCAGCTACTCCAAACCTTATAGAATTGTCTTGGGTACCCTTTACTCTTATATATGAATCTTTCAGACGCCATGTATAGGTCCATCCCCCTTTTCCATTCATGGAGTGTCGGAGTTTCCTGTGTACCCCAATGTCTTGCCACGTCCCGCTTCGCTACCACTAGGCCCAGGGCACTACAGAGCAATTGAGATCTGGCCACATCAACATCACATTGGCTGCTCAGAAGAATGATCTTTGGGTCCGCTGGTATGGATATATTCAGTACTACATTTAGTTTTCTAATTATCACATCCCAGTATGACTGTATATTAGGGCAGCCCCATAGCATGTCAAAAAAGTCTCCAACTGCAGTCTGGAAGCTCGAGTTTCAGCATGACCCATTTTGTGTAGCCTGGCTCTATCGTAGTATACCCTGTGAAGAATTTTATACTGAATAAGGCGTGGTCTATCTTTGGTTGCCACCCCTTTAGGGTGCATCATAGCCGCCTCCCAATCCACGTCCTCTATAGTGCCCAACTCACCCTCCCATGTCTCCCTGAGTTTGCCAAGGTTATCAGCATGTTGTTGTTCAATGTTTTGTAAGTGAGTGGCACTGCTTTGGTCATGAGCTCTTGCTGTAGTACTCGCCCCTTGAGTGGTGCATTTTCTGGTAGGCCCGCCCTTACTAATCCTTCCGCCAGCCATGCATGGGCATATTTGAAGAATTGATTCTTGAATTTGGTGCAGAAGGTAAAGAAAGATTTGGATTCACCCTTGTCAATGACGTCCCCAACATTGGAGATCTCCAAGATATCCCGAGTTCAAAAACTATGTAGCTTACCCAGTTCCTTGAGACAGTTCCCTTTCCACAGTTGTGTTTCCCTGGTAATCTTATAGACCCACCCCAGTGTTCTAGATGCTCTTTCCAACACTTCCAGGGTGACTCATGGACAGCAGCCCATATGTTCCTTTTCCTCTGTATAAATAATGAAAGAACATGTGGGTTGTCAGTGTCTGCCTTACTAGTTTGTATGTGGGGTAATCCCATGCTACGTGTATCCAGTCGTTAATGGGGGTAAGGTGCGCTGACCAATATTAGGCCTCAATATTCAGCAATGCCAATCACCATTGTATGGATGACTTGTAATGTCTTTAGGGTGATCCTTGGGTGCCTCCCTAGCCATAACAGTGATTGTAATTCGAAGAATTTCCCAAAATATCATGCTGGGGAAAGGGTGGTAAGTATTCTGAAGGGCGTAAAGAAACTAGCCTGACTAATAAGCCAACCCAGCCCATTATGGGGAGGGGCAAGTCTCTCCATCTATCTGCATCCTCTTCAAATTTAGTTGAGCTGGATGTTGTATATGTGGCAGACCTCAATATGTGGTGTAAGAAATATACCATGGTATTTAAAGCCCTCTGTAGCCGCTTGTAGATCCCCTGGTAGGGGAGGCCACTCCACTATCAGTCTAGGGATTTACACTCTGATTTGTGCCAGTTGATCTTATAGCCTGAATACCGTCCATAGTCGTCTATTATTTGAAACAGGGTTGGAATTGTGGTGTCGGGTTCCATTACAAATAGGAGAATGTTGCCCATGTACAGGGATATCTTCTCCTCCTCGTAGCTGTCAGGAGTAGCCCTAAAGCCCCGTACCCTAGGCTGCTGTCTAATCATGCACACTAAAGGTTCCACTATCAATGCAAACAGGAGTGGGGACAGAGACACACCTGTTTAGTCCTGCGACCAATGGGGAAACCCTGAGAGAGTCTGCCATTCACCCGTACAGTCGCACTGGGGGAATTGTATAATAATGCCACCCTTTTCCTAAACTTCGGACCAAATCCAAATGTGACCAGATTGGGCTCTAAAATGGGCCAATGCACCATGTTGTATGCTTTTTCCACATCCAACGACAGGAAGACATGCAGGGCTTTGCGGTCTTTGACCGCCATTAGCCAGTAATGCTTTCAGTGGAGACTCCATCAGGTTGCCCATCCGGCTCAAACCCAGACTGGTCACAGTGGACTATGTTGCATAAGAGTCGCGTTGCCAGAATTGCCACTAATATTTTGACCTCAGTGTTCAATAAGGAAATGGAGCGGTATGAGTCATACCTATCCCTAGGATTACCTTACCTAAGTATGGTACACTATTGTGACCGTCCGGAGGTCTAATGGAAGGATACCCTAAAAAATAATTTTTAATCAGCTACTGGCTTTCCTCCTGATTTTGTCACCGATTGGTTTCACACCATGCAGTAAAAGTACATGTCAGTCATTGATCCATTTGAGGTGTGTCTCTGTTATCTGGCTCAGGGCATGACTCGAAGTCATGCAAAGAATGTTCCATCACACACTTGAATACGATCCAGGACTGAAAAGCAAAGCTGTACTTCGTCTAACATAATAATTTAAACCCTCCTTTAAATCCCACTCGCACTCCAAGTCTGGGGCACTGACTCTCTCCTTCTCCCTAGGCCGTTCCCATAAGGTGTCAACTTTATGGTCGAAGTTCCCTGGTAAGTCTAAATCAAAGTTCAAATGCAAACACAAACAAGTGAAGTTGAAGCAGCTCAACCCTTTCTTGCCACTCTGTATCAAAAGAGATGACACCGGGGCGTCATGATGTGAGTAAGTCTTCCTCTAGCCACGGAGGCGATTACTGAAATGGCCAAGATGCATCCCAAATTTCAGATTGAAAATTTCAAGGAGGCTATGTTGCAGATTTTTGGTGTACTTCTGGCCTTCAGTCAGGATTCCCCTGGTGGATGTGTCCTCAGCACCCTCTGACCCCTGGGGACCTGCTTTTGGCCAGCGCCAACTATGGTACAGACTTCCACTTTGGATCCTGTGCAGGCACTTCTACACCGATACAGGTACAAAGGCCACCAGTGCCAGAAGAGGATCTGGTTATGATTTCGATGTCTGACACTTAATCAACTTCAGCCGGATCTTGACGGATGTCGCAGTACAAGATTATGAGGATTTCAAAATAATAAAAGTGCAACTTGTCATTATGCAGCTTGACTATAAACCAGTGACAGAGCAGACGCACCAGCAGAACACTCCACGGGGCATTGGGAGAAATGACCAAGTAGGTTTCATTTCCTGACGAGCAGAAGCCGCAAGTGACGGAAACTTGCCGTCTTGGATACCCTCATGCCCATGAAGTGACAGTTACCGCTTCCAATGTTTTTCTCCTGATCCAGGGAAAACACCTTTTTACACTAGACCACGATTTATGGTCTTTAATTGAATGAGGGCAGGACGCACCTTAGCGTGTGCGGACCACCCCGTCCAATCACCACGGTCCTGACGAAAACCTATAATTTGTTAATGGTTGAAACATGTAGACCTAATTTCCATTTATCACATAGCACACTACGCTATTTTTAATATTTAGTACACTTCTTTAGACACCGAAGCCTTCCTAATAAGGCACAGGTGCCACACTGGCTTTTACGAGGGTCCAAACACTCAAGAATAAAGTCTTGTTGTGAGTAGATTTGGCCCTCTTTTAAAACACTGATTATTTTAACACTTTGCATTTATAAACAAAAGAACCCGCTCCACTGTAATCAGGTGTCGCAGCACACCCTATGGGCATTCGGCCTATGGGGTGGGACCCCGATGATGAAGCATGTCACCAACTAGGTTGGTGAGTGAGGGGTCTTCTTCAAGGACTTGTCTTGTCCTGTTAGGGGTTGGGGCACACTGTGCTAACCTGAGCTTCATGCTCTAGACACAGAAAAGACTATTTTTTCTGTTTCTTCTCCTAGGGGGTACTCCTCCATTGTTGATACCATTAAATCCGGGGACCAGGAGTTCCCACCACACATAACTCGTGTAATCTCCCTTACTCTCTCCCTTGTTATACACGCACCAGCAGAGCTTCCATTATTTTTTTGACTCTGCCTCTGAACAAGGTACAGACCAGAATGGACATGACGATGGTGGGGGGGAGGTTTTTCTCCTCGCTTACTGCACAAATGACAACTTTAACATGAACTCACAAGAGGACAGGGGGCTTAATACTCTTCTTGAGACACAGTTTGACTCGCCTCATGGGCCACCAATGGAAGGGAGTGCATAGTTTTCAATATTCACCTGCTGGGCCTTTGAGGTGCTAGTACTGCTTCTGCCTTCAGTTGAGACCCAGACAAATGTCCTTATGGATATTTTGTAGCCTGGGCCAACCACGTCTTCGCCCTTGTTCATCTTTAATCATATCCCCACCAATACCTTCACCTGCACCTGGACCGATACTGGGTTCAGATTGGGAACATATTAAAAAATTATGCTTACACTCAAATTAATTAAAATTGAAAATCCTCTTGGGATGTAAAGTCGGATTTTAAGTTATAATTTTAGAAAGGAAAAAAAATCCACTTTTAGAAATTTGCCATTTTTATGCCCAAACCAACTTTGCCTTTCTGATAAAATCCTGGGTCAGATGACTGTGAATGGCTCCCTTATTGTGGGTGATGTATTCTTTCTAGGCATGAGAAAAAAGAAGGCCTAGGTGTGAGTGGGTGGGTCTTTCTAACAGGATGACTAGAGAGGAGCTGTACCATGCTCTGATTACATTTCAAAGGACCCTCCATGCAGTACACACAAAAGAACCTAGAACCAGACCTGCCATTGCCTTTGTCCCTGGAGGCAGTTTGGAGCCAGGACCAGGGGAAGAGAAAGAACCAATGAGAACCAGTTTTGGGGGACATTCCAGGGAATCCTCCCTCACAAAATGTGTCCTTCACAACCTCTCATCAGAACACTCCTTAACCTGTGGAAAATACACAATGAAGACTGTCCTCTCTGTCTGAAGAAGGAAGAGTGGGCCTGCTTGCCTTGAAACCATGCTCTCCAGAGTGACTCCAAGGGTCAGTTTGCTGACCTCTTTTTTGAGCTACAGGGACACAACAAGCTTCCATAGGCCTCCCTGCAGCAGCCCAGCTGACCAGTTCCAACTGGACATGCCTAGACCCTGCTACTGGCCTCTGCTGAAGTGGGTCCTGTTCCCCAAGAGATGCCCCCACGACCTGGACCCTTGGCTGGCAACAGTGTGAACTCCTTCTGAAGAAAAGCTGAAGATACAGAAGTGTTATGTTCCTCATGATTGCGTGGTGACCTTTTCACTGGTAGAATTGACCGCTGCAAGACTGCCAATGCAAAGGTCTAGTGGGATCTGCTTATATGACGACAGGGACCATCTGCAACAGCCAGCAACACAAAGCTCCAGTGTTGGAACCGGAGGTCTCTGGTTGGCACAGGTAGGCACTTGTGACAAGCAGAGACCCTCACTTCCAGTCAGGGCAAGGGAACTACTCCTTCAAATAACCCCTGCTCACCCTCTAGATAGTGTGGCGCGAGCAGACAAGGCTAATCCTTAGGGCGATAGTAAGTTAAGCATTTATGATCATACACAGCAAACCCACTGACCCACCACAAATGGACACCAGTCGTATGGTTGTATCAACAATACGTATACTTTATATAAAAGATAGATTCAAGCAGGATTATCACAAGACCAAATAACGTTTAGCGATTGGAGGCCACCAGATTACAATAGGCAAGATTAGTCTTTGAATGTTCGTTGTTCAGCAAGGTACGATGACAGGGAAATAAGAACGTTGCGGACCCTGGATCCGATATGAACTCGGGACGGAGTTCAAGTGTACTTTGCTCGTGGAAGTCCAAGGCGTTTCAGGCGCGGCTACTGGTGAGGGCGGACTCAGGACGAGGCCAACTGTTCTCCAGAGGATCTCTCCGGCTCGGGCCCCCTCGAGGTGCGAGGCGGGGGAGCAGGACTGTGGAGGGTTGTGGCGATCCGGGGTATATGCAGCTCACGGGGCGAGGCGCCGTTCAGGCCTGCGGGATGTACTACTTCTTAGCACGCTGGGTCGTACTTGTGGATCTGTGAGGGGCATCACGTTCTGTGGCAGACGGGTGCAACACCAGGCTTCCGGGACCACGGTACGGGGAGGCCTTTCTTGAATTGCGGCACGGGTCTTGGTATGCAGGAGGGCAAAGAGAGACAGTCGGGTACGTTACGACGTACGGACCGTCCGAGGCTATGGAATGCACTCCGTGCAGATTCCGGCGGGAGAAGATGAGAGGTGCACAACGCGCTCCGTTAGCGGCGAGGTGACAGGAGAGCGGGCGGCCCGGCACGGAAGCGGAGAGCGACTCAGGGATGAGCGGGGCTCTCTACGGCGGGGCGACCAGGCTCCGAGCTGTCACGACCTGGGAGGGGGCGAAGGCACCCGAGTCACAACTCTGGCGAGGGAATAAGAACTAGGGCCCAACAGCAGACGGGCACAAGCAGATAGAACCCAATGGTCCTGGGGTTCCGTTCAGGGGGCAAGCTCTCGATCAAGCCCTTGGAGATCGTTTCAGGCACAAGTCTACAAAGTCCTCTCTGGTCGTTTCCTCTCCGTTCTCAGCAAGGCACCACTGCGGGTCAGTCTTACAGGATTCAGACTGGTTTCCGTCCTTCAGCTTCTCTTGGTCCTTCTAGTCAGGCAGAGGTTCGTTGTGGTCAAAACTGGATCTGATTTGTAAGGAGCGGAGCTCCTATATTTATACTGTGTTTCTTTTGTCTTTGCAGGCCAGGGGGCCTGAGCCTGGTTCAACCCGGTTTTGGAGTACTCTGTTTACAGGAAGCTGCCGTCTTCTTTCAGGGTGCAGGGCAGGGACATCAGACGCTCCGCAGGAGGTGGAGCCAGCATTGTGGTGGTGGAGCACAACCCTACTCAGAGTCAAGGACTACTCCGCCCACCCATCATGGTGTAAGCACCCTATTCACCACCTGGGGGCCCAGACTGTCCCCAGAAATTCCCCAGCCCTGTCACTCATACAAACCAGACAACAGATACACATCCTGGCAGAGGCGGGCTAAATAGTTAGGCGAGCAAAGGCTAACTTTCTAAAAGTAGCGTTTGCAAACACAGGATATTAAAATAAACCTTACTAAAGGAAGTATTTTATTATTCTGAGCTCAGGCATACTAAACTCGACGTGCTACCGTGCTCCCTGAGTCCGCCGGGACTATAGCGTGTAATAGTTCCGACAGCTCATCTTGGCCTAAGAGAACCGGTAGCCCTTCCATAGTGAAGCACGAAAAGGGCGGTATTTTACTACGAGGACAAGCCACACTCTAGGCTTGTCCTACCTTACGCTTCAATGCACCCTGCCCGTAGGCCTACCATAGGGGTGACTGATATGAGGGTTAGGGAAGGTTCAGGGACTGGCAAGTGTGGGCACTTGTGCAGTCAGCGTGACAGTACGGGACTGTACGCGGGGTCTGCAATGGCGGACCCGGGACATATCTTACGAAGCCGCCTCTGTGGGTGGTGCAACCGGCGCTGCAGGTCCACTAGCAGCATTTGTATCTACAAGCCCCGCTCTCCTCGTGCACTTTACTGGGGACTGATAGTAAACCAAATAAGCCAATCGTGCAAATCAATTACACATACACTTTACATTGGGAGCACTTGCACTGCGGCACAGATTGGCTGTGGCGCAGTGCCCTGAGCATCGAACACCAGCAAAACATCTGAGGCACATCAGCAAAAAGTGGAAGGGAGACTCACGCCAAGGTGCCAGGTCTAACACGTGTCCCCTCCAGCTGAAATGTGGGGAGAACTACCCTTGCCCAGGGAGTTCCTCATCACTAAGGCGGAAAAACATTGACAGACCGTCAGCATTGGCGTGGTTTATGCCAGGGCGGTGTTCCACCGTGAAGTCCATACTCTGTAGAGAAATGGACCACCTCAACAGTTTCTCACCCCTCATTTGCATCAACCATCTGAGGGGTCTGTGGTCTGTCTGAACTCAGAAGTGAGACCCAAACAAGTAGGGTCTTAGCTTCTTCAGGGCCCAGACAACAGCAAAAGCTTCTCGCTCAATCGCACTCCACTTCTGGTCCCGTGAAGGTAACCTCCAACTGATGAAGGGCACAGGGTGATCCCAGCCCTCCTCAGTCGTCTGTGAAAGAACAGCCCCTATCCCATGCTCTGAAGTGTCTATCTGCACTAAGAACTCTTTGGAGAAATCAGGAGCCAGGAGCACAGGCGCCGTGCACATGGCCGTCTTCAGGGTGTCGAATGCTACCTGACAGGTGTCAGTCCAGATCACTTTTCGGGGCTGCTTCTTCGAAGTCAGCTCGGTCAAGGGGGCAACGATGGTGCCGTATCCCTTGACGAACCTCCGGTAGTACCCGGTGAGTCCGAGGAAGGCCCTCACCTCCGTTTGGGTCTTGGGGGCTTCCCAAGCCAGGATGGTCTGAATTTTGGGTTGAAGGGGCGCCACCTGGCCGCTCCCAACTTGGTGTCCCAAATACACCACCGAACCCTGCCCGATCTGGCACTTGCTTGCCTTGATCGTGAGGCCTGCCCTGCGCAGAGCCGCCAACACTTTCCACAGGTGTCGCAACTGTTCTTCCCACGTACCGCTGAACACTGCGATGTCGTCCAGGTAGGCGGCACTGAACGCGTCCAGCCCTACCAACACCTGGTTGACCAACCTCTGGAAAGTGCCAGGGGCATTATTCATCCCGAAGGGCATGACCCGGAATTGGTAGTGCCCATCTGGGGTTGAAAACGCCGACCTCTCTTTGGCCCCATCAGTTAAGGCGATCTGCCAGTACCCAGACGTTAAGTCAAACGTACTGAGGTACCGGGCAGCCCCCAACCGATTGATGAGCACATCAGCTCTGGGGATGGGGTGCGCGTCAGTCTTCGTGACTGAATTGACTCCTCGATAGTCCACACAGAACCGTAGTTCGGGTGTGGCTCCCGGCGTCGCAGCCTTCGGGACCAAGACCACTGGGCTGGCCCAAGGACTGCTGGAGGGCTCAATCACCCCAAGAGCAAACATCTTCGAGACTTCCTCTTTGATGCAGGCTCGTACCCTGTCAGTCACGCGGTAAGCCTTGTGCTTCACCGGCAAACTGCCTCCCGTGTCCACAACATGGACGCACCAATCTGTGATACCCGGAACCAGGGAGAACAAGTCAGAAAATCGCCCCAGCAGGTGGCGGCAATCACTCTGCTGCTCAGGGGTCAGTGAGGGTGAGAGGTTAACCCCATCCACTGACCCGTCTCGCTCGGAGGCCACCAAGAGGTCCGGAAGAGGCTCGGTCTCCTCCTCCATTCCATCATCGGTTGCCAACAGCATGCCCACTTCGCACCTCTCCAAGTGGGGCTTAAGGCGGTTAACATGTAGGACCCTCAAAGGGTTCCTGGGAGTTTTCAAGTTCACCAGGTAGGTGACAGGACTCTTGCGCTCCACAACCTCGAATGGACCCGTCCACTTATCCTGAAGTGCACAGGGCTCCACTGGGGCCGAGACCCACACCTTTTGTCCAGTTTGAAGCTCCACCAGAGTGGCATTCTGGTCGTACCACCGCTTCATCTCTTCCTGACTGGCTTCCAGGTTTGCCTCAGCAAGTTGCCTGAATCGCCTGGTCTGGTTTCGGAAGGCCAGCATGTAGCTGTATACATTCTGGGGAGGTTTCCTGGGAGATTGCTCCCAGCCTTCGCCAACCAGACTCAGAGGTCCTCGGACCGGGTGACCGTACAGAAGCTCGAAGGGACTGAACCCGAGCGACTTCTGTAGCACCTCTCGGTACGCAAACAGTAGGCATGGCAAAAGGACGTCCCACTTACGCATCATTGGTCCTTCTAGGCCCATGATCATGCCTTTCAAGGTTCGGTTGAATCTCTCAACCAACCTGTTTCCTTGGGGGTGGTAAGGGGTGGTGAACTTGTACGTTACACCACACTCTTGCCAAACGAACTTCATATATTTCGATATGAAATTGGTGCCCCTGTCAGACACCACCTCTAGAGGGAATCCTACTCATGAGAAAATTCCCATCAGTGCTCGTCCCACCACGGGGGCCGTCACTGTCCTCAGAGGGATGGCTTCAGGGTACCGGGTGGCATGGTCCACCAAGACCAGGATGAACCTGTTGCCCATGGCTGTCTTGGGGTCCAGAGGCCCCACAATGTCAATTCCCACTCGCTGGAATGGGGTACTAATGACGGGGAATGGTTGGAGGGGAGCCTTGTTCTTCCCTCCGCACTTACCACTTGCCTGACAAGTTTGGCAAGTCCTACAGTGAGCGTCTGAGCTCCTGTGCATCTGGGGCCAGTAAAAGTGGGTGACAAGCCTGTCATAGGTCTTGTCCATCCCCAGATGTCCTGCTAACGGCACATTGTGAGCCAGACCCAGTAGGAAGGCTCTGAACTTCTGGGGTACCACCAGCACACGGGCTTACCCAGGTTCAGCAGCTTTAGGCTCTGAATATAGGAGATCGTTCTCCCAGTAGACCAAGTGTTTTCCGGACTTAACACCACTGGCCTGGTCTGCAGCCTGCTGCCGCATACCCACGAGAGAAGGGCACTCTCTCTGCTCCTTGCAGAATTCTTCCCTGGAGGGATCCCCTTCCTGCTGCCAATGGGTCAGTTCAGGCAGGTTTCCCAGTTCGGCGATCTGTTCCTCGGTAGGCTCCAGGGCATCCCCCTCGAGGTCTGCTTCCTCCTGGGCCGTGGGAACTTCGGGAGCTGGCTGTCTGCGCCCCCTGCGCCTTCTCTCTAAGGCCGGTTCCTGGGCCTCTCCTTCAGGCTCCAGGACCTCTTCAACACCCCTACTGGCTGCCATGGACCGCATGTCACGCACGCCCAGTCGAGTAGACCCACCATCCACAGATGAGTCATTTTCTCCACCTTTCCCCAAGGGGAGTTCTCCAAATCGTTCCCTAGCAGACAATCTACAGGCATGGAGGTCCTCACAGCGACTTGCAGAGTACCTGAGACCCCCCCACTCAAAGGGAACCTGAGCCATCAGACACTGGCTCTCAGAATTGTCCGCAGTGACAACCCTACAGTAGGCGTGCGGTACTACCTGCTCCTGAGACACCAGGTGCTGCCTCACTGCAGTCACACTGGCTCCTGTATCTCGAAGAGCCTCTGCCTTCTTACCATTGATGGTCACTACCGGCCCATATTTTTTAGTGTTATTGGGTAGGTAGTTCTCGGGGACCATCTCACTGTCTCCTAGCGAGACTAGGGTCATCTGTACGGGATCCCCACCCTTTTGGACGGCTACTTCCTCCCCAAAATTACCATTAGCTAGTGGCCGGGGCGGAGAACCAGTGGGTGCGGGTTTTGCAAACAAGCGACACTTAGGGTCAGAGGCAACGTGACCCAGGTCGCCACACCTAAAACAGGTGATGGGCCCCCTTTGAACAGGTTTACCTGTCAGGGCCCCGGTTGATTTCGGGGGTGGAGGAGGCTGAGAACCTTTCCCTTGGTTCCCTTGGGGATTACATTGAGGGCCTTTGTGGAACCCTTTCTGTTTTCCCCTGTCCCCCCCACTCTTCTGCTGGGGACCCTGCCCACCTTTGGCTGAGTCTCCCACTGGACCTTTGTGGACCCTGGTGCTGAGCCAGCGGTCCGCTTCCTCAGCAAGCCTCCTCGGGTTGGACAGCTTGCTATCGATCAGGTGCTGGCGTAACTCAGGAAAACAATTATCAGACAAGTGCTCCCATGCCATTAAATCAAGCAGCCCTTAAAAATCAGTTACTTTACCTCCCTTCAGCCAACCATCCAGCGCTTTGCAGAAAAAGGTCATATACTCCACATACATACCCCCTGAATCTTTACACACTTCCTAAACCGCTGTCGGTACATTTCAGGAGTTAACCCAAATCGATTCATTAGGGCATCTTTCATGTGCGGGTAGGAGTTGGACTCTTCAGAAGGAAGATCTAGCAGGGTATCCCGCCCCTCGGTCAAGGACCGTCCCCACAACCCCGCTCCCCAATCTCTCTCAGGGACCCGGTGGAAGGACATGGCTACCTCGTAGGCCTGGAACCACTGCCCTATGTCATCCCCCTTAAAATACTCCTTCACCACATCCTTCGGTACATAGACCCTTGACTCTACCTGGGCTGGCGTTGTGCTGCCACCAGGAGCTGCGTCCAAGCTCTTTGCTTTCAGCTCCAATTCTTTCAGGTGTATCTCATGCTCCAGCTGGAGCCTCTTTTCCTCCATTGCCATCTGTCCTTTCAATCTCGCCATCTCCACTTCATGCGCTCTGGTTGCGGCCCTATCCGCCAGCTCTTCTGACGACGGACCTCCCTGCACTTCGATAAGGCTATCTGGTGGATCCACTACCATCCGATTTTCTGGCTCTCTCGACTCTTTCCAGGCTCTCAGTGCCTTGAGATGCTGGGCTCTGGTTTTGCACCCGGAGTGGGCGACTCGGAACTTCTCGCATAGGGCTCTCAATTGTTCCATTTTCCATTTGTCAAGCCCTTCCCAGTCAACTTTGTCGATTCCAGAGATAACAGAGGGTGCTCTCACGGGGAGTGAACCAGGCATGGTTTGGAGATTGGAGATCTCTCGGCAAGAACGTAATCTGTGGCTCGTTATTGGTCTGCTCTCACTACGTGGTGATCAGTAATTTACTGTACATAAATCATAAATGCAAATCCGAAATCCTCACCGCTGGTACCAATGTTGGAACCGGAGGTCTCTGGTTGGCACAGGTAGGCACTTGTGACAAGCAGGGACCCTCACTTCCAGTCAGGGCAAGGGAACTACTCCTTTAAATAACCCCTGCTCACCCTCTAGGTAGTGTGGCGCGAGCAGACAAGGCTAATCCTCATGGCGATAGTAAGTTAAGCATTTATGATCATACACAGCAAACCCACTGACCCACCACAAATGGACACCAGTCGTATGGTTGTATCAACAATACGTATACTTTATATAAAAGATAGATTCAAGCAGGATTATCACAAGACCAAATAACGTTTAGCGATTGGAGGCCACCAGATTACAATAGGCAAGATTAGTCTTTGAATGTTCGTTGTTCAGCAAGGTACGATGACAGGGAAATAAGAACGTTGCGGGCCCTGGATCTGATATGAACTCGGGACGGAGTTCAAGTGTACCTTGCTCGTGGAAGTCCGAGGCATTTAAGGTGCGTCTACTGGTGAGGGCGGACTCAGGACGAGGCCAACTGTTCTCCAGAGGATCTCTCCGGCTCGGGGCCCCCCTTCAAGGTGCGAGGCGGGGGAGCAGGACTGTGGAGGGTTGTGGCGATCCGGGGTCGATGCAGCTCACGGGGCGAGGCGCCGTTCAGGCCTGCGGGACGTACTACTTCTTAGCACGCCGGGTCGTACTTGTGGATCTGTGAGGGGCATCACGTTCTATGGCAGACGGGTGCAACACCAGGCTTCTGGTACCACGGCACGGGGATGCCTTTCTTGAAGTGCGGCACGGGTCTTGGTATGCAGGAGTGTAGTGTAGTTCCTATTATCCCAATAGGCTCTGCGCATTGGAATAATACCTCCAATAGTATAGACCTAGACCAGACGTTAACTAGGTCTTCTACTGTCGATATTAGACTTAAAATTTTGGGTTTTGCCAGCTAGCTCAGAGTTCACTAGAAACTTTCTCGAATAGACAAGGAGGAGTTGAACCTCCCTGGATAGACAAGAAGGGATTTAGTTTCTGACAACCATAGAACATGACAACTTTGCTCTCCCCTAATCAAGAGTATATCTCTAGAGTCGTGTGAAAACAAAAGACAACTTATTTTACTCAGTCAGTACGTGCATTCTTAGTTTCACCAGATTGTAGAGAAAAGGAAGAGACGGGCGTGTTCAATAAAAGATGTTATTTATTGATCAGTCTCTTTTCTCGTACAAGAGAAATGAATCGATATTATTGCAATACTTAAGGTTAAGTAAAGTGCATACAATAAAAGCAGAATTATAAAATAATACTGTAAAAACATTGATATGGTTTCTAAGCCATACGTTATTTAAAATGGACAGAATATATACATACACATATACATTTGACTAATAGTACTCAACTGGTGCTTCTAACTACGCCTACCCCAGTGTACCTGACCTAAGCCTAATACGTGGGCGGGGATAGAAAGTAGCAGTTTAAGTTAAGTTTGTTTTGCCAAGTGACTGACTCAATAATTCTCTGCAAGGGGTTATTCAGCTCTGTACCTGAGATCTAGGATGGTTGAGGGATAGTATCTCTCGTCTGAGGTCTCGATATTCCAAGCTGCCTGCGAGGGCTGCTCGGAAGCGCCGGAGCTGGATTTCTCGGCAGGAGAAAGCAGCGTCTCGTTCTCAGCGCGTCAGGAAGGCGGGGCAGCGCCAGTGGGCTTCGCTCTCTGCTGGGCTTCGGCAAGTCTCGCTGCTCCGATCTCGTCACCACCGCGTGTGTTTGCTTAAGGCAATATCGGTAATATTTATACCTGTAAGGTGCCGAGATTGACGTAAGGATGGACATAGATACGTCAATAAGGATGTCATACGAGCTGGTCGTTAGCACATTCTTTTACTGAAGTTCTCGGGGAAATCAAAACAATGGCCGCAGGGTTTTTCCCAGGTTGTCATAGGTTTGATTTGTTTTGAGGACTCCGTATGCCTTATCAGGGGCTGGAGGAATATTGCTTTGCCTAATTAGATGGCAAGCGTTATGACCTAATCAGATAACGCGCTCCTGTGCCGTGGTCTGGCGTAATCAGATAACGGTTTCTGCATCATGGGATGGCTGCTAGTTAACTTGTTAACCAGAATAGGGTCAGGAATAGGGGGATCGATACAGAACCTATAGGAATACATCACACCCACTCCACGCTAACTATGGCCATATTTACGAATCTAGGCATAGTAAAACATACTGTAGAGTATCGTGTATACCTTACCACCCCAAAATACATATAATGCATTTCGAAATTATGTAATGTACGGGAAAAATAAAATAGCCATATGTACTATATGCACTTAAGCAGTAGACTAATGCTAAATTAATCTCGCATGTATACATTATTAGTAATCGAATATGAGAATTACACATGAAATGGCTCTTAATACAGAAGAAAAGTTCGAGACCACTTCATCACAGTTCAAGAGAAAAAAATATTTATGAACATACCAGCGGGCAGCTAATGTCTATGAAGTTTCTAAAAACAGAAATTAGTTCTCTAAGAATAGTTCTTACTTTAAGCAGAAGAAAAGTGTCCCGTAAAATTTAAATAAAAAAATATTTTGGGGCTGCTAAAAAAATTGCTGTCCGTGGACTGGAGGAAAAGTTGATCTTGCTACTTTATTATTAAAGTTGAAGGCCAAATTCAAGGTGTCGGGAACGCCGTGTGCTAGCTTGTTCAAGAGTCATTATTTCTGCTCTGGTGAGAACATCATATCATTGAGACTGCTGAAAAAGCTGTCAACAGCTTCCTGTGAGAGTTCCACTAATTCGGAAAAGGATGTAACCATGCATTCATGTGCATGATTGTCTCCATTGACGTTTTGAGTAGTATTGCTGACAGAAGGTTGTACCTGATCGATGCTGCTTTCATCTTGATCTTCACTACCCCTTAATCGTAGTGGTGAAGTTTCCACGAATGCCGTCATCAGGATTGGCAGCCGTTGAGGGCAGCACAATGCATGAGCCTTTACCGGACCCAACAATGTTTCTGCATCCATTGGCGCATCCGATTGTAGCGTCAGACAGGTGTCCAACACGCATTCTTCTCCGCACAGCATGCACCTTAATACAGGTAAAACACATCTTTGCCATATCGGCCGAAATGAAAGAAACCAAGTCATGTTCAGGTCTCTAAGCCGGGTTAGTCCCAGGATTTTTGATATCCGGTCCCGGTATCCAATGGCTCGGATTGTTTCTTCCCTTGTCGCGGGTGTTTTGTCTGTGACATGGTTTGCCATAACGAAATATAAGGACTAAGAATAGGATTCCTGCAATTAGTCCCAAAATGAGGGGAACTCCTCCAAAAATCGAATGGACGAAGTCTGGAAAAATACCCAGTATGGCTTTGAATGGTGTTAATGCCATCGAAAATACTGTCTTAAATACATTTGAGACTCCACTGGTATCAGAAATATTTAAGATTTCATTCAGGATTTCTGCGAAATGTATGGGGGAATTAGTTGATAACAATGAGTGAATCTCTGCAGTCGTCCTTGCGACTAGGAGATCATACGTTTCTTTTGATGACGTGAGCCTGGTCGGCGTCTGAAGAAGCACTGTTTTCATTCTGCTTAAAGTATCAACTCGAATAGAAGTAATTTTCAAGTTAGGCCATGCCCTTGCCTCCCTGTCTGGAAAGGAGCTGGGGAACAATAAGCGTCCACAGCACATGACCTTCGCAGTCGTACTAACGAGATAAGGAACCCCGGGCAGTAGACTACAACATCTGCGATCCACAATTAGAATGTAATTACCGTTATAGAGTCTTTTAAAGAATGGTTCTATCTCTGTTGCAGGTGCGCCTAGCTGGTGACATGAAAGGTTATTTGAGTTCCCTTCACAGGCTCCATGCAAACTAATTCCATTACACAGAAGTGTACCGCTTAGTGACATTGCACAATTATTGCCACTAAGAAACACTTTCTGTCCTTTATTACTGACACATGCATGTGAATAGGGCAAGTTCCATGTTGTCTTAATGTACCCTTTTCCCAATTTTTCGTACATGCCAGCCTGTATATATTTTTGGCAGTATTGAAACCTGAAAGTAGATATCGGAATATTAATTATCCCATGTATTATCCATTCAATGACAGGTCGTTCTGACATTGTCAATGGTAATCTCTCGAGTTTCTCAATGCTCAGGATTGTATAATCAGCACCCTTCTGTGCCATACTGATCTGTTTATCAGTAAGGTTAAAGATATTGAATAGTGACGTTGTGTTGATTAAACGCCAAGGCACATAGCCTGAACGCAGATTTTGTAACGTCCAGCCAAGCTGTACAATAGAACGCAATTGGGACTGACCGTGTTGTAACAACAGTAAGTCTTGCGATATTATGTCGATTGCTGAAGACACAATGCTGTCCAATGAAAAGATTCTGGAGGACAGAGTCATTAACCCATTGTCCACTACAGAAAGCGATTTTTCCAAATTAATACGGTCAATTTCCCGTATACTTTCTGCTATCTCAATTTGAGATATCTTCCAGGCCTCGTTGTAAGCTGCATATATATAGAGGCTGCTATGAAGCGTTTTTGACGCTGTTTGCGCGGTCCCATAATGAAATCACGCAAGTCAGCACCATCAGTAAGTAAAGTTAGGTGTTGCTTAATTTCTGTCAGTGTGGAAGTTTTTGGCCATTGAAGGCAGAGTTTGCCCACACTGTAGGTGGTGATTATCCCTGGGTGTTGTCTTTGGGAATATCTAGGGTCTAGCCTGGTCAATGTGAACCCCTGTGTTTTGTTCAGGAATCTGTCTTGACAGTTATTAGTATCTGTGGGCCAGATTAACCATTGTTTCCAATCAGGATTTGTTCTGTTTTGGTTTAATACATAGTTTACGTCTATCTCTTCATCCGCAGAGTTATTGCTGTTCATTGTTGGTTTTGGAATAGACGGTTTATTTAAGTCTTTGATTTTGGCTAATCCAAGACAGGTAGTTTGTTGAATACTTTCATTCAAGAATATAATTTGTTCTGGGATTATACAGGCTCTAAACAATGATTCTATACCTTGTACTTGCCATTCTTTTGTACCCCAAACACTTTTTACTTCAACATTTTTGTCCCAATAATCAAAACCAAATGTATTCATTTGTTCAAAAAATGAGTCCGAATATATCAATTTTGTGTTTGTAAGCATGGTTTTTGTTCCTGTCTTATTTGACAATTTGAAATAAAATGTTTCAGCATTACTTGTGTTGAACCCTGAAAAATATGAATATTTGTCATAAACGGTTCTTGAGCTTCCTTTTGGAGGGGTTGCACAATGTTCCCATTGATTATAATTTAAAACATTTATAGGTTATGCTGATTTATGTAAAAAATGGTTACCATAGTGGTTGTAGCAGTACATACTATCATAATTAGATGAACCCTGCAAATAATCATGTTTGGTAAATTTAGCAGACATCACTAGGTCATACATCATGTCATTAATACTTTCAAAGTCCCAATCATCAGCAAATGAGTTTGGTTTTACAAAGTCACTCAACGAGATCTTGATTTGGTGTGGATATTTGAGGATTTCAACCGGACCATAAATTTCATAGTCAGTATTGTCCCATGCTACCCCACCCGGTATAGGATTGGCTGTGAAATTGACTGAAGAAAGTTCTCTTTTCTTGACGCGTGAAGACGTGTGTGGCTTGAGGATCAAGTTGATTTTCTGGCTTGCTGTGTCCATTTTAGCATATTTTCCCTCACTGAAGCGTCCCAAACATAGTATCATGATGAGCCAAAGTATCAGGATAAATACACCAAAGGACACCCAAAATTCAATCCATGGAGAAATCAGATAGGTTTCTTTCAGCTGTTTCAAAAGTTCCTTAGCTTTATCTTTAAAAGTTTTTGTTGATGGCTGTGTCTTTGATTCACTTAGATCTTCAGAAGAATCATCAAAGTTGATGAAGTAGCCGGATGCCGTTCTGTCTATTGTTCCAATTGCTTCAGGATTACTGTTTCTTGCAGCTTCAGCATATTCATTTGTTACTTCATTGTAGGTTGGTGTGTCTCTACTAAATGTTTTTATTTGGGTTTTCAGAGGTGTGAGTTCCATTGCATTGTTGCATAGTCCTTGTTGTTGTTCTGTAGGCGTTTCGAATGTGATTAGCCT
Source organism: Lissotriton helveticus (assembly GCF_964261635.1). NCBI lineage: Eukaryota > Metazoa > Chordata > Amphibia > Caudata > Salamandridae > Lissotriton > Lissotriton helveticus. The sequence goes on from NC_136059.1 coordinate 347,967,649, forward strand.
TTTAGTTAGCACCTCTGTATTTGTAGCAAACCTTGGTGTTCTACTACTTATCGGGAGTCCACTTGGCCTACTGTTTGTTATCGGCCACATGATTGTGGTTTTACCAGGTCGATGGATACAACCCGGTTCTCCTTTTTACCAGCAAGTGGCGGTAATACAACTGATATTGTCCAGTTGATGGACAAGACAGGAACTGCTTTTCTGTAAGAAGGCCCAAATTCCTTCTTTACCGCGATCTTTTCTCTGACTAGATCCCCGATTTTTGGAATCCAGACAGGTCTTGCTGGGACAGGTGGTGGTTCTTCAGTGGTTGTTGGCTGCTGTTTCAACTTTATGTTGCTCAGGTCTTTTCTTGTTTCGTTTAAGTCCTGTAAAATAGCCAAACGATCTTTGATATCAAAGCTTTTTTCTTTCACCACTGAAGTCTGACTGTCAAGATCTAAGACTAGCATCCTAGTCCCAAACAGTAATTCGTACGGACTGAATCCCCTCAGAGAATTTCTTGGCAAGTTGTTTAGACTACGTTGGACACTTATTAGATGTTTGACCCACCCAGCTCCCGAACCTAATACCTTTGCTGTTATAGATTGCTTTATGCCTTGATTTTTTCTTTACACCATCCCGTATCCCTCAGGAAGGAAGTGAGAAGAATCCCGCTTCGCTATGCTCATTTGGCCGTGCTTTCCCACAAGCTTGAGGGCTAAAGTGAAAACATTGGTCAAACGTAGCATGCTCCTAGCGTATATGCCATTTAGACTCGCAAATCTTTGTATAACAGTCCCGACGTCAGCCGAGTGCTGGGGTCTACATTTATAAGTGGAAACTAGTCTTTATTTGTTAATGGGACGCATTATTTACACTTTTTTCACTGATTATTGTTTAACCCTTATTGAGTGAAACGCCATGGTATTACCCCGATCCACTCGCCGCTGCGATCTCTGTTGCAGCCCGGGCATTTTTTTACAAAAATGTGATGATGCAGGCTCATGCCTGGCCACCAGTACACTGATTGTAGTTCTTCCAGAGAATCTTTTAGTTTGAGGTGTCTGAGACCCTCGCCCATATGTGCGTCTGCTATTAACAAAGTTCTCCTGTCCTTGTTTGGAATTACTCTATCCCCCACTCCAGGGATTCGAGCAAAAGGAACGGAGTTCGCATCGATTATGTATGTATATTTGAGTGGGTAACTGATCGGTAACGCTGAGCAGTCGCCTTTTGATGACGTTTTCACCGCCAGCATTGTTTCACCGTCAATGTATTTTACTGCACGCTTTTTTCTAGCTACGGAAGCCGATTTAGTTGCTACCGCTGTGGCTTTCTCAGCCAATGAATTCCCTGCAACGTGAACGCCATCACGCTGATGACTCAGTGAGTGTATCACGTGAGTCTTTGGTAGTTCTTTCTTTAATAGAACTATTTGTTCCCAAAGCAGTTTTTGCTTTATTGTTGCACCTGTGTCATCTTTGTAACCTTTTTGAATCCATTTCTGTAAATCGCTGTTATATGATTTGACGCAGTAATATGAATCGGACACTATGAGTGTCGGGAATTCGCGATCTGCATTATCTAGCGCCATTTTCAATGCTATTATTTCAGTCTGTTGTTCTGAATTAGTTTCTACTGAGTGTGTTTTTGTTAATAGAGGTCTTAATATACCTCCGCGCCACACTTCTTTTGTAATCTCACATGTGGGGTTGTATGCTTGTTCTCCCCAAACGGATGGTTGAGCATGTCCGTCTGTATAGATTACACAAGCGTACTGTCGTAATGGCAGAATGTCGATTGGCAGAGGGAATGTTCTTTCATATTCTAGATAGTTTAGTTCCTCTAGTTCTGGATCAAAGTAGTATTTTACTTTGTCCATTGTAATGGAATACACCCATTGTATCCATTCCGGATTCAATGCTGTTGTTGGTAAATTACACGGGGTTGTTAATGCCTCAAAGGCTGATTCTGCTGTTCTGACTGTGATGTGTCTACCGTCAGCTTTATCTTTTTCTCTAGCTATTGCGGTCTGAACTGTATGAACAATGTTTTCTTTAATGCTGAATTTCTTTTCAGCTTCTGTGTACAAGTGTGATTTGAATGCAATTGGTACCTTTTCTCCCTCGTTAGAGGTCAGGTATGTGAATCCGCATCTTCCTGGGATGACTCGAATCACAAGGTTGCGTGTGTTATCACGTGTTTCTAATTTTGTTTTAATTAACATATCTGTTTGTAAGGATCTCAGAATTTCTGTGTGTATTTGAGTCCAATTGGTTTTTTTAAAATCTGGTTTTATTAGATCATAAAGGGGTTTGACCCTTTCTGCGTAATTTGCAATGTATGTTCTTCCGAAATGTAGGAAACCTAGAATTGACTGTAGGTTTTTTAGTGTTCTAGGTGCTTGGAGTACGGCACATTTCTCTAGGAAATTGTCAGCCAGGCTTTTGCCTTCACTTGATAATTTCATATCCTAAGAACAGGACTGTTAGATGGGCAATTCTAGATTTTTTAAAGTTGAATTTGTAACCCTCTGCTGCGAACCCAAGTATTATGGTGTTCACTCTCTTCAAGTGAGTATCCAAGTCATCATCTGTTAGGTATATGTCATCGACATACGATAATGCTTCGTCATCATAGGTTTGTAGTAACTCTGTTACCCTCGCTGAGAATACTCCTGGGCTGTTCTTGTACCCCTGGGGTAACTGACAGAATTCTTTTTGAGCGCCATTTATTGAGAACGCTGATAAGTATCTGCTCTCTGGTGCTATATTTTGACAAAAGAATCCATTAGAGATGTCTAATGTTGTTTTATATTTTTTGCGCACTATGTTATTCATTAGTGCAGCACTATGCGAGTTTTGCACTGCAAAAGTTTTGCAACATGAGTTAAGGTGTCTGTAATCCAAAACTAGACGATATGAATTGTCTGGTTTGGAGACAGGAAACAAAGGGTTGTTTATTTTTGAGGTGCAAGTTTCAATCACCCCCTGGTATTCTAGTTGATCTAGAATTTCTTTTACCTGTTTTTTAGCTTCTTGCTTGATTGGATACTGCCTTTGTGCAGTAGGTTGTGATTTTAACTGGATTTTGTGAGGAGGAGAGTCCTCATCCCATCCTACATGATTTTTATATAAAGCAGGAGCTTGAGCTACTGCCCACTTTCTTGCAAGTGTATATTTTTTATGAATTGGAATATGATTTGAGAAGGCAGGCATAATTATTTCTTCGCCATGTGGGCACTCGCTGACGAACTCTGGTGGCCAATCTTTTTCAGCTAGAAGGATGTCATAGCCCTTGGAGAGATTATCCCAAAAAAGGCCCCTTATTTTCCTAGTCTTATCCCCTTCTATACGTAAAGTTATTTCATATATTTTGTGAGGTTTGCTAACTCTGGTGTCTGCAGTTTCCACCTGAATGTATTCATTCGTGTCCACTGTCTCCAGATGATTCATAAGGACTTTGCGTGCTATGCTCACTTCTGCTGCGCTGTCTAGCATTGTCTGAGCCCACTCTCCGTTTTTCAGCTGTGTCCTCAGTATTCTCGGCATTGTTGAATACTTTAATACTGGCTACCTTCTTCTTTGGAAACTGTAATTTTTTATTTGGATGAGCAGGTTCCTTGTCTTTGGACTTGACGTGCCCTTCCCTGGGTTCCGATCGTCCTCTTCTTTCCGATTTCTGCGAGGAAGTCTGAAAAGATTGAGAGGGACGTGTATCAAAATCTTGATATCTATCCGGTTTCTTTATGTTATCCCTATTTCTAAGGTTGTATTTTTTTACAGAGGGCTCCCTTTGGGGAGACTTGGGTCCTTGGTCCGGAGATCTTTCTCTCCGCCGAGGAGACCTTCCTCTGGACTGGAATCTCTTTTCTTTTGGATTGGATTGTTTGTTTCCATCCCAGTTCTTCTTTTGACTGTTTAGATTATTTTTAATAAATATTTTTTCAGGACTTTCAATTAGTTGGGGCTTCACTGGTATTCCACCCAAACTATCTCTACCTAGTTCTTCATAGGATTTTTCTATAATTCTGGCAATTTCAGCTGGTTGGTCTGCTATATCTGTCTCTTTTAACCTCTGGCGGATCACCACATTCGCTGCTTCCCCTTTTATGTTGCTTAGTAATATTGCCGAGACCTGCTTGAAGTCTTTTAGTAATTTCATACCGAGAGTTAAAGCGGGTTCTGGACCGTATTCGTCCTGAATTTGTTTTAGCACATCTGGTATTACCGACATGGATGGTACACCATGTGTTTTTGTGTAAATGGAAGCAAAGACTGTACCCCAAGTGTCACAGTCCTCCACGTGTGGTGCGATTCCCATTGGAAGACAGATAGTCAGAATCCTGTGTTTATCGACAGGGGTGGTGTCTGGAAACACCGCCTCTATTTGGGTGATTTTTTGTGCTAACCAGAATGGTATTTGTTCCAGTTTAGCTGGTACTTTACCTAGGCAGGACTGTATGTTCTGTGGTGTAATTTTATTTGTGTTCCCCTGATGTGGGGTCAGCTGTGGAATTTTAACTACAGGTTGGATGGTTGAAGTCCGCATTACATATTGGACTAGTTGTCTATATATTTTAATTAATTGTTTTAGTTGTACTAAAACATCTGCTGCAGACATCCTTTCGATGTCTGGATGTGATGTGTATCCGGCTAGGACCGGCCACGTTGCTCCTGGTCTACCTAGTGGACCGATCCTGGTGATGTGATTATTATGTTTTAGGGCGCCATTAAACAAGAGCAGGTGCTCTTGGAATTTGAGTGGTACTTCCACTTCCTCGAAAGGAGTGTAGGTATCCGGTGGTTCCTCTATTTTATAATAGTGGAACTCCTTTGTTACAGCATTTGCTGCTGGAAAGTGTATCCATGAATAGAATACCTCTGTCTGCCGATATTCATGTGCCTCAATTACGAATATGACTGTACCACCTCTTGGTGTCAGTCCATTGTCTATAAGTTTTAACGTTATAGATCTTCTTATGTTGACCGGGATGAGTTTTATATCCGGGTCTGCTTCTTGCATAGTATTATCAGCTTCTATTAGTTCAGCTGCTAATCTAGCTCTCTCTCTTTCATCATCACTTTCTGGCATTTTACTGTCAGGAAGGTTATTCTGTTTGTTTGCAGATCAGGTTCCTTATGGAAACAAAGATTAGATGCACAATATTTTGGAACAGTGTATCCTTCAACGTTGATTGAACCAAGAACCATACATAGGAGTTCCCTCCTGCGAGGTTTGGCGGATTTTACCTCTCACCCACTCCAGACGTCTTTGGAGTATTATGGGAAAAAGGGGTCTGAGTGAAAGAGCACGACTGAGTTACTCTAAAGTCTTGCGTTAGTTTTATCGCCTATCCAAACACGTTGGTCGCCATGTAGTATAGTTCCTATTATCCCAATAGGCTCTGCGCATTGGAATAATACCTCCAATAGTATAGACCTAGACCAGACGTTAACTAGGTCTTCTACTGTCGATATTAGACTTAAAATTTTGGGTTTTGCCAGCTAGCTCAGAGTTCACTAGAAACTTTCTCGAATAGACAAGGAGGAGTTGAACCTCCCTGGATAGACAAGAAGGGATTTAGTTTCTGACAACCATAGAACATGACAACTTTGCTCTCCCCTAATCAAGAGTATATCTCTAGAGTCGTGTGAAAACAAAAGACAACTTATTTTACTCAGTCAGTACGTGCATTCTTAGTTTCACCAGATTGTAGAGAAAAGGAAGAGACGGGCGTGTTCAATAAAAGATGTTATTTATTGATCAGTCTCTTTTCTCGTACAAGAGAAATGAATCGATATTATTGCAATACTTAAGGTTAAGTAAAGTGCATACAATAAAAGCAGAATTATAAAATAATACTGTAAAAACATTGATATGGTTTCTAAGCCATACGTTATTTAAAATGGACAGAATATATACATACACATATACATTTGACTAATAGTACTCAACTGGTGCTTCTAACTACGCCTACCCCAGTGTACCTGACCTAAGCCTAATACGTGGGCGGGGATAGAAAGTAGCAGTTTAAGTTAAGTTTGTTTTGCCAAGTGACTGACTCAAGAATTCTCTGCAAGGGGTTATTCAGCTCTGTACCTGAGATCTAGGATGGTTGAGGGATAGTATCTCTCGTCTGAGGTCTCGATATTCCAAGCTGCCTGCAAGGGCTGCTCGGAAGCGCCGGAGCTGGATTTCTCGGCAGGAGAAAGCAGCGTCTCGTTCTCAGCGCGTCAGGAAGGCGGGGCAGCGCCAGTGGGCTTCGCTCTCTGCTGGGCTTCGGCAAGTCTCGCTGCTCCGATCTCGTCACCAACGCGTGTGTTTGCTTGAGGCAATGTCGGTAATATTTATACCTGTAAGGTGCCGAGATTGACGTAAGGATGGACATAGATACGTCAATAAGGATGTCATACGAGCTGGTCGTTAGCACATTCTTTTACTGAAGTTCTCGGGGAAATCAAAACAATGGCCGCAGGGTTTTTCCCAGGTTGTCATAGGTTTGATTTGTTTTGAGGACTCCGTATGCCTTATCAGGGGCTGGAGGAATATTGCTTTGCCTAATTAGATGGCAAGCGTTATGACCTAATCAGATAACGCGCTCCTGTGCCGTGGTCTGGCGTAATCAGATAACGGTTTCTGCATCATGGGATGGCTGCTAGTTAACTTGTTAACCAGAATAGGGTCAGGAATAGGGGGATCGATACAGAACCTATAGGAATACATCACAGGAGGGTAAAGCGAGACAGTCGGGTACGTTACGACGTACGGACCGTCCGAGGCTATGGAATGCGCTCTGTGCAGATTCCGGCAGGAGAAGATGAGAGGTGCACAACGCGCTCCATTAGCGGCGAGGTGACAGGAGAGCGGGCGGCCCGGCACGGAAGCGGAGAGCGACTCAGGGATGAGCTGGGCTCTCTACGGCGGGGCGACCAGGCTCCGATCTGTCACGACCTGGGAGGGGGCGAAGGCACCCGAGTCACAACTCTGGCGAGGGAATAAGAACTAAGGTCCAACAGCAGACGGGCACAAGCAGATAGAACCCAGTGGTCCTGGGGTTCCGTTCAGGGGGCAAGCTCTCGATCAAGCCCTTGGAGATCGTTTCAGGCACAAGTCTACAAAGTCCTCTCTGGTCTTTTCCTCTCCGTTCTCAGCAAGGCCACAACTGCAGGTCAGTTTTACAGGACTCAGACTGGTTTCCGTCATTCAGCTTCTCTTGGTCCTTCTAGTCAGGCAGAGGTTCGTGGTGGTCAAAACTGGATCTGATTTGTAAGGAGCGGAGCTCCTATATTTATACTGCGTTTCTTTTGTCTTTGCAGGCCAGGGGGCCCGAGCCTGGTTCAACCCGGTTTTGGAGTACTCTGTTTACAGGAAGCTGCCGTTTTCTTTCAGGGTCTAGGGCAGGGATATCAGACGCTCCGCAGGAGGTGGAGCCAGCATTGTGGTGGTGGAGCACAACCCTACTCAAAGTCAAGGACTACTCCGCCCACCGATCCTGGTGTAAGCACCCTATTCACCACCTGGGGGCCCAGACTGTCCCCGGAAATTCCCCAGCCCTGTCACTCATACAAACCAGACAACAGATACACATCCTGGCAGAAGCAGGCTAAATAGTTAGGCGAGCAAAGGCTAACTTTCTAAAAGTAGCGTTTGCAAACACAGGATATTAAAATAAACCTTACTAAAGGAAGTATTTTATTATTCTGAGCTCAGGCATACTAAACTCGACGTGCTACCGTGTTTCCTGAGTCTGCCGGGACTATAGCGTGTAATAATTCTGACAGCTCATCTTGGTCTAAGAGAACCGGTAGCCCCTCCATAGTGAAGCACGAAAAGGGCAGTAATTCACTACGAGGACATGCCACACTCTAGGCTTGTCCTACCTTACGTTTCAATGCACCCTGCCCGTAAGCCTACCATAGGGGTGACTGATATGAGGGTTAGGGAAGGTTCAGGGACTGGCAAGTGTGGGCACTTGTGCAGTCAGCGTGACAGTACGGGACTGTACGCGGGGTCTGCAATGGCGGACCCGGGACATATCTTAAGAAGCCGCTTCTGTGGGTGGCGCAACCGGCGCTGCAGGTCCACCAGCAGCATTTGTATCTACAAGCCCCGGCACTCCTCGTGCACTTTACTGGGGACTGATAGTAAACCAAATAAGCCAATCGTGGAAATCAATTACACATACACTTTACATTGGGAGCACTTGCACTGTGGCATGGATTGGCCGTGGCGCAGTGCCCTGAGCATCGAACACCAGCAAAACATCTGAGGCACATCAGCAAAAAGTGGAAGGGAGACTCACGCCAAGGTGCCAGGTCTAACATCCAGTGAGACCTGCTCTTCGCGCTGACAGTGATAGCCTGTGCCAACTGCTAACTCAAATCTTCATCGACGACTGGCTCGTTATGCTACAACAGCGACCGTCTGAAATGCTTGACCTGCTTCTCATGATTGTCATGCAGACAATCTCCTCCTCAGGCCCCTGCCAACTTGAACAGCACTCAAAGGACTTGAGAAGGTCACTTTTCAGTGGAATTGACTGGTTTCCCACCCATGCTCCATGGCAGTCAGCCTGAACTTGTGACTTACACCCCGGTCTAGCTAGACCGCAGAACCATGAGTTAAAAGAAACTTTGTGCTTTTTAGTGTTATTTTCACCTAAAACTTTATAAACTCACATCTTTATTTCTACTGGTTGAATTCTTGTTGTTTTGGTGTCATTTTATTTATTAAATTGTATTTCATTTCTTCTAAATGGGTTTAGGATTTTGCTGGTGTTTTCTTTTCACTTTATTACTGTTTTAGTGCTGTTTATGTGGCAAGCTACCAGAGGGTTAAACATATGTTTATTTAGTGACTTTTATGGTTTACCCTGACAGGGACTGTGTTTAATATCTGAGTGTGGCATCCACCCCTCTCAAAAAATAAACACATTTCTTTAATTTTTTAGATATGAAAAATTTCACATGCATGAAAAATCGGATACTGAGTTGTTCAAACTTCATCATATGCGATAATTATTGCATATGCATATTCTGAGCTTTTTGGGAATAACATGCATGTTTTGGTACTTATTGCACCACAATCTCAATGTCTTGATAAATATGAGACTATTCACCTTGTAGGTTTGACCTGGCAAAAATTAACAAAGGGTATGTGATCTTTATTTGTCTGCTAATTACCAAGTGCAGTGGCATAACATAACATAACATAACATGTGTATTTGTAAAGCGCCCATTCACCCAGAAGGGTATCTTGGCACTGAGTAACAGATGTTTATTGTTACCCAACTCAATGATACTCAGTAGACATTGCACCACTTGCAATTGCAATACCTGCGCAAACAGGGGTTTTATTATGGCTGAGGTCATGAGCAGTGCTTTGGAGAGGAATTATGGTTGTAGTATTTACCATAATTGGTGAATTTAAGTGGTTGTTATTGTCTCTTGAACCGAGTGTTTTAGGAGAATATAGTTTTATAACTTGTTTTATCGTCAAAGTAAAGAACCATAACTTTCCTTCTATAAAGTTTTTTCTAAACTTTTGGGGTTTATTAAGTGTACAGTTTGGCCCACGGCCAAACAAAAAACACTGTGTGCATTGTCATCAGAAGTACAGAGCAGGCTCTGGCCCCAGGGTGTTACCTCCAGGCATGCTTTGCGCCTATTCCCTAAGCCGCCAGAACAATTTGAGGGCTGCAGACATGCCCTGCATCCGTCCCCGCCTGAATCAACTGCTGCACTCGGGATTCATCATGTGCTTCGAGACCGGTGAATGCCTCACCCCTAACCCCAGCTGCTCCCATGCCCCATGAATACATAGCACATGGCCTCCGACTCGGCCAAGCAACCTCTGGCGAAGAGCCCTTCTCCTTGAAGCGAAGTCCTGTAAATTGCCAATTTTAATCGGCTTATTAGACGATAAAGTTGGCTTAAGTAGACAAGCATGAACATACCGCCAACCTCACCCCCACAAAGCCTGCACTGGAGATGCATTTATTTCCAATTGTACACTGCACATAGTTATTGTAAGAAACGCCCCTGCCTACGTAATGAGCATGCAAGGAAGAAAAGAAGGAAGTACAGAGGCAAACAAGGAAGCAGCAACGTCGTGTAAAATATGGGAACTCCACCCTCCTTGCACCCTCTTCTCGTGGAGAACTTCTGTGTTCCACTCAATCTCCCTCTCCAGTGAACACGCTTCAAAATACCCATTTTACTTTTTTTTAATTATTTTTATTCGGTTTCACACAGGAAAAACTAGGCCATGTTTAACGGTCAATTCTGCCATCCTTATTGAGAGTGTAGATATGAAACATTGATCAAAAGTGCGACCTCTAATTAACTCAATACAGCATTTGCCAAAATCCTAATCAGTTGTTAATGAAAGTGTAACTGTTGTGTGCCTGTAGTTGATGTTTCCAACTCACATGTTCCTGGTGGCAGTATTACTTTCATATATAGTACAGCTGGTTTTGTGTCTCATTTCTGAGCATCTGTATGGTGACTGAGTCTTAAATCATCTTGGCGTAGTCGCTATTTAAGTATAGTGGTATATATATATAACCAGAGCCCTTCGCCTTCGGTGCTACGGAGACCGGATCTGAGTTTTTGAACCCCGGAGAACACTAGGGAAATGGCAGAAGGAAGTGTGCGCGACAACTGGTAGGACACTTATTCCGAATTATCAGTTTGTCGTTGAAGTGCATTTGCAATATTAGCCACAACCTAAGCGCTTTGAATAATGGCCGCCGACAGACTGCGCAATCGAGCTCAGGCAGCAGATTCCATGTTTTTAGATTCTCCGGCTGGGGGATCTTTGAGCACTATGCCTTCTTTACAGGAAACGGGAACGACGACCACAAAAGATTTATTTAAAAAATTAGAACGCGCTATGCGCGCCGAACAATCAAAGTGGTGGGAACATCGATCTCTTTCCCGCTATTTAGAGGTGGGACGTGTGCCCAGGGGGTTGAGAAGTACTATTGGCTATGTTAGCGGAATGGGCTGATCAAATCTCAACTGCTCCAGTGTGTATTTGCGCATTTTAGTGAAATACGCTGAAAGCGATCGCATCAAATTACAAACTGAGATTGATGCCTTGGAGGATGAAATATCCAAACTAGAAGTCACGGATTCAATCACCAAAATGAGAGCCGATATGATGACTCGCTTGGCTAAGGAAGAAGAAACTATAAAGAAAAGAAAAGCCTTTAAATTCGAGAGAGATCGAATTGACTACCTAAATGGACAGGTTTTCACTTTCGCCAAAAGATATGATGCTGTAAAGGCGAAAGCACGTTCTAATATCGTGACCCAACAAACAAGAGAAGACACCTTATTACCAGCAACTTCCTTCTCTAGTCTAAGTTCTGCGGTGGAGAGTGATCCAGAAGCAGACCCAAGCCGTGAGGCAAACTTGGGGTTTACCAAACTTTCCCTAGCACAGGAGGTCGACTGCCTGTGCCAGGATCGACGCGAGACTTTAAGATCTCACAAAACCCGCACACCAAGAAACAGCGGGCAAACTTCAAACCCTGGCAACGCCGGAAACGTTGCATCCGGAACCTCAAACGGCAACAACCCGGGCAAACAGGGACATTGGAAACGCAATCAAAGGAAAACACGGAAAACAAAGCAAAATCAGTAGTCAACCTCTCGAATTTGAAACTCACTCCAGCGGAGACTGCTGTACTCAATTTGGGATTGTCGTATTGTCCTCCGTGCAATATGAACTATGCTGACACCCGCATGGACATATATAGATTTACACGGAAACTCAAACTTAAAAAGTTCTTTGAACAACATCCTAAAAAGAACAATTCAACTGAGATAACATCAAGTCCCATTATGACCAGCAGTCAGAGCCAGGCAACTTTCAATATTCTTTGGGGTCTACAAAATGAATCAGCCTCTGAAATTACAAGGGAAGTCCCATTAATTCCAACTGGACAACAGATCACTCCTTTCAAGCCTAAATCCACCTTTCAACCTATTATGGTTCATGACAATTTAGATACATTTCAGGAGAGTGTGGTTCGTGATATGAAACAACTATATACCACAACAAACAAAAAGAAGTTTCACATTTCCAAACAAAATCGATGTTATAAACAACTGATCACAAAATTACAGAAGGATCACAACATCATTGTGAAACAGGCCGATAAAGGCGGAAACGTGGTCCTTTGGCCCAAAAATATGTATCTCCAACAGGCGGAACTACAACTTAATGATACTTCGTGTTACCGCAGAAGTAACATCCAGATTGTCAAGAATACGTGGAATGATCAACATCAGAAACTTCAAGCTTGGAGAAGTGCTGGACTGCTCACACATGAGGAGTTCAGATACCTAAAAAAAGATCACCCTGTTATTCCCTCATTTTATCTGATCCCAAAGATCCACAAGGACATTCATACACCACCGGGCCGTCCCATCATTTCGGCCATTGACAGCTCTTTGGAAAATGTTTCCAAATATATTGACTTCTTTTTACAGAGCCATGTCAAGAGTCTCAATTCCTATGTTAGGGATTCTTTTGACTTTTTAGGCAAGATTGACCATTTTGTCTGGGAAGAGAACATGGTACTAATGACTTTGGATGTTTCATCCCTTTGTACCTCGATTAGACATTGTGATGGACTCAAGGCCTTGGACTATTATTTAAATAAGGATTTACCTCAATCGATGGCTCACAATAAGATGGTATTGGAAATGACCAGAATGTGCCTCGAACAAAATTTTTTATCTTCAACGGCATAATTTACCATCAGGTTAGAGGTGTGGCGATGGGGGCCTGCTTCTCACCCAGCTACGCGTGTTTACGCGTTGGGCTGTGGGAGGAGCAGGTCCTAGGCGGCCAACACCACGATCTTATTTCTAACAACATTGTTTTGTATTTGCGTTACATTGATGATATTTTTCTTATTTGGAGAGGCAGCCATGATAGTGCCAAGGCTTTTGTTGATTTAATTAATGTGAATATTGTTAATTTGAATTTTACTTCCAATATGAGTTCAGAATCTATCTGTTTTTTGGATGTCGAGGTATTTGTGGAAGGCACCACTTTGAATACGAGACTCTACAGGAAGCCCAGTGCAGGGAACACCATTTTACATTCCAACAGCCAACATCCGGCTCACTTGCTTCGGAGCATTCCTTTTGGGGAAATGCTCCGAATCAAAAGAATCTGCAGTACGGATGCCGAATGTGCGGCTGCACAGGAGGCTTGCAGGTTACGTTTCCTGGCTAGGGGCTATTCTGTTGAGAATCTGACTAAAGCGATCAGGCGCTCTAACTCAGTTAGCAGACAGGAGGCATTGATTTCTAAAACTAGAAATATCCATTTGGATGTTTCCTTGGCAGGGGAGGTTCAAACCAGTTCCCCACGTGTCATTTTGACATACAATTGCCAACATGGGGCTCTTCGAAAAATCCTTAACAATTGGAATCTGGTTCAAAGTGATCCAGTAATTGGTCACTAAATAGACATCAAACCAGTATTGACATTTAGAAGATCGCCCTCGATATCCAAGGCTCTAGTTAGTAATACCTTAGAACCCCAAGCCTCAACCACTTGGTCAGCACTCAAGAGGGGTTTCAAGGCGTGTCCACAATGCAAAGCCTGTTGATTTGGCAGCAATAGGACGCACTTTAGAAGCCCCTTTCATGAACATCCCATTGCCATTTCCAAGTGGCTCACCTGCAAAACTGATTATGCTATTTATGTGTTGGAGTGTCCGTGTGGGCTCCAATATGTGGGCAGTACCAAACTGCCTGCCCACAAACGGATACTCCAACACATACGCGCAATATCAGGGCACGATCAGAATTATCCGGTTGCCAGGCATTTCCAGGATAAACATCAAGGCATACCTGATAAGCTCTTTTTAATTGACTGTGTCGAAGTCTCAAGGAGAGGAGGTGACCGTGAGGCCAAACTCCGTCTTCTTGAGACAAGATACATTTTGGAGCTCAATACAAAAATCCTAATGGCCTGAATGACAGGGAAGATCTCTATACTTGTCTCTAGGATTAATCAGTATGCCCATAAGACCTGTCCGGATTTATTGAATATTTTCTTGTTCCCCGAATGTTGTTTCCATTTCTGTATATAGTATTGAATAATTTTTTTACATCGTTAGTATGAATTTTTATGAGAAAAACTTTTTTTAGGATTTCATTCTGGAATCGTTTGTCATAACACTTGCACTTTATTGCTAACTTTGCACTATCACTACATGCACTTTTTGTATTTTTGGCAGATATTGTGACTGGCCCACTTGGGCTCTATTTAGATTTCTTGTACATGCTGTCTCATGAATTTGGATTGACGCTGCTGTTTTGAATATGAGCATATTACTTTGATTCTTTATACAAACTGGATATTCAGATTATGTGCCAATGCTCTTGTACACAGATGAAATTATTTATCGTGTATATACATTATTACTATTTTTTCTACCGGTTTGTACTTTGTAAATATGCTCTTTCATTTATCAATTGAATATCGGATTTTATTAATTGTGAAAAAGTATTGGATAAAAACTTGATATGTCATTATGGCACTTTTCTTGTTGATAGCATAAACGCAGCGTTTTAATGCAAAGTATTTTTTCCATTTTCATGATACGTTTCCATGCACTGTCACTTTAAATGCCTTGCTCACTGTCATGCAGTTTGTCATGTGATCAAGCCTTCTCGGAGGCGAAACGCGTCATGGCGGCAGCGCTGGCTTCATCGAATTAAACCACCCTTGCACCAGCACTTTTGGGTCGACTCTTTGTTGCTTTCTATTCGACATTTTTTGTCTTCTTAGTGACAAGCTTCGCTATATATATATATATGTGTATATATATATTACCTACTGGCGGTCGCCAGTAGGTATATATAGTTAGGACCTAGTTACCATAGGAAATTCCGAACATTCTATTGGGAATAACGTTGGCGCCGATTGAGGGATCTGCCTGTAATTTTCCTTAAATTTGCCTCGCTCCGCTCCGCTCCTTCCCTGAAAGTTTCGGGGGATTCGTCAAGCGGGGGCCGAGAAAAAGGGGGTCCCAAAACGTGTTTTCCCCATGTTAATTTCCATAGGGACATTCTGACAAGGCTACAGCTCGAACGGCTGAACGGAATTACACCAGATCTGGCAAAATGGTAGGGACTGGTATGCTGCAGTGCCTTTTCTATATTTGGTGAAAATCCCTCCAGTAGTTGTTGAGAATTTGAATTTGAACAAATTATATATCTATATGCGCTCAACATTCTATTGGGAATAACTTTGGCGCCGATTGAGGAATCTGCCTGTAATTTTCCTTAAATTTGCCTCGCTCCGCTCCGCTGTCATCAGTGATGTCATTTGGGATGTCATCAGTGATGTCATCAGTTATGTCACTGACCATGTCATGAATGATGTAATATGTGACATCATCAGCAGTGGATTGCGGGTGCGCGAAATATAGTTAGTACAACTAACTATATAGGAGCAATTTCAATGGTTTTTTAAATGCTAATTCCTAACTATATAAGGCCTGAAACCTATGTTTTTTTTTGTGAATTTGCAAGGTTTTTAAAATGCTAATTCCTAACTATATAAGGCCTGAAACCTATGTTTTTTTAAGTGAATATATATATATATATGTATATATATTTATTTTTTTCCCACCGATCGCCACAAGCATTTCAGGACGCACTCACAGTCAATTTAAACCATCCGGTTTCATTCATTACGGCAACCAACAGCTTCATTCCGGTTTTGGATTTAATATGCCGACGCGTTTCGAGGCAGAAAGCCTCTTCTTCTAGTGCAGTTTCAGGTGAGTTCACAGAGGGCTCTGCATGCCGATTATATCCCCGCCTGATGGGCGTTGCTCAGTGCTTCATTGTTATTCAGAGGCATGCTGGGAAAGGTAGTCCTTCCTTACGAGTTAATCATTTCCTTTGTAGGTTCTGTGACCCTCAGTTTGCAACAAAGTATTTTCCCTCTAGTAGGGGTCCAGAATTAGCGCTGGTTAGACTATGCCAAATCAGCTGTGCTGCATACTCGGAGTGGAGCAGTTCTCGCCGCAGCCTCTCCAATATTATGGGATGTCGCTGTCCTGCACGGAGGGGCCTCCGTGTGATAATTTTTTCCACCAATCGCCACAAGCATTTGAGGACGCACTCACAGTCAATTTAAACCATCCGGTTTTATTCAATACGGCAACCAACAGCTTCATTCCGGTTTTGGATTTAATATGCCGACGCGTTTCGAGGCAGAAAGCCTCTTCTTCCATGGGCAGTTTCAGGTGAGTTCACAGAGGGCTCTGCATGCCGATTATATCACCGCCTGATGGGCGTTGCTCAGTGCTTCATTGTTATTCAGAGGCATGCTGGGAAAGGTAGTCCTTCCTTACGAGTTAATTATTTCCTTTGTAGGTTCTGTGACCCTCAGTTTGCAACAAAGTATTTTCCCTCTAGTAGGGGTCCAGAATTAGCGCTGGTTAGACTATGCCAAATCAGCTGTGCTGCATACTAGCAGCCTGTCCCGACGTTGTCCGGGTATACACACGCCCACAACGGAGTCCTGTGAACGCTTGTTTTGCAGGATTTCTGCGCCCCCTTTTTGCCAAATGCCCGTTGAATGCCCCGCCGATTGCTGTATGGCCACGCCCCCACATGCCCACAACGGAGCCCTGTAAACGCTTGTTTTACCTGATTTCCGCCCCTAGATTTCCGCCACCAGCACAATGCACACGCTTGTTTTACCTGATTTCCGCCCCCACATTCCCGCATTTCCGCCCCCAGCACAACGCATACGGCCACAAGGAAGTACTAACACGTAGCGTTGGCCACGCCCCCACATGCCCACAATGGATCCCTGCAAACACTTGTTTTACCTGATTTCCGTCCCAGCACAATGCACACAGCCACAAGGAAGTACTAACACCTAGCAAATGCGGCGCCCATTGCTGTATGGCCACGCCCCCACCACAACGCACACGCCCCCAGCACAACGCCCCGAGCAGAACGCCCACGCCCACAAGGGACTACTTTGCCCCTAAGGTTCTTTTACCTTCGAATGTATATGGTGGCCAGCTGTATAGCCTATGTCCTTCTGCTACAACTGTCCTTTCCAATGCTGTATTGGGTATTGTGATTGGTGCCTTGGTTCCTGAGATTACCCACCTCAAAGGTTTGGGCTCTCTCTTTATTATATTAGTATATATATATATATATATATATATATATATATATATATATAAATATAGTAGAGAGTAGGTAGTTATAGTTAGGATTGTTTTCCATAGAAAATCAGCAACATTCTATTGGGAATAACTTTAGCGCCGGTGGACGAATCATCGCGAATTTCTCAAAGAAGATGGCCCGCTCCGCTCTGCTCCTTCCCTGAAAGTTTGGGGGGATTCGTCATGTGGGGGCCGAGATATTTGGGGGGTCCCAAAACGTGTTTTCCAAATGTTAATTTCCATAGGGCGGTTGGACTCACTTTTAGCCCGAACGGCTGAATGGATTCCCACCAAACTTGGCAAAATTGTAGGGACTGGTAGCCCGATGTGCCTTTGCTATGTCTCAAGATATGTGCTCCAGTGGATTTTGAGTAATTTAGGTTCAAACAAATATATATATCTATAAGCGTGCCCCGGTACGTGTACCGGGGCGCGTAACAGCGCGCTACGCGAGTTCGCGAGCGGAAAGCTGATTGGCTCTCGGGGGTCTGTTACCATTCCAAACAGTCCGGAGCGGCCGCCATCTTGTGTCTCGGTAGGATCGACTAAAATGACTAAAAGGGGGTAGGGTAGAACCCCCCCCCGACCCCCTAGGTTTGATGTGGGGGCCATAAAAGGTCCCCGCGGGGCAAAAAAAATTCACGGGGGAGCGCCCGGTACGCGCACCGGGGAGCGTACCATGGGGAAAACCTAATGAAAGAGTAAAATAATAATTTTAAGTGCTTAGAGGTAGGGTAGCTGTGAATAAAGTTGTTGTGTTGTGTGGGTGATTTAAGTACCAACATGTAGGTACCAATGCAGAGTCTTAAATTCAATGTACACCGTCTCCTCTGTAGATAATTTGCATGTTGTTACAGAAGTTATTGTGGTATATGGAATCTATACCATAGTCTGTCAGGAAAGCAGAAACAACATGGAGGCAGGAGATGAAAAAGAGATGTCAAATACTCATTGGAGATAATATAGTGGGAGAAAGGAAGTAACTATGAGCAAAATTACTATGTAACACAAAAAAGTTGCACAGTATACTGTAAGTCTCACTTTATATTATAATCATTTTGG
This sequence comes from Lissotriton helveticus, assembly GCF_964261635.1. Taxonomy (NCBI): domain Eukaryota; kingdom Metazoa; phylum Chordata; class Amphibia; order Caudata; family Salamandridae; genus Lissotriton; species Lissotriton helveticus. The sequence goes on from NC_136059.1 coordinate 347,985,923, forward strand.
TACTATTTCATGAATTACATAAAAAAATGAATAATGTCTCGAACAATTTTTAATTATTAAATATAAATTTATTGTTGTGATTTTTCAAAATTTAAAAGAACTTCCAAGATTGCATCATCTGGAATCTCCTCATTTTGATTCCATGATTATATTTCTTCAACACAATTAAGTAACTCTTGGTCCAGAGACTGATCCATAAAGTCCAAGTCATCAATATTTTCCTCAGAATTGTTCTCCACAACAATTTCGAAAGAAACATTAATTTTGTTTTGTTCTCCTTCCATTTTCTTGCTGTAAATTGCATAAAAAATAAATATATCAGTAGAGTTAGGGCACTGTTGGGTTTAAGTTCAGACAGGTACTTCTGAGTTTTTAACCGTGAAGTTATCTTTGGGCAGTGTATGGTATCAGGCAGGAAGTAGAAATATAAAAAAGTGCATGTGAAGAAGCCTAAGTAAATTTATAATTATACCAGAGAAGCGTAACTCAATCTATAACTATAACAGAGAAGCCTATCTCAATCTATAACTATAACAGAGGGACAGTAAATAACTATCAGAAAACGTTTTTACAAATTAACTTAAAGTGCCCCTTAGAAATTAACAACTTACCTTATAGAAAGGTGATGAAGATAAATGAGAAAATCCTTTAAAGATGTACCTCAGGTAGTTGTAGTCAAAATGTCCGTGTTTCCCTCTCATTTTTCATTTATATGCATGTACATAACCAATCAAATGTCAGGAAATAAAAGTAGAAAATGAAAGTAACATTTTAATTGGTTGTAAATTCTAACACTTCATATGTGTTTTTGTCATGCAATTTACCTCAGGATATTTAGACAGGGCTACAGCCCAAATGGCTCAATGGAATTCCATCAAATTTGGGAAAATGGTAGGGACTGGTATGTAGTAGGGCCTATTCTATATTTGGTGAAAGTCTCTCCAGTGGTTTTTATGGAAATTAACTTTTAAAAATGTTTGGGAGCGCTTACCGGTGCGCGCCCCGGTACGCGCACCGGCAGCGCTACGGGAGTCCTCCATCTTGTGTTTTGGTAGATTTGAGACACAAGATGGAGGACAAACAACGTTGGGAATGGGTAAAAGGGGGCACGGTAGACACCCCCTGACCCCCTAGGTTTTCTGAGGGGGGCTTAGAAGGCCCATATAGGCCCAAAAAAATTTTTTTTTTTTACTTTTTCGCGGGGGGAGCGCCCGGTACATATACCGGGGAGCGTACCGGGGAGCGTACTTTGGTGAAAAACAGTGAAAAAAGTTAGAGTAAAGTAATCATTTTGAGTGATCAGAGGTAGGGTAGCCCTGAAAAGAGCTTTTGGGTTATGTGGCTGATTTAGGTACCTACAAGTAGGTTCCAATGCACAGTCTTAAATTAAGGAGGAATATTCTATTCCCCTTATCTGAGAAGTGCACACCATCTCCTCTGTAGATATCTTGCATGTTGTAACGCAAGTTATTGTTGTAAATTGAACCCATTCCATAGTCTCTCATGTAAGCAGAAACAGATTTATTCACATGTTTCCGTGCTTTCTCAAATTGTGGACAAAATTGGTTGGACCACTTCCATTTCTGTCTTTAGCATATATTGGAATATACCAAGGCAGTTTGTGGAAAAAATGTCATCAATTGCCCAAAGGTGTCCTTTAACAGCATTTCCAGACCTACCCCAGTCAAAGTGCCTAGGTCATTTCCACCAAAGTGCAAAATTATGAGGTCAGGGTGTGGCAGATGGTAAAAGGTTTTCACCAATGGTATCAATTGATGACATCTCAATCCTCTCTGGCCAATCCACTTGATGTCTACATTTGGTAAATCAAGGTTGTGAAAATTCCTGATAGCTGCATACCTTTGAGCCCAGTGGATGTAGCTATGTCCAATAATCTAGACAGAATACATGGTGAGAGGAGGTTCTGGTGCAGTCAGATGAAGTGTAGGAAGGAAATGGCAGTTGGAACAGTAGGAGTTTGCAAAAAAAACTGTGGAGTTTCAGTGCTCTTTAATCACAAGCAATGATTGGTGGATTCAGATAGTTGAAAACTGAAAGTTAGGGTGCATGCTTCTGTTCTGTGAAAGAAGTAATTTGAATGGTTAGGAAAAAGTCAATTAAAGAAACATTGCACCGGATAAGCTGGTGTATTGAGAGGTCAAACATCCTTGCTGAGTTCATTTGCAACATTGTAGAATAAAATTTTAAACCTGAGAGTTCAGTGAGGAGGGAGTTGCTATGGTAACAGGTAGAAAGGGCTGAGGGGGGAAAGGGTGTTGGTTTGAAAATAGAGAGGGAAGAGTTTTAATTGGTTAACATGAGGGATATGTGTGTAGAATTAGAGGTTTTCTGTGCCATTCATGGTTGCAGTGCCTGGCGAACATACCTTTTGCTCTGCTAAAGAAATATTGGTGTGTGTGTCTGACATTGTTCCCAATCTCCCAAAGCATTTGTAAAGGTGAGTAATGATTCATTTAATATAGATAGAGACTTGTATACTCTATGGAGAAGATTTGGAAGCAAAATGTGGTTTTTTTATGTTGCTTTGTGTCATGTTTTTTGATAATGCTTGGCAAAAAGTTTTTGCTGCATAGAGGAATTGTATTTTGTAAAATTGTGAAGTTTCAGTAGTGACATGGAATGCTTGCACATAGGACCTGCGCTCTGTTTCTAAAATGTTATTTAAAAAACGATTTTGGGGCAAATGAATGGCTTTTACATTTTTGAGAAGGAATAAATAGTGTCTGCATGATTAAATAAATATATTTGAACCTTTCACAATCATGTCACCTGTGTTACCTCAGATTAGGAAGCACATTGAGCTTCTTTCTTGTTGGTTTGTGTCATGTTTTTTGATAATGCTTGGTATCAACATTTGCAAGATAGAGGATTTGTATTTTGTGAAATAGTGAGGTTTCAGTAGTGAAATTGAATGCTTGTACATAGGACCTGCAGTCTGCTTCTAAAATGTTATTTAAAAAACGATTTGGGGGAAAATGAATGGCGTTTACATTTTTGAGAAGGAATAAATAGTGTCTACATGATTAAAAAAATATATTTGAACCTTTCACAATCATGTCACCTGTGTTACCTCAGATTAGGAAGCACATTGAGCTTCTTTGCTGTTGTTTTGTGTCATGTTTTTTGATAATGCTTGGTATCAACATTTGCAAGAGAGAGGAAATGTATTTTGTAAAATAGTGAGGTTTCAGTAGTGACCTGAAATGCTTGTACATAGGACCTGCGGTCTGCTTCTAAAATGTTATTTAAAAAACGATTTTGGGGCAAATGAATGGGTTTTACATTTTTGAGAAGAAATAAATAGTGTCTGCATGATTAAATAAATATATTTGAACCTTTCACAATCATGTCACCTGTGTTACCTCAGATTAGGAAGCAGATTGAGCTTCTTTCTTGTTGGTTTGTGTCATGTTTTTTGATAAGATAAAAAGATAAAGGATTTGTATTTTGTGAATTATTGAGGTTTCAGTAGTGAAATTGAATGCTTGTACATAGGACCTGCGCTCTGTTTCTTAAACCTTATTGAAAAAACGATTTTGGGGCAAATGAATGGCTTTTACGTTTTTGAGAAGGAATAATTAGTGTCTGCATGATTAAATAAATATATTTGAACCTTTCATAATCATGTCACCTGTGTTACCTCAGATTAGGAAGCACATTGAGCTTCTTTACTGTTGGTTTGTGTCATGTTTTTTGATAATGCTTGGTAACAACATTTGCAAAATAGAGGATTTGTATTTTGTGAAATAGTGAGGTTTCAGTAGTGAAATTGAATGCTTGTACATAGGACCTGCGCTCTGTTTCTAAAGTGTTATTTAAAAAACTATTTTGGGGCAAATAAATGGCTTTTACATTTTTGAGAAGGAATAAATAGTGTCTGCATGATTAAATAAATATATTTGAATCTTTCACAATGATGTCACATGTGTTACCTCAGATTAGGAAGCACATTGAGCTTCTTTGGTGTTGGAATGCTTGGTAAGATCATTTGCAAGATAGAGGATTTGTATTTTGTAAAATAGTGAGGTTTCAGTAGTGAAATTGAATGGTTGTATATAGGACCTGCGCACTGTTTATTAAATGTTATTTAAAAAAAGATTTTGGGGCAAATGAATGGCTTTTACATTTTTGAGAAGGAATAAATAATGTCTGTCCGATTAAATAAATATATTTGAATCTTTGACAATGATGTCACCTGTGTTACCTCAGATTAGGAAGCACATTGAGCTTCTTTGGTGTTGGAATGCTTGGTAAGATCATTTGCAAGATAGATGATTTGTATTTTGTAAAATAGTGAGGTTTCAGTAGTGAAATTGAATGGTTGTACATAGGACCTGCGCTCTGTTTCCAAAATGTTGTTTAAAAAACGATTTTGGGGCAAATACATGGCTTTTACATTTTTGAGAAGGAATAAATAGTGTTTGCAAGATTAAATAAATATATTTGAACCTTTTACAATCATGTCACCTGTGTTTCCTCAGATTACGAAGTAGATTGTGCAGATGAGGTGAGGCATGTGCAGGGGTGCAAAGGAGGTGAGGCCTGTGTCCATGAGTGCAGTGTAGAGAACTCACGTCCTCTGACTCTTAGACAAGACTCATCTCCTCTGTGCCCCCTGGACAGGCCTGAATGTATTGGGTTTAATTGATGGTAAAAGGGTGCAGATGAGGTGAGGCGTGTCCAGGGGTGTAGATGAGCTGAGGTCTGTCTACGGGTGCAGATGAGGTGAGGTTTGTTCAGGGTTGCAGATGAGGTGAGGATTGTCCAGGGGTGCAGAGGAGGTGAGGACTGTGTTCAAGAGTGTAGTGGGAGAGAAGCCTGTCCAGGGGTGCAAAGGAGGTAAGGCTTGTGTCTAAGAGTGCAGTGGGGGAGAGGCTTCATGAAGTCCATTCCACTGCCCTCTTAGACACAGGCCTCAACACCTCTGCTCCCCTGGACAGGCCTCACCTCATCCGCACTCCTGGTTAGGCCTCACCTTATCTGCATCCTGTTATCATTAATTATACCCAATACATTGAGGCCTGTCCAGGGTGCACGGAGGAGGTGAGGCTTGTTCAAGGGTCAGAGGAGATGAGTCCTGTCCAATGCACTCTTCGACACAGGCCTTATCTCCTCTGCACCCCTGGACAGGCCTCACCTCATGTGCAAAATGTACTTACTAATCTGAGAAAACACAAGTGACATGATTGCGAAAGGTTCAAATATAACTATTTAATCTTGTGGACACTATCTATTCCTTCTCAAAAATGTAAAAACTATTCATTTGCCCCAAAATCGTTTTTCCAATAACATTCAAGAAACAGAGCGCTCGTCCTATGTACAAGCATTTGATTTGTAAGCATATTGTGCAGATGAGGTGAGGCTTGTCCAGGGGTGCAGAGGAGGTAAGTCCTGTCCACAGCACTCTTGGACACAGGACTTATCTCCTCTGCACCCCTGGACAGGCCTCACCTCATCTGCACAATCTGCTTACTAATCTGAGGAAACACAGGTGACATGATTGTGAAATGTGCTAATATATTTTTTTAATCATGCAGATACTATCTAATCCTTGTCAATAATGTAAAAGCAATTCATGTGCCCGAAATCTTTTTTTAAATAACATTTACAAAACAGAGCACAGGTCATATGTATAAGCATTTCATTACACTACTGAAACCTCACTTATTTAGAAAATACAATTCCTTTATGCACCAACATTTCTTTACCAAGCATTATCAACAATGTATTAGTCTCTATTATATTCTCTTCCTGACTTACTCTATTTTTCCACCTGTCCCCTTCTAACACCCTCTCTCTGACTTATTCCTTTTTACAGCCTGGCTCTGTGTTACACTCTCTTACACTCTGTGTTTGACTTACTTTCTCTTACACCCTGTCTCTAATTTATTCCCCTCTCTCTTTTACAGCAATTTGTAAGTCATACTTTCTCTTACATCCTCTTCCTGATTTACTCCGTCTTACAACCTTTCTCTTTGTAACATTCTCTCCAAGACTTACTCCCTATTACACCTTTTGTCTGTTTTACACCCTCTCTCCCTCTTTCTGACTTTTTTATTCTCTTCCTCTCTTCCTGTTACACCCTCTGTCTGACTTACTCCTTGTTACATCCTCTCTCTGATTTACTTCCTCTTACACCCTCTCTCAAACTTACTCTCTCTCTCTCCCTTTTACAGTCTCTCTCTGTTTTAGTCTCTTTTACATACTGTCCCCTTCTAACACCCTCTCTCTATCTTACATCCTCTTACACCCTCTCTCTGTCTTACACCCTGTTACATCCTTTTTCTGACTTACTCCCTTTGTCCCTTTCTTTGACTGACTCCCTCTCCCTATTACATCCTTTTTCTGTCTTGCAACATATTATACACTTTTCTGTCTTACTCCTTCTCTATGTTTTACTCCCTCTACCTGTTTTTTTGTCTGACTCTCTCTGTCTTTTTGTGTTAGTTCCTCTAGCTCTTTTTCTCTGTCTTAATCCTAGTTACATAGTTGCTGTGATATAAACTTAGATATGTTGTAAACTAGTGTTTATATTGTTTGCTTATTGTCATTGCTTTGTTGTTTGGTAATAGTGATCTAAAATGTGTTATTTTTTTCTTTAATACAGATTGAAATCAAGATTTCAACAGTAAGGAAATATGCCCTCAAGGCAGAGGAGAAGAAAAGATGCCAAGCGGAAAAAATCAAAAACAGCAACGGAATTAAAGCACTCGTCTACAACAAATACTTCAAAAAACAGGAAAAAAGCTCCTGGTAAGACAACTAAGTCTTTCTTTCGGAACATATGTGGATCAAACAAAAATGTTGATGAGGATGGGAATATACAGAAGGAGAGAGCAAATTTGAAAAGGAAGGAGAGGCCCCCCAAAAATGTTACTACTGGAGCAGGAGAGAATAATATGTATAGGAATAGAAGGCAAAACCAATTTAGGGACATTCGTAAACGAATGTTTCGCAATAGGGTGGTTTTAAATTTGTTGAAAAATATTAAAAAAGGTAAACAGAGGGCTGCTTTTTATAAGAAAAAGAAAACTGTAGAGAAGATTGTTGATCAGGCTTTTGAACTGAAAAGAATGTATTTATTTTAGTAATCAATAGAATTAGGACACTTAACAAGACAATTGATGTTTTCAAATCAAAGAGTAGATGCAAAAGAGTAATTAATCGGACTAATTTTTGTAAAGTTTTTTCTGGAGAATGGATGCATAGTTCAAGTTGTGAGCCATTTTTTAATGAGGAGAGTTACTTCCAGGAGAATGATTTGGTGCATGCAGTTGACACCAGTGGTCGAGCATATGAGGTGAAAGACGGTTGTCCGATTGAAAAAGAGAAACTTGTGCCTAGAAAGGCAGAAGAGGTGTTAACTGATGAAGTTTTAGGAAGACGTACTAAGGGTCCAGTGTACACTTGGAAGTGTAGTAGTATTTGTAGTGTGCGACAGGAATCAATCGATTTGCTTCGTAATTTCTTACGTACATATAGTAAGAAAAGTCTAAAACAGAAAATGAAGATGTTGCAAGACTTAGATCCTTGCAGAGTGAGAGAAAACACAGGTTTGCAAGGGCATTCACTGGCTTGTCTTTCTAGAAAAGTATGTCAGAGTGTTTTTCATAATTTTAGGATGTTAGCAGTGCATCATAACAAAATGAGGAAATTAGTGAGAAGGTTGTATTATGCAAAAAGTCCAGCACTTAAGCTTAAACAGTTAAACAGTGCTCTTTTGCATGGAACTGAATTAGATGTGAAGAAGATTTGTGAAGAAATTGAGTTAAGTTACTTTGGTGAAAAGGAGGACAGTGTAGAAATTGACACAGTAATAGAAGGTAATGTGGAAGACAATGTACAGATTTCAAGTACAGAAAAGTTTGACCAGGAAATTACCAAGTTTAAGGTGAAATCAAGTGAAAGGCCTAATTTTACTTGTGTGTGTTGTCGACGGACTCATTATAAGATTCAGACTAGGTTAGTTGATTTATATTCAGAAAGTGAAATGGAAAATAATAGTGAATGGAAGAATTTTGCAACTTTTTTGTTGGTGTAGAATTCTTTTGATTTGACTTCTGATCAGCGTATTTGTAAATATTGTTATAATAAATTAAATGAAAACAGAATGCCTGCTAGAGCTGTTCATAATAATCTTGAGTTGGTAGACATTCCTCCTGAGTTGATGGATTTAAATACATATGAATCTATTTTGATTCAATGTGTCCATCCTTTTCAGGCTATTGTTCGCATGGAGCCTAAGATAGGGAAATTGCCTCCTTCAGATTTACAGAGAGGATTAAAAGGAAGAGTTGTTTATTTGCCTCTAGATTTCAAGAAAAATATTGATACAATTGGTGTAGAGAAAGTGGAAGAGGAACCTCTGGTTATTCTAGTTAATGGGGTTCCGACAAAGAGTAAGAAAATCTGGCAAGATTTAGTGGATGTTAGGAAAGTCAAAAAGGCAATGTTGTATTTGGTCAAAAACAATGAGTACTACAAAGATGTATGTGTTGGAGCAGAGGAAACAGCTGCAGAAGAAGACAGTGATTGTTCAGCCGGCCAAATTGAAAAAGTTGATGTGTCTAAAAGTGAAGAAATATATGAACATTATACTGTTCATGGTTTGCATTCCAAAGAAGTAATGCGGAATGCAATTGACTTGTTTCAAATGAAAGCAGCAAAAGGAAGTCCCATTAGTGTATGGGAAGAAAGTTTGGAAGCTCGTTGTTTTCCACAGCTATTTCCAAAAGGTCGAGGTGGACGATATGACGATCGACCACTTCAAATTCCAGCATCTGAATACCGGACTTTAAGATTATATGCTGAAGATCCAAGGTTTCGTCAATGCATCCCATATTTGTTTCATCTATTGTATGAAAGTGACTTGTCTGGGCTTTCTTATGCAGTAAACCATATACTGAAAAGTGGAGCACATCTGCAAATTGTTTCGGCGAGGGACTTTATGGAGAAAGTCAATCTGCAAGACAATATTTTGGAATCTCATCTAATCAATCTAATGGCATGTCAGCGTGGTACAAACGAGTATTGGTACCGTCGTCATGGAGAATTGAAATGTATGCTAAGAAAATTAGGAACTCCTACATGGTTCCTCACTCTTAGCTGTGCTGAGTATGCATGGGACGACTTACTTCAATTTCTACGAGAGGCAAATGCAAACATACAAAATATAGAATTCAAAACACCTGGAGAACTGCGTTCTTTGGATCCAGAGAATGTATGCAGATATTTCAATCATAGATTTGAAACTATGATGTCTTTCATTACCAACAAAAAAAATCCTCCCCTTGGAGAGGTTTTGGATTTCTTTTGGAGAAATGAGTATCAAGCGAGAGGTGCTCCTCACATACATATGATGTTATGGATTAAAGATTAACCCAAATTTGGAACAGATTCGGATGACACAGTGATGAGTTTCATTGAAGAGTATTCAACATGTGCTGTTCCAAAAACTACCGAAGAAAACAGTTTAAGGCAACAAGTTTTACGTTTTCAATCCCATCGTTGTGGAAAGTACTGTTGTCGAAAATTCAGAAACAAGGACAAGTTCTACACAAAATGTCATTTCGGGTTTGCACGACCAGTGATTTCTAAAGGAAGAGTAAATAATTTGATGTCTTCTCTGCGACATACTGTGACGAGGAAATCACCAAAAAATACATACAATTTAAAAAGAAACGAAGAGTCCAAGTACATCAACGACTACAACCCAGTGATTTTGTCCATGTGGAATGCTAACATGGATATTCAGTTCGTTGCTGACAACTCTATTGCTGTGGCTCGATATGTGACGTCTTACATCACAAAAAAAGAAAAGACAGAACTGAAGGAAATGTGGGAGGACATTTCACATCAAAAGAGTATAAGTAAAAAATTATACAGTTTCAGTTTGAAGATGTTGTCGCATCGAGAAATTGGAGCATATGAATGTTCTGATCGGTTATCATCAGCAAGTCTCTACGCCAAGTCTAGAACAATTATTTGGGTGAGTCTAGGTCTTGCTGCAACACGAAACCGAGTTTTGAAATCTGTACAAGAAATTGAGTATTTGGCGGAAAAAGAACCAAACAGTACAGATATTTTGAAGACAAACATGTTGGATACATACTATCCAAATAGAAGTAGTCATCTTGAGAACAGTTGTTTGTATGAAGTTCTGCAAAACTATATTTATAAGAGGACCATCACAGAAGATATCAATAATGGAATATATGCTATCATTGGGTGTGAAGGATGTCTAGTGAAGCAGAGAAAAGGCCATTTTATTAATCATCAAAAATTGAGTTGCGAAAATCCAGAGAAAAGGGAATTTTACTATTTAGCTCTTTTGCAACTCTTTAAGCCATGGCGTACAGAAGAGGAACTACTTGGAGATTTTCTCTGTTACGAATATTCTTTTAATGCAACCAAGGATACCATAGAATGTCCTGATTTTCCAAATTATCTGCAAATGTTGAACGAAGAAATAGAACAAGAAGCCACAAATGCTGTAGAGATTGCTAGAGACAGTTCTCAAGACAGTCATAGTTCTGCCTCATTGAGTCAGGATCCACTAGGAGGACCAATTATCCAAATTGAAGCTGCCACTGCCATGGATGAGGTGGAAAGAGCCATGGAACAAGCTCAAGATGATGTAGTTAACTTAGAAGATTTGGTGAAACAACTAAACCTTGAGCAGAAACAGATATATGACGAAGTCACAGAACAGGTTGAACATGGATTCAGTCATGAGAAAAAAGAGTGTTCATGTACATCATTTAGGCCTGTGCGACTGTACGTGGGTGGAGAAGCGGGAACTGGGAAAAGTTTCCTGATTAAAGCGATTGCAACATATTTGCAGAAAACAACGGAGTCATCGCTCTCTTGTGTTGTTACTGCTCCAACTGGGTTGGCAGCACACATAATTAAAGGGATTACGTTACATCGCTTATTGATGCTGCCAGTGGAGCATGATAACAAATTGCAATACCACAAGCTATCTGGAGATGCTTGTTCTGAAGTTTCCAGAGTCCTGAAGAAAATGAAACTTCTTATCATTGATGAAGTAAGCATGGTCTCAAATCTAATGCTTGCTTTTGTGCATTTAAGAATGCAAGAAATTCTTAGAACAGACTATGATGTCTTATTCGGAGGAAAACACATTATTGTTTTTGGAGATCTACTGCAGTTGACTCCAGTGAAAGGACAACCAGTGTTTAAAATGGTCACGCATGAAGATACCAGGAAGTGCCTAGGAAGCATTGGAAACGTTAATATATGGTTACATTTCAAATATGCAGAACTGCTTCAAAATATGCGACAGGCAGAGGATGAAGATTATAAAAATATTCTACAAGATGTAAGAATCGGAAAAGTAAGTGAGCATGGGAAAGAAGCATTACATGCACGATTAATTTCAAATTTGTATCCAAATGAAAACATTCTTCCAGAGAATATTTTTAAGAAAATTATTGAAAAAAAATCTGGGATATGTTTGATGCCAACTCTGCAAGAATGTTCCATCTTCAACCACAAAATGTTAAAGTTAGAAAATGAAGAGATGGTGAAACTGGAAGCTATAGATAAAATAGAGCATATGGGAGCAACAATTATTTTGTCAGAAAATTTGAAATCAAAATTGGATTCATTAGAGAAGAGTATATCTAAAACTGCTGGTTTTGAAAAGACTCTTAATGTGTGTTTAAATTGTCGTATCATTTTGAGAAGGAATTTAAATGTTGAAAGAGGTCTGGTAAATGGAGCACTGGGTCATGTTGTTGATTTTGTGAATTACAAAAATAGAGATGGAATTGTAATTTTAAAAATTAAATTTGATGGCATTGACGAAATAGAACAAATTTGTCGTTGTTCAGCTAGATTTTTGCTTGTGAAAGACTTATATGTTCGCCGAAAACAGTTTCCTGTTTGTTTGGCATATGCGGTGACAATTCATAAATCTCAAGGTTTAAGTGTAGATAGTGCTTTGGTGAACATTGGAAGTTCTGTGTTTAAAGAGGGTATGGCATATGTGGCATTATCACGAGTCAGAACTTTATCAGGATTGTATTTGATTGAGTGTGATGAAACAAAGATTTGTGCAGATGTAGATTGTGTGAAAAACGTGTGGTAGGCCGAAAAAGAAGAAATGAGAATAATTGCAGTGTGGTAGTAGCAAAAAGACGAAAAGTAGATGAAACTGTAATTGTAAGCAGAAAGAAGAAGGATTCTGTTGAATATGTTGTTGGATTTCAGTTTGAAAACAGTTCTGATGTCAACTGCTATGCTAATGTAGTGGTTAATGTTGTGTTTTTTCTTCAAAATTTACAAGAACAGATTGTTGAAAATCGGGATCAAACATTCTGCTGTTTATTGAATTCTGTGTTTGAGAAATGTAGCAATGATAGAGCAAAAATAGAAAGTGTTTCAGAAATTCGAAATCTTCTAGACATATGTTCTGGTCAAAATCAATTTTCACAGAATATTCAGCAGGATTGTCAGAAATTTTTGATGTATATGTTTGATGTATTGGAAGATGAAGGTGTAGATATAAAAAATCTTTTTAGCCTTTCTTATCAATGGCAGCATGACTGTGACAACTGTAGTTTATCAAGTAGTACTACAATAGACACCGAAAGATTTATATATTTGACTTTACCAGACTGCAAATCAGTGCCTTTTAATAATCTTGTTAAAGCAGCGGATCACAATATGGTGTGTACCCAAAGTAAATCTGCAATGTTGTCCACAATATTTATACACAATTATGGTCAGTATGTCATTTCAATGTTCCAACGATGTAGACCTGATGGAACTAAATTGTCAACTTCTATTAAAAATTTTGTGGCTTCTCAGTTATCAATTTCAGGAAGAACTTTTTCAACTGTAGCTATTATTTATCATGACGGTCCTTCAACAACATCAGGGCATTACAAATTCTATTTAAAATGTCGAAAAGGTTGGACTATCTGTAATGATACTCATTTGACTTTCAAACAACGTTTGCCTTTTGACTTAAAAAATTCATACCTAGTGTTTTTACAACCAAAATTTAAGTAAAGGTAATTGGCTTATGAAGACGGGGGCAGTTAATAAAAGTTAGTCTGCTGTTTAAAATTATATTGTGAGTAAAAGTGATGAAGATAATATAAAAATTATAGTTCTCATATAGGTATGGTAAGTGGATCGCATTGTAAGTGATATCAGTATTATAGGAAATGTTGAACATGAGAGAGCCAGATATGGAATTATGAATATTTAAATATTGTGAAAATGTTGTTTGAGCCTTTCTTTCAGAACGTCGGGAAAACGGTAATTTTAGAGTTTGTTTAAGTAATTTGAAAATATACTGCTACATCTGACACTATTTGGCCTTAAGGAAAGGTGAAGGAATGAGCAAAGAGTCATGACTGAACACAAGGAGTATATGAAAACATTGAAACATATTTCAGATGTTCTTGGAGCTTTTCTTCTAGAGAGTAGATGAAATGGGATTTTTAGAGAACAGCAGATTACCTTACAACGAAAAGGACCTTCATGATGTACTATTTGGCCTAAAGGAAAAGTAAGTGAATCAAAGATTAGTGTGCATATGTGATTTGTAAGTTTATATATTTTTTTTAAACACAACCTTTTTGATTGTGGTTTTTTTTCCCGCTGTTATATGATGAATAGTTTGAACTCACTGTTTTTAGTGAAATTCAATATGTTCTGAGAACAGCAAAAATAAACTATCTAACATGTTGTATAAATTATTCTATAGTTTGTATTGTGTAATTTATATTGTATTCCCATTGTCTCACATTCATTTTCCTTTTTCCTCTCTCTTTCAGCTCTCTTTACTCACTCACACTGCCTTTCTCCCATTCTGTTTCACACCCATTCGTTTACTCAACTTCTTTCACAACCCCTCATTTCCATTTCAACTGTCTGCATCCCCTCTCTCCCTTGCATCACTTTTCAGTCTCTCTGTTTTACTTCCCTTTTCCGTCTTTTCCTCTTTTGCTCTTTTAGTAATTCCTCTTCACTATAACTCACCCACTCTCCCTCGCTTATCTTTGTTTGCTCCTTTTTTTTTACCTCTTCTCTCTATTTTCCGTTCACTACCTCTATGTCCTCAGTCCCTCACTCTCCTTGTGTTATGTTCACTTGTGTTTATCTACCTTCTATCATTTCTCTTAGAACAACTTCACTGCTCCTCTCTCATCTTTCTTCACCCCATTTCTTTTAGTCCGGTTCCATTACTACCCCTCATTTCCTATTTTTCAATGTTCTTCTCTTTACTTTCATCACCGAATCACTTTCTCTCAGTACCAATGCTTTAGTCCTCTTCTCCTCTCTTTCTTTCTTTTGCCCCCTTACTCATTTTCCTTTCTTCACTCATTGTACTCCACTTCACTCAGTCCTTCCCTTAGTCTCTCTGTGTACTAAATTCCTCACTCCTTTTCCCTCAATCCTTCTATTTTATCCTCTCTCCCTTCATACCTTCACTCTATGACTCTGCTTCACTTACTCTCAGTTATCTTCCATTCCTCATTCTTCTAAATGCATCCTTAATTAGACTCCTTTCCCTCTCAGTCATTGTCTTTTTACTTACTCCTGTTTCCTGATTTAGTTTTGCTAACTCACATTCTTTTAGTATATTTCTTACCTTCAGTTCATTTCTCTCTTCTTATCTTCCTCTCTGTCAGTGAATCTATATGCCTTACTCTTAGTAATTTGCTCTCCTTCTATTTCTTTTACCCTCTTGTTGTCCTTCTACATCACATTATTTCCCTTTCTGTGTCTTTCACTCGTACTTTATTTCTTAATACACTGTTATGATTTTTAACCTCTTCATTTGTATCTTTTATTTTAAAATATATATTTTACTAATTATAACTTATTATTTCTTCTCTCTTTCACAGATACAAAGTGTAGTAAAAAAATGTAATTAAAGTTACATTAATTATATGGTAAGTGTGACTAAAAAAATGTAGTTTGTCATCACCCTTTGCTTTAACCTCACTATTATTCTCTCAGCCTACCTCACTCCTGTTTCCTCACTCTGCTTCCCTCACTTATTCTTATCCTCCATGTTTACTCCCCTTTCCCTAACTCCCCTTCCACATTCAACTTCTTTCAGTCCCCCTTCTTTACTTCCCTTAACCTCTGTTCCCTTCCTTTGCTCCCTCACTCATTCCCTTTCCCTTAATCATTTACTTCACTCCTGTCACTCCTTCTCTCAGTCCGTCTGTCCTCACAGTTCCTCACTTCCGTTCCCTCAGTCTGTCTCTCTTACCGTCGCTGTCTCTGTCCCCTCATTCTATCAATTCTCTTTCGTCATGCTCACTCCCTACAACTCACCCACACTCCTTCACTTACCATTCTTTGCTGCTTCACTTACTTCCTTTCAGTCACTCCTTCCTTTACTCTCTCTCTCCTTTCTCTCTGTCATTCCCCATGTCTTACCCTTATTCACTTTTATCCACCGTCTTTCACCCCTCTTTACTTAGAGTCACTGTTTTTTTAGAATCCTCCCTCACTGTTTTACTATCTAATACACAGTCCCTTTGTGTTGCTCCCTCTAGCTCTCTTTCTCTTAACATCACTCTCTCTGTCCCTTTCCCTCATACTCACTCCTTCATTCTTTTTTTTTCTTTTTTTTTTGGTGCGCGCCCCGGTACGCGTACCGGGGAGCGTACCGTTACGCGTACCCTGGAGAAAAAAGAATGACAGAGTTTTTTTTTAAATGTTGTTTTTTTTTATAAATTAGAGGTAGTTCTAAAAAGAACTTTTTTTATTCTTTTTGTTGTTTTATATTTTTTTATTGTTTTTTTGAACATTTTTTACTTTTTTTGGCTTTTCTGAACAGTTTTATATTTTTTTTGTATTTTTTATGGGGAGAAACAAAAAACAGGGAATTGAAAATGGCTCAACTGGAGCACAAAACAAATCGGGAAAAATTATGGTTTCCTCGGGCATTTGTGGTTATCCATAGCAACATTGATTAGTGTAATGCTTTGCTGACCATAACTAATTGTTTTGTTACAATATATACAAACAATTTTGTATCCCCCAAACTTTGTTTGTATATTTAGGACCGTCTCCCTTGCCTCTGGACCCGATGGAGTGGGTTCTTTGGATGTTGAGGTTCTGGATGATGAATGGGGTAGGTTTCTGCAGAGGTCTCTTACCTCTGCTGCAGAATAGTTGTTAGGGTGCAAACGCATCATGTGCCGAATCATAGTATGATTCACAAAGGAATATTTTTTTGCAGGGTTCCCCCTGGATAGCACAGTACCACAGATGAGACAGGTCACCTTTGCAGCATTTACTTTTTTGGAACCCCTTGGGATTTTATAAAACTCCCATACGAAGTGCTCCCTAGGTTTGTATGGGGTTCTGTCTTCAGGCAGGAAGTGCCTTCTCTCTTCCTCCTCTTCCTCCTCCTCCTCCTCTTCTTCTTGACCACCAATGTGATCTTCTGGTGGTCCTTGTGGTGGTGGTGGTGGTGGGGCAGATGCTCCAGCTGCTGATAGTACTGTAGCCATATCTGTAAGCAAAAAACAGGTCTTCCTCACTCAAAGAACAAAGTGAGAATGAGGAAAAAAGGTGGGGGCTTTCATCATTTGGAAAACAAAACTGTTCTGAACCAATGAAAAGTGTTATTTTCAAGTCACATGATCTGGGCTTTCATCATTTGGAAACCAAAACTGATCTGAACCAATGAAAAGTGTTATTTTTAGGTCACATGACCCGACGCGCTTACGCTACGCGCCCCGGTGCTCTCCCGGGAGCGCCAGCGGCGCTTACGTTGCGCGATCGTATGCGCTAGGGCGCTTCCGGGTGCGCTTATGCCGTGCGTCATAAGATGAATCACGCGGCTACGCAATACGTCACAATGTTGTTTTCGTTCGTGGCAATATCGCTAACGGGACGCTCACCGGTACGCCCCCAGGGGCGCGCCGTAACAATGCGCTCACCGGTGAGCGCATCGGTACATGCCCCGGGAGCGCTCCAGGGCAAAAAATAAATAAATAAACATAAAAAGAATAATATTACATAATTATACAATATAAAATTCATTATAAAAAATATTACATTTCATACCTATAGAGATTTGCTATTAAAAAACCTATGAAATTCACTGAAAAAACCATAGGTTTCACACCAGTTATAGTTAGCTGGAAATTTTACTCGCATAAAACCAATGAAATTCCCACGTTATAGTTAGTTTGACTCACTATAACTTGCGCATGCAATGCACTGCTGATGACGTCACATATTACATCACTCATGACATGGTCAGTGACATCACTCATGACATCACTGATGACACCATCCTTGTGACAGAGTGACAGACCTCCTTTCACTGTAATGTAACCCTGGAAACACATATTCAAAAATAGAAACTAAAATTTTCAAAAAAATGCAGATACCCATACCAGTTACAACAACCAATTCAATAATTCCACCATCTATATACACATCCACTCATTGACCAACAGTTCTATATAGTCACTCATACATATACTCACTCATCATATGTAGTGATACACCTATACATCCTGTTACACACCGACAGTCATCCAAAAGATATTCTCACACATACTCACACATGCAAATAAACTATTGAACATCCATTTATTTGCATATACAGGTATATACACACTACCACCTTACTTCTAAGGAAACTTACACATACTTACTCTCTTAAACAATCACTTATAGAAACACATACTTATTTAAACAGGAACTCTTACAATCCCTCACTCTCACATATACTCACTTATATACATCAATATTCACATATATTAGATTAAATCATATGCAGTTACTGATAAAGACACTAGTGAGACAGTCATTCATTCACTAACACACACATATACACACTCATCCACCCAAACAGTTCTGCACATATGCTGTCTTCAACCTTCGCTTTCCATATAGGTCTCACATGATGCCCAAGGGTAACTGCGCGCTATATAAAATTTTAAATAAATAAAATAAAAATACAGTTTCATTATTCCTACCTTCTTATCCACAGATGATCCTTGAGTTTTACTATCATTTTTAGCTTTGACATGCACCATATAGGTAGTTCAGGGGCATACACCACAGAAGTTGGCAATCTTTTTTTACACATGTCCCAATAGTAATATCTATTTGAATTAAGGTAATCGCTGCTAGTCTTCTTTATCCCCATGTTGAATTTTATAGTGTTTTGGCGGCTAGTGGGTGCTACATGGATTCCATGTCTGCAATATCATGCGTTACAGTGCATCTGGATATCCACTGGAGTGGGGCTTCCAGAGAATAGAGTTTAAAGTCTGTCGGCTTTAGCCTTCACTCTTTGGTTGACAACCAGGGAGTGCTCATTGCCCTTGACTGCTTCCTATCATGTACATTCACCTTTAAGTTTATAAAGCAATCATGGCCGCATCACAATGTTTGATAGGGCTACACTGCCAACAGATGGAGTTTCTGATATGGTTGATCTCATAGTTTCAGATGGTATACCAGAGTTCAAGGAAGAGGAGTTGCCTGGGAGCAGCTGGATGAAGTTGCAATGAAGATTTCGTCTTTTGGACGTATTTTTTTATGGAAATCAAAAATCTTCAGCAGGATGTAGCTGCAAGCTGTAGACAACAAGTGCTCCACAAGACCGAATACCTCTCCTGTGAAGAGCCAGTGAATAGATTTTGCAGCTGTAGTTCGAAGAAAATAGCAGGAGTTAATGCAAAATCAGGCTCATTGGTGATGCCCCTTAGGCAGATCGATGAGCAGGTAGGACCCAGTCTCCTCTCATTCGCAGAGTCCCAAGTTTTGAATGTACCCTATCTGCCCACCTTTAGCACCACTTCTAAGTGTCCAGGACTAAATGGGCACCATTTTTTAAGGGTCAGGACTCACTCAGGCTGGCTCCTGGTACTGATTCGAGATGGTTGGAGCCTTTTCTGTTCCCCGAGGCTCTGATTAGGAGGCCAACCAACTAGCCGCCAAAGTCATTCTGGAAGTCTTGGGTTCAAGCAGAGAGGCAGGTCTCCAACAGCAGGGCAGTCCTCAGGGAGCAGAAAACAGGCTTCAGGCAGCAGGGCAGTCCCCTTGGTGTAGTAGAGTAGTCCTCTGAAGTAGACAGCAGGCCACAGGCAGCAGGAAAATCCTCTGAGAGTCCTTCCGCAGGTCCAGGAGTGACCTGAAGAGTGGTTCTGAGGGTCCTCATTTTATACCTAGTGCCAACTTTGAAGTGGAAGAAACATGTGGAGTACCCCCCAACAGAAGATTCCAGAATTTCTTGCATCCCTGCCCTCGTCCCAAAATGTCTGTGGGCACAATAGGCTAGTGTAGTCAAGTCAAGTCAAAAGGCTTTATTTCGATAAAAACATATCATAAAAGCTTCACATTAAAAAAACACAGTTTTGGGATAAAAACATGAAATAATCAATTAACATCAATTTTGAATTCAATATTTACAAGATAAAAAAAATTTCAAGCAATTGGTTTAAAATCTAATTAAAAATTTCATTTGAGCCTTTCGATCCTAATTTGCCATGCCCATGCTAGAAATTTGGACAGGCCACAAGCATACAGTGGTTGTGAATCTGCTATTAAAATGCGCAACGCCTCATTGTGAGACCTAGTGCCTAACAACCGACACAATGGTTTAAGCCACCTGTTTCTTGGGTGCGTGTACTCCGGACACTCAAACATGAAATGCGCTATAGTTTCTGGCCTAGTTGGACAGGTGGGGCAAAATGCTGTTGTCTGAGCCGGGGGTGTCCAGCGAGCTGTGAAGGCTCGCACAGGGAGAGCCCCGACCCTGAATGTAAAGTAGAGGGCCCTATCAAATGGTTTGCAGATGATATCCAGAGAAAGTTCGCGGATCGGTAGATCCTTAAACTTCAAAAAATCATCCGCAAGCCTACCCAGATCATGGTTAATACTGGTTCGAAACGCAACCCAATTCCAGTAGAGGCTCTTAAGAGTTATTTTCGGGGGAGAGGACCTGCCATCCCATGCCTCACTTAGACCCAGATGACCGAGCAGGGCTTTTAAGTCTTTTAACCACTTTATTTTGTGCCATAGGGCGACAACCTAGGTCGAGGATAAGTGGTAACATTGGGGTGCTCTGGAGGAGTGACATAAGGGCCCTGTAAAATTTGTTTTCAGACATCGTTAGTTCATCTATACTATTTGTACCCCATAACTCTGCCCCATAAAGAGCAGCGCTAACACCCCTAGCCTTATAGATGTCAATTACTGGGGCTATTGGCCTTATTGAACAGGAACGCTGCTCCTTGAGCAATGCTCCAGCTACCCTCTTATGGGTTAGCAGCATTTTGCAAAGGTGTGGGGTCCACTGCATAGTATGTGATATTTGTATACCCAGATAGTCGAACACAGTGACCCTTTCCAAAGGCACAAGATTCAGGGTAGGGACTCGGGCAAGATTTTTTGGGATATTTTGTTTTGTCGGTGTTAATTACTAGGCCCCGCTCCGAGCAAAAGATCTGGAAGTTTTCGAGGAGATTTTGCAAGCCCATAGGGGATGTGGACAACAAGAGCGTATCTTCCGCAAATAGGAGGTTAGGTATTCGATCGCCCACCAGGGATGGTTCATCTGAAGGATCTTTTAAGAGATGCTCGACCACACCATTAACATACAATGAGAAGAGGGTGGGAGCAAGAACACATCCCTGGCGGACCCCTCTCTCTACCGGGATTCTGTTGGCTTTTTCGCCCTCTGTACCCCATCTTATTTGGGCAAAATTATCTTCGTGGAGCCTAACCAGCATGGAGAGAATGTAACAAGGTAGCCCCATGTCGGCAAGTACTCCCCAAAGAGTCACCCTGGGCACAAGGTCAAAGGCAGTCTTTAGGTCGATAAAAGCGAGATAAAGACTGCCCTTGCCTATGACCACCACCTTCCAGTAAATTAGCATTAACCTAAACGCTTGCTCTATTGTGCCCGTTCCGGCCCTGAACCCTGCTTGGAGATCGGAGAGAATTTCATTTTCTTCGATCCATTGTAGTATTCTCTCCAACAACACCTTACCAATAACCTTCTGGGTTGTGTCTAACAAGCTTATGGGCCGATAATTAGAGGGGTCATCCCTCATCCCCTTTTTAAAAATCGGCACAACCTTGGCCCCTTTCCAGGACTGGGGAATGGCAGCACCTTTGTCGATTGCAGTAAGCAAAGAGTGAATGAACTTCCCCCATTTCAGCTTGTCCGAGCGAAGCAAATCCCCAGGAATGCCATCAGGGCCAGCTGCTTTTTGGGGCACAATGGTACTAATTGCGTACTCCACCTCCTTAATTGTGAAGGGGGACTCATTTGGGTCACCTTCCAAGGCGTGAAAGTTGGATGTGGTTAGGGCGCTAGTCCCATGCTGGCTGGAATATAATTTTGAGAAGTGGTCAAACCAGGCTTGGCTAGTGATACTACATGTGATAAGATCACTATCTGGTCTATTTCTAGCTCTTATAGTGTCCCAGAAGCGCCTGGTAACCTTGCTAGAGCTAGCCTCTTTTAGGGTTTGCCAATACTCATGTTCCCACTCCTTTTTTGCATTTGCTAACACCTGCTTATACTCTTTCCTAGCAAACTGTATCAAGGATTGTGACTTGCCTTTGATAGCCTTAATCAGGGCTGACTTTTTATGACGGCAAGTAGGTGTAAACCAATCATGCACACCCTTTGGTTTCTGAATCCTTATAGGCTTACCCCCGGACACTTGCTTCAGGAATAGTTTCCCTACTGTCTTAATGGTTTCCTTGAACACGAGTGTTGCCCTACCCGGGACTAGGTGGGCTTGGAGGATAGTATCCATCTCCCTTTGCGAGGTTGTTAGTGCTATATCAATAGCTTTTAACTTGGGTTCGTCTAGGGCTACTTTACACCATTTGAGGCGTCTCCCACAATTGGATGGAAAAACTTTGGGGACAAACTCCAACTTATTGGGTGTTTTTCCATTAATTTTGCTTGGCCACAAACTTTTGAGAGTTTGTGAAAGCAGGTTGTGGTCACTATGTATAGTAGGTAGAACAGCCATATCCTTAACAAACTTCCATAACATAAAGTCAAGGAGGATATAGTCAATCCTTGACATGCAGTTCACCCTGTTAAAAGTATCGGCGCCCAAGGGGTCCGAAATAGTTCGACCATTTACAGCTCTTAGCCCATACTCCATGGTCAGTGCGTTTAGCTGAATCGCCCTTTGGGACCATCTTTTGATTGGTTCGATGGATAGCATGGGTATGCCCCTCCTTGCATCATCTTCACCTAGGTCTAGGATGTCCTCAGTCGCAAGGGGCTCGTATGTACAATTAAGGTCTCCTGCGATCAAAACTTGGCTGCCTTCGTTACAGTCATTGAGTTCACTTTAAGAGTGGTTACTGTCGGAGACATAGAGCCATTTTTTGTTCCCCTAGCATAGATGTTAAATAGTTCAATGGATTGCCCCCTATTAGAGCCCCTCAACGAGATTCTAAGAATATCCGGGGAGTTGCTCTGTTTTTGTATAATATGGCAGCCCAGGGAGATGCTTACCCATATAAGAAGCCCCCCCAAAGGGCGGCCCTTCCCTGTGATTGAGGTGTAGCAGGAAGGTAGAAGGTAACATAGCCAGCTCTGTGGAGGGGTTTCAGGCTCCATGTCTCTTGAAAAATGCAAATCCGGTGTGCTTCCACCATGGTATTCCAGTCTGGTAAGCCTAATTTTCTATGGATACCTGCTACATTCCAGCTAATAACCTTGAGTAGTTCAGTGTTGTCTGAGACGGGGATTATTGGAGAGTCCAGTCGTGCTCCAAGGGAATAGATTTCAGTTTCAATTGGCTCTGTGACTGAGATGAGCCCCGGGGATATGCCCAAATTTAGGGCATCTCTCTGGTTAGTTGGATGTGCTACTGGGGTCAGAGGATCACTGATAGGGTTATCTTGTGAATGAAATAAAGAGGAATCGATATGTCAATACCCTAAACCAGGACCGTAATATTCTCGCCTGTTGTTAAAGTTTAGGTTGGGGTGAATACAATGATCATTAGATGGCCCTCCCCAGGATAAGTATCCATGGTTCTGCCATAGGAGGGGAGGCGCTTGATGTTGCGGGTAAAAATACCCCAAACCAACTGCTCTTAATCCACTATTTCCAGGCCCGTTATAATGGTTGCAAATAAACTTTACGGCGCATGTATCCCGAAAATTAACCAGGATACAGTCGCCTGGGACATCGTTTGCTCTACTGCCCACCCAGCTAACTCTTCTAACAAGTAGAACTTTTCCATCAATTTGCCTCGGTAGAGGGTTATTGTTATTCAGCTAATATGTAGTTTTGTTTTTTAGTTCGGAATATGATTCCGTTTTGCCAGGCAGTAGCTTGGGAACTCCTGTTAAAACAACCACATAGGGCAGGCTTGCAGGAGGCAGGTCAATGTGAGGGGACCTAAGCTGTTCACTATCTGTGTCACCTGATCTTTTGATCGAATTTGTCCTCTCATTTACAATATTACTAGGAGTATTTCTATCTTTCTGAATTTGTGTGGATGTGACGCTATTGCCTTCCTTGCTGTCTGTGGTAGCTGCCTTTCTGAGGACATTTTTGTTACTTTGGGATTGGGAATTTTCACTTTCTCTGCGTCCCTTGTCCCTTTTTCTATTGGTGTTTTATTTGGTTTGCTTCCCTTTTTTGTGATAGATACTGGAGGATTGTTGCTACCTATTGTCCCAGAGGGACCTTTTTGGTTTGACGGAGCAATAGTCGGTGTCTACATCGGGGCTTGCAAATTTTTCTCCTTGGAGGAAAGCTATTTTTTGAGTGTAGTTTGATAAGTCCCTTTACCGAGAAAAAGTTATCAAGAGTCCCTTGTTCGAAGTTATCAAGTCTTTTTGACAATTCTTTTACCCTCTCGAGTACCGGCAATATTAGGGACTTCATAATCTTTTCAATGTGGGCAATGAGCGGGATATCTTTAGGAGGACTTGGTGAGCTTTCTAGGTTTGATGTTTCACGAGACAGTGGAATAGTGGTGACATTTGGAGATCCACTGTTGGTTTGGGCAGAAGGTTTTTGCAACAAGGCCTCCAATCGTTGCAAAAAGAGTTCTGCAGGTATGGGGCCATCAGTTTCAGCAAGTGCAGTTGCAGAGTCTGATGCATGGCTACTACTGCTCTTATTGTGTGATATTTTATGCTTTTCAGCCCTTTTATGTTTATTCTTCCTATTTTCTCCTACACTCATCTTTGAGCTTTTTTTCAGAGGGATTATCTCCAGAAGCAAGTTGGGACCTTAACCTGGCCAATTGTCCTCTAGTAATTACACGGGGACTGTTTGCGCCTTGGTCATCCTCAGAGATCGGGATCGGGCTTAAAGATCTTTCAAAGTTCTCACTGCTTATGTTATCATCTAGTTGGGATAGGGGGGTAATCGGGGTCTGAGACAGCCTGTCTTGCAGGGATACAGGTAGTGTCATGGTAGGCACGTTGCTGTTCAAAGAAGATAAAGCTTGAGCCGCTGCGACCCAGCGGATACCAGGAAGGGAGACAAAGGAAGGTGCCAAGATTGATTCTTGAGAATTGGTGGTAAACATTGATATATTAGAGGGTGACAGAGGAGGAGGAAAACCCACGGGCAGTGACATGCGACGTTCTGTGTTCTCAATGGCATTTGCAACCACCCCAATTGTTTTTTGCAGCATACGATCTATCGCAGTCAAAGTAGGAAGCTGAGGGTTGGTAGCTGCATTTTGTTTGGGTGCCGTGACAGATCTCAAGGTATTACGCCTTCCCATTCCTATACAGTTATAAAGTATAAGGTAGGAATCAGGGTACTGGACGAGAATTTAACACTTGTCAAAACTTCCCTATAAGCACACTGTGGCTCCCTAAGGGAGTGTAAATGTTCAGTAAGATATTACTATATACAATCAACCCTTAGATGGTAACTACTCACAGTTGTGTTAGCCACATATAACAGGTATTACAGACCATCCCATGTAGGCACTGGGGTGCAGGATCAAAAGATCAGGAGGGGTGACCCAGCCCAGCCTCTCCCGGCCACTAACGGTCACAAACGGTCCCGCCCTTGTCCCGTGCTTCTCCCGGGACGCTCCCGCGCAGCGGTTTGCTGTGCCTACTATATGGGGTGGGAAACGGTCAGGGGGCAGGGCAAGCAGGGAGAGTGGACCAGGTGCTGCAGGTTAGTCGGGCAGGGACTCCTGGGAGATGGAGTCCCTGCGGCACCGCTCGCAGCCCTGCTGCAAATTCAACCCACGCCTCAGTCGGCCTCAGCACCACAATTCCAGGTCCAAATGCAGGCTCCTGCTGATCAAGGTCCGCGAAGCGGGACCCGCGATGCGGGTCCGGCGAGCTGCAAACAAGTTCAGCAGCAGGCACATTAACAGCAAGCAGAGTTTCCAAGCGAACGGCTCCTCCCAGGGCAAGGTCCGTACAAACAGTGTCCCCCCACGGCAACGGGAACAGGGGTTTTTGCACCTTCGTGGACAGGGGGCGGGGCAAGCAGGGAGAGCGGACCAGGTGCTGCAGGTTAGCCAGGCAGGGACTCCTGGTAGATGGAGTCCCTGCGGCACCGCTCGCAGCCCTGCTGCAAATTCAGCCCACGCCTCAGTCGGCCTCAGCACCACAATCCCAGGTCCAAATGCAGGCTCCTGCTGATCAAGGTCCGCGAAGCGGGACCTGCGATGCGGGTCCGGCGAGCTGCAAACAAGTTCAGCAGCAGGCAGATTAACAGCAAGCAGAGTTTCCAAGCGAACGGCTCCTCCCAGGGCAAGGTCAGTACAAACAGTGTCCCACCACGGCAACAGGAACACGGGTTTTTGCACCTTCGTGGACAGGGGGCGGGGCAAGCAGGGAGAGCGGACCAGGTGCTGCAGGTTAGTCGGGCAGGGACTCCTGGGAGATGGAGTCCCTGCGGCACCGCTCGCAGCCCTGCTGCAAATTCAACCCACGCCTCAGTCAGCCTCAGCACCACAATCCCAGGTCAAATGCAGGCTCCTGCTGATCAAGGTCCGCGAAGCGGGACCCGTGATGCGGGTCCGGCGAGCTGCAAACAAGTTCAGCAGCAGGCAGATTAACAGCAAGCAGAGTTTCCAAGCGAACGGCTCCTCCCAGGGCAAGGCCAGTACAAATAGTGTCCCACCACAGCAACAGGAACAGGGGTTTTTGCACCTTCGTGGACAGGGGGCGGGGCAAGCAGGGAGAGCGGACCAGGTGCTGCAGGTTAGTCGGGCAGGGACTCCTGGGAGATGGAGTCCCTGCGGCACCGCTCGCAGCCCTGCTGCAAATTCAACCCACGCCTCAGTCAGCCTCAGCACCACAATCCCAGGTCCAAATGCAGGCTCCTGCTGATCAAGGTCCGCGAAGCGGGACCCGCGATGCGGGTCCGGCGAGCTGCAAACAAGTTCAGCAGCAGGCAGATTAACAGCAAGCAGAGTTTCCAAGCGAACGGCTCCTCCCAGGGCAAGGTCAGTACAAACAGTGTCCCACCACGGCAACAGGAACAGGGGTTTTTGCACCTTCGTGGACAGGGGGCGGGGCAAGCAGGGAGAGCGGACCAGGTGCTGCAGGTTAGTTGGGCAGGGACTCCCGGGAGATGGAGTCCCTGCGGCACCGCTCGCAGCCCTGCTGCAAATTCAACCCACTCCTTAGTCGGCCTCAGCACCAAAATCCCAGGTCCAAATGCAGGCTCCTGCTGATCAAGGTCCGCGAAGCGGGAACGGCGAAGTGGGTCCGGCGAGCTGCAAACAAGTTCAGCAGCAGGCAGATTAACAGCAAGCAGAGTTTCCAAGCGAACGGCTCCTCCCAGGGCAAGGTCAGTACAGGCTAGTGTAAAATTCTTTGTGTGTGTGTGCTGAGGCAGTGTCTCAGATGTGTAAGGGGGGCTGTCCACAGCTCCACCCCCATCCTTGCTAGGATGGGCCATCCTGCCAATGTCCAGTCCCTCTATTGTGTATTGATCTGGGAGGCATACACAAAGGCCAACTGCATCTAGTCATGTGAGCCAGGAACAGCCTGCAGGCACCAAATGGCTAGGACAAGAAAATTCCAACTTTCTAATAGTGGATCTTGTAGAATTGTGACTTAAAATCTAGCTTTATCAATAAAGAGGGTTTTGAATTACAATCCCTTAGACAACAAACATGTAATTTCCACCTGCTCCCAAACAAAACGTATATTTTAATAAATTTAATATGGTAGCTCAATGTTATCCTATGGGCAGGGCCAGACTGGGAACCCACAGCAGCCCTGGAAGTTTTTCAGACCAGCCTTCGTATGATGCATAGTGAGTGCAGAGAGTGAGCCTGACCACTACACAGGGGTGAGGGGGGTTCTCCTCCTAAAAAAGATTTCAGCAAAAAGGGCACATTCTACAACACATTGTTCATTATACATTCAATTGTACTAGCTCATAAAGCATAGTAAATAATAATCTTAAACTGCACCACGATTCACGGCAGACGAACGGCCCTGTGGCAGAGGGCTCGTGCGCGCTGGGCGCTACAATTCTATTTTAAAATACCTTCCTTGTGCTGACTGAAGAGCAGCTTTCTCGTCCCGCTGATTGCAAGCGCTGGACGCCATCTACTTTTTTTAAAAAACCCTCCTATCCCGCCCTGTTGGCTCCTTCCACCGCCCTCATCACGCGCCTATTTAGGCCACGCCCCTTTTTCTCTTGTGTGCAGACGAACGGCCCTGTGGCAGAGGGCTCGTGCGCGCTGGGCGCTACAATTCTATTTTAAAATACCTTCCTTGTGCTGACTGAAGAGCAGCTTTCTCGTCCCGCTGATTGCAAGCGTTGGACGCCATCTACTTTTTAAAAAAAAAACTCCTATCCCGCCATGTTGGCTCATCCCACCTCCCTCATCACGCGCCTATTTAGGCCACGCCCCTTTTTCTCTTGTGTGCAGACGAACGGCCCTGTGGCAGAGGGCTCGTGCGCGCTGGGCGCTACAATTCTATTTTAAAATACCTTCCTTGTGCTGACTGAAGAGCAGCTTTCTCGTCCCGCTGATTGCAAGCGCTGGACGCCATCTACTTTTTTAAAAAACCCCTCCTATCCCGCCCGGTTGGCTCCTCCCACCTCCCTCGTCACGCGCCTATTTAGGCCACGCCCCTTTTTCTCTTGTGTGCAGACGAACGGCCCTGTGGCAGAGGGCTCGTGCGCGCTGGGCGCTACAATTCTATTTTAAAATACCTTCCTTGTGCTGACTGAAGAGCAGCTTTCTCGTCCCGCTGATTGCAAGCGCTGGACGCCATCTACTTTTTTTAAAAAACCCTCCTATCCCGCCCTGTTGGCTCCTCCCACCTCCCTCATCACGCGCCTATTTAGGCCACGCCCCTTTTTCTCTTGTGTGCAGACGAACGGCCCTGGGGCAGAGGGCTCGTGCGCGCTGGGCGCTACAATTCTATTTTAAAATACCTTCCTTGTGCTGACTGAAGAGCAGCTTTCTCGTCCCGCTGATTGCAAGCGCTGGACGCCATCTACTTTTTTTAAAAAAACCTCCTATCCCGCCCTGTTGGCTCCTCCCACCTCCCTCATCACGCGCCTATTTAGGCCACGCCCCTTTTTCTCTTGTGTGCAGACGAACGGCCCTGTGGCAGAGGGCTCGTGCGCGCTGTGCGCTACAATTCTATTTTAAAATACCTTCCTTGTGCTGACTGAAGAGCAGCTTTCTCGTCCCGCTGATTGCAAGCGCTGGACGCCATCTACTTTTTAAAAAAAACCCTCCTATCCCGCCCTGTTGGCTCCTCCCACCTCCCTCATCACACGCCTATTTAAACGTCCCCTATGCGTCAGCGCAGCGGACGAGCGCAGCGGGAGCGCCGTAGACGCGCCGGAGTAGCGCCAGAGTTAAGCCCGTCTGCGCCCGTCCGGGGCCAGGGGCACGAGATGCTGCCAGTTTTATCGGCTACTCACCTTCCCATCTATGTCAGCTCTGGACCCCTGGTTCCCTTGACCCTGCCATCCTGACTCATCTTCAACATCTTGGTTTACTCACACTCCCATCTTTCCTCCCTCCTGGGATTGTATCACACCTAGCCTCGCTACCCCTCACACCTTTCCCCTCCCTTTCCCGACCCCCTGTCCCTCTGTTTAATACCTCGGCTGCCCTCCTGAACACTAGGTCCGCAGTCAATCACCAATATGAACTATTCAATTTCATCGAGTCCCATGAACCAGATCTCTTATTTTTAACCGAGACCTGGTTCAAAGCCGACTCCCTACCCAATGTACTTGCCGCCTTACCATCCTCGTACTCCGCCATTCGAGCGGATCGTCCAGGAGGCAAGCGGGGGGGAGGAGTGGCCCTAATAACCCGTACCGATCTTAACTTTCAAGCCCTCCCATCTTCCCCCATTCCTGATGTGACCACTTGGTAGCCCGTTCTACCTCCCATCGGGCTCCCCTCACCTTTGTTTTAATTTACCGTCCCCCCCAACCCACTCCCCTGTTTCTTTCCAGCATCCAGACCCTTCTGGCTACCCTGGTAATCAATAACTCTTCGGTATTGGTCTTAGGGGACCTCAACTTTTGGCCCAACGACCCTGCCGAAAGCCCACAATCCAAGGAATTTACCAATCTTATGAATAGTCTAAACTTTAGGTCACTGATCACCAGCCCTACTCACACTCACGGTCACACACTCGACCAAATCTGGTCACTCAACGTTCCGTCCACATCCCCCATTATATCTCCCTGCTCGTGGTCGGACCACTCCATTATCACGCTCTCCCTTGCCCTGGCGCCCATGGTCAAGCCCCCGCTCCCCAAAAACATCTGGGTCCGGAAATGGGGCAAAACAGACATGCCTTCTCTCTGTTCAGCCCTGGCTAAAACCCACCCTGATTTATCGGGTCTTCCAGCTACTTCTCAGTTGGCTGCTATTAATAACTGGCTTACCACGGCGTGCGACGAATTCGCTCCCTTAAGGCGGCTCACAGTTAAACGGGCCCACGCAGCAAACCGCTGGTTCTCACCGGACCTTAAGGAATTGAAACTAGCCGCAAGAAGGGCCGAGCGGGCTTGGAGAAGCACCTACAATCCCGCGCAAAAGGCAATTTATCTCTCTACCCTACAAACCTACAAAAAAGGCATTCTGGAAGCAAAAACTGCATACTACACCAATAGGATAATTACAGCAGAATCTCAAACTAAGGAAATTTTCTCCACCGTCCACGAACTCGCATCATCCAACAGAACCACGGCCACCACCCCCCCCTCCCAGTTCCTCTGTGACTCACTCAATGAGTTCTTCATAGACAAAGTGATTAAAATCAAACTCAATATTCCCTCGCCTTCCCCCACTTTTGCTACCCCGTCCCCACCTATTACCCTTGTTAAGTTAACTACTTTCCCACTGTTGACCAATGACACTCTCCTTCCCCTTCTCCACCGGGTCAAATCCGGTTCCCCTCTAGACTTTGCTCCTGCTCGCATTCTTAAAGAAATTTATTCAGTCTGTCCTACACCTTCTCTCACTCTTCTTAACGACTCACTCACACACGGCTCTGTTCCCAGTTCACACAAATCGGCGACTGTCATACCACTCTTAAAAAAACCAGACGCCGATTCATCGGCTCCTGCCAGTTATCGTCCCATTTCACTCCTGCCTTACCTTGCAAAAGTCCTAGAAACCCACATCACCACTACCTTAACCACACATATTGAGACAAATCATTGTCTCTCCCCCTGTCAAGCTGGTTTCCGACCCATGCACTCTACTGAGAAGGTGGTCGTCTCAGTAATGGACAAACTGCGTGGAGGTATTGACACCAACCTTCCGCAAGCCCTGATACTCCTAGACCTGTCCGCCGCTTTTGACACGGTGGACCATTCCATCCTTCTCCATCGTGTCAGGGCGGCGGGCATAGAAGGCCTGGCCTTTTCATGGCTTGAGTCCTTTCTTACGGGGAGAAGCCAAGCAGTACGCCTGGCCGGCTATGCTGCGGCCTCACGCAAAGTAGAGTGCGGGGTTCCCCAGGGCTCATCACTTTCCCCCCTCTTGTTTAATCTTTATATTTTTCCCCTCATTTTTATGTTACAGCAGCTGGAGGTCACTGTGTTTAACTACGCAGATGACCTCCAGCTAATCTTCAACCTATCCCACTCACCTTCATCTGCTTTGAACGTCCAGACAGTAATGACTTTCATTCACGATTGGATGAACTGCAACCACCTCAAGCTTAACCCAGACAAGACCGAGCTGGTCTTGACTGGAGGTGGTTGCAGCCCATGGTCCCTCTCCTTCTGGCCCCCTTCCCTTGGTGTCCCCCCACTCCCTGTGCCCAAGGTGAAAACCCTGGGGATCTACCTTAACTCCCAACTCACTGTCCATTCACAGGTTAGTTCCATAGTTTCCTCTTGTTTTTTTTCCCTTAGAATTATTAGGAAAGTTTCCCGTTTCTTTTCTACCCCTGCTCTAAAAATCATCGTGCTGGCCATGGTTCTGTCCCGTATAGACTATGGTAACATAGTCTATAATGGGGCCCCGGCCTATGCAATCCACCGCCTGCAACTGGTACAGAACCAGGCGGCTCGCCTGATCTATGGCCAGCCTAAATACCATCGGGCTACCCCACTGCTCAAAACCCTGCACTGGCTTCCAATAAAAGAACGCACCCTTTTCAAGCTCGGCTGCCTCACCTATCAAGCCAGATCAGGCACTGCCCCTGAGTTCATCTGCTCGGCCATTAGGCCCTATCTTCCCGGCAGAGAACTCCGCTCCACTTATTCGGCTCTTCTTGCTATTCCCCGCTATAAAAAACAGAAAGCGGGTGGATCCAGTTTTGCTGTCTTGGCTCCTACCTTCTGGAACTCCCTCCCTGTCACCCTGCGCACTTCTCCTTCCTACCTCCTGTTCCAGAAGAACCTTAAAACCTTCCTCTTCACGCAAGCCCATCTGACATAGACCCCTCTTGTCACCGCCGCCCACCGTCCGCTATTAGCGCCATGAAACCGCCTGGTAAACGAGCGCTGTATAAATGTTTTTAAATTCAAATTCAAAAATTCAACAATCTTTGTTTGGGCTCTTCAGTGATTCCCTCACTACCATCCTTCATCAGTCTCTCATCTCTCCATAGCCCCGCTCTCACAAGTATTTTATTTCATTTATAGCAGCTCTCATACCAGTGTCCAGTGTCAGAGCACTTCACATCACACACAAATAGAGACAGTGAATAATATGTGTATAGAAATGTTACAAAGACAAAGGGAAATACAAGGTGTAGGATTCACATGTTATCCCTACTGGTAAACATTTTTCAAAAGTGCTTAGTGTGGTAAAGCACAAACCCAGAATTCAGAACACAACACAGTGGTTAAGGTTAACTTTAATAATAAAAATGTATTTCTACCCAAACAAACTCTTTTTAGCAACATTAGGATAATGAAAGACTCAGAAAAAAAAAAATACTAACCTGTACCATGTAGGTTACCAGTCGCTTTTTGATGACACTTCATAGCTCACAGTGCTTGATTATTATTGTAACTTAAGAACTGCACAATAACAAAAGGGTCTCTGTGACAAAAGCAGTAACCCACTAAGCTATACACATGAAATACTGATCGGTGAGCTACATGTTATATGTCCTTTGCGGAAGGCATATTAACGCTCTGCGCTACCTTCTATGAGTCAAAACTGCCACGAGATAAAACTCCAATCTCTCTCCAGGAGGTACAGTAGGCACCATTTTTTATTTTTGGGGGGGGGGGATTTATATAGCACAAACTCGACCCGGAGGTATCAGAGCACTTTACATAAGCACCAATTACTTTACAGACGGACACATTATGGTAGGCACAGAGAGATTAAGTGATTTGCCCAGAATTACAGGATGTTGAGCGTCCCTGCCGAGACTCGATCCCGGTTCCCCAACTTCGAGATCCACCACTCTCGACATTAGGCTACATCCTCCCCCCTAAGTTATCTGGATAGTTTTATTGTTGCCTGAAAACTACTGGATATACAAGGAACTCTGCAACAGGTGCTTTCAAAATTGCTGCACAGCTACAAAAGCGACCACCAATCACATAATCGTTCCCTCACCCTCCAGCCTCCCAGCCTCTCGGGGAAACGCACATGTTTTCTCTTGACTCTATTGGTTCAAGAATGTGGAAAGTGGAAGAAAAGGAGTGTTTTATGGGGCTTTGTATGCGTTCCTTTATGTAATACGGTGGTGTTTATAAGACATGGTGAGATGTACTGTAAGATAAAAAGTAGGCAGTGTACCATACATACAAGGTACATCTAAAATACAATGAGCGGGAGGGCAGAAATTATTTCCAAACTTCCTTTGCAAAGATTTGTTATAGTTGTTATGGTCTGAGTGCACCTATTAAGTGCAATATGTTATCTGAATATCATGGCTTCTCTCACATGCTTTCTTGTATCATGCTCCTTTCTCTTAGTATAGGCCGCTCATTCGACTGGACTGTGTAAATCAATGTGGGATATCATGCACATTTGTGACTAAGTAGCACTAAGTGATAGTTGTCCATGCCCAGAATTTAGCAGAATCCGCACTCAATTGATGGAGGGTGGATGCTAAGCAGGCAGTAATGAACTTTGCTCGCATTTTAGCACTAACGCTAAAAAAGGCATGTATAGTATAGACATCTTTCTCAGAGGTGCAAAAAAAATCCACACACACATATTGTGATCAACAAAGATATTAAGCACCTTTTACACATTTCTTATGATGTTTTGTCCTCATTAGGTTATGAAGGAGTTGGTATTAATTGAAATAGAGTGGCATAGATAGATATCAATCTGTATATCCCAGGAGATGATTTTAGGTGCCAATAACACCCCCATTTCACAATATTTTATTTTCTGTGTTATCTAGGAACTGGAAGAATTCATTGCAACTTCAGGAGACGCTGGTTTCATCGTAGTTTCACTGGGATCAATGGTGTCATCACTCAGTAGATCTGAACTGCTGGAAGAGATGAACGCAGGATTTGCTCTCATGCCCCAAAAAGTGATCTGGAAGTACCAACAATCCAAATGGCCCACCGAGCTCAAATTGGCACAGAATGTCAGAATATTAGACTGGCTGCCCCAGAATGACCTATTAGGTAAGACAACATTGACTTAATGAGCATAATTAACAGTGCCCCCAACAGGTTTTGTTTACATTATTTTCGCAGGCTCTGTTTACATAAATAACCACTTTGTATAATTCCCCTTAAAATCATCAGAATGTTATAGTTATGTTCCAAAACATAGTACCTATTCTCATTCACAAGTTATTGTGAGCTGGGTAAAACTCTCACGGCCTGACACATAGCAAACTAGATGATGAATGCTGTAATTGATGATATCACTGTTGACATTACACAAGACATCACCCTTGCCTCATCAATGACATCAGTGATGCTACCAAGCACCTCCCTTCGGACAGATCCTGCTCTCCTGCATTGAAGCACCATTGGGCATGGCCTTCGGCTGCACCCAGAAATCTCTGGTGCCAGGCTTGGTCTTCGGCTCGGTGCTGTGCCCATCAAACATGCCGCAAGAGCTGCTGGGCACAGCCCTTAGCCCTGAGCACTGTGCCCAGGGTGCCTGAGCTTTCGGAGGCCTTCTGCTCAGCACCCCTTCTCGCAGAGCTTGCATGGTTTTCTGCCTTTAAATGTTCTATGGATGGGGTACAACTGTCAGTAACTCGATATTCTTTTGTAAAGATGATAGAGAGGAAAGGCTGATGTAGTCACCACTAGAAACACAGTCAGTCAGTCAGTCATAGTTTATTGTATGATTAGTTAAAATCTTTACAATTCCCTCCAATAGGAATAAAAACATATAAAAGAGTTTCATTACATTCACAATATA
The DNA here is from genome assembly GCF_964261635.1 of Lissotriton helveticus. Taxonomy (NCBI): domain Eukaryota; kingdom Metazoa; phylum Chordata; class Amphibia; order Caudata; family Salamandridae; genus Lissotriton; species Lissotriton helveticus. Next base: position 348,020,755 of record NC_136059.1, read on the forward strand.
AAACCAGAAGACATTAACACAATCCCGTTAGTTATTTGGCAAAGTGCAAGTGCTTATCTTTCTATTCAAATTGTTAAGAACACGTTTGTTGAGATACCTGGTTACAATATCATTTTCCTAGCTAAAACCCTGATAGCGCTTTAACTTGCTATGGAATAATCTCTCCCACTCTGCTGAATGGAAAGCACAAAAGACAGACTATCAGTTAGTCTGCACGGTATGACATCATAATGGGTGCTACAATTTAAAACTAGAACAGCCTAATTAAAAAATAGAGAACCCTAAAAGGAGGCAAATTCTTTTTAGGAAAGCACGATTTTTCAGAAAAGTATAATGTTTTGGTCCATCTTAAGGAGCCTACAACTAGAAAGGGTCTCTTAATGATTTTACATTCAATCCATTAATTACATTGATGGGTCAACTGTGGCCTTGCCGTGCAGGTAATACTTATTTAGTTTACTCCCCATCGGCTTGCCGTAAGAGTCTTCACTAGAAACATGTATCCTCATAGTTATTGGTTGTTCTTAGCAGGTTGCAGCCCCCTTTCTACATATGGGTGTCCTTCTATTTGTTACTTCATTAGTAATGTCAGTTAAGAAGTCAGTGGTACTCAGAAATATGATGTCACTCGTGATGTCATTTATGGTTTAATTTGTCATGTAATTTGTGACATCATGTGTATAATCATTAGCACTACAGTGGGGGGAGTTATACTTGGTAGCTAACTATAAGCAGTGAATGTTAATGGCTTGTAGTTGTTTAATTGGAACCATAATGTCCATCCATATGAAGCATTTAGGGAAATGTTTTGGACTTTGTGATGTGAGCAAAAAGATGCACAATGTTAGTAGCAAACAGTTTTCAGTGACTTTCTTTGGTTTTGTTATGGTTTATGTTTCCTCTTGCCAAGAGACCCATGGGCACTGGTCATGTTGCATAGCAACCCCAGCACTCACCCCCCACTCCAGACACAACATTTGGCTGTTGGTGCAGAGAATCAAATCCATGCTCATTTCATTGAACTCTCACTCATGCTTTAAAACGTATGGAGCTGCGTGCTGCACAGGCACTGGAACTGGCTTGGTGCCCCTCAGAGCTATTAAGCGCAATATAAATGTGATTACAATACCATATAATTCAACCCCAGGCCATTATCTTATTTGAAAACTTTGCAATGGGGTCGTTTCTTTAGAAATCCTTTGTGAATGAACCACCCTCCTATTGCCCAAGAAGGGCATTTATCTACAGTCTTCAGAATTGAAAGTACCTACTGACTGCTCACTTAACAACTTGAAAGCACTCATACTTCTCTGCTAATGGCTGGAAAAGTTCAAATTTTCATTCTGTGAGTAAGAACGTTTCGCAAGTCATGATGTCTGTATCATAATTTCAAATGGAAGAGGGAGGGGTGGGGAAGAGAAAGATGTAACTCACAGAAAAGTTTTCTAAAACATTCACACAGGGTGAGGGAGCATACGTGGAGAACGAAAATAGCCTGAGTTGTGCAAAAATGAGGAGGTCAAGATTTGAGGGGTGGTAGTGAAAACCCTGGCTTAATTTAAGGAAGTTAAATGTTAATTAACATTCTTTCATGGAATGTGAACGGCCTTAGAGTTAAGAGTCGTACGCTGAAAATCATGGAGTATTTAAAAACAATAGATAGTGAAATTATAATACTACAGGAAACTCATCTATTAAAGGAGGAATGGGCGGAAATTATCAAGAAGCAAAGGTGGGTGGATACATATGTGTGTAACGAGCAAGTATGCTGCGTCAAGGGGGTGGCTATCCTTTTTAAAACATCACTTAGAGCCAGGATAGAATCAGTTATTACAGACACAAAAGGGAGATGGTCTATTGTAAAAGTTAGAATGCATAACAAAACAGATATTTTAGCAGGATATTACGGCCCTAACGTGGATGAACCTGCACCCCTACAGATGTTGTATACACACCTTTTAGAAGTCTCAGCTATGATAATTTTGGGGGGAGATTTTAATCTACTAATAAACCCTAGAGAGGATAAACTACCCATTAGAAAGTCATCAATACACCTAGAATGAGAGGGTGCTTAAAACTCAAAATCAAGTATTTGGGGTTAGTCGACGTTTGGAAAGCAAAGGGAGACAAAACACATCGATATACATTCCAAAATAAAAAGCACGGCCACGCTTCCAGGATAGACTTTTTTCTAGTAGACAGGGACCTGGTTAATAATATTAAGAAGGTAGAGCACCTACTTTCACACCTGTCCGATCATTCTGCAGTCCGTTTGCAGATAGAGATTGAGAATAACCATTTAACCCAGAGATGGAAGTAGATCGAACTACATTAGCAGATTCACAAGACAAGGAAAAGCTGAAAGCAGATTCTGAACAATTTTTCTTACTAAATAGAGATGGAACCACTCGCATGTAACGCATATAAAGCTGTCATTAGGGGAAAACTACTTAGTTTAGCGACTCTCAAGCTCAAGAGCACAAGGAATACCATTAGCCAACTAGAAAAAAGAAATACAAAGTCTAGATACCGCAATAGCGAGGGGTATAAACATACACAAAGTTAACAAATTAACAAAAGAAATAAAGGGGAAGTAAGAGGCACTGTCTGACATCTTAGACTCCATGGTTAGATGTAAATGGGAAGCAAGTAAGCTTTCCTATTGTGAGTACGGTGAGCGTTGCGGTAAAATGCGTGCCTGAAAAATTAAGACGGACCAAATCCGGAATAAGATCTCAACCACCCAGGTTGAAAGCCAGAGTGACCCTAGCACTGAGGATTCCAAGATTGAAAAGACATTCTCAATAGATCAACTATTAAAACCAGGGAAAGATCCAAAAAGATGTGATTCATACAGACCTATATCACTTTTAAATAGCGATTATAAAATCTATACCCTAATCTTGGCAAAGAGGCTGAGCACCTAATACATCAAGATCAAAAAAGCTTCATTAAAGGTAGACAGATACAAGAATTGACACATGAGATGATTGGTGCAATTAATGTGGCAATACATGAGAAGATACCCCTTTGACCTATCTCCTTCAATGCAGCTAAAGCCTTCAATAGTGTTAGTTGGCCGTTCTTACATGCAGTATTGGGAAAATATGACCTGGGGAAAACTTTCCTGGGGGCCGTAAAATCTTTATATAAAAACCTAACTGCTAGGGTTTTGATAAATGGCAACCTCTCAGAGAAGATAAACATCAAGGGCCCAATTCACAGAACTAATCTGAGACAAAATCCTCAACACACTACTTTTGGTATTCACAGAAGGCATTTAGTAGTAGTAAAGTTAGTATTTTGTCTTAAGTTAGGATTGTGTCTTAAGTTAGGATTTTGTCTTAAATTCGTATTTAATCTTAAATTAGGATTTTGTCTTAAATTAGCATTTTGTCTTAAATTAGGATCTTAAGTTAGGATTTTGTCTTGTTAGGATTTTGTATTAAGTTAGGATTTAGTCTTAAATTAGGATTTTGTCTTAAGACCAAAACTTAAAACAAAATCCTAATTTAAGACAAAATATTAATTTAAGACAAGAATCTAACTTAAGACAACATCCTAACTTAAGACAAAATACTAACTTTACCACTACTAAATGCCTTCTGTGAATACCAAAAGTAGTAAGTTTAGGATTTTGTCTCAGATTAGCTCTGTGAATCGGGCCCACAGAAGTGAATTAAAAAAAAAGTTCATTCACTGGTCATCTAAAAGGGACATAGGAGAACAATTAGGGAAGGGAAAACAGAGGTAAATCGAGGGTGCTGACAATGACAACAAAAATGACATAGGTGAAGGATCTTATACAGATGCAAACTAGTACGAAAAGTGTGGGAGTCAAAAGAAACGATGCTGCCAGACAATAGTCTGTGGATCACATGAAAGTTTATAAGGTACTGCCTCATATGACCTGGAAATCAAATACCAGTCCTGTGTGTTTTAGACCTAACCCAGGACGTTTCTGTACTCTGTGATTGTAGTTCGCACTTTCTCCATGTGCAATGTTTCCTAACTCCTTAACTCTTTTTGTGAGGTGTTTCCCACCAATCCGACACTATCTCAGAATTCTCTGGCTCCTAACCTCCTATAAAGAAGGGTGGTTTGCCACTCTTGTTTCCAAGGAGCAGGCGAAATTTAGCTTTAAGTTACCCAATTCTTGTTTGATTCTCTTTTAGTTCACTCTAGAATTAACCCCTACATTCAAGGTCATTAACAGGGTTAGAATAATTTGAACTGCATGCAGAAAACAAAGGGGCATATTTACAAAGTAAGTGGCGAGGCATGTCGTTAAGCCTAGAAGGCTAACTACACACTCCGTTACTTTAGAAAAGCAGGGCAGCACCACATTTACCAGAATATGGCGAGGCTCTGCATTTCCCCTTGTGCTGGCACAAAATTTAGCTGCCTAGCACCAATGCAGGCACCCTTGCACTATAGTGCAAAGGTGCCTGTGTTGCCTGTTTTGAACGGATTGATTGTTTATGGGCAGGAAGGTGTACCTTCCTGCCCATAAACAATCTTTAAAGGGCGTTTTGTAACTTATATTTGTGCTGCTCAATGCAGCACACATAGAAGTTGCAAAGCTGATTCTTTCAAATGATTGTTTATGTGCACGAAAGGATACCTTCCTGCACATAAACAATCATTGTTCAACACATAAAACTTGGGGGTCTGATAAGAGAGTTAGATAAATACTCTCATCTCTTAAGGCTCTAAGCCCTACAGGTGCTCGTTGAAAAACTTACAGAGTCCTACGTCAAATATAATATACTGCCCAACGCATTTTCCTCCCAGCAAAAGTGGGTGAGACCCAAGGTCCACAGATGGATTCCCATCAATGTCTTGTAAGTGATCTTATAGTCTTCTCATTTGTGAAAATATTTTCTAAGAACAGAGGCCCTGATGAAGCCATAGGAGGTGGTTTGTTCCCCACTTTTGGCAGAAACATGTCTGCCCACTTGCAGCTATTTGTTTAAACTGCATCGTTTTGCACTGTTCTGTTTTTTTTAAACGAAAGAAACATACAGTTATTAAAGTTTTTCACTGTATGTTCTCTATTCTAATTTTAATCTCATACCTTTTTCACTTTGTTTCACTGCACTTTAATCCCATTGAGTGATCCCAAGCATGGTCTACCGAGTGATAGCGGGCTCTGTTCCCTGTCCTTGAAGGTGGGGTGTAAAGTATCTCAATGATCTAGAGATGCCCCATCCCAACCTTTTGGATGACCAAATGAGAAGACTATAAGATCACTTACAAGAGGAATCCATCTCTGGACCTTGGGTCTCACCCACTTTTGCTGGGAAGAAAATGCGTTGGGCAGTATATTATATTTGATGTATGACTCTGTACGTTTTTCAACGAGCACCTGTAGGGCTTAGAGCCTTAAGAGATGAGAGTATTTATCTAACACTCTTATCAGACCCCCAAGTTTTATGTGTTGAACAGTATGTTTAATAGGGGATGATAGCTTGGGCAGGTCTTAAAAATTCCCTCAGACCCTACACTACCTGTTTTGTGATTATCCATAAACAATTATTGGCATTTTGCTTTTTCCATGTGTGCTACAGAACATACAAAAATTAGGAGAAATTAAACATTTCTCCTCCTGCACTAGGGTAAGACCTGGTTTTTCCTAGGTCTTAATTTTACTGCTGCCCCATACTGAGTTCCTTAACTTTATAGATCAAAAAGTAGGCAATGAATGGTCCTGGGGTTGTTGCCTCTTTCAGAGTGATCTAAAGGCACTCATTGCGCTCTTGCAATATGTTACTGCTACCTACTTTTACTCCACCCAATTATTCACCCATATTTTCCATCAATAGTTCGGCATACCAGGTTGTCATTTTTACCACGCTTGTCTCAGTACCTTCCTGTACTCATATATTATCCTTATATTGAAAGACCTGATATATTTTTGAGGTCCTCACATTTGCAAGTTGAGAAATCCATCTGAACGTCAGAGTTGGCCGCTCTTGCTTTTGCTTGCTTTTCTAATCAGGATAGTCTTGTAACCATTGCCTTGTGCCTGTCCTTGAATGACTCCAGCTGCACATCTAAGTCCTCCACTTTTTATGCCAGTGCATCTATCATGGAACCTTGCTCTACTATCATATTTATAATGCCTTTGATTTCTATCAGGGTACATTTAAACATGAACTTAGTGTAGACAATACTGCTCTTGACAGTTGGAATAATCTGCCTTGACAGGGAACTGAACTTTATAGTCTATGCTTACCCAACTGAGACTTGTACTTTACAGTTGAGAGATGGATTGAGTCTGCTATATTTATTAGAAAATAAAACTTGTATATCTTTAACACAATTTACTCCTAAGGCTTAAGAATTGATTGCACATATTAAGGCTTCTCAGGGATAGTCAGCCCTGTAAATGTTTTTTTAAGAATGCTGTTGATCGTCTGAGGGGATTCACTTTCTGCCTTGTAGGTGATTTGAGAGGTGATCTCCCTTAGGCCCCAGACTTTTTTGGAACGCTCTAGGGTCACCCTCTCTCATTTGCTCTTGTACTTGCAATTGCCAGGCTTTTTTATTTGATTCCTCCCTAATTTGCAGTAATTGCTGGTGCTTCCGCAACTTACATAGTGAGTTGCATTGATGAAGAGTTGATGGAAGAAGACGCTGCAAGAGTTCTGCAAGACATCTGCATCTTGTCTACTTCAGAAAGGGATTGGTTTTAATTGTTACTCATTCCTTTCTTCTCAGTATTTAACAAGATAATGTGTCTTCTACTTTTCTACCTGCCTGTGTGGGATCTTGCTCAGCCTCCATAATGTTTCTTCTGCCGTGTGTAATTTCTTGAGTGTCTCTTATGTCAGAGACTTCATGGGCGAGATCCAATCTATTTGAGTTGACTGATGTGGTATACTACTGCTAGATTACTAATGTGTACCATTAGTCCCCTGCCATGGACTCCTCCCACTCTGACTCCTTTCAGAGCTACATGTGATGACTTAAGGCTTTTGGCTACTCATTTACTGATTATCTCCTTTTTTGAGTTAGTATCCACCATATAACGTTACGAAACAAGACAGAGACAGAAACACAAGAGCTGGAATAGGAGCAATGTGCCCAAACGACTGCTGACCTCAACCACGTCTTGTACTGGTCTTAACCACTTGTATTTTTAAATTGCTAATAGTATATGTCTAAATAAGCCCCCTTTGCCAATGCTATATAATGAAGTTCCGCTTAATCAGTTAATTGGTAATTCAGTTTTAGTTGCTTTGCCTCCTCATTGCCACCAGTCACAGCTCATGCCTTTGTAAATCTCGTATAAGCTTGTGAATTAATATATTTTTCCTTCAGTTATGTTGTCCCTTACCATTGTAAAGTGGTTAAAAAGTCATTTCAATGAATTCCACATACTTTGTTGCAGCTCACCTCCTTGTTCCATGTCCTGTGGTACTTTTTTTCATGCTGCTTAGTTGCAGTTTCAATAGATTGAGTGCCTGGCAATAATAATGTATCCACATACAATGAAAAGTACAATACAATGCATACTTCTCCCAGTGTATTTACTTGCAATCGAATCCCTAGAGCCTGACTGGGAGATGCCATTGGCATCTTCTTTCTTCTCGCCCTAAACTTCCAAGAATCCTCTAGGAAGGATTCCTGAGAATTACATCCGCCCAAACTAAGATGGCTACCTTTCTATTGTTGCTCTTAGGATATTTACAATATGTTCTCGCCGCACCACTTATTGGGGTAATTTTTGTTTTTAAAGGTATAAAAGAGGTTAGATTCTTCTTACGCCTCACTTCACAATTCTTCTCTACTGTTGGAGTGTTTCCTTGCTCCTGCCTACTCCTAGAATCATTGTCTTCCTTGTCTAGTGGTTTCAATAATGTTCTTTGCTGCCTTCTCTAGTCTCCTGGGTTTCTCTTCATTCCCCCTTGTCATCATGGAGCCATATTAACATAGTTTGAGGTATTTTGCCTTTAGGCTTTTATCTCCCTGGGGCTCCTTATGTGGCGGGACTATCTAGTTATGCACTTTAAGTGTCACCGACATCGTGGCTACTGGAAGTGGTTGCTCTTACCGCTGGCAGACCAAGACTATTAAAAACTGGGCTACAAGATCTTTCCACCATACCGAGCCTACCGTCAAATGTTCTCCTCCTGAGAGACCTGACAATATACCCTTTCTTGCACAAGGTAAGCACCAAGTAGTGCTGCTACTGTGGTGAGTTTCAGCCACTTTCAAAGGTCCAGTAACCTACTCAGAGTTTCACGCCTCCACAGCTCAATTAGGGTCTTCCTGTCACGTTCATAAAAATGCTGACATGTTCCTAGAGCTGAAACCCAGACTAATTGGCATGGGGCCCCATGTTCATTACTCCTTGAGTTGTCAGAGGTAGGTTGGAGTGTCAGTGGAGGTTAGGCAGGGCACTGTCTCGCAGCCTCGTTACTGGCCAACATTGTACTATGGAAAATTGTGTATGGAAACACCATTCTATGTGTAATTGAGAAGAGCAGAACTCCACCCAGGCCATATTTAATTATTGTTCTTATTTCCCCCATCCCATTTTCATGGTGTTGCTAACACCTTGAAAAACTGTATTATATTGTCTATCATACAAAGGGCCTCGCTTAGTGTTGGGTGCCAACTGAAAGAGCCATTACTTCCCCAGCAGGAGAGATGGTTCTGCTGTAGGATCCTCTATAATTTAGTTGCAAAGTCAATCAACTGATATTGGGTTTTCCATGTGTTTCTACGCTTGCAAATCCCACACACGAATCGTCGCCTAAAAATGTGAAAAACCTGGATCCTGAGTAGAGCACCTGTGAGGAACATGGCATTTCCCTTTGGCAACAGAAAGATAACATTAAACAGCTTCCTGATTTGCAGTTTCTCATCTGATATCTTTGTTACAAAAAATTATGACAATAATAAAACGCTTTCTACCGTACACCTGATTAAACATATGATCTAGTATTTCTTAAGTCTGCTGTCTTGCATGTGATAATTTAAAATAAAACAGTAAATGTGGCATCTTTGAATTAATTGTATAGGGCACCCTAAGGTTCGGCTAATGGTTACCCATGGTGGAATGAACAGTTTGATGGAATCCATTTATCACGGCGTTCCTGTTTTGGGGATTCCCCTCTTTGGAGATCAGTTTGACAATATAGTTAGAGCCGTGGCAAAACAAATCGGTATTGCAATTCCTGCAGAGCAGCTTACCATGAAGAGATTTGCGATGTCAATGAAGCAACTCATAGAAGATCCAAGGTATGTCAAATGTGTTACAGATTGTAGTGCTCAGACCTACATTGCTGTTTGATAATTCAGAATGCATTCTACAGTTTGTCCACGAAACAAATAATATTAGATAATATAATTTATCAGCAATAATTCCATATATTTACTCAACAGAGATATATAGCTCATTTAGACGGATGCAGGAGATATTGCCTTTTTTTCCGACCATTTGACATAGATTACAGGGAACATTACCTAGCCTGGGTGAATTTGTTGATGAACATAAATGTGGGTGTGAGCTTGGAAATGCCTTTGTGGGGATTGTCTTTCCTGACCACATCTAAACCTCTCAATGGGCCCTGAGGAAACACAGGCATTCCAATGTACCAGTCACAGTGGAAAAAACAGACATGCTGTTTATCATAAATCTCCACTGAACTTACACAGAGGGAATTCATATAAGGAACACAACATTAACTGACAGGGAAAGGCGTTTAAGGGAGTTCAATTCACCCTTTCGCCTTAGAGAGCACACAAGGAAATGTTAAAGAGCATGAATGGGGTTTTTATTAGAAATCATTCAAGTGGAGAGTATATACAAAATCTTACACCGATAATGAAAGCATTGTGATGATTACAAATTAACACAGTTTTTGAGTTTTTTAAATTCCCTTCCTACTAGGTTCTGGCTCATAATCATTAGCACTGAAGGGGCTGTAACCGTGATGGGTGCATCATATTTGTTGCATAGCTGAAACATTAAATAAAGCAGTTAGTTGCCCATTAGGACACATTTTGTTTATGGGCATCCATTGTGTTTCCAGTCTGAAACCTTGGTGTGAAAATAGAAAGCACCCTAGATGTGTCTATGGCTAGGTTCTTTTAAGAGCTCTCAAGTTTCAATATTGATTACCCATAGGTGGGTGACATTTGCCAAGGAACACAGTGCCACCCTGCTATTAATATACACATAAAAGGTGCCTTGTAACATCTTAAAATGGTCCGATTTAGGAGCAAAAAACCATGAGATCAATAAATCTTCCCTGAAAATCTCAGTTATTTCTGAATAGAGATGGCGGAAGGTACAAGTGTTAATAAGCAGGCCAACAAGATCCTTAGGTGAGATCTATGTATACCAGGAAATGGCACAAAGAAATGGACATTGTTGATGAGTCTTGTACGTGCTGTCGAGGGGGCCTTAATCTCTCATCTGTGTACTGTTCTTTTGTCCATTTTACGAACTGGCTTGAACCAAATGGAAATGCTGTAGTCCTTGCAATTTTTCACAATAGGACACACCTAACCCTGCACTCCCAAAAGACAAGGCGATAAAACAAGACCCGGCACTCTCTTGAGGTGAGGCAAGAAAACAAATTCAGGTGCATTTAAAGTGAAACACATGTTTATTAATTCAATATTTTAGAAATCAAGGCAAAATATATCAGTGAATGCAGACTCCCACATATCAAGTAACTCAAGTGCTAAACCAGAACAAAATGTAGCATATATACATGTACCAAAGAGCAAAGAAACATAGAAATTATGTACACAAAGTAGGGAATACCTCACTAATCGATCTTGCAACATCCTTGCCAATTCAAGCTGGAGAAGCCCTTCAACAGCCCAGGAAGGAGTTCGATCGGGACCCAAGTTCCATCTGTTTCACAGCAGTGCGTCTACTCTTTGAATGAGATTCTACCTGCCACCCCCCCCCTGAAGACCTCCAGCTTTAACACCTTAACTCAACGTGAGGCGAAGGGTCTAGAAGCCTTGCCCCCTTTCTTCTGTTGGAAAAAAACGATCTGACCGTACTGGTTTGTGTTAAGGTCAAGATAGAAGCTGGCTAGGCTCCTGTATTTAGACTCCGAGACAGAGCTGTACATTCCACACATTCCCTGAAAGGTACCAAGCACACATCCCACACAACATGTTCCAGTTCACTCTGATCGGTGAGGTGAAAAACAAGTAAAGAGCGAAAACATGCCCTCCCCACTTTGCAGCTGCGTGCGAGCACAGAAAATGGAGTATGTTACACAAGATGGAGTCAATTATGCTTAATTGAGCCAATGGTCAATATATCATTCTTACTATCAGTACATTCCACCCTTTGACCATTCATAACATATCAGTCTAAGATCTACTGCTTTAGGTGGAAGCATAGATAAGTGATTAGGTACACACTGGATACAACAACATAATGACCTCAAGATACATATTGTTAATGCTATTCCACCTAGAACAAGCGAAGTGTATCAAAATCCGGCAACCACCCAAACAACCAATCCCACCATCCTTTTTCTACATCCTGCTTGACATCTGTAGCTAACTTGTGTAAAGCTTCAATGTGGGATTGAATTGATTTAGAATGATCTGAAAGATTAAAGTAACGAATTTCCTCAAAGTCTGAACATCCATGATCATGTTTCAAGAGTAATAAATCAATTGCGGCTCTGTTATGTAATATAACTTTTCTTGCCCCAGCACATCTAATAATAATTCTGCTAAAGCAACTGATGTATGATTAATAGTTTTTCACCATCAAACATGCTAATTTACTAACAGCCCTAGAATTATAAATGGTTAGGCCTGGAATTCCTACTATTGAAGCAGCTAAACTAATATATTCAGACTTAGATAATAAATGAATTTCCGAATCACAATGTGCACTGAGTTGAACAGCTTCTCTCGTATACCGGACACATGATGATGGATCTAATGGGAACATCATGAGGCCTAAACTGCTGGAATATACGTATATATAACATTACCACATGAGAATAACCATCCAACAGGCAATTTAACATGCCTGAAATGACTGGCAGCAGATACTACATTTTTGCGCATTATGTTGTTTTGCACATTTTTGCATGTACTTTCATTTCTAATTTTGCATAGAGTTTGTTGTTCCCACATCATTTTTGATTCAGTTCTTTCAAGTCGTATTTGAGCACATTTACCAATGGTAATGGGTTCACAACTCAAATTATAGCAAATGTCGCCTTCAGAGATGTTGAACGTTATCACTTGTGTTAGATTTTTCCAATCATCATCAGTAGTTTCTGGACAAAATCGGCCAAACTCATAGGGTGACAAGTGAGTATTCACACCATATTCCTCCACTGCCTCGTCTGCATTTGTGACATTGAATGTCTGCCACAGCACATTGTAAATAACACAAAAGGGGAGAGAGAGTTTCAAGAGGGATTCGTTCTCCCTAATGATATATGTATAAACAAGAAGAATCCACTATTATAATGGAGGGGTTTCCCTACAATGTTTGGGAGCACCCAGTGGTGGTAAAATACCCCTCACACACCAAAAGGACCCTTGGTGTCATGCTTCATCATTGGGGTCTTCGCACCCCTCTACGGGATGCGGCGTGCTGCGACCTACGATTACGCGAGAGCACTTTATAAAAGACTATGTGTGGTGTGTGTGAGGGTTTATGTTCTTATGTGCGTGAGTGGTGAGGTTATCGACGAGTGATGTTTAAAAAGGGCCTGGTTCGTGGGGTAGACGCAAAAATAATTTTAATGGGCCCCCGGGCTAGCACTGTCAAAAAGGGGAAAGAAGCGGAGGTGTGTTATGCAGGTGAATGTGCATCACCTCCTGTGTGTGTGTGTCAACATGTTTCGGAGTCGGAACTCCTTCTTCAGGACGGGGTACACAAATCCCCACCTTACTCACGTTTCTCTACTCTTTAAAAAAAGTGTCAGGCCGAGTCAGCAGTGCTGTTGATTTGCGCAGTCGGCTGGCCACTTCAGAGTAAGGGGCACAAGGTCCCTCCTGACCCCACTCGAACACGACTAAACACACTCCAGTGAGTGCAAGTAGAGCACAGACACGCCATGCTGTGATCTAAAAGATCAGAGAACAAACAAGTATTATTCATTCTCACAAGTAACATTTTTCAGCAGGCACATGTTCCTATTTTTCCTGCCCTCGCTTCATGATTAACAGGACATTGTCCTTTCCTGTTGCAATAACCTCTGCCTGTTCTGGGGAACTATTTAGAGATTCTACCCACACCTTGGCTCCTGGATTCTAGTCAGTAGAGCTAGACCCTCCTTCCCCAGGCACAGTGAGAAGGGCTGGGGCAGTCCCCTTCTTGACTATCTCTCCGTATACTGGCATGATCACTATTTGAGCAACTCTCAAGGTTGTCTGTCTCCAGGTTGTATTATCAATTCAGCATCTTTTCTATTCAGTAGGATGACCTTGATTTCACCTTAATAGTCTGCACAATGACCCCTGCCAGCACTTGATTGTGCTTTAGAGCCAATCCAGATCGATCAATCAGGCCAAAGTGCTCTGGGGTAATCAGAATTCCCACTCCTGTCTCAAGGAGTGCTAAATCTCTTGGTTTGAGTCTGTGCAGTTTCAAAGCATGCAGATCAAGACCTGCAGCCTCTGTTGTCGCCCGGTATGGAGCCAAAGCTCCAGGAGCTGTCTCGCAATAGAGAATGGTATTAATGGCTACATAATGTTGAATCTGCAAGGCTGGGGTTAACATTCGCATCAAAGGGGTTTCTGCATTTGATATGGGTCTATTGTTCAATATTTGCAGTGCCTCATTTAAATGATCTCTCCAATTTTTCAGTGACCCATCAGACAACTTTCTCAATTGATTTTTCAACAATCCATTCATGGGTAATACGGAATATGAAAGACCCACTCAATGTTGTGTTGTACACAATAATCCTGCACCAAGTTGCCTTTGAAATGAGACACATTGTCACTTTGAATCTGTAATGGAATTCCATAATATAAGATCAGCAAGTCTAACGTTTTCAATGTGTTCAACTGAGCAGCACGTTTACATGGAAATGCTATCAAATATCCAGAGTCCGTGCACACATATTGACATCCTCCATTAGTTGTCAGGGGCCCAAAGTAATCAATTTGCCTAGCTGGCCTCTCCCTATCTGTGGGACTGGTCTATGTTGGGTATGCTGACAAATAGGACATTGTGAGATCGCAGTTTTAATCAGATCTAGGGGATTGTGTATACCTCTATTCTTTGTCCACCTGCTAGTAATCTTTTCTCCACAGTATCCGCTCTTCTGATGTGGCCATTTCACAATCCCAACCAGGTCAGAATCTTGCGTTGCCACCTCGGCCTCCGAAATCTTCGCTTTTTCATCTGTGAGGGGATAAAACCAGCGGTAGAGTGAATTGATGGAAAAATGAGCATCTACATGATACACGGTAACTGTGCTTTGTGGTAACATGGTCCAGATGTCTTTCCACAGTTCCTTACCACACACTTCCTTTGAATGTATCATACAGTTGTGGGAATGCTACGTGGGAAGCCATGTGTTTAATCCATTGGCGGTGGACCACGAGTCAGTGTATATATGACATTTTTCTGGCAATTCTTGTTTCAAAGCTTTATACACAGCATATAGTTCTGCGAACTGTATACTCTTTCCCTCTGCAGTAGTGGTCAATAATTTCTTGGTCACAGGATTGTAAGACACCACTTTCCTTTTTTTTTTTGAACAATTTTTATTTGAATTTCAAATTTATTACACACCTCACTACCCCCACCCCCGGAGAACAGGTACCCATCATTTTTTATTACATCATAAACATTAATGAGCATAGTCAGTTTTAAGAAAGAAAAGACATACATACAGATGAAAAAATATCATATTTGCAGCAAATGACCAGTGTGTATTATTCCCATAATCATTCCTCCTGGCTCCAAGCTAACAGTGGCGCCCAAATCTTCATGCCCCTATTCCGCTTATCCCTCCCTTTGTTTCTATAGATGGCAACCTCCAGGCTGCAAGTCGCAAGCAGCCTAGCTCTCCATTCTAGAAACGATGGTGGTAACGGATCTATCCATGCTGATGCGACGCACAGCCTGAAGACGGCCATCGCTACAAAAATCAGCCCTTGTATTTGGTTTGATCGGGCCATGCAAGATGTACCCAGCACAACTTCTTCAGTTGTAATGTTAACCCTACAGTGTGCGATACCCGAGAGGAAGTCAGAAACTTCTGATAATACTTTAGCTAGAGTAGGGCATGAGGCGAACATATGAATTATGTCAGCTGCGGGGAGTGCACATCGTGGGTAGATTGTACCTTTCCCGGTCCTCCATTTTGCTATTTTTTCAGGAGTTTAATAAAGTGAGAAGAACATTTTAAAGAATTGTGCCTGGAGTTTCATGGACATTAGGCAGGTGAGTGACATTTCGTAAGCATCGAGGGCAATTTGAGGAGAAACGCCGAGCCTAGTCTGCCATGCCACCTCTTGTTTATCCATATCATCTGGTAATAATAAATTCAGCCCTGCATATATCTCACCGATTCTTGGAGGTTTTGCTAGTCTTAGTTATCTATAATTTGACAAGGTTGAAATTTGATGCGGTCACCCACTTTCTTTAATATAAAGTCCCTCACCTGGAGAAATTTTTAAAAATCCCTATTCGTCAAATTAAAATCTGCTTTCAATACATCAAATGATTTAATTCCATTTGTTGAAAAGAAACCCCCGAGCTGTTTAACCCCTAATTCAATCCATTTCTGCATATATACATCCTGGAATATTTCTGGAAGATCCGTATTCTGTGACCTACTAGTTTTTTAACATTTCCCCATACTTTGACAACACTAACAATAGTCTTAAATTTCACTTTTTTAAAATAGTCGTCATTTATATGACGCCACAGACAGCCAGCGCTTCCATCCCCCAAGATCAGTTCTTGCGGAGTAGGTGTGTTGCGACCATCCTAGTTAGCCATTAGAAGGCTAACACTGTATTTCAGCACTGAAGCCCAATAATATAGTTTAAAATTGGTTAGTGACCATTCACCTCGTTCTCTAGGTAGGTTAATCCAGCTAAGTGCTCTACGTGGTCTATTGTATCCCCACACAAAGCGTGAAAACATTGTATCTATGTTTTTAAAAATTAGTGGGGAGAATTCTAAACATATAGCTCGAAAAAAGTATAAAACTTAGGAAAAAATAACATCTTGACAACATTAGTTCTACCCCCAATAGTTAGATGTAAATTATGTAGCCGGAGTAGTTCTTTCTTGGTACGATATATAAGGGGCTCGATATTATCATCCACGATATTTTCAATTTTAGCGCTAATACTAACCCCTAAATATGTCGCCTTATCAATTATCCTCGGGTCGTTCATCGTGATTTTATTGTTAAGTACTATCTGAGTTTTACTAGAGTTCAATTTATATCCTGAAACTCTACCAAAATCATGGGCTTCTTTTTCTATCCATTTTATAGCGTTATTAGGGTCCCCTGTAACAATGGCTATGTCGTCTGCATATGCCAGGCATTTTTTTGTCCAAATCCGGTACTTTGATTGGGGGATTAAGACATTATTTTCTAGTCTATGTATAAATGCGTCAATATAAATTGCGAACAGGAGGCGCGAGTATGGGCAACCCTGTCTTGTACCCCTAGTGATAGCAAAGCTTTCAGAAAGAATCCCATTAATCAAAACAAGGGCACTAGGGTTTACATAAAGCCGTTTGATTGCTGTTATATATTTTTCTCCATTCCCACAGTTTGACATGGCTGCCAACAGGAATTTCCAGGAGACCCTATCGAACGCCTCTTCCGCGTCCAGCAGTATAAGCGCCATAGGGTCTCCTGTCACTCCCGTGTAATCAAAAAAATAAATAGCTCTTTGTATGTGATCGGTTGTGGATCGTCCAGGAACGAACCCATGTTGCCGTTCCGAAACTATTTTATGAATAATGGGTACCAGCCGTGCTGCCAGTATTTTAGAGTACATTTTCAAGTCCCCATTCATCAAAGTAATGGGGCGATAAGAGCCCATTTCTTTAACATCCTTATCCTTGTTAGGAAAAACATTTATTTTAGCCAATGACCATGACCTTGGTAGGTTCCCTCCCTGAAAAATATATTGAAAGAGTGATGTTATAATGGTCCTAAGTTGTGTAAGACACTACCTTCCAGTGCCTTTTAGCCCCTACATACCTGGCTGAACCATTAGTAAACCACACATGCTTTCTGTCCTCTAAGGACAATTCTTCAAATGGCTTACCCCGCTTCAGAGGAAACTCCTGTATCTCAGGTACATCATGCAACACCTCTGTATCTCCCATTGGGGCTGGCGCCACCTGTTCATGCAACACTGCAGTGCGTTTGGGACCTACTCAGGCCCTATCCTGTATGTACCACTTCCAATTGATTTGGCTGGCCTCTTGCACATGTCCTATTCTGTGAGTCTTAGGGGAACTCATTACCCATTGCATAATTGGAATCTCAGGTCTCAAAATCACATTGTGCTCTAGGGTCAATTGCTCAGTATCCACCAGGGCCCAATAACATGCAAGCAACTGTTGTTCAAAGGGAGTGTACCGCTCTCCAACATCTGGCAATTTCTTTGTCCAAAATCCTAAAGGCACCCTCATTTTCCTTGCTTCTAACACAGACTCCAATTAGCATACAGTCCTTGCACTGTCACATTCAGCTCAACATCCCCCTCCCGCACTGGCCACAAATCCAAAGTGCACTGATTAGCCTCTTTTGCTAATTCAAATGCAATTTGCTAATTCTCTCCCCAATCAAATGCATTTTTCTTTCACGTAACTTTGTACAAAGGGGCCAAAATCTGACTCAAGTGAGGGATGTGCTGTCTCCAAAAACCAAACAACCAATAAACCTCTGGGCTTCCTTCCTATTTCGTGGCTCAGCAAATTCTGTGATCTTTTGTTTGACCTGGGGCACCACCTCTCTGAGTCCCTGATGCCACTAAATACCCAAAAACT
The DNA here is from genome assembly GCF_964261635.1 of Lissotriton helveticus. Classification (NCBI taxonomy): domain Eukaryota; kingdom Metazoa; phylum Chordata; class Amphibia; order Caudata; family Salamandridae; genus Lissotriton; species Lissotriton helveticus. The sequence continues at coordinate 348,038,747 of NC_136059.1, forward strand.
TCACACTTTGAGAGGGTACTTGTACTTTGGTGGGATTTATCTCCCACCCTTTGCTCTGAAAATGCTCCACAATCCTTTCCAGCTGAATCTGAACCTGCTCTTGTGTCTCTCCCTGTATCATCACGTCATCAATGTAATGGCAAAGCTGTACCCCAGGAATAACTGGCATCTTATCTAAGTGCTCCGCCACCAGCCGGTGACAGATGGTGGGACTATGTAAGTACCCTTGGGGCAAATTTCTGAACGTGACTTGCCTACCATTCCACGAGAAAGCAAATTGCTCTTGACACTCAGATGTTATTGATATAGAAAAGAAAGCATTGGCAATGTCAATAGTCGCATACCAACTCCCAGGATGCTTCTGTATTTTCTCAATTAAAGTAACAGTATCTGGGACAGCGGCAGTCAAAGGAGGTGTGTGCTTGTTCAATTCATGATAATCAACTGTCATGCGAAAAGTATTGTCACTTTTATGCAGAGGCCACACAGGGTTATTCCAGGCAGTAGTGATTGGAGTCACCACCCCTGCCTCTATCAAGTCCTGTATGGTTGCACTGATCTCCTCATGCCCTCCTGGAATTCTGTACTGTTTCAAATGAATTACCTTAGTAGCCTGGGGCACCTTCACTGGAGGAATCTTCAAGCAACCCACCCTTATAGCGCAAATTGAAATGTACTTCTTTGATCCAAATTGATTGTACCCATCCTCTAAATACCGAGTCATTCCCTTCAAGAAATCAATACCAATATTATATTTAGAGAGAGGCACAATCAATACAGTGTACTCCCTTTTTGATATTCTCCCTATTTTCATTTGGACCTTTGTCTCCACTGCTGGTGTCTCTTTTCCACCTACGCCTGTAATTGTGAAATGCTGTCCTTTAAACTTTTTGGGATTTCCATATATGTAAGTGGCCTCCGCTCCGTTATCTACTAGGGCTCGGGCCCTCTGAACATTACAGTGTTTCCAATGAATTTCTATGTCAACATAAGGTCTATTGTCTTTGCCAGCCCATCTCTGTACCGGAGCTTGACCTATTTGCTAATCTGCTTTCAATCTATCAACCCTGGCCCAGGTCAAATCAGGGAACAATCGATCATACCCTCGAGGGAGGAATTCCTCCTCCCTTCAGTTCTCACCAATCATTCATTTTCTGAATCTCTACCTTCCTCCATACTAAAATGGGCAGCACTCTCACCTTCCTTTTCCTCCTGATTCACCTCTGGCTTTCTTTGCATTTTATTCTGTTTATTCAGTCTCCTGCGTCCTTGCTTTTTGTCCAACCCCCTTTTCCGATACATTTCTCATGGACTTTTAGTCTCTATTCCATCTATCTTCTCTTTCTCCACTCCATCCTTCAACAAAGCCAAAAACATATCTCTTTTAGACAGCCTGTTATTGTCCATTCGAGTCTCAGACCTCGAAGCTCTTTTGGGCCAGATGTAGGTAAATTCCATTTACAGATTCTAAAATACCGAATTTTACCGATTCGGTATTTCAGAATCGGTAAATGGTATGTAGGTAAGTATTCTGTAAAGTTTACTGAATCTGTAATATTCGGTAATTACCGATTCGGTAAATACTGAATCGGTAATTCCCATTTATTCCTATGGGCTTGGAGGCCCATAGGAATGAATGGGAATTATTGAATCAGTATTTACCGATTCGGTGATGGGGGAACACATTTAAGGGTGGCAGGGTGACACATTGACACCCTGTTGTGCCCCTGAATAGTGCATGGGTGCACATGTGGCACACATACATGCCCTAAGGGCATGTATGTCTGCCACATGGCACTTTTGAAAAAGGCACAAATTTGCTTTTTCAAAGGTTTTCGATATTTACCACCAACTTTTATTTGGTGGTAAATACCGAATCCTTAACCATGCAATGCACTCATTTGAGTGCTCCCTACATTTCAGATTCGGTAATTTACTGGTTCGGTATTTTAAGGAATCGGTAATATACCGATTCCTTAAATTACCGATTCGGTAAATTACCGAATCTGAAATGTAGCCACCTACATCTCAATAGCCTAATACCGGTCGGTAACGTCCGAAATTCTGTAATTTCAGCCGTTACCGACCGGTATTGGGCTACCTACATCTGGTCCTTAGTCTTTATCCAGTCCCTCAGCTCTCCCAACTCACGGACTGTCTCAATCACCTGCGCCAAAGTATTATCAGTCTGATTAATTAGCAAAGTCATCATCACTTGTTTGTAAGCATGGGGAGCCAAACAGATTATTTTATTTCGCACAGACGTCATCAACAGCCCATCCATCAACTTATGTGCATTATCCAGAAAAATAGCAGTTTTCATCACCTCCTCTTTAAGCCTCTGTATAGCATCTCTCAATGTATACCAGGGTTTATCATTCACTGGCCAGTCTGACTCTGTTGGGTATTTCTGACTGCACCCAACCACAGCCAATTATAACACGTTAGTTTGATTATTGCCCCCGTAATTCCTAAACTGCTCCTGCACTGTGGGATCAGTACTCAGTGTGCAGAATTTCATTGCATCTCCGTGATCCAACATTACCCCAGAGGCACCCATATCAAACAACCACACCATCCATGTAAGCAGAGACTCTCCAGGTCTTTGTCGGAATCTGTCTAAAATGTCATCAATCTCCTGCTGAGTAGAATCCTCCATAGAATCCATTGCACCCCCCTGTGGAAAATTTGGACCCCTCTGTATTTTCCTACAATGTATGGGCTGCACCTGAACCACTTTGCATTCTTCCGACTCACCCTGACTACTGGCTTGATCACACTCTCCTCCAGAGTCTGAAAACTCGGAAGAATCCCAAATATTTCCATCACACGTTTCAGGGTCCCAGTCAATTCCTACCTTTGCAATGGCTAAACATACTTTTCCCCTGTTAACCCTTCCCCTCCTTTTCTCGTACTTGTATTGTGCTATACGAACTGCAGCCTTTTCTGCCACAGTCTGGTAAGTTTCCAACGTATCTTGCAATAACTTATTCTATCAGGTTAACATTGTAGAGGTATTTTTGACTTCAACAAACTGTTTCATTTGCATTTTACGATAAGCACACAAGAGGATCCAGCCTCTTCGCCCTTAAGTGCTAAGCTTTTTCCCTCTTTCAACAGGCACTTTTTGCAAACACGCAACCACTTGTGCTGGCCCAGCATCAGCTAAACACACATTCCAATTTTCACTCAGTCCAGCGCAATTAGCCCACTCGTGGGCAATCGTACCGTATGGGGCTATCTCCCATTCAGGTATTTCAATTGGTATCTGGGAATCTGCCTTTGTTGTTCTAGAAAACATTTTTTTCCCCCTTTTAATTTTCTTTTTGTATCCTGACAAGTGACGCCAAATGTAGTGCTTTTAATTTTCACAATAGGACACACCTAAACCCTGCACTCCCAAAAGACGAGGTGATAAAATAAGACCCAGCACTCTCTTAAGGTGAGGCAAGAAGCCAAATTCAGGTGCATTTAAAGTGACATGTTTATTAATTCAATATTTTAGAAAGGAAGGCAAAATATATCAGTGAATGCAGACTCCCACATATCAAGTAACTCAAGTGCTAAACCAGAATAAAATGTAGCATATATACATGTAGCAAAGAGCAAAGCAATTTAGAAATAATGTACACAAAGTAAGAAACACCTCACCGATCGATCATGCAACATCCTTGCCAACTCAAGCTGGAGAAGCCCTTCGACAGTCCAGGAAGGAATTCGATCGGGACCGAAGTTCAGTCTGTTTCACTGCAGTATATCTACTCTGTGAATGAGCTTCTACCTGCCCCCGTAGACCTCCTACCTTTACTCAACATGAGGCGAAGGTTCTAGAAACCTCGCCCCCTTTCTTCTGTTGGAAAAAAACGAGCTGACCATACTGGTCTGTGTTAAGGTCAAGACAGAAGCTGGACAGGCTCCTGTATTTTGACTCCGAGACAGAGCTGTACATTCTGCACATTCCCTGAAAGGTACCAAGCATGCATCCCACACAACATGTTCCAGTTCACTCTGATCTGTGAGGGGTGAAAAACAAGTGAAGAGCGAAAACATGCCCTCCCCACTTTGCAGCTGCATGCGAGCACAGAAAATGGAGTCTGTTACACAAGATGGAGTCAATATGCTAAATGGAGACAATGGTCAATATATCATTCTTACTATCAGTACAATTGACCCTCTCTGTTGAGACCTGGGCATCAGGAAGCACCAGGAGGCAAAATCGTGTGATTCGGAGTAGTGATTGAGTTGAAAGCTGAGGTTATTCAAATTTGAGGATACATGCTGGAGAGTCTTACGAGTAATAGTGGAGACTTGTTTTGTTTACCGGAGGATTATAAACGACTGAGTTGTACATAGTGCCTAAATTGTGAGTGCAACAACAATCGTCCTGAGGATGGTCTCGGTGAAATGAGACCGAAAAGTCGACGCGGCTACACCATTTGTGTTTTCATGATGTCATTATATGTTGTATGGTTAATCAAATGTATTGCCCATACATGTGAACAGATGGTGTAAGAAACTACTGTACAACCGGTTGAACTTTGACAGTGGTAGTTTTGTGTTGACTTATACAATGTGTTTGAACTGGTGTATATGTTCCTCAAAAATCGATTTTAATGTGAATATAATGATTTTGACATATGAAAAATGAACCTTTTCCTACAGGACTGCATCATCTACAATACCGACTCAATTGCAAATGCGAATACTGAATTCTGCAGTAGAGGCCAGAGAGATTGTTCAGCAAGTGCCCACAGCCTCATGGCATTGACTTGAGCTCTACAGTTTGCAACACATGAAGCAAACAAAACGTGTGCGGAGCCTGCAATGATGAGTATAAGTGGTGCAGACAGAGCAAACTACAGCAATCTCTTCTCTTACAGGACTGCATCATCTACAATACTGACTCAATCTGAATTGTGAGCACTACTGTCTGCATTGTTATTTGAAGGCAGTACTCACACACACAACCATCAATATTTTTCTCATTCCCTCTTTACAAAATACAACAACATAAATTACATAAAACTCTACAATAAATAAATGAAACAATTCGAATTGGGATTTCATCTGTCCACAGTCTACTCCATTCACTGTTCCTTTCAACTTGCAAGATGAATTTGGTCATTGTACTAAACCTATAACTCGTCTAAAAAAACTTCTTTAACCAAGTATACTATACCCTTATAGCTGTCTATACCGCCTATTAAAGGCCCTCTCCAGCATTAAAGGCCCAAGCTGAAGGCGAGGGCCTTTAACAAGGCAGAGAAACTTTAATAGCCACTATAGCCCAGCTACAAAGAGCTATAAGGCTTTTTGAACATTTTGCCAGTAGAGGATACAATTCTAACAAATAAAGCAAAGCCTTAAGAGAGTGCAAGGGGATTGGAATCCCTTCAGCCTCCCTGAAGCATTTGTTCACAGTCAGAGCTGTGAACAAAAAAACTCTGCAATGTTGCAGCTCCAGGCTTATACAAGACAATATAAGAACGGAGTTACTCCATTGTTTTCAGTGGAGCTCCCAACATTCCAATGTTCTAATAAAACAATATTGTGTATGTTTCAATAGACGTTCTAAATACTTAACTACTAGATTCTGTAATTAAACAATCACCACTCAATCTAAATTGTGAACCCTGTAAACGGCAGTCTAGAACAGATGCACTGGTCATTAACAACTCACAGCCATATACTGTTCGATTTAAAAGCACGAAGTACGTGGCACCTGATCACAGAGGGTACACAGAAATCATCACAAACTTTAACTTATGACAGCCTCAATCATGCAATCAAGACCCCATTTTACTGTTCGCACCTGCGGTACCACATTATACTCCACCGACTACTGTCTACCAAGCCCAATAATCATGTCCAGCAGTTAGCTATGGAAGTACAGAGTGTGATGCACCTCAACACACGAACTTCTGAGAAAAGCAAGCAGCAGGTAATATCGGACATCGCCCATTGTGTGATAAAGACATCGTTCCACTGTTGAGACCTAGAGTTGGTTGCATCTGGTCGAACGGACTACCTTCATCTCCACTCTCAGATGCAGTTCTAACATCATCCATTGTGGGATCAAGACACCGTTCCACTGTTAGGCCCTACAGCTGATTGCACCTGGTCGAAGGGAATACCTCCATCTCCACTCTCAGATACAGTTCTAATATCGTCCATTGTGGTATCAAGACATGGTTCCACTGTTGTGACCTAGAGTTGGTTGCATCTGGTCGAACGGACTACCTTCATCTCCACTCTCAGATGCAGTTCTAACATTATCCGTTGTGGGATCAAGACACCGTTCCACTGTTAGGCCCTACAGCTGATTGCACCTGATCGAAGGGAATACCTCCATCTTCACTCTCAGATACAGTTCTAACATCATCCATTGTGGGATCAAGACACCGTTCCACTGTTGGGACTTAGAGTTGGTTGAAACTGGTCAAAGGGAGTAACTCCATCTCCACTCTCAGATACAGTTCTAATATCGTCCATTGTGGGATCAAGACACGGTTCCACTGTTGGCACCTAGAGTTGGTTGCAGCTGGTCGAAGGGAATACCTCCATCTCCACTCTCAGATACAGTTCTAACATCGTCCATTGTGGGATCAAGACACCGTTCCACTGTTGGGACCTAGAGTTGGTTGAAACTGGTCAAAGGGAGTAACTCCATCTCTACTCTCAGATACAGTTCTAACATCGCCCATTGTGGGATCAAGACACCGTTCCACTGTTGGGACCTAAAGTTTCTTATAACTATTCGAAGGGAGTACCTTCATCTCCAGTCTCAGATGCACTTCTAACATCATCCATTGTGGGATCAAGACACCGTTCCACTGTTGGGACCTACAGCTGGTTGCACCTGGTTGAAGGGATTACCTCCATCTCCACTCTCAGATACAGTTCTAACATCGTCCATTATGGGGTCAAGACACCGTTCCACTGTTGGGACCTAGAGTTGGTTGCAGCTGGTCGGAGGGAGTACCTTCATCTCCACTCTCAGATACAGTTCTAACATTGTCCATTGTGGGATCAAGACACCGTTCCACTGTTGGGACCTACAGCTGGTTGTACCTGGTCGAAGGGACTACCTCCATCTCCACTCTCAGATACAGTTCTAACATCATCCATTATTGGAACAAGACACCGTTCCACTGTTAGAACCTAGAGTTGGTTGCAGCTGGTCAAAGGGAGTACCTCCATCTCCACTCTCAGATACAGTTCTAACATCGCCCATTGTGGGATTAAGACACCGATCCACTGTTGGGACCTACAGCTGCTTGCACCTCATCGGACAGGGTACACAGAAATCATCACAAAATGTAACTTCTGACATCCTCATTCATATAATTAAGACCCCGTTTCACTGTTCGGACCTGCTGTACCACGGTGTAGTCCAGCGACTGCAGTCAACCAAGCCCAATAATCATATGCAACAGTTAACTACGGAATCATAGAGTCTGATGCAACTCAACGGAGGGAGCTCTGTGAAAAGCAACCCCCATGTAATATCGGACATTGTCTATTGTGGGATCAAGACACAGTTCCACTGTTGGGATGTAGAGTTGGTTGCACTTGTCGAAGGGAGTATCTTTATCTCCACTCTCAGATACAGTTCTAGCATCGCCCACTATGGTCTCAAAAACACCGTTCCGCTGTCGGTACCTGTAGGACTACATTGCTAGTAGTATACAGAGCACTCCACGCTTCTGGGCCTCAGGCTGGGCGCTGTGTGCCTATGTCGCGGTAGCCAGTGTTAATCTCAGGAGCCTTCCGAACTCGCAGACCTCGGCCCAGGACCTTCCGCCGGCACGTGGTGGGCCCTCTTTCACATACGGCAGTTACGAAAGGTGAACATTTTTGAGCATATATGCGTCGCAGTGGCCATTACACTTTCTAGATACCAGTACGCTGAAAGCATCATTCACGCAACCACCTTCGATCACGGCGTCAGCCTCGTGGCGGTGTAAGCTGCGCAGACCTGGCAGACACGTTCGCGAATCTGGAAGAGAACCACACCCAGAGAAACGTGCCTCTTCTTCAAACCCCTATGCTAGCCTTGCGTACGCGGAGGCAACCCACTACCCTAAACATTTAGGGGGGGAGGAGGCACGGATGCACTACCTTTCCGTAATCTTCCCTACTGACTGTACTATCATGGTTGCATCCACTATCCACTTCACTCAATAGACCATCAGTGTATGTTGACATGTACATGTCTGTGCTCTGCATACTCAACTGTGTCCGGCCCACCCCCTCAAGACTTTACATTATATACTTTTATAATCGATAATTACTTACCACCTTTGCACATACTTTGCTTCCATCTCTCCCCACATTATGCATTGTTAGGCAGAGGTGCCATGCCATGTTTAGTTTGTGTACATGGCTAGCCAGGTTTCCCACAGTATGTAGTGTTGTTGTGTCTGCTAGGTGCACATGTTGTTTTCAATGTTGTATTATGGAAAATGACTAAAATTAGGTATACATAAGCGGCGTTCATTTATGTTTCCCACCGCCACTGTTGAAAGTAAAGTGAAAATCGTGAAACAGTGGCCACGTCATCCTGTCCCTTTTTAGGCCCCATCATGCACGTAAGTGGCAGCCATTTTGTGTGTCATGGCCTCTCTGCCCATTGCCAATAGCCTGCGCGTCTCTCCCCCTCACTCCCCGGCCTCGCAAGCATTCCCCCGCGCCCCGACAGCCCCCGGTCTCTCCTGCTTGGGCCATAAACGCACCTCTAACGCGACCCTGTCTCCGAGCCACATCCCGTGCTGAACCCCCTCGCTCTTTTATCTCATTCAAAGAACAGGCCCATTTGATAACCCCTTCCTCCCTGCCTGATTGTCCGGCCTGATCCCAGGCCATCACCTAGCCCAACAGATGCAGTTTATTACCCCTACAGTAGGACCCCGCCTCACATCAAAGGAACGGAGATTAATCAATGCTTTCGCACCCCGAAGATCCGACTGATCACACACACACCCCCGTTCCCAGCGGAATGCCCAGCTGCGCGATAACCACCACATGCTGAGATCGGGGTGGGACCTCTACTGTAGATATGTGTGGGAACGGGCCTGGACCGGGGATTCCGAGGATGTCTTTTCTGTCCTTCAAAGAAACATTACGGATGCAGTGTATGTAATAAAGCCATAAACCTGTGTATAAGAGGCCAGGCCTCAGAGATGCGGTTAGAGCACCTCGAGAAGATACCCTGTTGTCTGATTTGACGTGTTCTGCTCCGTCGGAATAAACTCCTGTTTCCTGCCTTCCTGTCTCCAGCGCCTGCCTCTTTGTTTGGTAATCTCGAATGGTATGAGAGGCGGCTAACGCCGGGCAAATACTGAAGGGTTCTTGGTCGAATTCGGCCCTTACCTTTCTACAATTGGCGTCCCAAACGTGGGGCCCATCAGCGACACGTGGATCCAGTGGGAGAGGTCCCAACGACAGAGTGAACGACTGCAAAGATCGGGAAGTGCACATGCCCGATAGACCCTCGTCTGGCAGCCGATCATCCGAACTTCACTGGTTCTGAGCAGACCTCTCTCGAGTGATCTACGGTCCTGACTGGGAACCATCAGGAGTGCCACTGCAATTACGGAGAATAGAGGACGATCAGGCGCCGGAAGCGGAAGACGAGAAACTGTCCATACGGTCCGGGTAAGGTTGTGCATCGCAGCGAATTGCGAATTGATTGTTTGATTGTTTGAAAATACTAGTATTACTCATTTGATTGTTTCTGAGAGATTCTCTATTTGCAAACAAGCACAGAGTCGCAATACTCTGTTTAGTCTTTGCAGATAGTGAAGGGTAGGTAACGCAGGCTTTTGCCCCCATTGTAATCCGTCGTGCCTGCTTCCCTCTCCATTTGATTGATTGTTATCCAAGCATTTACTGTTTTGGAATTGGTTCTCTTTGGATCATTCTCTATTTGCAAACAAGCACAGAGTCGCAATACTCTGTTTAGTCTTTGCAGATAGTGAAGGGTAGGTAACGCAGGCTTTTGCCCCCATTGTAATCCGTTGTGCCTATTTTTATCCCTCATTTGATTGATTGTTTATCCGAACATTGATCGTTCGGAATTGGTTCTCTTTGGGTCATTCTCTATTCACAAATAAGCACAGGGTCGCAATACTCTGTTTAGTCTTTGCGGATAGTAAAGGATAGGTAGTGCAGACTTTTGTCCCCTTTGTAACCCGTCACGCCTATCTTCGCCCCGTTTGTTGGTAGTTGGTTCAGCCCGGACCGCTTATTAGAGGTGAACCATCCGGCTCCACTGGAGGACACCCCTAATGAAAAGGACATATATATAAAAATGCGGATTAGCCGCTGTATCGTGCTAGCAAACTATAACATAAAAATCGTTAGGAAAAGCAAAAGGAATCAAGCAAAATCAGTAGGCCACTGATGGGATCTTTTTGACCCCGCTAAAATAGAAACATTAGGAACAACCCCTCATGAGAAATATGAAACTAGTGAGAAGAACCGAGCTCGACGCCATGATGGCTGCAAGACAGCTCGGATCCATCGCCCACCCCGCCCAAATAACGACAAACCCTATGCAAATATTATAAATATATACAACACTCCAGCAAAGTAACATGTTAAAACTTTTTATTAAACAACTATTTAAAACTTTTTATTAAACAACTATTTAAAACTTTTTATTAAACAACTATTTACATGGCAGCCGGCTGCAACAACAAACCCAAATGCATTTGCCGTCTGCTTGACGCAGTTCCTGTTGGGCTACTTTGAGCTACTTTTTAGTAGGCTTTGGGCTATAAAAAAGTCTACAAAAGCCGTCAGCCGGCGAGGTAGAGTTGGTGGTGGACCGTTGTGCGAATAGGCCGGAGGCTACCCCACGCGCCGAGGCCCGTCCACGGATCATCCAGAGGTGATGTCCAGCAAGTTGTGTGCGGGGGATGCCTTACTGATGGCTCCCCCCTTTTTGTTGCCTGGTCCAGCCACCTTGTATACCTACGCCAGAAGATGGCGTGGGGCGCCCGCAGATGGCGTGGGGTGCCCGCGGAGAGGAGGCGCGGACGGCCCCCTCTTCCACGCCAACCCCCCCCAGGTGGAGGTTCCTTTTCTGCACCAAGACTGCCATTAGCGTTCCACCCGCGGGCCCCCCGCGGCTGGCTGACCGGGAGGACCCGCTCCGGTGGCCGTGGTGAAGGGCGGCTGCTGGGGGGGGCTCTCAAGATGGCGGCCGACACCCCGGATTTGGGCCTGGTCCACTAGGATGGCTCTGGGCTACCTTGGAACTCGGACGCTTGCCTGCTCGGGCATGAGCCCCACTCCTGAAGACGTCCTCTCAGCTTTAAAGATTCTACGAGAGTCGTTGGCCCTCGACTCCCGCGGGCTTCCGGTGGGGGCAACCGCCACTGTTGCTCGACTGTCCCCCATGGATGTGCCGCTTCCCCGGGCGACCGCCGCCTTGTCCACGTCTGGTGCCGTGGGAGAGACTGATTCAACGCATCTGTGGAGGGATGCGCCTGCTGTCCCGCTCTCCGGAGTGGCCACAACGTTGTCGCAAGATGGTGATGCTCTTATGCTGACACCAGCTTTTGTCCGAATGACTAAGAGACCCTGTAGACTGCCAACTCGATCAGTTCCGGTGGGACCTCAGCGTGACCCGGTAGGGAAGATTTTGCCTTCCTCGCCTTTAAGTCGCGGTTCATGCCGCCTGTCTCTTCTGCGGGCGTTAACGGAATTTTTTTGAACTGCCGAAAGGGACTCTGGTCCGGCTGCTAGTCATTGGAGGCATTTGAACTATACTCTGGACACGCCTGGCCTCGATCAAAATGGCGCCAGTATGGGCGGGACTTGCAACTCCTTATGACGATTCTAGTTACTTAGCCCTGATGTTATGGGGGATGTATGCGGTCTTTGTGCACATGGCGGGTGGGGAAGTGTACTGACTGAGCATGCGGACAACCCTATTGATGTCGGGTTTATATACTATTGATCATTGTATTACTAAAGCTCCGAAGTAATGTTACTCATGATACTCGCCCATGGTATGCGTATGAACGATTTTATTGTAACTGATCCTGCTATACTTTCAATTATAAAATCAACCTTCACTGATCCTGCAACCGTTTGTCACGTTTAGTTTTTCCCAATTAAATGGCTCGCTCGTTACGTACTCCTATACTGCAGTGTAATCTCTCCTTACCTCATGCGTTTCCCGTCTGCCCCGTGGCCGGCCTGTATGGTTGGAGGCCCGTATTTGAATGCTGACATTTTTACAATCGAGGTTTCAAAAGAAAAATATACATGGAACTAGCATCGTAACAGTCATTTAGATTGATAGGGTTGTTGTTTTTTTTTAAATACCATGCTCTGCGAACAGGAACGACCCTATACCACCGTAAACCTTTTCTTTTCCTCGAATGAAAACATGAATCCGTCACCCCCCACCTTATACTGAATACCCCTAGCCTTTGACCCTCTCCTACACGCGGTCTGTACTACCGCCCTCGGACGATCTATGTAATGAACAGACTACCATTGGTTATCTTTGCCGTACTACCAGTTCCTCTGGGCTTCAATGCCGAGACATAAGGGACTGCATCCCAGAGTAACAAGTCAAATACGTGGTAGGTAAAAACATTTTTGTGTTTATACGCGCTGATGTGCTTTGAACGCTGCACCCCCCCCCCCTCTTTTTCTTTTGGCAGGTTACATCGAAATTTCAGCTGAAGTATGGAGAAGACCTAAAAAACGCATCGTGTTCCACGTGAAGAAAATAGGCTAGCTCTGTGAGACGGTACATTATATGTAGGAGCTATCTCTGGGAGCATGAAAAATTGTATGGTATGAATGTGCGCATGGGCCCTGATTTGTACGGTATGAATGCGTATGTGTGGCGCACGTCTGGGTCAATAAAAGAATGCTTTTTGTGTGTGATTGAGGCGTTGATCGAACGGCTAATGGGATAGAAAAAAAGTAAGCCCGAACATGGTACCCGCATGTGAAAGACAAATAGAACTATAGCACTTACCTTACTTAGGAACGACTCTTTCTGGAGCTAGCGAATGGGAGAGTGGCCTACACCAGAAACTTGAAGGCTTATTTCAGTACAACGACCCCAACCCCAATCGATATCCCAAATGTACACCCAAAATAATGCGCACCAGTGAGTCAATTTATGTGCTGACTAAATAAGAAAAGTTAAGAGTACCCCGGGTTGGGGTTCATCCAAAATCCCCCTCAGCCCAGATATTAGGGATATTGTTATTTTTTTAGATTTACCCCTTATTCTTCCACCCTCATAGAAAAGTCGGAATTGTATCACCGCACGTCCGACTGACACCCCTCCTTTACCTCAGCTTGGATCATCATTTGCTAGATGTTGGAAGACCCCACCGTGAGTATAAGCACGACTGGACTAGTGTCCGACCAATTAAAAAGGAGTAAGTATTTTTGAAGCGAGGTTACCAACAAAAATTGTCTACCATTAGGAAGGAAGGAGAACAAAAAGCTCGACCCCCAGAATGAATTAAAGGGAATACTGAGAATACGCAGCATGCATGACAAAGTCCTTTTGCCCAAAATAGCTCTGTGTCCTGTCTTAGGTTTCCGTACTTGATGTATGTACTGTCGCACCCTATCTGGTATTCGTGTGTACGTAAACTATGTATTTATGTTTTCCCTCAGCTTTTGTTTTATACGTGAAACCGACCTGTACTGTTCTATATGTGTGTGCACTGAATAACCTATTATTATACACGTTTCTCTCTCTCTCTCTTTTTATGTTGTACGTGTACTAATAGCCTATTTGGTGCACACAACGCTCTCTCCCTCTGAGGGCTCCCTTGCTCCCTTTTGAATAAATGATGACACTGTACCTCGCCGGTACAGGTATAATTGGCTTTGGACACGACAGTGTTTGAACAAATTGACAGAAACAAAACGATCATATTACTACCTCTCCTTTCTGTAAAATGATGGAACTTAATTGGCTGAGAAAGAAAGGACAGGTAAGACGACTAATGTCCCCTAATCTGACCCTTAAAAGGGAACTATATGTCAGTGGCTTTTGTTTTAGTGCTTTAGTAACACCACCCTCATCATTTGGATTACCACCACCCATTGCACAAAAGTAGAATGTCCGAAACGTCCCCGTTTTCCCAGAATGGTCCCAGTTCTGTAACCAGCCGTCCCAGAAAATCTTAGAGATTGTAGCTGATGACCTTGTGTTTAAAGATAAATCGTCCAAAACTGATAAAGGTTAGCAGTTGCTGTCGGAAAAGAAAGAAAAAAAAATGCTTAACGTATGCCCTGCCCTGGAAAAGGTAGCTGTAAGCCCATGATAATAAGCACTTCACACTTTTTATGAATTAGCAGACTTTGAAGAAAAATATAGCTCAACAGGATTTGTTTTAGAAAAACACAAGTCTTTACTGGAGAAGCCGGTTTGAATTCGATGAACCATGTAATTGTTGGATATCAGACTTCTTGCCACGCTCGCGAATATAACAGGAATAAACACCAGACAGACATGATGTTTGAAAATAGAAAGATACTTGCAGACCTGCACCACAGCAATGATGCATGAGTTAACAGCATACACGGATGTAAGGATTACTAAGCCTCCACCCTATCGTGACCAATAAACGTTTCCCCAACTACTTGGGGTTGGGAGAGAAATTAAAGTGTATAAACATCTTCCCCTGCCAGTTCTCTAAAAACTTGTTTTTTTTGTACTCATTTAAAGATAACGTGCGGTCGTCGGAGGAGAGGGGTCGGACGTGATGCACCGCCTGGCTGCAGATCAGGGAATATCTATGACCTCGACCAAGGTGGAGCCACTGAACAAAGAGTTGCGGGACAAGGCACCATTCTCAACGTGGAAAGTGAAGGAAAGAAGGGCTGTCCAGAAGCCCCTGCATGTTGATGAGCTCGTGCCGAAAGTCCCAGCCCATTGTGCCCGATTGATGGGCCCACTTGCTTGAAATTTCTGCCCCCCTTGGTCCGTTTCAGATCTGATCCCACTCCGCCCTCTTTTCCCTCGGCCTCCCAAAGCACGCCCCCATCACCCCCTTTTCCATATGGAGTTTTTTTTAACTTTGACTTAAAGAAGAAACACTGCACAAAAGATAGAATAGGGTTTGTCCCGGAAAGAAGAACGGGATACGGGTACCTCGACTAAAGTACCTATGGTAGATTAGTTAGGTAACAGGACAAACAGGACTGTGGTCTGAGAGCAAAGAGTGGCCACACCCTGCAACGCGAAATCTGAATCCGAGCTGGACGCATAGCTCCACCGCCGGTGCTCAACAGTGCCAACGAAAGAAGAAAAACAATGAGAGCCTACCAGTGATGGCTCGCTGTAATTAAGACACTGGAAAGACGAACCTTTTTTTGAACATTACCACCCCTTGACTGTGAATTGTATTAATTTGAATTCCTCTCCCAACCACTTTGTATTGATTAATCACCCAATTGAGCTTTCAAAACCTTACATCGGTCACTTTCAACTGTACATGGATAACTAAGAAGGCGTTAACTCTGTATCTTGATGATTGTAGAACACCAGTTATGCACTTGAACATACTGTCTAGTTTTGACCCCCATGGAGTCCAGACCTCAAGTGATAATAGCCCTTATCCTGCCAGAACATTTTTTTGTATGACATCATGTTTGTATTCAAACAAATCTCCTACTTCGTCTAATGTAATGTCCCCGCCTCCAAGGTCTAACGTATGATGCAGCTAATGTAATTTTGTATGCACTGTCTCCCCGCCCGTCACATTGACTACATATGGTTATGTATGATACTGTCTGCATTGATAACAAAATTGTTTCCATCTGCCTGTAATGCATATGTGCTACCAAAGCGAATTGTATAACTAATGTCAGCTTGTACATCCTCACCTGTGACATGAACAGGAATGAACTAACTTATGATAAAAACTGGGGACTGTGGAAAATGACTAAAATTAGGTATACATAAGCGGCGTTCATTTATGTTTCCCACCACCACTGTTGAAAGTAAAGTGAAAATCGCGAAACAGTGGCCACGCCATCCTGTCCCTTTTTAGGCCCCATCATGCACGTAAGTGGCAGCCATTTTGTGTGTCATGGCCTCTCTGCCCATTGCCAATAGCCTGCGCATCTCTCCCCCTCACTCCCCGGCCTCGCAAGCATTCCCCCGCGCCCCGACAGCCCCCGGTCTCTCCTGCTTGGGCCATAAACGCACCTCTAACGCGACCCTGTCTCCGAGCCACATCCCGTGCTGAACCCCCTCGCTCTTTTATCTCATTCAAAGAACAGACCCATTTGATAACCCCTTCCTCCCTGCCTGATTGTCCGGCCTGATCCCAGGCCATCACCTAGCCCAACAGATGCAGTTTATTAACCCTACAGTAGGACCTCGCCTCACATCAAAGGAACGGGGATTAATCAATGCTTTCGCACCCCGAAGATCCGACTGATCACACACACCCCCGTTCCCAGCGGAATGCCCAGCTGCGCGATAACCACCACATGCTGAGATCGGGGTGGGAACTCTACTGTAGATATGTGTGGGAACGGGCCTGGACCGGGGATTCCGAGGATGTCTTTTCTGTCCTTCAAAGAAACATTACGGATGCAGTGTATGTAATAAAGCCATAAACCTGTGTATAAGAGGCCAGGCCTCAGAGATGCGGTTAGAGCACCTCGAGAAGATACCCTGTTGTCTGATTTGATGTGTTCTGCTCCATCGGAATAAACTCCTGTTTCCTGCCTTCCTGTCTCCAGCGCCTGCCTCTTTGTTTGGTAATCTCGAATGGTATGAGAGGTGGCTAACGCCGGGCAAATACTGAAGGGTTCTTGGTCGAATTCGGCCCTTACCTTTCTACAGTATGTGATTATATAAGGTAGCGCATTTATTCACAAGCAGTGGTTTCTCCCATTTACATATCGATGCGTTAAAGACCATACTGAAATTTTACTCACAGGTGAAAAGTGCAACTACAATGACAGTCATTCATTACTATCCAAGAATGTCCAACTACACGGCGCTTCTAAGCTTACAGCCCCCAACCTTGCGTCCTTTCTTAAAAGCACGCCAACTCCCACAATCCGACTAACAGTCACACAGCTTTCTTATGGCAGTTATCTGCTTCTCAATATAAGCACTACTACGGAATGTGAGCTGGCACACCGCATGTCCTTACTGTTTCAAACAGAGTAACTTCCTGTGGCAATTTCTATTCCCACCCACACAAAGTAACTCCCAAACTTCAACTTGGCCTTCAATTCTTAGTTTGAAAACAGATTTCAAGAAACAAACCAAACTAAAAGCGCTTTTGTTTAAAACAGTAGTCTCCCTCACTTCTGCAAAAGAAATGTATCAACTACAAATACCACAAACTTCAAGTAAAATACACTCCCTTTTAAATATGAACCACCCATTACACTTTGTGAATTGTTACACAATTTACAACACATGTCACACTCAAGGTCTGGCCCACTTTTTTAACACGCTCTCCTACAGCCTTCTAACACGCTTTCAAACAGTTCTTCCTTTGATAGCAGACTACATTTATTCGCTCATCTCTGGAATAACAGGAACAGTGCCCACAATTCTCGCTCTCTTTGCGGCCATCCTACTACTAATTCTACTTCTAGAAATGGGTACGCTCTCTGTGGTAACAACTATGTCCGACGGAATACGCCTCTACGCCAAGCTACATCAATACTGTAAAAAAACTGAAAAACTTTTTGGCTACCTACCCCTATCTATTATCGGAGCAAGCTACAACATAACATTTATCTACACTTATGCAATATGCTTACAACCAAACTTGCCGATTTGACTGGCAAATGGATGTATGCCTTGCCAACATCCCAACGATCGCTCCCTATATCCAGCAGGTAATGCATTATCTTGAAATCCATGAACGGGATTGTTCTGGCAGTGTAGCAATGTCGAACGCAATGCAAAAAGGAATCGCAGCGGAATGGAATTTCTGTGCAGCTGTGAAAGATCTCCTGCAACGTGCGATCTTTAACAACATCGCAGATTGCATGCCAATTCAAATTGACGCTCCATCATTCGAGGAACATTATTGTCCCTTCGACGGTATGAATTGGATCACTTCGCTTTTCGCAGATGATGGCAACAATTGCCTCTTGGAACATTACGCATCTCAAGCCTCTGAAGAACTTCTGGATTGGAATCTCCAAGACTTGCAAGAAATTCACGTTATTCTTGAATGGATTTTTTTCGATCTTTTTTTACTTTTTCCTTAAACTTTTTTATAATACACTTCAATCCTAGTACTTTCATATAACAACTTTCTAAGTATACGCAGATATTTGAACTCTATCTTCATTATTGCCCCTTACGTCTCCACTTTAACCAGGGATCGGAGATATATGGCCTATACAAATACGCTATTTACTTCTTAAATTAGCCTAAACCCGACACCTATTTTTAAACCACCTCTATTCTTTGTGCACACGCCTCTCTGCCTCCCTGTTATTCACAAAGCCCTTTCACACAAATTTACTCAAAGTCAACTTCTGCTCAGAACCTCACAATAAAAATGAAAAAAGACGACTTTGTTTAGCAACTGGTTGGCACAGTGCAGTAATCGTATACTACCGTTATTTTCATTATGCAATTTATTCATCCATGTCTAACAGCTATTGTGTAGGTCACATAGAACTCTAACGTATAATGTGCAATTCACTGATGCAGGAGCTTCGATTTGACTACAGCAGAAGCGTTTGGAGTTTGTCTCAGCTCGATGCCTTAGCTCTCTACACAAGATTGTTTTTTTGAAACAGCTGAAGACAATAATGTATAGTTTCACTGCAAAGGTACCGAATGTGCTTCTCCGAAGCGCAATGTTTGTATTCATCCTCAAAGTTCCAATGTGGGTAAAACTAGTACCAATTCTGACACACACCACATTGAATCTACTGTACAACAGATTGAAGACTATTCTACGGTTGATAATTTTGTGTTACAAAAAGCACTGTCAAGGTACCTAAAATGTTTGTTGATTACATTTCGCAATTTCTTTTTTATTTCTTTTTTTTCTTAAAGGATACATGTGGTAATTGTATCCAACCTTTATTTTCCTTATATAATGTAGAGTCATTCAAGTGTAATAGCTATTGTTTATGTCACATGCAACTGTAACATGTAATATACAATTCACTGATGCAGGAGCTAATTAAACAGGTATGCTACAGCGGCCAGTATCCTACAGCACCCACAGCACATCACTTTACAACAATAAACTCACGACTTACACTCACAGTTTCATCCCTGACTCTTCAGACCGGTACCAGTGAGTACTTTGGTTACAACTCCTGCTATACTCTAAACGCATACTAACACCACCTGCACACATATGCTACAACAGCCAGTATGCTACACCGCCCGGAGCACATCAGTTTACAGCACTTAGCTCACAGTTTAGGTGCACGGTTTCATGCCTGAGTTTAACGGTACCTCACCTATGCACCATCTCACTCTAGACAAAATAGCACTTTCACACCGGTAACGGTAAATACTTTGGTTCTGCCAGTATGCTACAGACCACTTAGCTCACAGTTTAAGCACATGCTTTCATCCACGACTTTATCGATACCACACCTCAACACCATCTCACTCTAGGCAAAACAGCACTTCCACACCGGTAAGAGTAAATACTTCGCTTCTGCCAGGATGCTACGAGCACTCAGCTCACAGTTTAGGCACACGCTTTCATCACCAAGTTCACCGGCCCCTCACCTCCGCACAATCTCACAGTGGGCAAATCAGTACTTTCCCACCGGTAGGGGGTAAATACTTCGCTTCGGCCAGTATGCTACAGCGCCCAGAGCACATCAGTTTACAGCACTCAGCTCACGGTTTACATGCAAGCTTTCATCCCGGAGTGTACGGGCACCTCACCTCAGCACCATCTTTCAGTGGGCAAAACAGCACTTTCACACCGGTAGGGGTGAATACTTTGCTTCACACTCCCTCTACAGCCCACCCTAACCACCCTACAGACCTCACAGCGCTCCTACCCTCTTCTTTCCCACTTTTTCTGCCATTTTTCCCCCTACTCGCTTCAACGGAATCACAAAATGGCGGCCAACACTTCCTAGTTTCAACCGCTTGCACCGCTTGCAGCCAATCAGCAGCAGGCTCGTGCTCGTAACGCCTCAGCCAGTCAGATGGCCGAATTCCCAAATATTGATATCTGTAAATTTCGATATTTCTCGGAAACTACTTAACGGATTTACACCAAATAAACAAAAGCATGCTTTCTAGACCAAGGCCCTTCTCCCTGCCAAATTTGGGGTAATTCTATTCACCCTTCGACCTGTAGCCTTGTCTAAAGTTTCCTATGGAAATTAGCATTGAAAAAAACACGTTTTGGGACCCCCCTTTTTTCTCGGCTCCCCTTGATGAATCTCCCCCAAACTGTCAATATAGGAGCTGATCTCAACAAAGAATTAAGTTTGCATGGGTAGTGCCTGGCCAATTGGAAGAGTGTATGGATGGTGCCTGGATGAGTGGGGGAGTAGAAGGGTAGTGCCTGGGGTATTTCATGAGAGCATAGGTAGTGCTTGTGTGATTGCATAAGTGCATGGTTAGTGGCTGGGTGATTGGAGGAGTGCATTCGTAGTGCCTTGGTTATTGCATGAGTGCATTGATAGTGCCTAGGGAATTGCATGAGTGCAGGGGTGGTGCCTGAGCACATGTATGACTGATTGAACAGTGCCTAGGGAATTGCATGAGTGCAGGGGTGGTGCCTGAGCACATGTATGACTGATTGAACAGTGCCTGAGTGATTCAAGTAGTGCATGGGTAATGCCTGGGTGATTGTATGATGCAGGGATTATGTCTGGGTGATTAAAGGAGTGCATGGGCAGTGTCCGAGTGATTAAATGAGTGTATAGGTAGTGCCTTGTTGATTTTGTAAGTGCATAGGTAGTGTCTGGGTATTTGGAGAAGTGCATGGATATTGCCTGGATGACTGGAAGAATGAAAACGTAGTACCTGGGTTATTACATGAGTGCATAAGTAGTGCCTGCATTATTGCATGCCTGCAGGAGTAGTACATAACTAATGCCTGGATAATTGCATGGCTGCAGGGATAGTGCCTGAGTGATTGAAGGAGTTCACGGCTAATGTCTGTGTGGTGGTATGAGAGCAGGAGTAATGTCTGGGTGATTGAAAGAGTGCATGGGTAATTACACATATTGGAACCTGTTTTTGCAGCCCTCTCTTTGAAGTAAAAGAAAGGATCATTTAATCCTAGTATAATAGCAATGTGAATCTAATCGTCCACAATATGCCCAATTCAGAGCAGAGATACCAAGTTGATTTTTTCTCATCTCATAACAGATATAATTCTTAAGAGTTCAGAATGTTGTTTTTTTCCATTGTTGATTTATTATCCGTATAGTCCAGCAAACACCAGCTGATGTTTGCTGGACTTGATTTATTATTTGTATAGTCCAGCAAACATCAGCTGATGAAAAATATAATGCAGTAAAGTACAGAATCTTTTTTTCTTGATTTTCCATAATTTCATGATTAAGATCCTCTAGATAAAAGACAACATTTACAATTACAATATCATCAACAGTGTCCATTTTCATTTTCTTTGCAGCTTCATTATTCTCTTGAATTGTTTTCTTTTTTTGAACCTCACAATTTTTTTTTTCATATTTCCATTTTGGGCACACTACACGTTTTTCATATATGGGATATTCTTCTAAGTTAGAAGCATACAGTCTTCTTAACCGATTATACTCTCACAATTTGTATCAGCACTAACCTTTTTCTCAACAAAATCAATCAGATACAAACCAGACAATGTTCTTACTCGAGACAATGCAACATATGCCATACCCTCTTTAAACACTGTACTTCCAATATTTACCAAAGCACTGACAACACTTAAACCTTGATATTTATGAATGGTCACTGCATATGCTAAAGAAAGAGGAAACTGTTTTCTACTAACATACAAGCCTTTTACAAGCAAAAAATGAATAGCACAACGTCCAATCTGTTTTACGTCTTCAATCTGATCAAATTTAATCTTCAACAAACGAACCAGCCACATCTCCGGACATCTGAGAGACCTTCACTGGCTCCCCGTCAACAAAAGAATCACCTTCCGCCTCCTCACCCACGCACACAAAGCCATACACGACCGAGGCCCGAGCTACCTCAACAGCCAAGTCAACTTCTACGCTCCCAAACGCCACCTCCGATCAGCCAACCACGCCCTCGCCGCCGTCCCCCGCATCCGAAGAGCGACTACAGGAGGAAGGTCCTTCTCCTACCTGGCCGCCAAGACCTGGAACTCCCTCCCGACCGACCTGCGCCTGACCCAAGACCACCTCTCCTTCAGGAAGAAGCTGAAGACCTGGCTATTCGAGCAGTAGCGGCACCCCCCCCCCCCAGCGCCTTGAGACCCTACGGGTATGTAGCGCGCTTTATAAGTGTCACTGATTGATTGATTGAACAATTCAATTCCATCCCTGTTCTTAAAATACAGGGATGGAATTGAATCAACAACTTTTCCCATTGCTCCATTTACTAAACCTTTTTTCTACATCCAAATTACGCTCTAATATTACCCGACAGTTTACACATACATAGAAAGTCTTTTCTAAACCAGCAGTCTTAGATACAGACTTTTCCAAAGAATCCAATTTTGACTGTAATTTCTCTGAGAGAACAATAGTAGTTCCTTCATGTTCCATTTTATCAATGGCTTCCATTTTCACTATTGGTTGTTTATCCAGTTTCAAAAGTTCTTGATTTAATGTAGAACACTCTTGCAGTGTTAGTATTAGGCAAACTATAGACTTCTTTTCTCCAATTTTTTTGTACAATATTTGAGGCGCAATATTTTCATTTGAAAACAAGTTTGTTGGTAGCTGACTTTGTAAAGTATCTTTACCATGTTTTGTCAAAACACCAATGCTAATATCTTGAAGAATGTTTCCATAATGTTCATCACTTGCTTGTTGCATATTCTTAATACGTTCTTTATATTCAAAAAGAGGCCAAATGTTCACATTTCCAATACTTCCCAAAGATTTCTGAGTATCTTCATGGACAAGTGTTTTAGAAACTTGTTGTGCTTTCACAGGAGTAAGTTGTAGTAGATTGCCAAGTACAATTACATGTTTTCCTCCAAATAAAACATCATAATCTGTTTTTAAAATCTGTTGCATTCTTAAATTTATAAAGGCAAGCATTAAGTTTAAGACCATGCTCACCTCATCAATGATCAGAAGTTTAATTTTCTTTAGTACTCTTGAAACTTCGAAATAAGCTTCTCCAGATAGCTTGTGATATTCCAACTTATTTTCATGTTCAACTGGTAACATGAGTAATCGATGTAATGTAATCCCTTTAATGTTATGTGCTGCTAACCCAGTTGGAGCGCTTACAGCACAAGATACATGTGATTCAGTGGTTTTGTGTAGATAACTAGTCAAAATTTTAATTAAGAAATGTTTTCCTGTTCCAGCTCGCCCACTGATATACATTTGAATAGGTTTAAATGATGTGCATTTGCATTCTTTTTTTCATGCAGTAAACCATGCTGTACCTGTTGTGTAACCTGCTGATATATTTCTTTCTGTTCAATATTTAGTTGTTCTTTCAAATTTCCCAACTCAATAATATCATGTTGTGCTTGTTGCATTGTTATACTTCATTCATAGCTATTGCTGCTTCATTTTCAAGAATTGGTTGTCCTAGTGGATCTTGACTTAGTGGACCAGAACTTCTTGAGAACTATCTCTAGCGATTACAGCTGCAATACTAATTTATTGTTCAATCTCTTCATTAAACATTTGTAGATGATTTAGAAAAATTGTGCATTCAATGCTATCTTTACATGCATTTAAAGAATCTTCATAGCAGTAAAAATGTCCAAGTAATTCCATTTCAGTACGCCAAAGCTTGAAGAGTTGCAGAAGTGCTAAATAGAAAAAGGTCCTTTTATCTGGAGTATCACAACTGAGTTTCCTGTGATTAATAAGATTTCCTTTGGAATGTTTTACCAAGCATCCATCACATCCAACTACTGCATATTTTTCTTCACTTATATTTTCTGTAACATTTCTCTTAAATCTTTAACGTTGCATTACTTTATAGAGACATATGTTTTCCAGATGTGGACTTCTTTTAGGATAGTACGTATCAAACATATTTGTTTTAACAATACCTGTACTTTCTAATTCATTCAATGAAAAGTATTCAATTTCTTGTACAGATTTCAATACTCGATTTCGTGTTAAAGCAAAACCTAGACTAACCCAAATGATTCCTCTAGAATTTGAATATAAACTTGCAGAGGTCAACCGATCCGAACCAATCTCTCGATGGGAAAGCATTTTCAAATTAAAGCTGCACAATTTGTTAATAAGATTCTTCTCTATCAGCAGCAGGCTCGTGCTCGTAACGCCTCAGCCAGTCAGATGGCCGAATTCCCAAATATTGATATCTGTAAATTTCGATATTTCTCGGAAACTACTTAACGGATTTACACCAAATAAACAAAAGCATGCTTTCTAGACCAAGGCCCTTCTCCCTGCCAAATTTGGGGTAATTCTATTCACCCTTCGACCTGTAGCCTTGTCTAAAGTTTCCTATGGAAATTAGCATTGAAAAAAACACGTTTTGGGACCCCCCTTTTTTCTCGGCTCCCCTTGATGAATCTCCCCCAAACTGTCAATATAGGAGCTGATCTCAACAAAGAATTAAGTTTGCATGGGTAGTGCCTGGCCAATTGGAAGAGTGTATGGATGGTGCCTGGATGAGTGGGGGAGTAGAAGGGTAGTGCCTGGGGTATTTCATGAGAGCATAGGTAGTGCTTGTGTGATTGCATAAGTGCATGGTTAGTGGCTGGGTGATTGGAGGAGTGCATTCGTAGTGCCTTGGTTATTGCATGAGTGCATGAGTAGTGCCTGGGTGATTGGAGGAGTGCAAGGGTAGCGCCTGGGTTATTGCATGAGTGCATTGATAGTGCCTAGGGAATTGCATGAGTGCAGGGGTGGTGCCTGAGCACATGTATGACTGATTGAACAGTGCCTGAGTGATTCAAGTAGTGCATGGGTAATGCCTGGGTGATTGTATGATGCAGGGATTATGTCTGGGTGATTAAAGGAGTGCATGGGCAGTGTCCGAGTGATTAAATGAGTGTATAGGTAGTGCCTTGTTGATTTTGTAAGTGCATAGGTAGTGTCTGGGTATTTGGAGAAGTGCATGGATATTGCCTGGATGACTGGAAGAATGAAAACGTAGTACCTGGGTTATTACATGAGTGCATAAGTAGTGCCTGCATTATTGCATGCCTGCAGGAGTAGTACATAACTAATGCCTGGATAATTGCATGGCTGCAGGGATAGTGCCTGAGTGATTGAAGGAGTTCACGGCTAATGTCTGTGTGGTGGTATGAGAGCAGGAGTAATGTCTGGGTGATTGAAAGAGTGCATGGGTAATTACACATATTGGAACCTGTTTTTGCAGCCCTCTCTTTGAAGTAAAAGAAAGGATCATTTAATCCTAGTATAATAGCAATGTGAATCTAATCGTCCACAATATGCCCAATTCAGAGCAGAGATACCAAGTTGATTTTTTCTCATCTCATAACAGATATAATTCTTAAGAGTTCAGAATGTTGTTTTTTTCCATTGTTGATTTATTATCCGTATAGTCCAGCAAACACCAGCTGATGTTTGCTGGACTTGATTTATTATTTGTATAGTCCAGCAAACATCAGCTGATGAAAAATATAATGCAGTAAAGTACAGAATCTTTTTTTCTTGATTTTCCATAATTTCATGATTAAGATCCTCTAGATAAAAGACAACATTTACAATTACAATATCATCAACAGTGTCCATTTTCATTTTCTTTGCAGCTTCATTATTCTCTTGAATTGTTTTCTTTTTTTGAACCTCACAATTTTTTTTTTCATATTTCCATTTTGGGCACACTACACGTTTTTCATATATGGGATATTCTTCTAAGTTCGAAGCATACAGTCTTCTTAACCGATTATACTCTCACAATTTGTATCAGCACTAACCTTTTTCTCAACAAAATCAATCAGATACAAACCAGACAATGTTCTTACTCGAGACAATGCAACATATGCCATACCCTCTTTAAACACTGTACTTCCAATATTTACCAAAGCACTGACAACACTTAAACCTTGAGATTTATGAATGGTCACTGCATATGCTAAAGAAAGAGGAAACTGTTTTCTACTAACATACAAGCCTTTTACAAGCAAAAAATGAATAGCACAACGTCCAATCTGTTTTACGTCTTCAATCTGATCAAATTTAATCTTCAACAAACGAACCAGCCACATCTCCGGACATCTGAGAGACCTTCACTGGCTCCCCGTCAACAAAAGAATCACCTTCCGCCTCCTCACCCACGCACACAAAGCCATACACGACCGAGGCCCGAGCTACCTCAACAGCCGAGTCAACTTCTACGCTCCCAAACGCCACCTCCGATCAGCCAACCACGCCCTCGCCGCCGTCCCCCGCATCCGAAGAGCGACTACAGGAGGAAGGTCCTTCTCCTACCTGGCCGCCAAGACCTGGAACTCCCTCCCGACCGACCTGCGCCTGACCCAAGACCACCTCTCCTTCAGGAAGAAGCTGAAGACCTGGCTATTCGAGCAGTAGCGGCACCCCCCCCCCCCAGCGCCTTGAGACCCTACGGGTATGTAGCGCGCTTTATAAGTGTCACTGATTGATTGATTGAACAATTCAATTCCATCCCTGTTCTTAAAATACAGGGATGGAATTGAATCAACAACTTTTCCCATTGCTCGATTTACTAAACCTTTTTTCTACATCCAAATTACGCTCTAATATTACCCGACAGTTTACACATACATAGAAAGTCTTTTCTAAACCAGCAGTCTTAGATACAGACTTTTCCAAAGAATCCAATTTTGACTGTAATTTCTCTGAGAGAACAATAGTAGTTCCTTCATGTTCCATTTTATCAATGGCTTCCATTTTCACTATTGGTTGTTTATCCAGTTTCAAAAGTTCTTGATTTAATGTAGAACACTCTTGCAGTGTTAGTATTAGGCAAACTATAGACTTCTTTTCTCCAATTTTTTTGTACAATATTTGAGGCGCAATATTTTCATTTGAAAACAAGTTTGTTGGTAGCTGACTTTGTAAAGTATCTTTACCATGTTTTGTCAAAACACCAATGCTAATATCTTGAAGAATGTTTCCATAATGTTCATCACTTGCTTGTTGCATATTCTTAATACGTTCTTTATATTCAAAAAGAGGCCAAATGTTCACATTTCCAATACTTCCCAAAGATTTCTGAGTATCTTCATGGACAAGTGTTTTAGAAACTTGTTGTGCTTTCACAGGAGTAAGTTGTAGTAGATCGCCAAGTACAATTACATGTTTTCCTCCAAATAAAACATCATAATCTGTTTTTAAAATCTGTTGCATTCTTAAATTTATAAAGGCAAGCATTAAGTTTAAGACCATGCTCACCTCATCAATGATCAGAAGTTTAATTTTCTTTAGTACTCTTGAAACTTCGAAATAAGCTTCTCCAGATAGCTTGTGATATTCCAACTTATTTTCATGTTCAACTGGTAACATGAGTAATCGATGTAATGTAATCCCTTTAATGTTATGTGCTGCTAACCCAGTTGGAGCGCTTACAGCACAAGATACATGTGATTCAGTGGTTTTGTGTAGATAACTAGTCAAAATTTTAATTAAGAAATGTTTTCCTGTTCCAGCTCGCCCACTGATATACATTTGAATAGGTTTAAATGATGTGCATTTGCATTCTTTTTTCATGCAGTAAACCATGCTGTACCTGTTGTGTAACCTGCTGATATATTTCTTTCTGTTCAATATTTAGTTGTTCTTTCAAATTTCCCAACTCAATAATATCATGTTGTGCTTGTTGCATTGTTATACTTCATTCATAGCTATTGCTGCTTCATTTTCAAGAATTGGTTGTCCTAGTGGATCTTGACTTAGTGGACCAGAACTTCTTGAGAACTATCTCTAGCGATTACAGCTGCAATACTAATTTATTGTTCAATCTCTTCATTAAACATTTGTAGATGATTTAGAAAAATTGTGCATTCAATGCTATCTTTACATGCATTTAAAGAATCTTCATAGCAGTAAAAATGTCCAAGTAATTCCATTTCAGTACGCCAAAGCTTGAAGAGTTGCAGAAGTGCTAAATAGAAAAAGGTCCTTTTATCTGGAGTATCACAACTGAGTTTCCTGTGATTAATAAGATTTCCTTTGGAATGTTTTACCAAGCATCCATCACATCCAACTACTGCATATTTTTCTTCACTTATATTTTCTGTAACATTTCTCTTAAATCTTTAACGTTGCATTACTTTATAGAGACATATGTTTTCCAGATGTGGACTTCTTTTAGGATAGTACGTATCAAACATATTTGTTTTAACAATACCTGTACTTTCTGATTCATTCAATGAAAAGTATTCAATTTCTTGTACAGATTTCAATACTCGATTTCGTGTTAAAGCAAAACCTAGACTAACCCAAATGATTCCTCTAGAATTTGAATATAAACTTGCAGAGGTCAACCGATCCGAACCAATCTCTCGATGGGAAAGCATTTTCAAATTAAAGCTGCACAATTTGTTAATAAGATTCTTCTCTAGTGAAATTTCTTCCCACATTTCTTTCAACTCCGTCTTTTCAGATTTGGTTATATATGACGTTGTAGTGCTAGAGGCACTCCTGTGGTCTGATACCCTGTGATGAGCTTTGACTACCATTATTTCAACTGACTTTGGTGTGTTATTTTATCCTAGCCTGAATGTATAAAGTCCTGCATATGCCTTGCTTCTCTTAAAAGTTTCTTTCCTGTAATCTAGCTGTCTTTCAGTGGGAGCTGTCACAGAGTAGGACAGCCTTGCCAAGAACAGAGGTGTGGAATGTACTTTTTGGTCTCGAAGGGCAGTGTTGTGGGCAGTGATGCACACATGTGCTCGGTATTGTACATTGAGAGATGAAGTATGTGAATCTATAAGCAGTTGTGCACAATTGTGCATTGTGTTGTACGTTGATGGGAATTATGAAGTTCTTACTATTGGCTTTGACACGGCCTCATGTCATCCTTTTTCCTGACTCTGCCTTGCTTCAACTTTTCTGCGTGCACAGCAGTGCTTGCAAGTTGTTCGGGTTATTCACATTCAAGGATTGTTTTTTGTTTAATGTACTTTTGTGAGCTTCATCAAGATAAAGGCTGGAACATGCGAGATTTGGAGAAGGGGACGTAAGAACTCCTTCCTGCCATGGGAGTGCTTGCTTGGAACCTTGCCAATTCTGGTAAGATTCCTCTGGTGCAGGGGGAGGTCTTTCTTGAACCTTCTAGTGTGTTTTGAGATCATAAAGCTGAGGGTTGTTGACTCAGAAACCGGGAGTTTGGAAGCGGCGTGGGGACAGACGCGTCTACCTTGGAGCCTGAAATTCTGGTTGCTGAGGCTCTCAATCACAGCTGTTTAACTTCCCCAGTCAGGAGTGGGTTGAGATGCATGTTTGCACCAGGTCAAGTATTGAGTTTTGGTTATTGCCATTGTAATGTTTCGCCAGTGGCTTTGATCATTTGATGTGTTTTCTTTGTGATATGTGAGTGAGTCATGGTGCACCTCCAAAGTACTCATTTGATATATATATATATATATTTCTGATCTCTTGCAGGACGTCCAGTATTTTCTTGAGTCTTATCTCATATTATTTGCTGCTTGTTTATTCATGGTATTACTTAGCTGTTATATTTACCAAGTGTGTTGTTATTGCTTGCATATAAACATATATATCTCTTTGTGTATTTGAATCTTGTGCAATTGGCATCTGGGAGAGCCTTTCTGTTAGAGAGCATTGTGTAAATTAAAACCCCAAACCTTATTCTAAAAGAGAGAGAGTCTTTGCATTTTGTAAAATAAAACCCCTTTCTGAAGGTGCTGTGTTATGTCTCCTGCTTCGCCTTGTAGGTTTGGGCTACCATGGGGAAGATTCTATAATATCTGATGGTGAGCAACAGCAAACGAATTATCTGCAACATATTGGATATCCGTATTTGCATTCCACATTGTCAAAATCACTGGATTGTAGTTATTAATATACTTTGAATCTTCAGTTCTTTTTATGTTGTATTCTTCGGAGAATCCTGAATTATAGTATGCCTTACTGCTGACATGAAACTGTTGACCCTTCCTTTTGAAATTACTGGACGTGGGAATCCAAACAACATTTTGTATAAAATGTTCCCATTGACTTGCATTTCTGTCAACAATATTTCCCACATCGATGACTTTGAAACCATAAAACTTGCTGTCTCAAGTTGTTTTCTCTTCCTTCTTTTGGTATGTCACAGGTAACATATTTTTCAATGAAAGACAAAACACTTTCATCAATATCAGTTCCAAATGTTGGTGCATTCTTGATCCAGCATGTGAATATGAGGTGCACCTCTGGTTGGTACTCCTTTCTCCAAAAGAAATCAATGACTTCTCCAAGGGGTGGATTATTTTTATTGCAGATAAAACACATCATAGCTTCAAACCTATGATTACAATATCTGCACGCATTTACAGGATCCAAGGAATACAGTTCTCCAGCTGTTTTCAATGCAATGTTTTTTACATTTGAATTTGCTTCTCCTAGAAATTCAAGTAAATTGTCCGATGTATAATCAGCACAGCTAAGCATAACAAACCTCGTAGAGGTTCGTAAGTTCCTTAACATCCATTTAAGTTCTCCATGACGACGATACCAATACTCATTAGTACCACGTTGAAATGCGATGAAATTAATTAACTCAGATTCTAAATGATCATCTCTTTGTTGAACTTTGTCCAAAAATTCCTTTGCAGAAAGATGTGTAAGATGAACTCCTGTTTTTAATATGTGATTCACTGCATATGAAAGTCCAGACAAGTCACTTTCAAACAGAAGATAAAATAAATATGGAACACACTGTCAAAATCTTGGATCTTCTGCTTACAATCTTGTTGAACGGTATTCTGAAGCTGGAATCTGTACTGGTTGTTCATCATATCGTCCACCTTTTCCAGTGGGGAAAAGCTGTGAAAACAACAAGCTTCTAAACTTTTTTCCCAAACACTTATGGGAGTTCCCTTCGCTTTCTTCATTTTGAATAATTTAATAGTGTTTCCAATCACTTCTTTTGAATGTAAAGGATGTATGCCATAATGTTCATAAATGTCTTCACTCCTGTAGTAGTCCACTTTTTCAATTTGTCCAGTTGAAATGTCTCTATCATCTACTAAAGATATACATTTTTATAATAAATATTGTTTTTTATAAGATATAACATGGCCATTTGAAGTTTGGTGACATCTACAAACTCTTGCCATATTTTCTGACTCTTTGTTGGTACACCATTAACTAGAATAACATCAGGTTTACTTTCCTCTTCCTCTATGCCAACAGTTTCAATATTTTTCTTAAAATCTAACGGTAAATACACAACTCTTCCTTTTAAACCTCTTTGTAAATCGGTGGGAGGTAGCTTACCTGTTTTAGGCTCCTTACGGATTAAAGCCTGAAACGGGTGCACAGATTTAATAAAAATGGACTCATATGTATTTAAATCTACAAGTTTCAAAGGAATAGCTTCCAACTCTGGGTTATTAAGTACAGCTCTAGCTGGCATTTTGTTCTCCTCTAATTTGCTGTAACAATATGCAAATTCGGTGATCACTACCCAAGTCGAAACGACCTTCCACCAACAAATAAGTACCAAATTGGTCCCACTTATCATTGTTTTCCTTTTCACTTTTTTAATACACATCAACATTCCTAGTTTGACTTCTATAGTGAGTACGTCGATAACAAATACAAACATAGTTTGGTTTTTCATAAGAAACTACCTTAAACTTTATAATTTCTACTGTAAACTTCTCTGAAGTACTATCTTCTACCTCTTCTTCAACACCTACACTTATGAAACTCTCACTTTCTCTACACTCCTCGTGAGGACCAAAGAAAGGAAACTGTATATCATCATAACCTTTTTTTACATCCAAAACTGCACCATGCAAAAGAACACTGTTTATTTCACTTAAAGATAATGCAGGACTTTTTACCTAGTACAATCTTCTTACTAACTTTCGCATGATTTACTGCTAACATTCTTAAATGATGAAAAGTACTTTGACACACTTTTCTAGTAAGACAAGCCAGAGAATGACCCTGCAAGTTACGATGTTTTGTCACTTTACAAGCAATATCTTAATCTTCTGTTTAACACTTTTATTAACATAATTGCATAAGAATTTTTCGTAAAATATCAATAGATTCTTGTCGTATACTACAAATACTACTACAATATCACTTATGCACTGGAGCTTGTGTACGTCTCCCTTGAACTTCTTCAGCTATTACTACTTCCACATTTCTAGTAACTATCTTTTCTTTTTCAATTGGACAACCGTGTTTAACCTCATAGCAACGACCCATGGTATCAACTGCATGAAATAATGTACTTTGTTGAAAATAGCTCTGTTCATTAAAAAAAGGTTCAGTAACAGAAGTGTGCTTCCAGTCACCCAAAAATGTTTTGCAAAAGTTAGTTCTATTAACCAGTCTTTTTCTTTTACTTTTCTCCTTCATTAACTGCATTGTTTTATTCAATGTTTTCATTCTCTTCAGTACTAATATAAACAATTTTCTTTTCAATTCAAAAGCCTATTTGACTACTCTTTCAATCTATTGTTTCTTCTTGTAAAATACTAGTCTTCATTTATATTTCTTGCAATCTTTCAATAAAGTTTGTAGTACTCTACTTTTATACATTCTCCTCCTAATGTCTTTATATTCTTTCATCCTCTTTTCTACATGGCTTGTTTTTCCTACAACCTGATTTTGCATTAATTTCTCCTTTTATCTTTTCCTTCAGATTGCATGTAGTAGTTTTTTTTCTCTTTTTGCCCTTTTCAAAATCTTGTAGATTTTTTGAAAGACGTTTTACAAATTCTTTTGTTCTCTTACCCAAAGACTTTTTCTTTAAAGCCACATGTTGTACTTCATCTACTTTCTGCTTTTCTATATCCTTTAAATAGCTCTGTTTTCTTTGTTGTCTTTTTTATTTTTCTTGTCATACTGAATATTTCTCAATACATATGGAGAACTAAAAAAAAGAAAAGTTGATTATCTTTCTTTTTTTAAATATTAATAATGAATAATTATATACAAATATTGTCATCTATAAATGAAGAAATACATTGAGTAGGCCATAGGTGAATAGATAAATGCAACAGTAGACCATGAATGATTCAACAACTGCATGGGTAGCCCATAACTAGTGCCTGAGTGATTGCATGACTGAAGGAGTAATACTGGGGGATTAATAGAGTACATAGCAAATCAGTGGGTGATTTTATAACTACATACGTGCTGCTTGGGTGATTGCAGGGGTATTGAGTGAATGACTGAGTGATTAAAGGAGTGCAAATAGAGTGCCTGGGTGATTGATTTGATAAGTGCATGAGTACTCACTGAGTGACTACATAAGTACAAGGGTAAAACCTATATGATAGAAGGAGTGCAAGGATAGTACCTGAGAAATTTTATAAGTTTATAGATGGTAGCTGGGTGATTGAAAGAGTGCATGGATAATACCTGGCTGATTGCATGAGTACATACGCAGTGCCTGGATGATTTTATGAGTGCAGGGGTAATATCCTGGGTGATTGCATCAGTGCATGTGTACTGCCTGGATCATTGGAAGACTGAATGGGTAGTGCTTTGATGTTTTTATAACTGTATGAGTGTTGGGCCTAGCCAAATATAAAGTAGCACACGATTACATGACTCAACCATAGGTCTCTCCAAATTGTTAAAAGTATGCATACATACGTCTCTACCTTTTCAAATCATCATCATATCTAAAAGAAATATATATATATATATATATACAATATATCTTGAATATAGTGAAATCTAGAAACTGAGACATGTAATAGATCTGCTTGAGTGAAGGTATAACTCCATGCATAGAGCTTGGGTGATTGTATGATTCCAAAGGTAGTCGCTGGGTAATTGCAGCACATCCTAGAAAGTAACTGGCTAATTGCATGAGTGCACACATAAACATTGAGTGTATGGATAAGTGTATGTGTAGCACCTCAACATATAGATGAGTCACAGAGTAGTACCTGGGCTATTACATGAGTACATAGGTATAGCCTGCATGATTGCATGAATGCAGGGGTAGTACAAAACGTGTGCCTGGGTGATTGCATGACTGCAGAGGTAATATATGGGGGATTACTGGAGTAAATAGGAAGTGAATGGGTGATTTTATAAGTCCATGAGTACTGCCTGGGTGATTATACCAGTACTAAGGTAGTGCCTGAGTGATTACAGAAGTGCAAAGGAAGTTCCTGGGTGATTTTATAAGTGCATGAGTACTGGTTGAGTGAGTACATAAGTACAAGAGTAGTGCGTGCGTGATTGAAAGAGTGCATAGATAGTGCCAGGGTGATTGAAGCACTGTATAGCTAAGGCATTGTTGATTGCATGAGTACAGAGGTAACGTCTGGGGAATTAAAGGAGCACATACGTAACACCTGGGTGACTGCATTACTTCAGGGGTAACATCTGGAGATTTACATGACTACATAGAAAGTCACTGGGTGATTTTATAAGTTCATGGGTACTTCTTGGGTGATTGCAGCACTACTGAGGTAGTGCCCGAGTGAATAAGGGAGTGCAAAGGTAGTGCCTGGGTGATTACATAACAGCAGGAGTACCGGCTGAGTGATTACATAAGTACAAGAGTAGTGCCTACGTCATTGAAAGACTGCAAGGGTATTGCCGGTGTGATTGAACAAGTGTGTTACTAATGCATTGGTGACTGCAAGAGTTCACAAGTAATATCTGGAGGACTATAGGAGTACATTGAAAGAGCCTGGATAAAAGTACATCAGTACGGCCGGGAAACATCCTTTACAACGCAACTTTTACAACGCACTACCATTACGACGCAACTTTTACAACGCAAGTCATTACAACGAATTGCGCTGGAGGGCGCTCTAGGATAGGGAATAGTTTAATTACTATCCAACACCTTCCCTACTATGCATGGGGACTGGAGTTGGAATAGTAAATTAAACTATTCACTATACAGCGCCCCCCAACGCAAGTCGTTGTAACGACTTGCATTCTAAAACCTGTGTTGTAATGGCATGCGTTGTAAAAGCATGCGTTATAACGTCATACATCTGTACGGCCTCTGTGATTGCAGTAATACTGTGGTAGTGCCTCAGTGAATGAAAGAGTGTAAAGGTAATGCCTGGGTGATTTTATAAGTGTATGGACACTGGCTAAGTGATTGGAGGAGTGCATAGATCCTGACATGGTGATTGGAAGAGTGCAAGGCTAGTGTCTGCATAATTGAACCAGTGTATAACTAAAGCATTGGTGATTGCATGATTGCAGAAGTTATGTTTGTGGGATTATGTTATGTTATGTTAATTTTGATTTCTATAGCGCACGGCTACTCCAATGGAGTGTCCCGGCGCTTTGATTGGCGGCTCATAACAAAGAGAACATAGCACAGAGATACAGAAACAGGGAGAGGGGAAACAACCGACTGCGGACGAGACACATTAGAGGGTAAAGAGCCAAGTTTTAAGGCCCCTCCTAAAGGACAACAAGTTAGGGTTACCACGTGGAGCCAGTGGCAGAGCATTCCAGAGCTGAGGTGCCCTTAACCCGAAGGAACCCCCGCCAATACGGGCTTTCTTTATTCGGGGGACCCTCGCAAGAAACAAAGATTCAGAACGCAGAGCACGGGCCGGGCGATAAAAGGCCAGCCTACGTTGAAGATATTTTGCTCCTGAACCGAAGAGCGCCTTGTGTGCCGGATAGGCAGCCAATGGAGCGACTGCAGAAGGCCAGACACTCTGGCTCGCCTGTGAAGGCCAAAAATGGCGCATGCCGCGGAGTTCTGCACCACTTGTAGCCGCTGTACAAGATATTCTGGAAGACCCAGATAGAGGACATTGGAGTGATCCAATCTGGAGCCAATTAAGGCTTGCACCGTGATCCTCCTATGCTCTTCCGAAAGCAGGGGAAGAAACTTCCGGAGCATCTTGAGAATGCCGAAACATGTGCCAGTAAGACCGAGGATCTGAGATCTCAACGTCAGACCATCGTCGATCTTGATACCCAGATTTTTTGCCAGCTGGGACGCATTAGCTGGGGGTACATATTGGTCGGCCACCATGTCTGCCAATCAGGGTCCGAGGCACAGCCAAAAAACAATACCTCGGACTTATCTGAATTACATTTGAGGCTGTTCAGATGAAACCACCTGAAAACAGCCCCCAGGCACTCACGAATGCTCTCTCCATCAAACTCCTCACCTTTCCCACTCGTAAAGAGGAGCTGGGTATCATCGGCGTAGGAAACGATCTGGGCCCCAAAAGACTCCGCCAGTGCCGCCAAGGGAGTCATAAAGATGTTAAAAAGAGTTGGGCTCAACACAGAACCCTGCGGAACTCCAACTCCCAGAGGCGGCATCTCAGCAGAGCTAGGAGAGGCCCAGACCGTTTGTCGACGGCCCACTAGAAAAGATGTAAACCAGCTGAACACCGTCCCCCTCAGACCAATGTCATGAAGTCTGACGAGGAGCCCCTTATGGGGGACGGTGTCAAAGGCCGCCGACAGGTCAAGCATGACAAGCATAACTTTGCCGCCAGAATCCAGAGCCTCCTTAATGGCTTCTGACACCTCCAATAACACTGTCTCGTTACTTAAATTGGGGCGGAAGCCAGATTGAGTGGGATGCAACAGGTCATTGGTCTCCAAAAACGTAGAGAGCGCGCTATGTACGTGCTTCTCCACGACTTTGGCCAGTGCCGGAAGGAGAGAGTTGGGCCTATAATTAGCTAACACTTCAGGATCTAGGCCAGGCTTTTTGAGGAGGGGATCACCATCGCCTGCTTCCAGATCTGCGGGATCACCCCCTCACTGAGCGAGAGGTTCAGAAGTGGATTAGCCAACGGGTTTACCAGGGCCGCCATCCTCGGCAGGAATTTAGCCGGGCAAGGGTCTAGAGGTGACCCAGATTTAAGATTGGCCAAAAGTGCCAATGACGCAGAGGTGGAAATCGGCAGGAAAACCGCCAAGACGGGATCCACGATGGCCAGTGGAACAGACCCTCTCCGGAACAAAGGTCAACTTCAGCCAACCTCTCAGGAAAGGAATCCTGAATCAGTTTAATCTTGGCCGTAAAGAACTTGGCCAGGTCACAAACCCAGGAGTCCAAGGGGGCAACCTGAGTGAGATTAGACCGAGGGGCCGTAAACTCCCTCACGATAGAGAAAATCTCTTTACAAGAGTTAGAGGCTGCCTCTATCCTCCTAGCAAAGTAGCCCCTTTTCTCATGTGATATATCGCGATGATAGGCTTTAATCGCCGTCCTATATGCAAGTCTGGCCGACGGATCGTATTGTGAGCGCCAAGCCCTCTCAGCCACCTTGCACTGCCGACGAGAAGCCGACAGTGCTTCCGTGAACCACGGAGCGGAAACCCGCTTTGATGTGGTCCGAGGAGCCAGCGCAGGGGCTAGATCATTTAGCCTGTCAGTCAACCAAACTTGCAAAGACTCTAGATCCCACTCTAAGTCACCCGAAAGAGGGCAGGGATGATCAAGAGATGCCTGGGCTAACATCGCAGGAGTCACCCGATGCAATGCCCTAGAGGGTGGGCCGTGCTGTTTAGGCGCAGTACTAAGGGGTTTCTTCATACCCGGAACATATGATCTAGCCAGCCTATGGTCGGACCAGAGTACCGGGAGAAGTTCAATGCCTTCTAAGGGGAATAGGAGAAGACCTGATCCAGGGTATGACCTCTGTCGTGCGTAGGGCCAACAAGAAACGGGGCAAATCCAAGGGGGGCCGTAATATCGAGAAGTTTACTCGCATCCTGATCCTCTCCCTCGTCCAAATGGAAATTAAAATCCCCCACCAACACACAGTACTCAGCTCTCAAGGCTAGCCCTGAAATGGCTGCCTGAAGTTCCTCAAAAAAGGATCCAGCCGGTCCGGGAGGTCTATAGACCAGCAGCCCTTTAAGAGCTTGATGAGGGGCCAAAGAGATGGAGAAGGCCAGGGATTCAGAGCCTGTGAGGAGTACATAGGTAATACCTATTGATTCCATGATTACAGAGATAATATTTGGGAGATTGCAGGACTACATAGGAAGTGCCTGAGGAATTTTATAAGTGCATGTGTACTGCCTGAGTGATTGGAGTAGTACTCCAGTAGTGCCTGATTGATTGGAGGACAACAACCTTCTATGTAGTAGCAGACTACTGGAACTGCAGCTCAAATGTCAGGTCTATGACATGGTGTACACTCTTCTACTGCGGCCTCACAATTCTGTAGCTACTCGTAGTGCTGAACATACTAAAAATAAAGCATAAAAGCTACAGATGACTCTGTTATCAATCTCACCATATTCCTAAAACAATACATGCATATATGTCTACCTTTTGAAAACATCATCATATATAACAGAAATAAATAAAAAGACTGAACTTTACATTTTAACGACACACCTACATTTCTGCAATGTATTTCAAGTGCACATTTCCCCAAATTTATAGAAACTAGCCTAATCAGTAATCCCTTCTGCCAACTCAGTTTTATTTTACAGATTCACTATTCTACAAATATTAGACCTAGTAAAACATAAAGTAGCAGCCTATCACACATTTCTACCACAACTCTAACCATATTCCTAAAAGCATGCATGCATCTATCTATACCTATTGCCAAAACCATTACACATATTAGAACACATGTGCAAGTAGAAACATAACCACGCCCACAAGACCATAAAGGCCTTAAAACTTGACAGACTACGCTTTTCATTTCAAACACACCTAGATTTATGTGGTAAATTTCAAGTGAACTTTTACACAGACTCTTATAAATCACCATGATCAATAATTCCTCTCCCAAAATATCGTAAACATCACTTTTCCACTACTACTTCTTTACTATTCTACTACTAATCTGGTATTGAGCATAGCTAACAGCAAAGCAACCCTTCACTTATCTTTGATGAAAGTCTCCCAATATTTGTAAAAACATGTATGCATATGTCTGTACCTTTTGCTAGCAGCATCATATATCAAAGTAATCTACAGATAAATGTATACCTGTGTTTTATACATCTATCATCTTCAGACACATGACACATACCATGATATATGTGCTAGTAGAAACATATCTCAGTTGCAACACCATACACAGCTCAAAACTTCAGAGACCACACTTAAATTTGTAAACATACACTGAAAATTATGCGATATATATATGAAATAGAACTTTCCACACATCATACAAATTACTCTAATAAATAACATCTCTACAAACATATCTTTTTTGGGCTGCTGATTTACCATTCTACAACTACTTATAATGTTACACCTACCCAAATACAAAGAAGGAACCCTTAACATGTCTTTACTAAATGTCTCGCCATATTCCTAAAAGCATACATGAAAATGTCTGTAGAATACCACTATCCAAACCTTAGAAATTCACAGAACAAACTTCCAATGTCAAGTAAACACCTAAAACTATGTGGCATATTTCAACTGTACCTTTCTAGAAACTTGAAAAAAGAAGCCTAATCAGCAATGCCTTATGTCAACATCTTTTAAAGCACACTATTATCCTACATCTTCACCATTTCACTACTACTCACAATCTTGACCCTACCACATAAAAAGCAACACGTCTTTGTTATACTTCATGCACCTTTAAATGTATTAGACATTTGAAAATAAATATACAAGTGGAGACACACTTGAGACAGAAGTCCATGCACACCTTAAAACTTGACACACTCCACCTCCAAATTTAAAGCAACACCTAAAATCATGCTGCATACTACAAATCTACATATTCACACACTAAACCAAACTACCATAATCACTAATCCATCTTCCAATATACACATATTACTATACAAAATCTATTTCAAACAACATTTAACTAGAATAAAACAAACTACAATACACA
Source organism: Lissotriton helveticus (assembly GCF_964261635.1). Taxonomy (NCBI): domain Eukaryota; kingdom Metazoa; phylum Chordata; class Amphibia; order Caudata; family Salamandridae; genus Lissotriton; species Lissotriton helveticus. The sequence goes on from NC_136059.1 coordinate 348,078,850, forward strand.
TCTCTACATTTAATAATATATTTCAAACATAAGATGTGTATCAATAATTGTTAAAGATTCAAGTACACCTAGTACATAATACACCTCACAAATATATAACTCGCCTTCCAAATTTAAAATATCACAGACTCATAAAAGATGTTCTAATGCACATAATCAATGTAATGCGCCACTCTCAGTAAGTGATGGCAAACTCCTCCCTCTCTTCCTCCACACAAATACATGTAAGTAACAAATCACATTGCTTTCTACATTATTTCAAATTATGAAACACATTTCTATTGGTTAAAAATATGAACCCTTACCAACTGACTTCTAAAAGTGCCAAAACTGGTTCTGGAATTTTTTGGAATTGCAACTACACCGTGCACCAACGCTATGGAGCCGCAAATCCATACAGGAGTTCAAAGATATATTACAAATCAAAAAATACCACTATTTTTTAACAACACACCACTTCTAAAGATAGTACTGACTTAGGAATTTATACTTTAATAACATATTACCTATAGATAAATTACAATTTCACATTTTAAGTCCAGAGTAAACCTTTCCCCATTCTGCTTTATGACAGTTTCCATCATAACAGTTCATGGAACATTCAACTGAACTCACAGGTCACAAGTTCACCATATTTTCAAATCCAGCACACTAGGTTACAAATGCAAACAGCAGGTGTGGTTGACGTTTGCAAAATATCTCCTTATCCTATCTGTTGTACCTTTCAAACATTTCCTATTAATCAATAAGGAACATGTTTTTAAAGAAAGTAAAATGCACCATATTTTTGAGTGTACTATAATCTTAAACTGCATCTTGTCCACCATTTTAGATACCTCTCATTCTACCAACTGACTACCTCAGCTACAGACATCTTTTCATTACTTCCAGACATCCCTTCAAGATGCTTAGCACCATTGGTGTGGGTCTCTCTTCCATTTTTTGCTGTTGCCTCCTGTATTTTTGCTATGTTTTTGCTGGTCTAGATGCTTTGGACACTTTGCCACTGCTATTTATTGCCAAAGTGCAAGTGCTCCCTATTGTAAATTATTATAATGGATTAGTGACTCCATGATTGGTTCATTTGATTTACTTGTCAGACCCTAGTACAGTGCACCATGTGTGCCCAGGGCCTGTAAATCAAATGCTGCTGGTGGGCTTGCAGCACTGGTTGTGCCACCCACAGAAGCAGCTTGTATAGTGTGACTCAGGCCTGCCATTGCAGAGCCTGTGTGCAGGCGTGGACTGCCATGTCCACTTGGCAAGTGCACACGCTTGCCAATCCCCAAACCTTCCCTTTTCTACTTGGTAGGCCCAAGGGCAGGGTGCATTGTATGTGAAATGTGGGACATGCCCTGATGTGTGTGATATGTCCTGATAGTGAATTAAAGCCAATTTTGTTTTTCACTTTTGCAAGGCTACCTATTCCCATAGGCCAGAATGGGCAGTTTGATTATAACATTTTATAATCCTAACTGACCCAGGGAACATGGTATAACAACGAATTTAGTATGAACTCCGAATGATAAAATATATCTTTTAGGGAAGTTGGTTTTAATATTCTGGGCCCGATTCTGGTGCGGGTTGGAAAGCTTCCAGACGAATTGGTTTGGAAATGGTTTCCAACCCACTTGGATCGGGAGAGTCCGACCGACAGAGTACGATGCATCCGGATGCTTCCCGATCTGATTTGGTTGGACTCCCATTGACTTCAGTGGGAGCATATGTTCCTAAACGCATCATAATTGAGCCATCGGTCGGTAAGACATGTTCCCGATCCGATATGGAAGGAGAAAATGCTGTTAAAAAGCCTTCCTAACCGCAGCATAATCATACCCTAGGTGGGAATGCTTTCCTAACTGCATCAGAATCAGGCCCTCTGTGTTTAAAAATACCACTTTTAGAAAGTAGGTATTTTCTTGCCTAACCATCCAAGCCTGCCTCTGCTAGGTTGGGTATTCCATTTCTGGTGTGTAAGTGACAGGGGCTGGGGTGGCTCCAGAGGCAGGGTGAGTCAGCACTAGACTGAATAGACCTATCTGCATTGGGAGTGGTGGGAGGAGTAGCACCTGAGCCTGAATAGGGCTATGCCTGCCTTCCATAATGCTGGCCCCACCTCATGTGGCACATCTGATGACCTTGGCCCACACTGACAAAGGAATAAGTTGTGCACTGGCAGAATGCACCCAGAACTGGTTTGTACTAGGTACAGACAACTCTCTGCCTTCGGAGACAAAGGAGTTGTTTGTATAAAAAGGGGGACCCAGGTGCCAGAACTTTAGATCACTTCAGGGAATCAAGACAACCCTTTGCTAAGGAGAAGAACCATAGAAACTGAATGAGGAAACTACCCCTGTGCTGTGTGCTGTTTGGGCGTTGGCGGCCTGCAGTGGTTGCTGCATTACCAAAGAAAGGAGAAAAGGGACTGAGATGCTTTGAACATCTGGATGAAGAATCTCCAAGGGTTTGAACTGTGCTTGCCTCCTGCCTGAAGTCTCAGGGATGCAAGACTTCACCCCCAGCTCCCCCCTGAATTCCCTTGCTGGGAATTGAAGTGCCTGCTGTTGTGCTGGGCCTTCTAAGAGACTGCGTGTTGCTGGGAGCTGGAAGCGCAACTCAATGAAGAAGAAGCGTGTGGCCGCCTCAGGAGTTGTTGTTGCATCGCCAAGGAAGTGTGCCACCACTGCAGCTGTTGTCATCACATCACCGAAGAGCGTTGCATCACCAGAGAAGCGTGCCGACGCCACTGAGGGTGCCGTCTCATCACTGGAGAAGTGTGTCGCAGGGCCTGTCCGGCTCAGAGGCTCATCAAGTCGCCGCACGCCCATCGGGCGTGCTCGCCTCGCATCTACGTTGTCGCATCGTAACCAAGATGCCATTTTGTCGCATTGCGTCAGAGTGCCATTGCATCGGATCGCAGTAAGAAACCAGTGCGTCAACGCCCCACACAATACTGAAGCATGCCTCAACTCCCCTGTGCAGTAGTAAGGAACAAACACATCCACTCACCTGAGTGTAAGGACTGGCACATCAACTTCCCTACGACCCTTTTTGTTGGTTTTGCGTTACACATCCCAGGTACTTTGAGAGTAAAGTGTTGCATTTACAATCTAAAGTGAACTAAGCTATTCCTACCATTTTAGGGACTTATTTTGATTACAGTATTGTGGATTTTTGTTGTTTGGTCTTGTGTTAAGTCTAGTAAAGATTACTTATTTTTCTAAACTGGTGTGGTGTCCATTTGTAGTGTTTTCACTGTATTGCTGTATGTGTTCACAAATGCTTCATACACTGCCTCTGAGACAAGCCTGTCTGCTCGTGCCAAGCTACCAAGGGGGTGAGCAGGGGTTATTTTGGAAGTGTAGCCTCTTACCCTGACTAGAAGCAAGGGTCCCTATTTGGTCAAAGGTAACTACTTCTGCCAACTAGAGACCCCCAATTCTAACATTGGTGGCCAGCGGTGAGGATTTGGACTTGCATTTTTGACTCAGATACAGTGATTGATGTACACTACTAGTGAGTGCAGACCTTAACGCGACCACATACATTTTGGTAGAATTTACTTTCCTTGGAACTTCGTTACTATTTTTTGATTCTTCAGAACTGTCAGTCTTTCTTCCATGAGTAAGCCAACATCCATTGTATCTGTGGATTTTGAATTGGAAGAGGAGAGGATTGATACCTACAATGTGCAAAACCTCAAGGCTCTGTGCAAAAAAATTATAATCTCTGTGAAAGGCCTCACTAGGAAAGAGGAATACCAAAAGGTGGCGAGGGCCTGGGTAGAATCTAGGAATGCCAGTGACCATCCTGAAGAGCCCGTGGTGGAGACAGAGAATTTAGATGGGCAGCTTGAGGGGCCATTGGGCCCAACCGGGAAGACAGTACCTTCCAGGGCGGGCAGCAGTGTTTCTTCCAAGGGCCTGTCCCCAGGAGAGCTAAAGGGCAGGGCGAGGGAGAGAGTGCATACGTTGGTGCTAGCCAAGCTCAAAATAGATGGTCAGAAGGACATAGAGAGCAATAAAATAGAGGTTGGGATGGAATTAGAAGTGAAGAAGTTAGCCTTAGAGGAAAAGAAAATGCATTTTGAACATGAGAGAGTGTTGAAGGAATCAGAACTCAAAGCCAAAAGTTTAGAGGTTCCTCCCTTTGGTGGCAGCGCACTACCAGTGCCTGTAGAAGCAAGGGCCTACATCCCCAAAGAAGTAGTTAAGGATTTCCACAAACATGAGGATATTGGTCAATAGTTTAGGGCTTATGAAGCTGCAATGTTGGCCCACCGGGTCCCTAAGAAGGATAGGGGAGAGGGGTTGTGGGGCCGCTTTTTTAGTGATAGGCGGGACACCTTGTTAGATTTACCTAAAGAGGTGCAGGTGTCCTATACCCACATGAAGGGAGCCCTAATGCCCAGATCTGGTTTGACCCCAGAGTTGTACAGACAAACGTTTAGGAATTGCAGGAAACTGGAGTCTACCACATGGGTGTAATATGTGTCTTTCTTTTGCAGAGCATTGGATGGTTGGGGGAAGGGTAGCAAAGTGGATAATTTTGAGGTGCTCTATGATTTCTTTGCATGGGAGCATTTGTCCAATAATTGTTTTCCAGAGCTATGCCAGCACCTGATTGATAGTAAGCTGACTAATCCTAGGAAGCTTGCTGAGGAGGTGGCCTGCTGGGTGAGCACCCGGGTCCACGAGGGTCATGTGGGAGACTTTGCCAAAGGTGGGCAGGGTTCCCAGCAGAGGAGTGGGGGGGACAAGGGTAAATAGAGGGTGTTCCAGAAAGGGCCCAAAGTAATCCTCAAGGGAACCAAGGGAAAGGTTCCCAGCCTCCCCATGAGAAGAAGGCAGGGGCCCGACAGATAAGCCTGTTCACAGGAGGCCCAGGACCTGTTTTAAGTGTGGCCAAGTAGGCCACTGCTCTTATGATACTGGATGTCCCCTGTATGGGAAAACCATACCCATGAGTGCACCACTCTGGCAGATGGCTAGTGTAGCCCTGGGGGAGGAGATTGGTGCTCAAGGTGGGTGGGGTACTGCAGATATATCCCTAGTCTCTTTAGGAGACTGTGAGGTGGTCCCCAGGACCTAGCTGCCTGATAACACTAAAAAGTACAGGCAGTGGGTAACCATCAATGGCCATAGAGTGGAGGCTCTTAGAGACACCGGGGCTTGTGTGACAGCTGTCAGTTGTCGGCTAGTGTCTGAAGAGCAGGTGGTCCCTGATGAATTTACCTAGTTATTGCTGCTGACAACACACAGAGTGCCACTGCAAGGTGACTCAGGTTCCCATTGAGTGGGGAGGGGGGTCTCTGGCACTCTTCAAATAGCTGTGAGGCCAGCCATGTCTGTTGACTGTCTGTTGGGTAATGATTTGGAGAGCTCCCCTTGGGCTAAGGTGGAGCGAAGTGCTCATCTGGAGATGTTGGGTCTGCCTGAGTGGGCGTGTGTGACCACAAGGCCCATGGCAGCCTGTAAAGGTACTCAAGAGGACCTGGAGCCTGAGGGGGGCCCAGGTGCCTGCCTTAGAGAGAGTAGGTAGGGGGCGCAGGAAGCCGGCCCCCAAAGTTCCCATGGTCCAGGAGGAGGCAGACCTTGAGGTTGATGCCCTGGAGCCTACAAGGGAACAGGTAGCTGAACTGGGGGACCTACCTGAGTTGACCCATTGGCAGCAGGAAGGAGGACCCTCCAGGGAAGAGCTATGTGAGGAGCAGAAAAGTACCCTTCTCTTGTGGGTTTGCGGCAACAGGCTGCAAACCAGGCAGAAGGTGATCAGTTTGATTCACAATGAATCTGTTGGGAGAATGGTCTCCTGTATAGTGAGCCTAAGATTGCTTACCCTGGGTCAGCCTGTGTGCTGGTGGTACCCCAGCGCTTCAGAGCCTTCCTACTGGGGCTGGCTCATGATGTGCCTTTAGCAGGACATTTGGGGCAGGACAAGAACTTTGAAAGGTTTGTCACCCACTTTTATTGGCCCCAAAGGCGCAAGAGTTCAGAGACTCATTTCAGGACCTCTCAGACTTCCCAGGCAAGTGGAAAGTGTGGGAGGAAGCACAAGGCTCCTCTCCTGCCATTCCCTGTGGTCAGCACCCCATTTGAAAGGGTGGGAATTGACATTGTGCGGCCTCTGGATTCCAGGACAACCATGGGCAACAGGTTCATCCTGGACTTTGTGGACCATGCCACCCGGTACCCGGAAGCCATCCCTCTCCAGGCTGTGACAGCCCCCGTGGTGGGTCGTGCGTTGATGGGGATTTTCTCCTGTGTGGGGTTTCCCAGCGAGGTGGTGTCAGACCTTGATACAAACTTCATTTCCAAGTATATGAAGTCCCTGTGGCAGGAGTGTGGAGTAACTTATATGTTCACCACTCCTTACCACCCCCAAGGTAATGAGCTGGTTGAGAGATTCAACCGGACCCTCAAAGGCATGATTCTGGGTCTTGAGGAACCCATGAGGCGTAAGTGGGACATCCTCTTACCATGCCTTCTCTTTGCTTACAGCAAGGTGCCACAGAAGTACTTAGGGTTCAGCCCCTTTGAAGTGAAGTGCTCTATGGTCACCTTGTGGGAGGACTTCTAAGTTTGGTAAAGGAAGGCTGGGCGAAAGCTCCCAGGAAACCTCCCCAGGATGTATATAGTTACATGCTGGCCCTCAGAAACCAAACCCGGCATTTCAGTCAACTCGCCCAGGCGAATCTGGAAGCCAGCCAGGAAGAGATGAAGCGGTGTTACAATCAGAATGCCACCCTGATTGAGCTTCAGCCTGGCCAGAAAGTTTGGGTCATGGCTCCTGTGGAGCCTCCAGGATAAGTGGGCCAGACCATTTGAGGTGGTGGAGCGCAAGAGTGATGTCACTTACTTGGTGGACTTGTGGTCTCCAAGGAACCCTTTGCGGGTCCTGCATGTCAACCACCTGAAGCCCCACTTAGAAAGGTCCAAAGTGGGCATGCTCCTAGTGACAGATGATGGAATGGAAGAGGAGACTGAGCCTCTTCCTGACCTCCTGTCTGCAACAGAGCAAGATGGGTCAGTGGATGGTGTTAACCTCTCTTCCACCATGACCCCTGAGCAGCAGAATGACTGTCGCCAGTTGTTGGGACAGTTTTCTGATCTGTTCTCCCTGTTTACAAGTGTCACTGATTGGTGTGTACTTGATGTAGACACTGGGGACAGTCCTCCTGGTAAGCACAAAACTTACAGAGTGACAGGGTGAGAGCTTGCATCAAGGAGGAGGTCTCCAAGATGCTTGCATTAGGGGTGATTGAGTCCTCTAACATTCCTAGGGCCAGCCCAGTGGTCTTGGTCCCAAAGGCTGCTGCACTGGGTGCCACACCAGAATTTCGGTTCTGTGTGGACTACTGAGGGCTCAAATCAGTCACCAGGACTGACACGCAGTACCTCAGCACCAATTCCGGGTTATGCCCTTTGGAATGAAGAATGCCCCTGCCACCTTTCAGAGGTTGGACAACCAGGTGTTGGCTGGTCTGGAAGATTTCAGTGCCGCCTACCTGGATGATATAGCAGTGATCAGCACATCTGCGCCACCTCTGTGAAGTGTTGTTGGTACTAGGGAAAGCAGGCCTCATGATCAAGGCAAGTAAGTGCCAGATCAGGCAGGGTTCCGTGGTGTACTGGAGAAACCAGGTTGGGGGCAGCCAGGTGGCGCCCCTCAAGCCCAAGATTGAGACCATCCTGGCTTGGGAACCCCCCAAAAGCCAAACAGAGGTGAGAGCCTTCTTAGGACGCACCGGGTACTACAGGAGGTTTGTCAAGGGGTATGGCAGCATTGTTGCACCCTTGACAGAGCTGACTTCCAGGAAGCAGCCTAAGAAAGTGAACTGGACTGACACCTGTCAGAAAGCTTGTGATGCCCTGAAGACTGCCATGTGCATACCACCCGTGCTCCTGGCACCCAACTTCTCAAAAGAGTTTATTGCCCAAACAGACACTTCAGAGCATGGTCTAGGGACTGTTCTTTCACAGATAAATGAGGAGGGCCTAGACCAACCTGTAGCCTTCATCAGTAGGAGGTCACTTTCACAGGAACAGAGGTGGAGTGCAATTGAGCGTGAGGCATTTGCTGTGGTCTGGGGACTGAAGAAGTTGAGACAATACTTCTTTGAGATTCACTTCTGGATTCAGACAGACCACAGGCCGCTCAGATGGTTGATGCAGATGAGGGGTGTTAACCAAAAGCTGTTGAGGGGGTCCATTTACTTACAGGGGATGGACTTCACAGTGGAACATCGCCCTGGTAAGGAACATGCCAATAATGATGGTCTGTCCAGATTTTCCCACCTTAGTGAAGAGAATTCCCAAGGGGTGTGTAGTTCTCCTCACATTTCAGCTGGAGGGGACACGTGTTAGTCCTGGCACCATTGAAGTGGGTCTCCCTTCCATTTTTTGCTGTTGCCTCCTGTATTTTTGCTATGTTTTTGCTGGTCTAGCTGCTTTGGGCACTTTGCCACTGCTATTCGCCAAAGTGCAAGTGCTCCCTATTGCAAATTATTGTAATGGATTAGTGACTCCATGGTTGGTTCATTTGACTTTCTTGTCAGACCCTGGTAGAGTGCAACATGTGTGCCCAGGGCCTGTAAATCAAATGCTGCTGGTGGGCTTGCAGCACTGGTTGTGCCACCCACAGAAGCAGCTTGTAAAATGTGACTCAGGCCTGCGATTGCAGAGCCTGTGTTCAGCCTGGGTCTGCCTTCCCTTTTCAACATGTTAGTCACCCCTAATGTAGGCAGAGTGCATTGTATGTAAAAGGTAGGACATGCCCTGATGTGTGTGACATGTCCTGATAGTGAATTACAGCCAATTTCATTTTTCACTATTGCAAGGCCACCTGTTCCCATAGGCCAGAATGGGCAGTTTGATTATAACATCTTATAATCCTAACTGACCCAGGGAACATGGTAGAAAAACAAATTTGGTATGCCTGAACTCTGAATGATAAAATACATCTTTTAGTGAAGTTGGTTTTAATATTCTGTGTTTGAAAATACCACTTTTAAAAAGTAGGTATTTTCTTGCCTAACCATCCAAGCCTGCCTCTGCTAGGTTGTGTATTCCATGTCGTTGGGGTGGGGTGGCTCCAGGAGGCAGGGTGAGTCAGCACTAGGCTGAATGGACCTATCTGCATTGGGAGTGGTGGAAAGAGTAGCACCTGTGCCTGAATAGCGCTGTGTCTACCTTCCACAATGCTGGCTCCACCTCCAGCGGTACGTCTGATGACCCTGGTCAGCACTGACAAGGGAAGAAGTTGTGCACTGGCAGAATGCACCCATAACTGGTTTGGACTAGGTACAGACACTCTCTGCCTTCAGAGACAAAGGATTGTTGTGTATAAAAAGGGGGACCCATACCCCAGAACTTTAGATCCCTTCTGGGAATCAAGACAACCCTTTGCTGAAGAGAAGAACCAGAGAAGCTGAAGGAGGAGACTACCCCTGTGCTGTGTGCTGTTTGGGGGTTGGCCTGCAGTGGTTGCTTCATTGCCAAAGAAAGGAGAAAAAGGACTGAGTGTGCTTTCATCATCTTGAAGAAGAATCTCCTAGGGCTTGAACTGTGCTTGCCTCCTGCCTGAAGTCTCAGGGATACAAGACTTCACCACCAGCTCCCGCCTGAATTCCCTTGCTGGGAATTGAAGTGCCTGCTGTTGTGCTGGGTCTTCTAAGAAACTGCGTGTCGCTGGGAGCTGGAAGCGCGACTCAATGAAGAAGAAACGTGCAGCCATCGCAGCAGCAGTTGTCATCACATCGCCAAGGAAGCATGCCGCCGCTGTTGTCATCACATCACCGAAGAGCGTCGCATCACCAGAGAAGCGTGCCGACGCCACAGAGGGTGCCGTCGCATCACCGGAGAAGTGTGTCGCAGGGCCTGTCCGGCTCAGAAGCAACATCAATTGTGCACAGGTGTCCTTCATTAGCATTTTAAGACCTACCCCAGTGAATGTGCCTAGGTCATTGCCACCACAGTGCACCATCATGTGGTCAGGGGGTTGGAGACACATGCACATTTTTTTTTTAAATTGTGGATTCGTGCACCCTACATGAATTAGCAAAAGCATGAATTAAATGTACTACAACACAACACACTTTTCAAGTCTAACTATTAATTTGTAATTTTATATATTTTTAACAACTCTATCAATTGTAATCTTCTCATTAACTTCAATCACAGTACATATTTAAAACAACTTCACACATACAACACTACCTTCTAAATTATGTACTACTCAATTATTTATTTAAGGTGAATTTGCAAATCCAACGTGACGTTACACGGGGAGGCCACGCTGAGAGTCGCGTTGGATTTGCAACTTCAAACTCGAAAGAAAAAATAACGCCCCAATATTTGGTATTCACCCGGGGACCCCATCCCCTGGGGCCTGCCAGCAGTTATTTTTATTTATTTTTTTTAAAGAAGGGGGACCGCCTGTCCCCCCTCCTCAGGCCAATAAGGGCCCTGGGGACCCCATCTAGTGGGGCCTGCCACATTTAAAAAAAATAGGGGACCATGTGCCCCCCTTCTCTGGCCAATAATGGCCGCTGAGACCCCCATCGCATGGGCCCTGGCCTCTTTGATGGTGACCGTGGGGGGAGCACCAATGCCCCCAAGGTCACAGTTGGCTCCCCACCTCCTGTGCGAGCTGGCAATGCTTTTGGGCAAGGGGAGCTGCTAACATGCAGCTCCCCTTGCCCAAAAGCAGTTCTGCTTTGCTTCGTTGAAGCAAGAGAAGGTTTCCTGCTCTCGCTTCAAAGAAGCAAAGCAGTGTTTGCTATAACAGGGCGTCAAAGCAAACAGCAATGTCCTGCGGGTGGGCACTTCGGGACATTGCAGGAGCCAGCCCAGGGCCATTGAGGGCTCCAGGAGGGAGGGCCACACGTCCCCCCTCCCAGCATTTTTAAAGTACCGGGAGGTGGTGGATCCTGGGGCAGTGCGAGGGGGCTTGGGCCTCCCACACATTGATTTTAAATATAGCCTCAGGGAGGTGGCAGTCTCCGGGGCTGCGGAGGGCCATGTACCACCCGCATTTAAATCATGTAGCCCCGGGAAGGTGGTGGTCCTTGGGGCTTAGGGGTCCCATGAAGCCCCCCACCCAAAATATTTAAATGCCCCAGGGAGGTGGCAGTCCCCAGGGCTGCTTGGGGAACTGCGTGCCCCCCACACATTATGGATAAAGCCCGAGCAGATGGCGGTCCCCAGGGCTGCGGGGCCCCCGCTATATAATTACACTTTGCCCCTGGGACCTGGCCTACCCGGGGGCTTAAGGAAAACGAAGTGCTGCTTCATTTTGTTTTTTCTTCTCAGTGGTATTTGTGCACCCAGTGCATTTTCCGCTAGAAAAAAAAAAAAAAACAATCTTTTTAGGGCCCTGGGGGTCCCTGTGAGACCCACTGTTTAGCCCTGGGGGTACGGGTGTTTCAACCTGATCCCTTTCCTACATTTACAACCTTTTTCTACCTTTTTGATATAACTTTCTTCTAACAAATCACACAATAGCTGCCAACACACTCCAATAAGAAGGAAGCTCATGCTTGGGAGGATTCGCGACAACTCCTCGGTGCTCAGATATCGATATTTTTTATTTTTTTAGTTTCTCAGGAACTACTGACCAGATTTACACCATTTGAACAAAAAGTCACTTTCTGAACCAAGAGCTACCTTAATGCCAAATTTGGTGTAATTCCGTTCAGCAGTTCGGGTTGTTGCCTGTTCCAAAATTTCCTATGGAATTTAATATGGAGAAAACGTGTTTTGGGAACTCCCTTTTTTCTCGGCCCCCGCTTGATGAATCACCCTCAAACTTTCTGGACAGAAGCTGACCTGAACTGGTCATTAGTTTGAAAAAATGTGCGAAGCTCCGTCAAACGGCGCCAAAGACATTCGCAAATCAACACTTTTCATATGGATAATAGGTCCTAACTATACCCACCTACTGGTGACTGCCAGTAGGTAGTATATATATATATATATATATATATATAAGAGGGGCTCTTTTTTGCTTTTGACCTTCTGTTAGTGTGCTCGGCACTACGTGTCTGCACTTTTACTCTACTTGTTTTTAACCATTTGTGTGTTTTAAAATTCGGACAGCTCAGGGTGTTTTTAATCTCACCTTGCTGCCGTTTTCACTTCCATGCTGCTGCCTTCTTGTTTATTGCCCGCATACTTGCACATTAAAATAATTTTGAGTCTCCGACTCATTTTGCATTTCCTCCATTACTGCTGCTCTCGGGGTTGAGGGGTATAATTCTATTCCTGGTCGCCCGTGGTGCCTTTGAGAGAGGCCATTTTGTGGTAGTTGGCGCTTTAGCTCTCTGGCTCCTGGGCTTATTTACATGCACGCTATACGGACGCGCAGCGGACGGGCGCAGCAGGCGCACCGCTGGCGCGCCTAAGGTAAGCCCGTTTGCGCCCATCAGCGTCCGGGAAGTGGCCAGCGCCAGCCATGCTGCCCGAAAGCCTTTGGGTATTAAGCTGAGGAGAAGCTATTCTGGTGCGACTCTTCGAGCATTAGACCCCCAGGTTTGCTGCCACTCCGAGACCTGGGATGTGGCTATGTTTCCATCAGCCCCCTGTTCATATTGTGGTTTTCATCTGGAGGGGGATCCTGCTCCCCCGGCCACTGAGGATCGCCTCTCGGCTCAGCGAGCGAAGGATCTTCACATCAGGGCAGCTATGATTAATGCCCGGTCCCTTAGGAAACATCATGCTGATGTTTATGATATTTTGGAGGATAAATCCTTAGACATGCTGTTCCTAACGGAGACATGGCTGGATGCCTCTTCTGACCCGATTGTTTCCTTTGCCATTCCAGCAGGTTATAAGATCCTTAGAGCCGACCATCAGGGGGGCAGAGGCGGTGGTATGGCCATCGTTCATAAAGACATTTGGGAACTCCGCTTGGGGGATTCCTCAGCTTGGGTAGGAAGTGAGGTGCTGGATTTTAGTATCCGTTTCTCAGCACACTTTACCTTGGGAGCCTCTTTGATCTACAGGCCCCTGGCCCTGCGGGTCCATATGTCTCGAACTGTGGGGACGTTATTTTCTCTAAGGCAGTAAGGTTTTCGCATTATATGATCCTGGGGGATTTTAATATCTATCTGGATCGTCCTGACATTTGGGAGGCGATTGACCTGCTGGATATTTTTCAAATGGCTCAACTGACCCAGCATGTCCATCTTCCGACCCACCAGGCCGGTCATTTACTTGACCCAATCTGCTCCAACTTCCCCATTTCCATCAGGGACCCCTGCCCGGTGCCCTGGTCTGATCACTTCATTTCCTTTTTCTCCTGGACGATTTCCAGCGTAGCGACGCGGGTCTGTTCATACCAGAAGCCTGCCTTTGGGAAAATGACCCTTTAGACCTCAAGCAGGCTCTTGATTATTCTAGGCCTGCCTTTTCAGAAGAACTTGAGAAGTGTTTGTCGGGGTTTACCGCTTGGGTTGCTAAGGTGGTGGTGTCTGCTGCCTCGTCTCGGCCTGTCAAACCTGCTAGAGACACACCATCTAAACCTTGGTTTAACTTGAACCTTAAAGCCGCCAAGCCTGATTGCAAGGTCTTGGAGTGTGCCTGGCGTCAGAGTGGATACTGCCCCTTAGCCAAGAGGAAACTTAGAGCTACGCAAAAAATCTATTATGAGCAATTTTACATGGCTCGCATTGACTCTGCCAGGAACAACGCCAAAGAAATGTTCTCTATAGTGCTGAATTTCATGACACCGAGGGCCCAAGAGAGTGTCATTCCATCTTCTCTCGCTTGGTGTAATACGCTCTCCTGCAGCTTCAGAGAAAAAATTCAGACCATCCAGGCTACATTTCCCTCTGGTAGCAACCGCTGTGTGGGACCTCTGGCTGTTCAAACTGCCGCCCCACCTGCTCTCTGTCAGTCTTTAGAGCAGTCGACTCCCTGGAATCGCTTAAGATCCTCATGGGGCTTAAGTCCGGTTCTCCCTCGGAGCCCTGCCCGGTTAGGCTTCTGGTTTCCGTGGCAGAGAGTGTGCATACAGAGGTGAACTGTATTGTCAACATATCCCTTCAGTCAGCGGCGGTCCCTCAGGGGTGGAAGCAGGCTAAGATCTTGCCTCTTCTTAAAAAAGCATCTCTGGATCCTCTTATTCCAGGAAATTACTGTCCCATCTCCCTCCTTCCGATCATTGCCAAGGTCTGTGAGAAGGTTGTTAATAACCAACTCACAGGGTATGTGGAGACAGAGGGACTCCTGCACCCAGCACAATCAGGGTTTCAAGTCTCTCACAGCACAGAGACTGTTTTAGTCGAGGTGGTCGAGGCTATTCGGGAGTTTCTTGACGCTGGCGGGAGGGCAGCATTAATTTTGTTGGACCTTTCGGCCGCGTTCGACACGGTCCCCCATGCCCTCCTTCTGGCCCAACTGGCGGAGATAGGGGTGTCGGTAACGATTTGGGGCTGGATTAGATCCTTTCTGGAGGAGCGGGTTGAGCAGATTTGGCTCCCCCTTTTTCTTCCTCTCCCCAGCTGGTCACCACTGGAGTTCCACAGGGTTCCTCCCTTAGTCCGCTCCTCTTCAATATCTATCTCACGCCACTGATATATCTGGCTGAGGAGCTTGGGGCTAAGGTAATGGCCTATGCTGATGACACGCAGCTGCTGTTCACTTGGGATAAAACATCTGTCTCCGCCTCAGCAGCACAACAGTGTCTGGTTTCCATCTTTAAATGGCTGGCGCATGCACAGCTAAAATGTAACGAACAAAAGTCTGAGATCTTGCTTTATGGCAAGTTTCCCGCTGACTTTTGTGAGCAGCTGTGGCCTCCTGACTCCCCGCTCCCTCACGTGTCAGGACAGCCTGTAAAAAATCTGGGACTATGGTTCGACAAGAGTCTTTCCTTCTCCTCTCATATTAAAAAACTGGCAGGTTGTTGCTTTGGCCTCCTTAAGACTATGCGGACTTTCTTTCCGCTTCTCCCTCTAACGGCTAGAGAAATTGTCACCTGTGCCCTCATTCTTTCCCGCCTGGACTACGCCAATGCTCTCTTTGTGGGGTCCCCTGGATACCTGCTCAGAAAGCTTCAGGTAGTCCAGAATGCGGCTGCCAGATTGCTTTTGGGCATCTCAAGGAGGAATAGTGCTGTCCCCTTACTCCGCTCTCTTCACTGGCTTCCTGTTGCTGACAGGGTCAGGTTCAAATCTTTAGTTTTGGCCCATCGTGATCTCCATGGTTCTGGCCCCCTCTACCTCCAGAGGAGATTCTCCTTCTACCTCCTGACACGTGCGCTTCGATCTATGTCTTTGAGTTTTGCTCGGGTTCCTCGCTTCAAGCTTCAGAGGATGGGTGGCAGCTCCCTTGCAGTGATGGCCAGTGTAGCCTGGAACGCCCCCCCCCTTTCTTTGCGGCCCATTCAGAACCTTGCTGTGTTTAAGAAAAGACTCAAGACCCACCTTTTCGCCTGTTAAGTTTCCTTCTATTCCCCTCTGCATCGCGCCGGGACACTCATGAGTATCCGTGCTCGTTATAAGTGGATTTAACATAACATAACATAACATAACATATGTATATATGGCATTTGAGTCCACTCTGTTCTCCCATTGGTCTGTCTGAGTTTCATTTACACTCTGCCTCCCTTTGTGATAATGAAGTGAGTAGGGCAGTGGGTCAGTCTGCATCAGACATTGGCTCTTTTGCCTTGTGAATAGTCGCATTTCAAGATCATGTGCCCTCATCTACTTGTAAATAAGGCATGCTTCTGTAGCTGTGCTGGTTGCCCAGTCCTGTAGTTTTGAATTTCCTCCTTTTAGGTTTGCCTTTCAATTCTTTGTTTCTCCTTTTTTTATTTCAATGTTCCTTAAGAGGATACTACAGCTCTCTATGCAGTGCTAACAGGTTGCTTGCTTGCTGCTTAATTCATTTGCAGTGTGCTGCATTCCATGTGGCCACTTCCTCTAAACCAGATCATTATGGATGCTTGTTGTCCATAGTGTATCATTGTTTTACTATTGTGAGATGGCAAAACGTTGTTTCTAAATGTGACAGCCATTCTTGACTTTTATACGGCGAAAGACTATTTGCCATACCTTTTCAAGAAGGACTCTCTGCTATGTTTAGATTTGGTGGTGCAACTAAATGCCCTCTGTGTTTTTATACATGGGTGCTGGGTGCTGGGTGCTGGGTGCTGTGTGTTCAAATAGGAAAAGCCCTGCTTCTCTTCTTGCAACATATCACAACTTCACAGCTTGGTTGATTAGATTCTTGTGTGGTCCTACCTTGGGGTTTAGCAAAAAAGACGAGGGAGTAATATACTGAAATTATGTCTGGAGCACCTCTGTCATATATTAGCCTGCAATTCGGTGATGACATACAAACGCCAGGTTAGAAAAGACTAAATAAACATACAAGTGCTTTGCCAATCCTTAGCTGGATTACATGTTTCTCCTCTGTTTTCCTACAAAATCAGCAGTTTTTCTCTTTAAAATTAACATATGGCCCTTTATTTCTTAAAAATGAGTTGTGAGATTTTACTCTAATCCTTGATCAGAAACATAAGGAAACTTAGGAAACTTCCCCATGGTGTTGTCCTGGTTGGTTGTAGCTACAGTGTGTGTGCTATGAGACACCAATGTTATTTCTATAGCTTCATTGTTGTCTAGCATGATAGGTCTGTTACCTGAGAATGCATTTTGGTTGGAGGTACAATATCTTTCCCAATTATTTGGAAAAAACACCCCACAAATAGGGATGCCATTGCCGTTTCTCCTGCCTTGCCACATATAAGCCTGGATCTTGTAACAACTAAAGCATTATTGTGTTATTCAACCACAGGTGCAGCCTTAAAAGTGCCTCAGCCTTATTCCTCATGCCCCCATTACTCATATCTTAATCATCTCTTGTGTGCCAACCACGGCCTATATTCTCAGTTGCATTGTGGCACTTGTAACTCATTTGTAGCTGCCAGGTGGGGACCTTATGCTCATTAGGCCTTGCAAAAACCTGGGACCAGGGCTCTCCTTTGCCTGAGTTGAAACATAATAATGAAGAACATCTCGGGAAGTCATTGTCTCTGTCCCAGCATTATTGCAACATGGCTTGGTTGAGCAAGGATGAAGTTGTTCCATTGTTCAGTGTGCGACAATTCATAAATGTTTCAACCCTTAATGATGCGAACAGAGGGGTGTTGCTTCTATGCTTTCCCTTTGACTCTTGCAGAGTGTGGCTTAAGCTAACGCTTAAATTCCTGTGACCCAAGAAGACTCTTGACTGAGTTTCTGAGATGCTGACACATTTCCTTTATTTCCCAAATGTTCCCGTATGTTTCTGTTTTTTTACATTTTTCTGAATTTTGAGATTATTTACACTATTGTATCATCCTCTTAGTTTGAACTTTAACTCTTTGAGCACCAAATGTTGCTTGGATCTTTTTTGTATTGCTGTGACTGAATTACTTGTTTGTCTCATTCTGGTACCCATAAACCTCTGTAGAAGGTTGGGTTTCCCAGTTATTATTCTGTACCCTTATAGCATGGTGCTATGGATGTATGACGTTTCAACGCATGCTTTTACAACGCATGCCTTTACGACGCAAGTTTTACAATGCAAGTCGTTACAACGACTTGCGTTGGGGGGCGCTGGATAGTGAATAGTTTAATTTACTATTCCAACTCCAGTCCCCGTGGATAGTAGGAAAGGTGTTGGATAGTAAATTAAAACTATTCCCTATCCTAGAGCGCCCCCCAGCGCAAGTCGTTGTAAAAGTTACGTTATAATGGTTGCGTCGTAAAGGTACTTCTTTGTAAAAGTTGCGTTGTAAACGCTGTTCCCCTGGTGCTATTAGTGTACCTTAACTTGACTTCTAACTTTTAATAAACCTTCTTAACTGTAGTCATTAATTCCTGGTCCTTATTGTGTAGCCGCATGGATTACACTGTTAATTGAAATTGATTGATGTAATGCTAACCCCCATCACCTCTCAGGCGGGAAGAAAAAAAAGATTAATTAGAGGACAAATGGTAAGCAGGTTGGCCCATAGTGCTGCAACAACGTGATAGCTTGTCGGATGGTTTCCACTTGAAGCTAGGGAGTTAAGGTATACAGTTTAGAAATTGCCCAAGCTCAGTCTAAACCTCTAAAGCCCATGGTTTGGTCAGAGAATTGATGGAGCCCCAGCGGTTCGGAACAATTTTTTTGCAACGGAGGAGTGTGAGTATTAATAGGGTTGTGCATTGCAATTGCGTAGGCTTAGATTACAGTATTATGCAGTGGCTGTCTGGTGTTCTGCTGAGGTGTTTTAAGTTGATGTGTGAAAGTGGCACTTGATGCAGAGATATTGCATTGGGTATCGGTTACGTTGTGGCCTAAGATCCCTGGATAGATAAATAAGTTATCAGTGTAGAAGACACAAGATGTAGATGTCTGCTATAACGTGGTGCTGTTGTGAGACGTCGTCAACAGAATTATTGAGAAAGCTACTTTTTCTTTGTGTGATTGTAGGTGTGGTTGGTATGGAGAAGCTTAGTGCACAGGGAGGTAACTGTATCAATCTGAGTGAGACCCCGCTGGTTGAGGTTTCATGTGAAGTGAATGTAAGAATAGTCGGAAAGTGTTGGTCCGAACTGGTTCGTGTGTGTATGAATTTCTTCAATTTCATTAGAGGAGCAGACAAACTTAGTTGGTTGAAATTGCTTACATTTGTTTTGTGTGTAAATTGCTAAGAGAACACATTAGTGGAGAACTGTATAGGAAGGTGATCTGCTGCAAGGAGTCTGGTTGGCATCACAGTGTGGTATTAGTCAGTTGATGTAGAGCTGTGCCAGTATAGGATACATAATAGAGAGCTGTGCTGGTATTGGTTGTGAAACCTGAACATAGAATTGTTGGTGAAAAACATTTCCTGGTTAAAACGAAAAGTCATTTGTGGATTATGCAGTATTTTCTTTGGAAATTAATTATTTAAAGCACTACAAAGTCTAATGAAGGGAGATGTTACTGTACCTGTTAGAAACGGGAAAGAGACAACACCTGAGGGTATGTCAGGTCATATTCTGGCAATAGACGTAGGTCTTCACATGTGTATGTGGCTCGAACAATGGCATAGATCACTGAGAAGGATGGTCCTTTGACATTTCCTCCTTATGGCTCATTTAATTTGATAATCATTGAACATTTAAGTAAGACATTGTATAACATGAAACTGCCTCCTAGACCTACACAATATAAATCGCTTAATGCCAGGGAACATACAGCTCATGTTAGGCGGAGAGGGAGTTCAAGGAAGGGTCAAGAAAGCCATAGGCACTTGTGCTGAACTTATATGGGATGCAGAACAGAAAATTTGGATAACTGACATGATCGAGGGAGCTAGATTATATCCTGCCTTAAAGAGAGAGGAAGAAGGGAAAGGTAAATGAAAGATTAAGAAAAAGAAGAAAGAGGCAGATGGTACAGAGAATGCAGTTGAGGAAAGTGATAGAAATTCAAATGAGAATTTTATAACCAAACTGTTTTTTTTAACCATCCATGCTCATACAATGTGACAAAACTGGAGTGAGAATGTACAAACTGGTGAAAGCTTTGATGTGCCTATGGCACCAGTAAATGTAAATTCGAATCCCATGGCAGAGAGTTCAGGAATGACAGCCCTTTCAAATTCACTTGCTCTGAATGCACCAGATGCACTGACTGTTCATGTTACAACATGCAGTGGTAGGAAATACTAAACATACTTTGGATGTTCCTACTGGAATGAGTACATCAGGTAGCAGTCCAGTGGGCTCGACAATGAGACCAATTCCTCAAACTCCTTTCGTTCCGACACAAGGGAATACCCCATGTGCGGCCAGTGCAGACCCTCATTAATTCAGACAGGGTTTGTCCCGACTGAAAGGTTTTTCAAAAGATCTCCACCCTTTTTCATGCCCAACAAGAATGTTTCTCCAAGCGTTAGCAACAGTACCTTCAGGATAGGAAGGCAAACAGGTTTGTAAGTTCTGACATGTCCCTTTTGGACTAACCACCTGATACAAATCGTTGTTCCTTTAGTGGCGAGATAACTCTTAATACTCCGGTAGAACAACCAGGTCTTATGGACTGAGAACTCGATGATTGGGTTAACGATGTAGACACCCTGACTAGAAGTATAAATCCCAGAACAAGTGGAAGGAATACACAGGTCCCAGAGAGGGAAAGAACAATAGATGTGGCTAAACTGAAAATAGAATTGGAAGAAATTATACTCGGAACTCTTGACATGTTCCAAATAAATATCTCATTGGGATATTGTTCATGTGGAAAGACATCACTAGACATGCTGACCAAGCTCATGAAAGGTTTTCTAAATTGATTCACTGATATGAAATTGGTTTTTAGAAATCTAACCCTACAGAGAAGTTACAGTTTAAGCTTTAATGACAGGGAACTCGCTAACATGAGATCAAAGAATTAATTGATTGTGTTCAAAAAAGGGGTGAGCTAGATAGGTGGGAAGGTAAATATGCAACGTAAAAGGAAGCAAAGAAAGTTAGATTAGAACTACTTCTGTATGGAACTGAGGAAGAGGATGAGAATATACATGTTCCTCACAATGAGAGAAGAGTCTGGTGGAGGGGCATGTTCACAAACCCTGGAGCAGGAATGACCTTGCATCATTCATAAATGATTTTCCGAAATTGAGAGAGGACCCAGTGGAACAGTACAGCCAGGTTGATCTGTTTGCAAAGATATCAAAGGTTCTGTGAATTGATTTGAATACCTTACTTGAATTGTGATTTCAGGTGACTTGTGACTCAAAACATGCTGTTAATTAACATAAAGAAGGCGCCAATGAGAAATCCCATATCACATGCTTCATCACCAGTAGTGATGAAAAAGTATAATCAGGTGATTACATTTTTTAAATAAAACAAATCTGCTAAAGATAATGATTGGGTCAACATTGTCAGAACAACACAAGAGTCCAAATAAACAGTACATGCTTAGTATGAGAGATTGTTGCAGGCATTTCATCACTAAAGTGGACCAGAGATGATTGAGACTAAAGACATGAGGGATTTTGTGTTCAGGTATGAGCATGGTTTGAAACCTTAGATTAGATGCATAATTCAATAGCTTTTCATTTGTTCGCAGAGGAAGTCCATTGACAAGATATTGAAATATGCTAAATATTGCAGCAATGAATTGGAAATAAAGCATAAGAAATTTAAAGAAAAGTTGATGATGGCATAGATAAAAGCTGCACAGTGAGAACGGAATCAATAGTTTGTTGGGAATGTTGGTCCTATGCAGGGAGTGCATCAGTAGTGAGCTCCGGTGATGCAAGGTGGAAATGGTTTTCAGCAGCAAGGGAGATGTAGCTGTGTTTCAATTGATACAAGTACAGGAATTGACGTGGCAACTTTGAAAAACTTAAATTCTTGCCATGTACGAGGAAGTTAGGGCATTGAAAGTGGAAATGTCGTTTGAATGCTGATAACATAGCAAATGGTAATCAGGTTCCGAATGGCGGATTTGTTCATTTTCAAGGTAATATCAGGGCTCTGGCACCGCAAGTACAGAGGCAGAGAGTCCTGAGTTTTAATGTGCCACAACCTCAGGAAATGCAGGTTCCACAAGCCCCAATACCACAACAAAATGCAAATGTTCAAATATAGAGCACAAATCAGGTATCCAATGAAACACCAATCCTTTCATGAATCAGTGTACATCTCAACAGTACTCTATGATACAAATAGTCGAGGATTGCAGCTCAGAACTGTCGCAATCAAAGGGCCTGAGAGCGGAGGAGGATTGCATTCTTGGCACAATCTTAGAGGTAGACAAAAGTGGTCCATTAGTGGATGGTGACACTGGTGCAACTCGCTCTACTGTGAGAATAGCAGAGTTACTCAACCTACCCCTAATGGGAAAAAGAATCAGAGCTGTAGGATTTGTAAACAAACAAATGACTAGGCCCATTTCAGACGCAGTACCTGTCAAAATAGGGTCCTTCAAGGAGAATCCCCAAATTTTTATGTGTTATTCGTCCCTGTAAATCTACTTGGACAAGACCTTTTGTGTAAGTATTTCCAGAGGTACATGTATCGTAAGGAATGTAAGTTTCTGCTTTTGGGATCATGTATTAATTGTCTAATGGAAAGTACAAGTGTGCCTCGACCTTGCTTGCACACAATGTGGCCAATGGGTCACGTGTCCATAAGTCTGGCATGAGGAGTGCATGACAACTGCATGTGTTGTGTCCTGATTGACTACATGTTCCTAACCCATGTAGCATCTGACTTTATGGTGTTTTAAAAGCCCACATACCATGTGTGCTTTATTGGGGCAAATCACTATGGACGATTGTGGTTTCAGTTCACCTATCTGTGGGATTGATATGTGTACTTTTGTCTGCTGGCTCCATGCCTCCCCCCGTGACCTCCCAATCACTGAAATCGGGCCTAGGTCTCAGAGCCTGCCTGACTATGTACTTGCGAGTCGGCGTTCATGTAGAGTTCACAACAATTTGATTTGTCAATAAAGATGCAATTTCGTTCTTATACATGAATGTATAGATTTTCATATTAACATTGACTTTTCAATATTAATATTCCCCCCTATAGTTGATTTGTCAATCACACTATCTGACTCATACCTTTTGACAGTTACTTTATTGGGGATATGTTGCTTCTTATGATCACTTTTGAAAATTACTAACTTCCTAGTTGCTTTCATTTTACCCATTTTGTAGACTGCATTTTTACTGTAGGTAATCCCCAATTCTACAGACATGCACAAAAATAGGAACACAATGAAAACTGACAACAGCGATCCACACAAACCAGTGATCCACTGGGGAAGCCAGGAGAACCAATTTGAAAACCACTCTTGCTCACGGGCACCTCATGCATTGCTCTCTGCAAAGGGTGCAGTGCTTGGATAGCAAGTGTCAATGTCCTATTGTCTGCATCAATCCCTGGAATGAAGATGCCGCAAGCCACACTGACATTGGCACACACCCCTCCCTCGATCACAGTCATCACGTCCAAAACATATCCATGCTGCATTACCATGAGGTAGGTTGCTCGCAGTTCTTCCTTGATTGAATTAAGGCAAAGCTCAGTGCTATTCATCATTTTAAGCATTTTGCACCTGGTTATTTGCAACTAATGGGTGTTGGCATTTGTCTGCAAGGTGAAGAAGGGTATCGACCCCCTACCGAAACAAATGTATCAGTAAGCAGTTTGAATTATTGGGGAAAGTCCTTAAACTGATCCCAGCCATAATAGTCTGCAGTTCTTTTTCGTGAAAGCCTAGGGCAACAAGGTTGTCTTCTTCCTTAACCGATGCTGGTATAAGTCTGATAGTTCTTCTCCAGAAATGACCAGGGTCTGGGTTGTATGGCGACAGGGAAAAGATAATATGTGGGTCTGTATCTCCCACCAGGGTTTGGTATCTAATGCAACCATGCTGTCCAGCCCACTCTGTATTTCGGTGGGTATCCCCTTTTTGAGAATATTGTAAAAGAATGCAACCTGTGGGGAATGTAACCTGTGGGCTTGTATCGATCCATGGTTGTCCTGTCTCTTGTCCCCATTGTTCCCTCATTCTAGCCAAGAAATCTGTTATGTTCCTTCCTGGCTTAATAGTCTCTGCCATTAACCCTCATGCATCTTGGCGGTCTGGGAACATATCTCTCATGGCTGTCCATATCCGGTGCCTGTAGGAATTTAATCTGGCCTGGTCCTTATTGGTATCTGTTAGCATGGATGCTAGAATGTGGGTTCGTGTTCACACACCTCTTTGGTCTGCCCCCAATAAGGCTACTTAAAAGGCTCTTAATATCACCTATTGCTAAGTTGATGCTGTGGTGTTCTTTTCGAGGCATAAGATCCATTTCCCTGCTCCATCCATAAATGATGGTAACTTTGTCCTTATGCCCTCTTAATCCAACTGAGCCCATGGCACATATATGGTCCCTGACGTGCACTTCTGTAGTAACGGGTACATTTGTACTTCGGGTGTCTCTATGGGGTTCTCCCTTACATGGCATTCTCATTTTTTAGGCATTCCTGCATGTAGGAGTATTTCCAATTGGGGTCTCCTCCTCTATGCCAGATGCAATCCTCCAATATAGCCATGTCCTCTAGCTTTAATGATCCTTCCTTCAGGCAAGATCTATCATATTGGTCCTTTTCCGCAGTCCAGCAGGATAGTAGGTGGCAGAACGAGTGTGCAAAGATCTCACCTTGTTTTCTTGCTACTATCCATATCGAGGTTAACTCTCCTTTGTTGTGTGCTCGCTTGGAGCAGCGTGCATCCTCGTTGCTGCTCCCCTCGTGTGCATGCAAAGGCGCCATCTAATTTTCCCTATGTCTTGGCTGGGTTAGTAGCAGGCTGCCTGGGTCTCCTATTTCCTGGTCAGCCCGTTCCTATGTTGATTGAGTGGTGAGGCACTGATCCCTGCCAAAAGCCTCTCTTTTAATTCTTCCCAAATAATTGCCCTGTACCTACCTCTGCTTCCATCATATAAGGAGTGCACTGCTCTGTGTTCTTGCTGTGCTTCCTAAGTGCGTGCTCTTACTCCCTCTAGCCTCAGCTCATGCCTTTCTTCCTCGTACAATCTTGTTTTCCTCCTTTGCCCTGAGCTATGCCTGTTCTCTTTTGCCAGACTTTGGTCTCAGACTCGGTCTCTGTTGTTTCCTCAGCCAACTGTTCAAATCCTGTAGCCTCACCCTCATCATCTGTTCCTGGGGGATTGGGGCTCCCTTCCTCACCCACAATTGCTGTATCACTATCTAGAACTGCCAGAAATCTGCCTGTCACTCGTGTATGTTTATTACTACCAGTGGGAATTTGTGTTCTCCATGCTGCTGACGTTCTATGTGTTGTACTTGGTAGACAAGGTCGCGTTTTGGGGACTTTTTCAGGGGACCTGGGTTGCGCTGGAATTGTCTGAGCATGCTGGCCTGTTTCTAATGCTTGTGCCTAACTGTTTGTCTTAGGGTGGGGGGCCCACTGGTTACTACTATTTGTGAATTGGAAAAGCCTAATGCAGGGGGATCTGGCTTGAGCACCTACATTCCTGCATATGGTGAGACACTGACGCCTTGCTTGCTATCTGTGGTTTATTGATCTTTCTCTCTTCATAGATGGCCCATAACTCCAGTAATGTCTCTTTCCTGTTTTTCTTTTGACCTGTGTATTTTATGTGCGTTCTAGTATGTTTAATTGTATTAGTGTCAAAAGCTCTCTCCTTAGCCCAGTGAAACATGTGTGCCTTTTTTATGTGTGTGGCATTTGTTGGAAAACCTATTAAGTTGCTTTGTCTTTGTGGTGAACCTCGTTTCCATGTGCTAATTCTAGTGATTTCGTGGATAAATATGCTACTCAATCTGTTTGGGAGTATTTGCTTGTTGTAATCGTGGGGACAAATGTATGTGGTGCACTCTCACAGTTTTACATGAGCCCTGTGCTATCTACAGATGCATCATCAATTCAAAACATTTCAGAAACACAGATGACAATGCATATGAAGGGTTGCATCATAGGTGAAAACGATAAATGGAACAGTATCTACTGTTGGAGGGTGTTTTTTAGGGTGCACTACACCACCTTAATTTGAGCAAGGGTGCTATGTCTAAAATAAGGAAATGCACGTGTGAAATGCAGGAACTGAATCAAGAGTGGCACAATTTATTTGAAGAAACTATTTCAAACAATAAATTGTTAAGATACACTTTGTTATTCAATAATAAACCAATGCAGTCTTAGTATAAACCAGGTGTCAAAGGCACATTTTGAAATGAAGAGCAAAAACATGCAATTGCAATGAGACTTAAAATCATAATAATGCAAAGAGAGAAATACTTTTGAAAATACAATAAAGCATTTGCAACCTTAAACAAGAATTCTAAATGAGAGTTAACGGTTAACCGGAGAGCACACAGCGTTGTGACTCTAAAGTTTCATGTTGCAAAGTTTTCCGTTGAATGGACTGTGGCCAGCTCTTTTATATTGGTTCAATGAGGAAGTGCTTGACCACAAGTCCAGCACGACAGGTGTTTGATCGTCAGTCATACCACAATTTGTACATTTATCAGAACCGGTGTGTGTCACTTCATTGAATTTTTATAAGAAAGCGGAAGATTTACAAAGGGTTAGAGGAAATTTTCTCACGCCATATTGCTTATCTTGGTTACATGAAGCTAGCAGAAAGACAGTAATATGGAGAAATTGAAATATTGCAATTGGCCCCCACCAACATTGCACCCATTCATGTTCCTCTTAGCTCGAGATATTCTCTGTTCTCTGATATCGTCGTGTTTCAGTGGATGTGAGAAGAGAAGTACAACGAGGGAGTGGGGGCTCGGTGACTTGTTTACAAAAAAAAGACATTGAGCTGGGGCTTGTGCTCTGCGCAGAGGAGATATCTTGTAATTTTATCAGGGAGGCATAGGGCCTACCTGTGTTTAGCAAATATTTAAGTCAGTATGGTCAAAATAACAAATTCCTGTAGTCTGGCTGGTGGGCCATTTGAGGGTCTCATGCTTCAGGTATGGGGCAGGAATGGCCTAAGGCATTTATATGGTAAAAGGGGTGCCTGCTTCACTGCACAATGTCAACTTTTTGCAAAATACAGTTTCTAATGAATAACAACACCCTCATATGAAGAATAAAAACATAGGTGATAAAAGATGAAACCATAGGACAATATCTGCATGATATCCACTATATACAATTTGCAAATAATAGTAGCACCATAACATCATATGCCCATTATCAAATCAACAAATAAGCTGACAGAAAAAAATATATGCTTTGTCAAAAATCTCTCAGCCCACTCATAGTGCATGCTATCTTGTGACCAGGGGAAGCTCTGGGTGGTACATGGTATTAAGTGAGCTGATAGTCTGCCAATATTGGCTATGGGACAAAGGTAATGGTAATAGATAGGTAAAAGGAATAACTTAGAACCACAGGCCTCTCTTGGCCACACACAAGTTACACCTAGTTTCCCAGGTCAAAAATCGTTATCCCTAATTGTCAAAATCGCACCCTGTATCACACTCAGGGTCCAAGCATACCATTTGTGTCACGCCCACAAGGTCAAGAGACAAATACCTCTCACTCGTTTCAGATACCAGTGGTGTTAAATAAACCAGTGGCACTGAGAAACTAAAGAATATGGGATTGAGGTGCCAGCTCCACCCAATCAGGATAGCTCTAGCACACCTTTCCTAGCATGCTAACTATCGAAAAAAGTCCACAATTTTGTAGCATCGCCTCCGAGGCCGCCTTGCAAGTACTCAGCTAGGACATATAAAATAGGTACTATGCCAGATTCCATCAGTAGCAGGGCGCTCAGGTTATATGCTTATGCCAAATGCATAATTTATGTAAATTATGTTCTTATGTAGTATCTTACCCCCTGTGACGGCTGCTTCAGGACATACCTCTGCCCCGCGGATTCAGCAGAACTTTCAATCAATTGCGTTGTCTTCTCATCTTCCTAGATGTGCAATCTGAATGTGTCCGGGCGGGGCCTCCTTTCTATTACTGCAGTTTGGTGTGAGGCAACAATCAGCAAAATGTAACAGAAACAGTTTGTTTCCTTAAACAGAGCAGCCAAGAGAACAGGCGCAGGGTGTGAGGACTGTCTCAAGTGACAATCAGTCTGCGGCTTCTTTTTATACAGTTCATTGGAGACAGTAAGGTATTTCCGGAGGTCCATGTATGGTAAGGAATGTAAGTTACTGCCTCTGGCCTCTGAAGTCATTAATTAATTGTCTAAAGTATAGGTGGTCCTCGACCTTGTGTGGCACAATGTAGACAGTGGGAAATGTGTCCAGGTGTACGATAAGGGTAGTACGTGGTCACTGTGTGGATTGTGTCCTGATTGGCTATATATTCCTAACTCATGTTGCATCTGACTTTATAGTGTTTTGAGAGAACGCATACACCACCGTCCATGTATGCTTTATTGGGGCTGAACTCCCTGGACCATTGTGACACTGGTGCGCCTATCTGTGGGATTGATATAAGATTTCCTGTTTGTACATTTGTCTGCTGGCTACATGCCACCCCACCATGACCTATTAATCAGTGACCTCAGGCCTAGGTCTCAGAGCCTCCTTGACTAAATATTTGTGAATCAGGGTTGACGTTGAGTTCACAAATGAGCAAATTAGTTAATAAATATGCATTTTTGTTCTCATACCTGAATAATAGTTTTTCCTATTAACATAGACTTTTTTCAATATTCACAACGGTGGAGGTAAGGGGTGGGGAATGATGGCATCTTTCCCTAAGATTGTGGTTGGCTATCCACACAGTTACCCACTGTAGCTGGGCTGGCAGGAAATTGGCTTAGAATGAACGGGGGCCTAGCCCTTCCCCTCCAGTAGGTAATTGCAACTTTTTCAAGGCTATCTGGTGGTGGCCATCCCCCAAACAAGATCGGTTAGCAAAGTGTTGAGCTCTTGAGAAAAACTGCATGGAGGTATAACCAGAAGATTAGGAAAATAATACAGAAGGCATTTTTGACAGTGCAATCCTCTCCGTCTTAGGAGTTTTTTTCAAAAAGGAAAATAAAGATTTCAACTATGCCAACACGGGACACACATTAAAAGAATTCAAGAAAGTCCAATGGGTAATGATATAGGTGGATTCCTAAGCATCTGACCACTGAGTTTTTCCAGGTAAGGGGAGTTCCACCCAAAGTGATTCATTGTGGCGCCAGATTGTTCTGAAGTGGATAAATGGAGGAATTGTTCCAGTTAACTTTTAAGCTGGACTGCACTGCAAACAATGTTGAGTGGGCAGGATAAGGGTGAGGTCTGTTCGTGCATCGCGGAGGAACAGGAAAAGCTTGTCATCGCAAAGTGACACCCATTGCACTCTATCCGCGAATGGGATACCCCCGTGCATACCAGTCTGGTGGAGCCAAATGGCCAGGGAATACATGGCCATCATGAAAATCAGGGGTGAGAGAGGACATCCCTGTGAGTGCTGTGTTTGACCGAAAAAGCCTCAGAAATATGCCGGCCCACCTGGACTTGCAGAAGGGGCTTTGTATACAAGAGTTGCGAGTAAGCTAGAAAGTAACCTTCAATTCCCATCATCATATGGATCCGAAAAAAATTGTTCCAATCTAGGCGTTCATACACATTTTTCCAAGCTCAAGACCAGGCCCACCGCAAATGAATACCAACTCTAGACCTGATCCTGAACGTGGAAAAGACGCCAAAGGTATGAGAAGTAATACGCCCTAGGGCAAACCCTTAGCATCTAGTCATATTGAGCAGACAACATTTTACCCAAGATTTTGTAGTTCCCAATGTATGGCTATTTGGTGGTAGGAAGCAGCACTGGAGGGGTTTGCGATTAGGTTTGTGGATGGAGACAGTTAAGGATTCCTGGAGGGAAGATGGTAGTTCACCATCATTCATTGTACATGGTGGATAGTCAGGGAGCTAAAACAGTAGTGTATGTGCTATGATATTCTATATGGACACTTGCAAGCCCTAGGGTCTTGTTCCTGACTAGGTCTTGAATTGCCTGTTTAACATCGGCATTTGTTATGACCAAGTCTAAAATGTTCCACATAGTCGTGGCGATATGCGGTAGGAAAAGGTGTGCAAGGAAGAGCTTGGCAGGCCTTTAAAGGTTTAGGCGGGGTGCTTTGTAAATGTAGGAATAGTATTTATAAAATTCTAGACGGATGTCATGCTGTTCACGGAGGACTGCAACTGATGTGGAGGCTTACTCAAGAATGGAAACTTCTCTTTGCTCCTGAAGAATTATCCAACCATTTTATTACACTCTCTATGAGTTTTTTCCACATATGCTGTGAATGTGAAGCATCGCAAGTGCTCTAGAAGGGATGCATGCTGGTGTTTGTCTTCCTCCAATGCCAGTCGGTGGGTGGCATCCTATTTAACTTGGAGCTCTAGTAGTGGCAGGCGCTATTCCACCTCAAAAAGTTATTTGTTAAGTGTGCGGCAAGCGCCCATGACTTCTTCAAGGCAAATACCGTGGGTGACCACATTGAAGGCGTTCCATGCAAGGAGTTTATTAGAGGTTGTGTTGTCATTCTAAGTAAAATAATTTTGCTATAAGAATCTTGGGAGTACCTGAATATAGGATCTTCCAGACAATTTTGGGGTAAGCGCCATGTAGGAGTCTGGACAGTAGACATCTCACTACAGATTCACAGTGTGGGCATCAAGGTCAGACACCACTCAGCTCAATTAATCCACTGCTTGTAAAGACGGTATTAGTGTGTGGGAGCATAGTATGCGATTGAAGCATACAAATAAATTGTGGGGTACTGAGCGGAAGGAATATACCCGGGAGGCAGGGTTAATCATCCTCCAAACTGCTGCCAGCACCCAATGTGTTACCCAGTTCGCAAAATGTTCTTACTGAGTGTAAGAAAGGGAGCGTGGTAAAGGTGAGTGAAACGGTTGAGCTGCAGGCCTAGGACACAATTGTAATCGCCTCTTTAAATCCATGAAACATGGGCTTTTAAAAAAAATAAATATTTTTACTGTCATTTTCTAAAACAAACATAACATAGGTAACTTTGGTTACAGTCAAACAGCCTTCAGTGTTATTAGTCAGTATACAAAACCATTCACATCCATAAACCTTACATATCCTTTTGCAGTACAGATAAGCCCACGGAGCCACCCCCGCCCCAAGGTCGCCAGGGTGCCCATGGCTATTGAGGTATCTAGGGGGACCTATCCAGTAGGGTCCGGTTGTGTATCTCCCACAATTGCATCAAGGCCATAGTACCTCTTCCATTTGCCCCACACCTTCTGAAATAATTTCGGGCAGCCCCTTGCTTTGTAGGTAACCCTTTCGGCTGCCATATACATGTTCATCCCTGCCTTCCAGTCCTGCAGCAGCGGGTTCTCTACGACACCCCATTTCCTCGCCACGTCTCTTTTGGCTTCTACCAATGCTTGTGTGAGGAAAATTAATCAAGGTCTGCCTAAATCAACATCATATGTAATACCCAGCAGTATAAGTTTTGGATCTAGGGGTATTGTGGTGTCTAGTATTTTGCCTAGTTCCCCAATTATTTTTGCCCAGTAGGCTTGTATCCGAACACATTCCCAGATGGTATGGTAAAAGTTGCCTTCTCTGTGCCTGCATCTCTGATATCAAGGGTCCTTCGCTCATCCCATTCCATGCAATCGAACTCGGTCATAGTATATTCTCTGGAGTATTTTATATTGTATGAGGCGAAGATGTGATTTTATCGCTACTTCCCTTGGGTGCATTAGGGCTGCCTCCCAATCTACATTTTCTAGCACGCCCAGGGTACCTTCCCAGGTCGACCGCAATTAGCCCAGTCTATCTGGAGCGTTGTTGTTCAGGGTTTTGTATGTTAGTGGTACGGCTTTAATCATGATTTGTTCCTGGAGAAGTCTCCCCTCTAATGGTGCATAATCCGGGCGTGGGGAGGCATCACTCTTTACCGTTAGCCAGGCATGTCTAGGCTGTGAATACTTCAGGAACTGCGATGGGTGTAATAAGAATTCAGTCTTAGGAGTATCAAAGCTTTTTATTGTACCATTTTGAATGATATCTCCTAACCTGGAGATACCTATGTCATCCCAGCCTCCAAAGCCTTTCAATTTATGCAGTTCCTTAAGCCAGGTGCAGTGCCACAAGGGTGTCTCCTTGGTCGGTTTATGTTCCCAACCCTTTGCCTTTGTGGCCCTTTCCCAGGAATGTACAGTGACCTCAGTGGCCGGGAGGAGGTTCCCCTTTCCTCTGCCACCATATAAATAGTGCAAAAATGTGCGGTCGTTCATGGTTGGCCTTTCCAGCCTGTACTTAGGGTGTGCCCCAGGGGCATGTACCCACTCGTTGATTGGGGTTAGGTGCTCAGCCCAATAATAGGCTTCTATATCAGGAAGTGATATTCCCCCATTGTATTGATTATGGTGTAGAGTAGGGCGCACAATCCTATATTGTTCCCCCAACCATAAAAAGGAAATTATCTCTGCCGCTGTCTCCCAGAAAAGTATTTGTGGTAGGGGGAAATATGTATTTTGGAGGGAGTATAGAAATTGTGGTAGTGTGATCATTTTAAACATGTACGCCCTACCCAATATTGTGAGAAGGAGAGCTTTCCATCGCTGCATGTCCTCCTTAAAGTTTGTGAGTATGCGTTTGACGTTTCTCTGATAACAGAGGTTTCTATCTGTGGTCAGGTAGATTCCCAGATAGGTAAACCCACAATCCGCTATCTGGAGATCCCGAGGGAGAGTGGGCCATGTGTGTAACTCGCCTGGACTGTAGATCACAGATTTATGCCAGTTAATTGTGTAGCCCGAGTTTTGTCCATAAGAGTCCATAGTGTGGAACAAGTTGGGTATCTTTGTGTCTCGGTGTGTAATATATAGAAGTATGTTGTCTGCATACAGGGAGATCTTCTCAGCCATATTGTCTTCTGGTGTAATTAGGAATCCCTGTATCCCCGGGTGTTAGCGTACCAGGCAGGCTAGGATTTCTACTGTGAGGGCAAATAATAGTGGGGACAACGGGCAGCCCTGCCTCGTACCACATCTGATGGGGACATCCTCTGATGTTCTTCCGTTTACCCAGACTATTGCCCTCGAGTCTTTATACATTAATCCCACCCATTTCCTGAAACTGGGACCTAGGCCGTATTTAATCAAAGTGGCCTCTAGAAAGGGCCAAAGGACTGCTGCCAAGATAACAACAAATGTGGAGTGCCTTGGTCTTTAACCTCCATCATCCAATTGTGGATTCTTCGCACATTCAGCCTTGTCGCTCGGCCAGGTAAGAAACCGATTGGTCTTGGTGTATCAGGGTCATGATCACTTGGTGCAGTCTGGTGGCCAGAATAGTCGACAATATATTTACTTCTATATTGAGTCATGGGCTATTTTGAGCTAATATGCCAGAGAGTGCCGCTCCAGAACGTGTCTTAGTCGGTGTCATTACTAGAGACACTCCTGAGTTAAACGGGGAGGCCATTGAGGCGCCCCTCGAGAAATAGAAATACATATCACTCCTTTTTGTTAACTGTGACATCTAAGGCTGAATAAGGGGTCCCTGAACTAATAGAAATTAAGATACCTCTCACATATGTTTGTGGTAGAGTAAACTTAACCACACTAACGTATCTGAAGCGGGGCAGCTCTGTTGAAGTTGAAGTATAGGAGAAGTGGTATTGCAGTTGCTTGGCCATTGTACCCCAATACGGGTAACGAGTGGGCTGTTTACAGAGGCAACCTAGCTGTAGGACTTTGTGATGGACACTGGCGGTGTTTGGATGCTTGAGGGTGTGGCTTGCTTGACTAAATGGGTGGGACGGGCAGCCGTCTACTTTCCTGTACCTCAATATATGCACCGAAGGTATAGCAGTGAACCTTTTCAGTTTGTAGTGGTGGTGCCAGCTGCTGTCAGGTCATCGATCGGTGTTGACGAGGAGAGGCAGTCACTGTTGATGCGCAGAATGTGACCACAAATCTGAGGCAGCCATGGGAACATCTGTGTAGATTGGGAGCCACAGTTACCACGGGATGGATCCCAGCTTTTAGTTGTCAATTTCAAGCCCATGGTTGGATCAGGGAAGTCCTGCCATTGGGCGCAGGTTCAGATAGGCACCTGACACTAGATGGTCACGCCTTTCTTGGCCACATGGGTCAGCCTGTTTACCCTTGCTGGGCATGCAGTTGAGCATTCGCCTCCAGTCAGGGTGCTAATAGCTATCTGGGAGAAGAAGTGGTGATGACTGCCAGATAAAGTACAAATTACCAGTCATCAGCTTTGCCTCTGTCGGTACACCAATGCAGCTCGGGCAGGCTGCATTCAGGGGATGGTCACATGGTGGCACTGCCATTTAGGGTTGAAACTACCGACTATCAGTTTTGCACCCGAAGAGCCAGATTGGCCATCACCAGAGGAGGAGGCAGAGTGTCCATGGCGGCACACCCGAGTAACATTTGGTAGTCCGCAGCCGGAGGAATGCCACCACAGAGGTAGTTGCAGACAGTAGTGTGCTGCTTTAGTGGGTCTCGATCCAATTCTAGTCTGGTTTTAATAGCCCAGGACCCTGTTGTGTATGTGGTGAGGCTGTTTTGCCTCTCTCTGCAGTGGTGCAGACAGGCGATCGTTCCCGGTCTCTGGTGTATGGCATCGACAGCCTCCCAACTTGGGGTATCTTGTTGCTGCAGTCTACAGCTCCTTCTGTGATGATGGATAAGTGCCAATGCAGGGCCAAAAGTTGCAGTCTAACAATGATTGCAGGGTGGATGATACAGATTACTGTCAATGAGCATCTGCTATCTCTGAGTGATTGGACACGCCCCCTTAAAGAGATTGGACTAAACCCCATGTTGACAACAGATGATTTGCCCCCAGAGCTTAGAGATTCTGTTACCTGAAGTCTGGGACTTTTCAGGGAATGATATAGGTTTCATGAAGGGTGTTGAACCAGTCAGCATAACAGTGATACCTAATGCTGAGTATCCTAGAATCCCACAATACAATCTGACACATGAAACAGTTGCTGGGATTACTCCTGTTATTGATTCAATGATCGAGCAAGGCATTTCAAAAGAAATTATGGCGAGTCCATGTAACTCAACCATTATAAGGTTGGGGAACCCAGGGGGCATGGCCAAGACACAGAAGATGGTGGACTAGTACGATATCAGGTTGACTCTATCAAATGCCGCAGAGAGATCTAACAGGGCAAGAGCTGCAGTCCCTCCTCTATCAAAGATTTCTCGAATTTCCTCCATGTCTACCACCAGCGCAGATTCAGTACTATGATTTTTCCTGAACCCTGAACTGGGTGTCGTCCAGCAAGCACTTCTTTGCTATAAATTCGGCTAGCTGTTCATTCATTACTTTCTCCCCCAACTTGGTGGCAAAAGGGAGCCTGGAAATAGGAAGGTAATTGTTCAAATCTAAGGCATTAAGGGTAGCCTTTTTTAGAAGAGGCAGAACAGAGGCAGATTTCCAGTGCAAAGCGAAAACACCCTCTTTGAACATTGTGGTGAAGTTCTGCGAGAGGTGTTGTGCCACCTGAGGTGGAAGGACATGCATTATTTTGGTTGGACACAGATCTTGGGGTGTACCAGATTTGACCAGGTGGATAAGCCTCCTAAGATGCTCTTCAGTTGAAACTTTGAATGTCGAAAGCTTGGCCTGACCTATCTCTAAGTTTGGAGTTTGAGTCTCTGATTGTATGAACGTCCTGCCTGGCTATTTGCTGCTCAGTTGTGATTAATCAGACTGCAAGTTTTTTCATAGCTTGGAATAGGGTTTTATTAGCATCACATGCTGACTTTGTCTGTTTCAAGTAGTAAAGAGTTTTCGCTGCTGTAATAAATGTTTTATGTTTGGCTAGTTTAAGTTTGTAGTTAATTTTGTTCCGCAAGCTCGTACCTTTTCCTCCATTTCTGTTCTTACCTATGGCAAGAACAAAGATGGAGCATTACTAGAGATGGTAAAGACACCCCTAGACCGAACGCATGAGAGGTGGAGTATGATAATAGGGAGAGGCCTACTGGACAAAGAACAGGCTCTGGTCTTGGAGAGCCTGAAGCAGGTGTCTAGGAACACCGTGTTAAAGCTTATTTGGTTTGATTATATCTATATGGTTTATTTTATGTCTCACAGACTGAACATTATCTATGGAGGAGAGGTTTGTGGCTGCCCTAGGTGTGGAGTACGAGATGTAGGGTTCGCCCACATGACACGGGGTTGTGCAAGCCTACGGGGGTTCTGGGGCAGTGGTGGACCACTAGTATAAGAAAATATTATAGCTAGAAACTGATATCAGTAGAAATTTAGAAAATTAGAATACCTCTAAAAATATCATTAATTGCAATGAGAGAGATAGACCACCCTACAGTACGTAATCAGTAAACACATGGAAAATATTTATCAAAACAATATATTTATTTATTTTATCTTTTAAGGGCATAATTTATTTGGTAGATCAAGGTTTCAATTGTTCATATAGAATACATAATGATGACTACATAGAATAAATATCATTAATCGACATTGATATATACATATACATGATGGTAGACGCAAAGTTGATGCAGGCAGTGCGGTAGATGTCTACAACGCGCGTTTCGGCATACACGCCTTCATCAGGTAGCCGTCTATTGCACTAAAAAAATATATATAATATATGTGTAAATAATATATTTAGGGCGCTAACATACTCATAAATTGCAACTAGAGGTATTCAATCATATAGATAATGTTCTATTTAACATAACATTTATAATTATCTTCACATGAAAAAGTCGCCAAATTACAGCACCATATCTGCAATATTTACAATGTTCTTAACCTGCACATAGTGAATGAGAGACATACAAAGCAGCTCACTTGTGAAATACATACATATACACTAAAAAATGTTATTCTTACATACAACTATTTACATAAATTTAAAATATCATGTTTCCATTGCACGATAACCAGTTCTGTTGACCACAAGAACATGTTCCCATGGTTATTCGGCCCCAAGCTAACCATACATTATCCAGGATTCTATGGTTAACTTATAAATCTCTAAAATCTTGTAATTGCTAGAAGATAAATTCTCTTATGTGGACCAAGTCAACACAATGCTGGCTCGCACACTTCCTTGCTCAGCGGAAGTCTGTCTCTTGGGAATGTTCCCCTGTCCAAAGGCAAGAAAATTGGGTTCCAGATCCGCAGACTTAGCTCTGATCCTAGCGCACAGAGATAGATAGATGTGACATGGAAGATGGTAGCGGGTCCGACAGTGATAGCCTGGGAAAGAATTGTGGACACGTGGGCCCGAGTGGAAGTAAAGGGCAATACAGAGGGAAGATGCCGGAGGGGTCCAGTGCCACCCATCAGCTGGCCTGTGGACGGAAATGTTGAGGGCATGGCCCACCAGGAATGAGGTACATTTAGGAGGTAGTATGGATGAGGCTGAGGTTGCAGAGGGTAATCAATCTAGCCATGCAGGGCTCTGAAAGGTATGACTGATGACGTATGAAATGTATCATTGGGAATGCCTGATTACAATACATTCTTGCTTTGTTTTGCAGTGAGAGAGAGGACTTCCCTCTCTCAGTGCTTGCTCAGATGCACTGGAATGCCAGCAGACAGCATATTTTACAGTCACACTTGATTCAGTAGCTGCTGCTTTGCCTGCCTGTCTCAAAGCTGTGGCTTCCACAGGTGTCAGTATCAAGCAGTGTAAAAGCATTGTTATGGGTCATCTATTAACCGTTTTTGTTGGTAAACAACCTTTACAACGCAACTTTTACATCGCAGAGCCTTTACAACGCAACCATTACAACGCAAACTATTACAACGCATTGCTCTGGGGGGGCGCTCTAGGATAGGGAATAGATTAATTTACTATCCAATAACCTTCCCTAGTGTCCACGAGGACTGGAGTTGGAATAGTAAATTAAACTATTCACTATCCAGCACCCCAAAGC
The DNA here is from genome assembly GCF_964261635.1 of Lissotriton helveticus. Lineage (NCBI taxonomy): Eukaryota > Metazoa > Chordata > Amphibia > Caudata > Salamandridae > Lissotriton > Lissotriton helveticus. The sequence continues at coordinate 348,116,297 of NC_136059.1, forward strand.
ACTATGCGTTGTAATGGACTGCGTTGTAATACTTGCGTTGTAAAGGCATGCGATGTAAAAGCATGCGTTGTAATGTCATACATCCGTTTTTGTTCCCTATTCCATGGTGGCATTGTTAACTCACATTGAACCCAGTGTTTCACCAACAGTTGCCTCACTAACTAAGAGCAAGTTATACTTGGTGCAGATAATGTCACCCTTAGGAGATGTACTACACTTAACCTTGCCACTCTTTTGCCAGTATCTGAAAATGATGTCACTGAGGGTGAAGTTGAGCATGACTGTCTTGATGTCACTGAACTATGTACCAAGCTTAGACCTGACATACAAGATGTGCCACCACCTGAATCATATTATTTGATGTTTGTGGATGTTTACGAGACCATGAAGTAATTGTGAGAGCTGCCTACACAGTCTGTACTGTCTCAGGTGTGGTTGAAGACTCCTTGCTTCAAGGAGTATTTTCTGCACAAGCGGCTGAATTGATTGCACTTACAAGGAAATGCTGTGATTCAGACCAACTGATAGTGTCCATTTTCCCTGATAGTAAGTATGACTTTCATGTTGTTCATGACTTTGGACAGTTATGGTCGCAACATGGATTTTTGACATCTAAGGGGTCACCAATCTGCAATGTAAAAGTGTACACAATCTGTTAAAGGCATTACAGCTGCCTGTCCAGAAGTCGTGAGTTTCTATGCACACCGCCATGGAACTGCGGGGCATATTATCAAGGACAGCGTTAAAATTATCGCCGGAATAACAGCAGAAAACTGCTGCTCAATTGGCGATAATGGGCTTGCTAATATGCCCTGGAGAATTCCAATAGAAGCCCATGTTTACACCAGAACATGGACTTCTATTGGAATTCTCAAGGGCATATTATCAAGCCTATTAACGCCGCTTTAGCAGCAGTTTTCCGCCGCTAAACCGGTGATAATTTTTAATGCCGTTCTTGATAATATGCCCCTGAGTCTGTTACTGTGGGAAACAGGTTTGCAGATGAGAGCACAAGATATTGTGCCCTGAATGATAGTACCTTCAACAGGGAATATCACAATTGAAACCAGGATTAGACAAATTATAATATGTTGTTAACTAGAGTTGATACTTGGGAGGAAGTTAAAAGGTTACAGGAGGAAGTGTCAGAAGCAGAACAGTAAGGCTGAATTAGAGCAGTTTGTGTCAAAACAGAATAAAGATGATATTTGGGTTTCAGGAGATGGAAGACCTGTGTTGTCAGGTAGCTTGTTACCTCCAATGGCGAAACATTATCATGGACCTTCACAAGTAGGTAGAGACACCATGGTGTGGTTGTTCAGGCAAACCTGGTTCAATCCTAGGCTCAATTGATGGCTGAAGTGTTGTGTCACATATGTTATGTGTGCCAGCAGCAGAGCGTGGGTGATAGAACAGCAGTAACACTGAGTCTCATAGGGAGATTAGGAGGTCCCTTCAGCAGGATGCAATTGGACTTTATCTAGATGCCTGTGTGCAATGGTCGACATATGTCCTAGTGATTGTGTGCATTTTCTCACGTTAGGTTGAAGCTTACCTGACCAGAAGATGTGATATTCAAACAGGGGCTAAGTTGTTGAGGGAATTAATTCCATGTTTCAGGTTCCTGACTTCTCTGGAGTCAGACGTGGTAATCATTTTCATGATGAGTTTCTGTAGATACTGTGTTCAGCACTGCAAGTCGAACAGAGGCTGCAGTGCAGTTACCGACCGGAGGCTCCCAGAGTTGTGGTACAAGTCAATAGGACTTTGTAATCTAGATTTGCTAAAGTGTGTGTCTCTACATGTCTGAAACAGCCTGATGCTTTTCTCCTTGTGCTGATGAGCCTACACAGTGCTCCGAATAGGTTTGTCTCCCCATGAAATTATCATAGGCAGAGCCATGAGAGTGCAATCTGTGCCTGCAAATGTGCTAGTGAACATTACAGATGACATGATTATTGATTACTGCAAAAGAAATGGCTGACGTGGTGTTTTCTTTGTCTCATCAAGTTGGAGACACTACAGCCCCACCTCAACAGGAGCAGTGCCATGGCCTCAGTCCCAGTGACTGGGTTATGGTGAAGAAGCCGTTCTGTAAGTTGAGCTTGGTACCTCAGAGGTGAGGACCCACCAGGTCATCTTGGTCACTGCAACAACTATGAAGTGTTGTGGTCTACCCAACTGGGTTTATGACACACATACAGAGTCCCTTGTCCCTTTGACGAGGTAACCACACCTCTCCCTGAAGTGCCAGTGTTTACAATGAGTCAAAGGGAGCAGGTTAGTCAAGCTGTTAGGAATCAGCAAGAAGCTGGGATAGTGCTTTCTTGGCCTAAGGGGCCTGAGAGAGTCAACAGTTGAAGTTGGCATTGAAGGGTCCAATCCTGTAGTGTTGACTGCACCAGAATCAGACCTTGGCAAAAGGCCTAGTGCAGCAGTAACACTTGCCTGGAGACCTGTGGCCAAGAAGACAGAAGAGAGGGAGACACAGTTTCTCTGAGGTGTGTGTGTCATACACTATTTCAGAAGATGCTAAAGGACATGGCCTGAATGACAATGATGAGGAAGGGCCCACAGTTAGGAAGTCAAAAAGAGCTAGAGTAATCTGTCGGAGGTACTCCTCACCTAAATGGACATAACTTGCTGTCAATGACTGCAAGACAACATTTTGGACATTTTGTTATAACAATTCACATTTAATTGAACCTCATTGAACTGAACTTTGTGTCTGAACTGAGTTTGAAATTGCATTGTCACTAAACAGACTGAGTCAATTTCTCTTAGATGTGTTACCTAGTGAGTTTCAACTGAAAACTTTTTTAGAAAGAACTTAATAGATTTTGCCTAGACTACTAAGAAGAGTACCAAGACTGGAGTCTGCTGAAGGAGCATAAGATTGTCTCTTAGAAGAACACGGATTAGGGCTAAGGAAGTCTCATGAAGATAATTTGCATATACTGTACTAAAAGACATTTGGACTTTGCTTTGTTGTTTGCCCAAGCGGAAACAACCAAGAAGAATGTGCCAAATTCTTCCATTAAAACAGTCTAAACTCGGAGAACTCATGGAGCCTAAACCAAATACCGGTAGATGTAGATGCTTTTGTGTAAGAGTATTTGTCATTGTTACATTAGTATTCATTGCTTTGCTTGTTGAGTTTGCTCCACCCTTTTTAATGTCCCTTAAACACCACTCCTTACTGACCGTAGTTTTCATGCAATAAATGAGAAAGTCTTTCATGTATATGCATCTACTGGAGACTATACACTGAATGCTTACTCCAGACTGCTTTATGAGTATGTTGACACTATGTGTCATATGCTGATCATGAGCGAACTAACCTCATATAACCGGATACAGCAGGAGCGATGTTTGATGCTTATTTCCTGCCTCCCCCGTGCAAAGTACCTCCTGCGAGTAATCCAGACAACTCTAACAAGGGTATCACAACGAGGGAAGGGGAAAAGTGGAGAAAGAAACCATAAAGTAGCTGCAGTGTAAATCAGCTTGTAAAGGTTGTAACATGCGTGGAGAATTCACTTCCTCTGAACTCAGAACCCTGCAAAACAAGAGCACAGATCATTCACATATACACCCTATACTCTTCCTAGTTACTCGACTATGTGTGTGTAGTAACTTACTGTTAAACACTACTGCCGTTGCTCATATATACAAAAGACAAAAATAGAAAAATAAAGAAAAAAAAAACAAAAGTAATTCTGCTTCTCAAAGCAGTTCGTAATTACTACAAGGAGTCTTGAGAACCACTCTGTCTTTTGCAACAGTACTTATCTGCTCCAAATAGAATTCCAATTCTGTGAGTTACCAACTCAGAGAATACGTTATGTTCTGTTTTGAAAAGCAAACCGCAGTTCAAACAAAAGCGGCTTTATCTCGTCTCCCACCAACTTCAATGTTCATCCAAATAGACACACGTTCCGTGCGACACGAAGCAAGCCTATCTAATCCAGCGCGGCATGCGCTTTGCTAACTATCTATTCGTCTCGGTGCAGGCTTGAAGAAACAGCTCTGAAACGATACTGTTTCTCGCGTATTAGTGTCCCGCTCAAAATAACCGAAACCACTGAAAACGCTAACCGCGTATCTTTTCCTCTTGAAGCTTCACGATCCAGCGCGGCCGCGCTTTGCTTCCAAAATTCGTAATCTTCCTCTCGACAGGCTCTTCGGAATTCGCTAGTCTTCCTCTCGGCGTCAGAACAATAGTGACAAGCACCCGCTCCCTTGAAGACAGAGCCTATATACAAAATGGAAAGCGAAGACAGAGAAGAAACTCTAGCCCTAGGGCTTCTGGGACATGTAGTCCAGCAAACATTCACCACACAAGAGCGAGCGGAATATGACAGAACCCCCTCACTACGACCGACGTCCCGGCGGTCCACCAGGCTTCCCAGGAAACCTAGCATGGAAACGCCGCAACAGTGCCGGACAGCGCAGATTGGAACGTGGTTCCCAGGACCTATCCTCAGGCCCATACCCTTTCCAATCCACCAAGTATAACACCCTCCCTCGTACTCTTTTGGAATCAAGGAGAACTCTTACTTCATATTCTAACTCGCCCTCCACTTCAAAGGGGCAAGGCTTGCCTGACAACCGGGTATGAGGATTACAAGGTTTCAGTAATGAAACATGAAACACCGGATGAATATGCCACGAAGAGGGCAGAGCGAGCTTCATTGCTACAGGGTTAATAATACTGTGGATAGCATAAGGCCCAACAAATTTGGGTTGCAGTCTGGTGTTACCCTTAAACCTCAGATGTTTAGTACTAAGCCACACCTTGTCTCCAATTTGATAGGAAGGCTCTTCATTTCTTTTTCTGTCAGCATATCGTTTATCCCTATCTCGGGATTCACTCAAATGTCGTTTAGCTTCGCCCATGACAGATCTAAGATGTTCATGATGGCTCTGTATTGTAGGATGGGATAAAGCTATAGGTTGGTCAAGGGGCAACATGTTAGCATGAAAACCATGTAGGCAAAAGAAGGGGGAACAACCCAACGAGGAGTGTGTGGCATTATTGTATGCAAATTCGGCAGTCCATAATAGCGTGCTCCATTCGTCACTATGCTCAATGGAAAAACATCTAAGGTATTGTTCCAAGGTTTGGTTCAACCTCTCTGTCTTGCCGTCTGTCTGGGGATGATAACTCGTTGACAGACGGGCATCAATCTGCATGCTGGTACAAAGAGCTTTCCAAAACCGGGACGTGAATTGCGTACCCCTATCAGTAATCAGGATGGAAGGTAGTCCATGTAACCTCACGACATGTTGCAGGAATATCACAGCTAATTCTCCTGATGTTGGTAGTTTACTCAAAGCTACGAAATGCCCCATCTTTGTCAAGTGATCGATTACGACAAGAATGGTGGTGTAACTTCTGGAGACGGGCATTTCAACGATAAAATCCATAGAAACCGTGTGCCACGGTGCAGGGGGCACAGGAATTGATCTTAACAACCCCACCGGGGACTGATGGCTGGTTTTGGCTTGAGCACAAATGGAACATTCAGTGACGTATTCCATGGAATCCTTTTTCATTGACCCCCACCAAAAATAGCGAGACAAGTTCTGCAACGTCTTTTGTTGCCCCAAATGACCCCCCAATGGAGAATCATGAGTCCATTGTAATACCAATTTACGCAAAGGGCCAGAGGGGATGTGTAACTGCTCATCATAAAACAGCAAATCGTCTCTTATGCAGCGATGCAAAGGATCCACAGTTAACCATGCAGGTACATCCGTAACATCACACTGTTCTTTCACTGCATCCAGGAAACTATCTGTGGTTGTCACAGCTACAATATCAGCTTGAAATGTAGCCTTATGCAAGATCGAAGGAGGGTCTTCATTCTTCACAACTAGATCAGTAGGAAGCACTGGTCTAGAAAGGGAATCCGCCTTCCCGTTTTGGGGTCCTGGACGGTACTTAATAACAAAGTCAAAATCAGCGAAGAACAGAGGCCATCTGAGTTGCCTGGGGTTCAAAGCCTTAGCACTTTTCAAAAACAGAAGATTGCGATGACCTGTAAAGATCTCCACCGTGTGTTTCGCCCCCATCAAATGGTGTCTCCATTCTTCGCATGCACGTTTAATTGCAAGCAACTCTTTGTCCATTATGCTGTAGTTGATTTCGGAAGGGGACAGCTTCCTTGAATAGTATGCAACGGGATGTAACTGCCCGGTGTCAGGGTGCCTCTGTGAAAGCACTCCACCCAAAGCGAAGTAAGAAGCATCAGTGTCCAATACAAATACTTGTTCTGGGTCGGGGTGCCGCAGGACCGGAGCACTAGTAAAACAGGTTTTCAAAGTCTGAAAAGCGGCTTCTGCTAACTCATTCCAGTGAAAAGGGACTCCTTTGCGTAAAAGCAATGTCATAGGTTGAATTATGAAAGAGAATCCTTTGATGAACCTCCTATAAAAATTGGAGAATCCGAGAAAGCTTTGCAGACTTTTCACACTGGTAGGGGACTGCCAATGAATGATGGCATCGATCTTTTTCTTATCCATGCAGATCCCCCCTGGACCGATTACGTATCCCAAGAATTCCACCTCGTTGACATGGAACAAACACTTTTCGAGCCTAGCAAACAGCGTATGTATTTGCAAACGGTGCAGCACGGCCTTAACGTGTTGGATATGCAGATCTTCCGTCTTGGAGTATATTAAAATATCGTCAATATAAACGATACATGACACATCCAACAAGCCCCTTAACACCTCATCCATAAAAAACTGGAAGGCAGCAGGGGCATTGCATAGGCCGAAGGGCATCACACAGTATTCGTACAACCCATACTTTGTTCGAAAAGCGGTTTTCCACTCATCCCCTTGCTTAATTCTTACCAGGTGGTATGCTCCTCTCAGATCCAATTTGATATACACCTTAGCACCCTTTAGCTGGTTCAACGACACTGGTATCAAGGGGAGAGGATACCTGTTCTTCTTTGTGACTTTATTGATGGCTCTAAAATCAATGCAAGCCCTCAATCCTCCTTCACGCTTCGGTATAAAAAAAAGCGGTGATGAAGCAGGGGAAGTGGAAGGGCGTATGAATCCGGAAGCCAACAATTTTCGCAAATATGATTGCAAATATGTGTTCTCAGCTTCCGTAAGTGCATATATGCGACTACACTGAATACTTGCACCTGGTTGCAATTCGATGACACAATCGTACTCCCTATGAGGAGGTAGTTTATTCGCTTCTTTGTCACTGAATACATCCGTGAATTCAGAATAGATGTCTGGTAAAGATGAAACTAAACAGACACTTTGAGTCTTGCATCCAGATGCCAACAGCACAGCAGGATTATCTTGAGTACAAAAAGACGATGTAGTCCTTCGTACAGTTTTCCGCACAGAACGAAGAATTCATATCAATAGTCCTTGCTGCCCACTGCACGTGAGGATCATGCATGGTGAGCCATGGGATACCTAAAATCACCTTGAAGTTCGGAGCATCGATAAGATCGAATTGAATGACTTCAAAGTGTGTCAATCCCATCTGCATCGGAATAGGGTGCGTATGGTAACACACCGGTCCTGAGGTTAATTCGGTACCATCCACTGCCTTCACGGGTTCAGGTCTCAATTACCTAATACATGATATGCCCAATTCACGAGCATACTTCTGGTCGATGAAATTTCCTGTAGCCCCACAATCCAGAAGAGCATGAACCAGTATGATCTTTCCTATAGACACTTCTAAGGTTACGCATACATTCATATGAGCCACAGAATTCTGTATAGTATTAATCAGCGCAGGAGAGACCTCCTTTTTCTCCATCCTCAAACAAGGAGTCTCCATCATGTTTGAGGACAATCGTTTCCCGCCGGTTCTTCCATCCATTCCACCACCGGCACCTTATTGCTTTCTTGCTTGTTCTTAAAAGGAAATTTAGGTTTCGCGGAGCAGTTCTTGTTAAAATGACCAGCCTTCCCACGGTACATACACAGCTTCAGCTGCCTTCTTCTTTGCCTTTCTTCAATGCTGATGGGACCTCTTACACCACCCACTTGCATTGGTTCCGAACCATCCGTAGAAGGGTTGTGATCATCTGCCATCGCTCTTGGTCTATTATACAGGAGACGAGAATCACCTCGCTGTTTATCTCCTTTTCTGACCAACAAACGATGATCCAACTGAACTGTCAAATCGATAAGTTCATCGCAGGTCTCAGGCATATGATCGACTTGTGCCAGAACATATTTTAATTCACTACGTAGTCCTTGATAGAACAATGATGTACGCTTATTCAATGGCCACTCTGTTTCTACCACCAATCGATTGAAATGGGTAATATATGTCAAGAGATCTTGTGTTCCTTGCCTCAACGTAATGAGTTCCCTATCTAATGACAGTGACTGAGCCTTCCTATCAAAAGGTTTCCTCATCTCTTCACAAAAGGTTTCAAAATTCAACAGGGCCGGATCATTCCTTTCGATCAACGGAAAGGACCAAGTGGCAGCATTGCCCCCCAAATAAGACATAACGAATGCTGTCTTAGATTGATCATTTGGAAAGATGGCAGGCTTACACATAAAGTGCAATTTGCACTGCCCCAGAAATATGCAAAACTTCTTAGGATCCCCATAATATCGTTCGGGAGGAGAGAGAGGTAATTGAAGTGGTTGGATGACCTGAATAGAGGAAGGGCCCGCTCCCCCTGACTGAACCGGAGTAGGGTCTCTAGCTGCAAGAGGAGGGAGTGTCCAATGTCTAATGTATGAACCCCCTTGTGTTCCTGAAGGACTACCCCTAGACAGACCTGCAACCTCCCGCCTCATTGTAACCAAGTCGTTACGCATTTCGGTGTTTTCCCCTCTAAATGCGTCCACTTCCATACGCAAGGATGTTAATGATTCCAACACCGTTTGCAAAACTGTGTTAGTATCCATCGCTCGGGCTGTAATATTACCGTGGGCTTGTCACTCTGTCATATGCTGATCATGAGCGAACTAACCTCATATAACCGGATACAGCAGGAGCGATGTTCGATGCTTATTTCCTGCCTCCCCCGTGCGAAGTACCTCCAGCGAGTAATCCAGACAACTCTAACAAGGGTATCACAACGAGGGAAGGGGAAAAGTGGAGAAAGACACCATAAAGTAGCTGCAGTGTAAATCAGCAGGTAAGGGTTGTAACATGCGTGGAGAATTCACTTCCTCCGAACCCAGGACCCTGCAAAACAAGAGCACAGATCATTCACATATACACCCTATACTCTTCCTAGTTACTCGACTATGTGTGTGTAGTAACTTACTGTTAAACACTACTGCCGTTGCTCATATATACAAAAGACAAAAATAGAAAAATAAAGAAAAAAAAACAAAAGTAATTCTGCTTCTCAAAGCAGCTCGTAATTACTACAAGGAGTCTTGAGAACCACTCTGTCTTTTGCAACAGTACTTATCTGCTCCAAATAGAATTCCAATTCTGTGAGTTACCAACTCAGAGAATACGTTATGTTCTGTGTTGAAAAGCAAACCGCAGTTCAAACAAAAGCGGCTTTATCTCGTCTCCCACCAACTTCAATGTTCATCCAAATAGACACACATTCCGTGCGACACGAAGCAAGCCTATCTAATCCAGCGCGGCATGCGCTTTGCTAACTATCTATTCGTCTCGGTGCAGGCTTGAAGAAACAGCTCTGAAACGATACTGTTTCTCGCGTATTAGTGTCCCGCTCAAAATAACCGAAACCACTGAAAACGCTAACCGCGTATCTTTTCCTCTTGAAGCTTCACGATCCAGCGCGGCCGCGCTTTGCTTCCAAAATTCGTAATCTTCCTCTCGACAGGCTCTTCGGAATTCGCTAGTCTTCCTCTCGGCGTCAGAACAATAGTGACAAGCACCCGCTCCCTTGAAGACAGAGCCTATATACAAAATGGAAAGCGAAGACAGAGAAGAAACTCTAGCCCTAGGGCTTCTGGGACATGTAGTCCAGCAAACATTCAACACACAAGAGCGAGCGGAATATGACACTATGGATGCTAGGGATTGCTATACTTGCATGCAGTTACCTGCCTCGGATGCTCAGGGAATAACATATCACAATCTTCCCTTGACAGATGGAGTTACCTGTATTTTATTGCTGAGCCTATTTTATGGAAAGGGTCATCTTCAATATTATTATTCAAATCATGACTTATGGCCTGATTATGAGTTTGGCGGTCCGATGAGCCGCTAAACCCATACTGGCAGTCGACCCTCCCTAATACGATTTGGGCAGTCAGAACCAATGGCACCGCTGCTACCACCAGGTGTCCATGATCCCTGGCGGTCATGTAGCAGTCTGAGGCCCACAATATGCTGGTGGTATAGCTGCGATAAGGCTAAGCATTTTACGAGCTTCCTCACTGCCACAGTTTTCATGGCGGTGAGCATGCCATGAAAACTGTGGCGGTGAGAAAACTAGGGCCCACTGTTGCCTCAGGGACATGTGGTAGGCACACATTGTGCCCCCATGTGTGCAGGTGCCCTAGTTCCTGCACGGCATGGACTGCATCAGTCCATGCCATGTAGAAACGGGCTTTGGCATCACTGCCTGGTACCACCAAAGCACTGCCCACCAGACCACAAATGTTCTCGTAATCTGGCGGGTGGTGTGAGAATGAGTTCCCAAACCGCCAAACTCGCAATCAGTACCTTATTGTTATCAGAAGTGTCAGTGCTGAAGATTTTGAATCCTCATCCTGATGCTAAATCCCCAGAGATAGTGGGTCATTTCTTTAGACCCACCATGACATTAGATATTGCGCACCGGCATAATTTAACTTGTTCCTTAACAGGTGTAGAAAAAAAATTCATAGAATCAGTAGAAAACAGGCGAAGAGATATATTGGCTAAAACAGAAAATCATTCAAAGTTACCTCAATGGGCCAAAGAGGAAAGTAGGGATAGTTTAGTGGGAAATTTAGCAGCATTAGCTGATTAGCAACATTAAGGGAAATTATGCATATTCATTTGAAAATCTGCAACAGACACAAATCATGTGCGAAACAATGAATTTGATCATACTTTTGAAGTTCATGGAAATTGGGGATTATATTTAGATGGGGCATATCCTGCTTTTCCTGGAGTTTATTATATTCGTGGGAAAAATGCATTTAACAGCTTACCCGAGAGATGATATAGCACAAGTTACATGTGGATAGTTTTTCCAAAAATCTATAGTGGGACAATTTGATAACACAATAGGGAGAGAACATTTGAGAACTAATGTGCCAGTGCGATGAAATTGTGGGAGACATCTTTGGTGTTCTACTACCATCTGAGGCAGTTTTACTGACTCGCATTAGAAGTCCTTCCTGTGAAAGAGGGCAGAGTCTGTTGAATGTGAAAAGCTCAACAATGTTGTACTTACATCCCAGACAAAAGTAAGGATTTGAATAGATACTTTAAGATCAAATTGACCTAAAGAGAGATTTGGAAATGTTAGAAGCAACTGGTGCTTGGGAAGCAATAGGGAATGGATTTTCTGCTATAGGCAGATGGTTTGGAAACTTAGGGAGTGACTTGTTGGAAGTATCTTGAAAGCTTTAGTGCTAATTAACCTTTGTGGATTTATTTTTGTTTGTAATATATAAGGGATATAACATGCACAAGTGAAACAGGGCTTTAAGAGAAAGAGAGCAGATATAGAACTAGAAAAAAGACAAAGGAAATACTATGATGTCATAAAGTTTCTGGTGAACTGCAGAAGAGAAATGATGAAAATAACTGATTGGGATTTGACCATCTGAAAGGATTTATTATCTTGATGTAATGGCTGGATTCGCTATCAGATGGGGGGTATTGGAGCAGTGTGAATGTGGCTCCACCCTCACACATCACAAATTCTTAACATAAGTGTGAAGAAGCATGTTTCCTGTGTGGCCTAACAACATTTATGTAAAGTGTTGCACTTGACGTATTTTCTTTGGAGACTTGATAAATAAACCATCCTCCCCCATATTGAATATGTTTACTTTAGAAAGAACAATGTATTTATTTGATGTGCACTTTACTATTTTCTATATTTCAATTACAATGTGGTTCTTAGCCATAAATACACATGCGTATTTAAGATTTTACTGTATGCCATATGTAATATGAATCTATTGTACTGACAAGTTATATTCATTTGCGTATGAAAAATGTACACGCATATCAAATGTGTACTATTGATTTATTTCTTTAAAGTTGTCCTGGCTAGGCCTATTTTCCATTCTGCATAAAATACTGTTTTCCATTTCTAGTGCATGACTTTTCCTTGCAGTCACGTAGATTATTAGTTTAAGAATAGATGCAATAATGTACTTGCGAAATAGAGACAACCAGAGAAGAAGACCTTGACAAAGGAACATGGAGAGCCTGAACGTTAACTAAATGGTCCCATTTAGCATTATTGCAACATGACTTGGTTAAACTAGGATGATGTTGTTCCCATGCTCAGTGTGGGACATTCCATACATGTTGTAGCTTACAACATGGAATGTAAAATGGAGAAAGTGAACAGAGGGGTATTACTTGAGAGACTAAGGTGGAAATATCTATTGTTTACCCTGCCTGATGTTACTGCTCTTACCTTTGGACTTTGAGGAGTTTAGTCATCTATGCTTTCCCTCTGACTCTTGTAGAGTGTGTCTTAAGCTGACACTTAAATTCCCCTGACCCAAGAAGACTCTTGACCAAGCTTCTGAGACACTGAGACCTTCCCTTTATTTCCCAAATGTTCCTGTATGTTTCTATTTTTATGCATTTCCCTGAATTTTGAGTTCCGTTTACACTAATGAACAAACCTTCTCAGTTTGGGCTCTGATGATTTTAGATTTTACTCATGTATAGAGAGAGACCTCTTCTCTGTTCTATGCAAACAAATGATGGACAGAATGTTGAATACATGATACATTCACTCCCAGTCAAGAAATCTTGGTTAAATCCATTGTTCTTTTGCTCACCATGCCACCCCAGTTTGGATCCAGCCATATGCAACTAAGTCTTGACCCTGTGCCTCATGGGAACAGTCCAAATCAAACTGCCAAGCCAGGTCCTCTCTGGAGCGGAAACAAGCATCCTGGGACCGGTTTTTGGGTATTACCCTTCATTAGTCAGGCTAGCTTGAATCCAGTGGCACAGTGATAAAGGGACCAACATCTGGGCATACCCATCCCATTTACGGTGAAAAGTGCTGCGCAAACAAATGAAGGACGTAATGCTGAATAAATCATACATTCACCCCCATTCAAGAGATCTGGTTTAAATCTATTGTTCTGTTGCTCACTGTTAGAACTAGGGGTCTCTAGTTGGCAATGACTTGCACCTTTGTCCAAATAGACACCCTTGCTTTTAGTCAGAGTAGGGGGGCAACAATCCTAACATAACCCCTGCTCAACCCTGTGGTAGCTTGGCACGAGCAGACAGGCTTATCTAAGAGACATTGTGTAAAGCATTTGTGAACATATACAGTAATACAGTGAAAACACTACAGATGGACACAACACAGGTTTTGTAAAAAATATGTATTCTTTATATAGACTTAACACAAGACCCAAACGACAAAAATGCACAATACAGTATTAAGAAAATGACTTTAAGATGGTAGAAATAACTCAGTTCACTTTAGATGGTAAATGCGACATGTTTCCCATAAAGTACCTTTGGATGTGTCATGCAAGATAAACAAAATGTTTGTCGGGGAAGGCGATGGGTCTGTGCCTCAGTGCTTGTGCAAAGTAGGCGATGCGTCTGTTCCTTACCGGAGAGAAGGTGATGCGACGATCTAGTCCAAACCAGTTCTGGGCGTATTCTGCCATTGCCCAACTTCTTCCTTTGTCAGTGTAGGCCAGGGTCATCAGACGCACCACAGGAGGTAGAGCTAGCATTGTGCAAGGCAGGCACAGCACTATTTAGGCCCAGGTACTACTCCTCCAACCTCTCCCAATGCAGATAGGTCTGTTCAGCCTTGTGCTGACTCGTCCTGCCTCCTGGAGCCCCCTCATCCACTGTCACTCACAAACCAGACATGCAATACACAACCTAGCAGAGGCATGCTGGATGGTTTAGGCAAGAAAATAACTAGTTTCTAAAAGTGGTATTGTCAAACACAGAATGTTAAAACCAACTGCACTAAAAGATGTATTTTAATATTCTGAGTTCAGGCATACTAAATTCGTTTTTCTACCATGTTCCCTGGGTAAGTTAGGATTATAAGATGTTATAATCAAACTACCCATTCTGGCCTATGGGGTCAGGTAGCTTTGCAATAGTGAAAAACAAAATTGGCTGTAATTCACTATCTGGACATGCTACCTTAGGGGTGGCTAACATGTAGAAACAGGAAGGTTTAGGGACTGGTAAGTGGGTGTACTTACCAAGTCGACATGGCAGTACTAGACTGCACACATGCTCTGCAATGGCAGGCCTGTGACACACTTTACAAGCTGCTTCTGTGGGTGACACAATCAGTGCTGCAAGCCCACTAGCAGCATTTGATCTACAGGCCCTGGGCACAAATGGTGCACTGTACTAGGGTCTGACAAGTAAATCAAATAAGCCAATCAAGGAGTCACTAATCCATTACAGTAATTTACAATAGGGAGCACTTGCACTGTGGCACTGAATAGCAGTGGCACAGTGCCCAAAGCATCTAACCAGCAAAAACATATCAAAAACAGAGGAGACAACAGCAAAAAATGGAAGGGAGACTCACTCCCATGAAACCAGGTCTAACACATGTCCCCTCCAGCTGAAATGTGGGGAGAACTACCCATCCTCTTGGGAGTTCTCTTCATTAAGGCGGAAAAATCTGGACAGACCATCAGCATTGGCATGTTCTGTACCAGGGCGGTGTTCTACCGTGAAGTCCATCCCCTGTAGGTAAATAGACCATCTCAACAAGTTTGGGTTCTCACTCCTCATCTGAATCAACCATCTGAGAGGCCTGTGGTCTGTCTAAACCCGGAAGTGAGTCCCAAGCAAGTATGGTCTCAACTTCTTCAGTGCCCAGACCACAGCAAATACCTCACGCTCAATTGCACTCCACATCTGTTCCCGTGGAAGTAACCTCTTACTGATGAAGGCTTCAGGTTGGTCTAGGCCCTCCTCATTGATCTGTGAAAGAACAGCCCCCACACCATGCTCTGAAGCGTCAGTTTGGACAATGAATTCGTTTGAGAAGTTGGGTGCCTGAAGCATGGGTGTTGTGCACATGGCTGTCTTCCGGGCATCAAAAGCGTGTATGCCCAGACGTGTGTCCTGTGCTCTCCATGCCACTGAGGGTCAAGTTATCCTGGCTGATGAGGGTTAAAAACCCGAAACCAGTCCTAGGATTCTTGTTTCCAGTCCAGGGAGGACCTGGCCTGGCAGTTCAGGCTGGACTGTTCCCATTGGGCGCAGGGTCAAGACTGATTTGCATATGGCTTGGTCCAAACTGAAATGCCATGGAGAGCAAACAAACGATGAATTTAGGCCCAGATCTCTTTACTGGGATGAATGTATGACATTGTTATTTTTGCAGATACTCTTCTCTTCTCTGAGCACCAAATTTTGTTTTTGAATATTTGTATTGCTGTGACTGAATTAATTATTTGTCTCATATTGGTATGCCTAAACTTCTTTAGGAGGTCAGGTTTCACAGTTGTCCTTTATAGCATGGTGCTAAGATTTGTGTACCTTAAATTGGCTGCTAACTTGTAATAAACTTCTTAACTATAATCACTGATTCCTGGCCCTTATTGTGTAGCCACATGAGTTACACTGTTAATTAAAATTGATTGTTGTAACGGCAAGAAAAACAAGAGAAAAAGAAATTAGGGAAGAATTATGGGCTGACCTGGAAAAGGCAGCCTCCTCTGGTAATAGCTGTGAATTTTGGAAATTAGTCAATGCACCAAACTATTAATGACCCCACAACAGATGTAAATGTTGACGAGGAGTCATGGGTTACTCACTATGAGAATATTTTCGCCCCAAATTCTGAAATTAATAACCACAATCTGATTACGCAGGTAACGTCCTATGTTCCTGTATCTTTTAAACTAAATGAAGTACAGGTAGCGCTGAACTCATGTAGCTCAGAAAAGGCCCCAGGACCAGATGGGGTTCCAATTGACTTTTTCCAAACCAACCCCAACTTGTGGATCCCTCTTTTAACCAATGTCCTTAATAGTATTGCCCTGACAGGCCCTCCACCCTCGTGGTCCTCGGGGGTTATTGTGCTCATCCACAAAAAAGGGGATAGGGCCGTCTCAAAAAATTACAGATCAATATCCTTGCTGGACACAACATCGAAGCTTATGGGGTGCATCTTTCTCTCGAGGTTAGAAACCTGGGCTAGCGAAAATAAGATCCTGATCCAAGCCCGGTATGGCTTCCAGCAGGGAAGGGGTCCTGGGTATCAATGCTTGAATTTAGCATTGACCATTGAAAAATATACCACCATGAAAGCGGGAAAATTATACATGGCATTCATGGACCTAAGCGCAGCATTTGACTGCGTGGCCCATGATAAACTATGGGACATAATGGAGAAGATTGGGGTTGAACCGCCTATTTTAAATTTCATCAGGCAATAGTATGCAAATGTAATGGCTTCAGTACGATATACTAAAACTGGAAATTGCACGCAACCTTTTAAAATTTCCCGAGGTGTAAGACGGGGCTGCTTATTGGCCCCATTTCTCTTCTCCCTATATACAAATGGAGTTGAAAAGGTGCTCACAGTGGCCACCTGGGATGTTCCCCTCTTTGAAAACCAGATGCTACCAATATTGTCCTATGCAGATGATGCTGTTTTAATTGCAAGAACGGGGATTGGGCTACAAAGGCTCATAACAGCGTATGTCTCTTTCATGGACTCTTTACACCTAAAAGTAAATCAATCTAAGTCATTCATAATTATAGCTGAGGGTACTAAAAGAGACAAAGCCTCACATTTTAGAGCGGACACAGGAAAAATCAAGATCGTAGACTTCTTCCTCCTTTTGGGCATCATGTTTGACAAAGATCTGTCATGGGCAAACTTAATAGAAGGAAGGAGGTTGGTGATGGAGACGGTATTATTGCCGTAAAATCCTTTGCAAAGAAATTGGGTGCTAAACCTCTACTTCCAATTAAAAATATATACGAGGCTAGAGTAAAAGCAGCAGTGATCTATGGAGCGGGATTTTGGGGCACGGCTGCACCCTTATCACTACAATCATTGAAAACAAATGTTTTAAATCTGTAGTGAATGGGAATGGGATTTTACACACGGAATTGTCCCTTCCCTACATATCGGATCAAATACGATTAACCCACCATCTAACCATCTACTCCATGAGAGGCAGGCAGGGTTCCGCGCACATCACAGCACCGAGCTTGTCATGCTCTCGGTGCTGGACGAGCTCAGAAGGATGGCTGACAGTAAGAGACCGAGCGCCCTGATTTTGTTAGACCTATCAGCGGCGTTCGATACTGTCAGCCATACCCTTCTACTGGACAGGCTGGCTGGGATTGGGATTCAGGGCCCAGCTCTTCGGTGGCTGGAATCATTTTTATCTGGGAGAACCCAGAGAATCCAGATGGGAGACAGCATATCAGGAGTGGGAGGTCTGACCTGTGGTGTCCCCCAGGGTTCAGCACTATCCCCACTCCTGTTTAACCTATATCTGCAGCCTCTGATTAACACACTAGCTGGGATGGGCTGTCGGGTGTTCAACTATGCCGACGACACACAGCTGTTGTTGGGCATAGATGACACCGTACAAGCCCAGTCACACGCCCAGGACATACTTAGATACACAGTTCACTGGATGGCTACTAACCAGCTAAAAATTAACCCGGAAAAAACAGAGGTGCTGATAGTACCATCCAAGTGCTCCTCTTGGAGTGACATGTTCTGGCCTCAGGAGCTGGGCCCAACTCCACAGCCAGTTACTACAGTCAAAAGTCTTGGCATTAAGTTAGACAGTGCTCTTTCAATGACCAACCAGGTTTCTACCGTGGTTGGTACCTGCACTGGTCTTTTAAGACAGCTGCGCAAACTAGTCCCTCTCCTCTCCGAGCCGATGCTTCGCACAGTGGTTTCCGCCACCATAGTGTCAAGACTCGACTATGGAAATGCGCTCTACTTAGGCCTGCCAAAGACGCTAATTAACAGACTTCAAGTAGTCCTAAATGATGCCGCCAGGCTCATTTTTAATCTCCCGAGGAGAGCGCATGCCTCCCCATTACTAAAGAGTCTACACTGGCTGCCAATCGGGCAGAGGTCCACATTTAAAAGCCTCTGTATAGCCCATAAAGCCATCTATGGGCAAGCCCCGGCCTACATTAAGGAACGGATTGAGATATATAGACCGGAAAGAAACCTTAGGTCTTCAGACGCCCAACTCCTTGTTTGCCCACGTTTCAAACTGGCTACAATGGGAGGGAGATCTTTCTCGGTCGTACTACCGAACCTATGGAATGCCCTGCCTGAGGCACTCCGTAAGGAGGGTAACCTGCTCCGTTTCAGGAAAGCCCTGAAAACCAACCTTTTCAGAACAGCACACAGCCTAGCGTAAATCCTGCCCCTCTCTCTACCCTCTCTCAGTACCTCGGTTGTTATGTCTTGTGGTCAAAAGCGCCCTGAGACCTGCAGGTGATTTGGCGCTATATAAACCCGCTATAACAAATAACAAATAACAAAAATAACCCCACTCCTCCTATGGCATTCTATCTGGAAGAGAGACACACTACCTTTGACCCAAATGGTAATAAGGAGCTGTCTAGCAATGGACAACTGGAAAAGGTCTAAGTGGCTAACCTACGTGGAGTCCGTTTTAAAAGAGTTAGGGCTCCACAAACTTTTCTATGATCCCCTGGCTTGTAAAAAAGTGTTGAAGCAGAAAGTCACCAACATGTTTATGTTTATGTCTGAATACAAGCTTAGGGACCATTATAAAGAGAAACATGCAGCACAGATTTATCGACTTAACCCACCAGTAATGGAGGGAGATTTCTCATATTTAGTTAACATAAACAGTGCGCAACACAGATTCACTTTGCTAAGATTCCGTACTTATGCTTGATTATCCTGAGAAAACAAACAACCACTCCAAACTAACTTTGTGCCTGTGTGATAACTTATCACCTCAAACTGAATTGCACATAGTTTTCTTTTGTGGGCTTTATGAGAGCGAAAGGAAAGCCTATTTGAAACCAATTTTAAAGAAAATGGGATTTAGGCAGTGTCGGGTAGCACTATTCTTCTTAAAAACACTGCCAGATTGTTTGGTTTGCTATTTAGTGGCAACATTCTTACGGGCCTGCATGAGGAAGGGGATGAAATATAGCTCACTTAGTACGATCAGCAAATAGAACGCACCTAGACTTGTTATATAAATTGTTTTATCTTTTATACTTTTATCTATTCTCATCTTAATCTAGGATTGTGAAAAAATATTTGGAATTTTTGAAAAAATTATGTTTTTGTAATCATAACTTTTATTGATGGATTTATATGTGCTTTTATGGTCATTTTCTAATTTGATCGAATAAAGAAGATGATGATGATGATTGCTGTAATGCCAACTCCCATGACTTCTCAGATGGGAAAGAAAAGATTGCTCGGGGGACAAATGGTAAGAGGGTTGGCCCAGAGCTCTGCAGCAGCCTTTCATAGAAGGAAACTGAGATCTGGGCTGTCTGTAGGCGAGACCTCATTTAATTGTATTCTTCTGTCTCCTTTAGCTTATGGGTCACTGTTTCATTGTTAGACCTGTTTGCCTTAAGGCAGCCTTTCCCCCCCAAATTTTTGATTACTCACCTCCTACTTGCTAAAATATAGTTTTTATTGGCTTTAAGACTCTGTGCACTTTACCACTCAGTGGTGGCCGGTAAGTGTAGGGGGGACGGGGCAGATGGGACACACATGCACACATACACATATATATTCACAACCATGCATTCACACATGCACACACACACACATCCATTCACAACACTTATTACTAAATATTCAAACATGCATGCACCCAACATTAATACCAAAAAAATCACACTTACCTGCAGCTCTGCCTCATAGGTTCCAGGAGGGTTGGCACTGCTGCCTTCAGCCAATGAGAGAAGGCAGCAGTTCTTATGTCGTCACAGAGTAGGATGTGGTCAGTGAGACTGCTGACTCCCACCCCATTCTGATTGCCTGACACGCAGCCAGGGCTCTTTAGGGCTTAAAACGGAAGTGCCCAGGTGTGAGGCAATGAGTGACGCTACCCCTCATCACTAAGGGAGGGGCCTCAATGACCTTTTCTGAGCTTAGGAGGTCACACCCACAGCAGCTGTGGCATTTTCAGCTCAGTAAAGTTCAGCTCAAGCAACCAGGAGCCTGCACATTTAGAGCATGTCTAGTTCCTGGCTGCCTGACCTGAAAATCAACAGTGTCTATCAGGCCGCTTTTGCTCAGCTTGACAGACACGGTTGTGAGGGGCAAAAAGTGAGCCCTAATGGACGGGTTGCGGCTATTATCACTGCTAACCAATGCTAAAGTCCTGGTGCTCACTACTTAAAACATTGTAAAATTTGCTTACACCCAATTGGCACATTTATTTTAATTATAAGTCCCTAGAACAGTGATACTACAAGTACCCAGGGCCTGTAAATTAAACCCAAGTGGGCCTGCAGCACTTATTGTGCCACCTCTGAATAGCCTTCCAAAACATGTCTCAGGGCTGCTGTTTCAGTCTGTGTGCAGTTTTAAACTGTTAATTCAACTTGGCAAAACAACCCCTTTGTCAGGCCTAAACCTTCCTTTTTAGAACATATAAGTCACTTGAAAGGTGGGCTTAATGTATATATGTCATGTGGCAAGGATGCCCTAGATAGCGTAGGTGAAGTGTATTTAAAATATAGGATATGTAGTTTTAGATTTTACATGTCATGGTAGTTAAAAACTAAAAAAAATGTGTTGTTCACTACTGCAACGCCTACCTCTCCCATAGTATAACTCTGTATTACCTTACTACATTCAATAAGTGATAAGCTTTGTTTCGGAACAAGTAGAAATGTCACGTTTGTTCTCTTAAGGATTGCAATTTAAAATCCTCTATAATTGCAACGTTGACTTTTAGATCACAATTCTGAAAATGCCACTTTTAGAAAGTTGCCATTTTCTTGTCGCAACCAATTGGTTCATGCAGTCTGTGTCCTGGGTCACATGACTTTAATTAGAGTGGCTGCTGGCCTTAGTGTATTCCTCCCAGACAGTCGGACAAAGCGGGAGTAGGTGTTAAAAGGATGGGTCATCCTGAGAAGCTGGGAGGAGCTGAGCTGATTCCAGTCCCACTTAAATATCGAAGGCTCTGCCTAGGCATACTCACAAAGAACTTCACACAAGGCTTTTATTAACATACAAATATAAGTGTACCTAGCATGTAGGTAGGTGTAGAAGCTAAGAATCCCTCTATAATAAAGTCAACCCAATTACCCGAAGTGAGAGACTGTGGGACCCCATCTTGGTCTCGAGATGGACACCCTGCAAGAGATGTGAGACTTCTGCGTGCTGAGGAGTCTGCGTGCAGGAACCTCAGCATCTTGCGTCAGTGTGTCGGCATGGAAGTCCTTTTCTCTTCTCCCTCCTTCAGCTAGATATGGTGTTTATATACCCAATGTGATACATCCAGGGGATTTACCCTGCTGTGTCATGTTGGACTAGGATGACGGAAGGAATGACCCTTGTACATAGTTATTATGCAGGAGACGGAGTTCTGCTGTGACCTGCTGTGATTCCACGAATCCTCATGCATAATAAATGAGGCTAGATTTCAGAGAAAACCCCAAGTCATTTAGGCATTACCGCAACTAGGTAAAAGGACTGTCTCTAGAACCGTTATGTATTGTAATGGCAGGGGAAATATAAGTGGAAGGTTGAGGTGCTACCTGGGCCTATTTTGGGTACCTGTATGAAACATATCACCCTCTCCTCATCCGACTGGACATAACGGCGCATCCCCAGTGTGTGTGTCGGTGGAAACAATACTTGCATACAGCAAGTAACCCTGGAGCTTACAGTGACTAGATAGACGATGCCCGGGACCATCCCACAGCAATCAGGATTATACAACATCAAGTAACTCCCATTTGAAAGTAACTTGAACACCAGATTAATCACGGCAGCCGGGGTTCCTTTCAAGTGACAGGATAAGTTAGTAACTGAACCATTACAGGCCCGGAGAAGCATGATATCCTGGCATATGAGAGATCCACTTAAAGAATTCTTGCAGTTAGTACTGCTGAGAAAAACTTCCATGTTCCCATTCCTGCATCAAAATCTGTTTGGCAATTTCCAAGATTCCTTGATGAATTCCCTGCCCATTGCTTCATATCCGCCTGCCTGTGTGGTTCTATGCAATATTGAAACTGGAAAGTTGTGACCGGTAATGTTACATGGCAATGGATTAACCATTCACTGTATGGTGATTCTGCCACAGTAAAAGGTAACTTGAGTTTTTCAATACGCAGCATTGTATATTTGGCTCCCTTTTGTGCCATCGTAATCTGTTTTTAAGTTAGATTGTATGCTGAAAATAGATATGCACTGTTGATAAATGGCTAAGGCACATAACCAGAGCGAAATGATTGCAGCTTCCAGTTTAATAACATAATAGAACGTAGTTGAGATTATCCATGTTGTTGTATGGACTAGTCCTGTTCTAGTATATCAATAACAATGTTGCCCAATGAATAAATCTTGATTGTTAATGTAGTCATGCGATTGATTGTCAACCACAGCTAACGCTATTTCTAGGTTAATTCTATCTATTTCACGGAGTCTCTCCACAGCCTTGTGTTGATAGACAACGTAATATAAACGTTTCTGACGTGTCTTTTGGGGACCTAATAAAAAATCCCTTAGATCCACCACATCTGAGAGTAAGGATAAGTGCTGTTTCACCTAAGACAGTGTTGGGATTTTTAGCCAATTGAGGCACAACTTCCCAACACTGTTGGATGTCACTACCTCCGGATGTTCTCTTTGTACATAACTTGGCTCTGCCTATGGATAAGAAACCCTTTGTTGTACCCTTGAATCTTGACGGACATCTATTTGTGTCTGTGGGCCAAAGAAACCATCCCTTCCAATTGGGGCCTGAAGTGTTGTAATGAATGATGTCATCTAATGTATCCCCTCCATGTGATGTAAAATTGATGTGTGAAGATGTGGGAATCCGAGGTGTGTTCAAATCATTGTTCTTGGCTAGTCCAAGACAGGAAGTCTGGTGCACCATTTCATTCAAAATGATTATCTGTTGTGGGATGAGGCACACTCTAAATAGTGCTTCTGTTCCCTGAAATTGCTAATCCTTTGAACCCAAGACTGATTTTATGTCTATTGTGTTCTTCCAGAAGTCAGAACACTGTTCAGACTGTTATAATAATAATAATCCACATTTGTAAAGCGCACAATCACCCGTAAGGGTCTCTAGGCGCTGGGGGCCGTCGGGAAGATTAAGCAAGCTATTGCCCAGAGTCACGTGGTGCTGGGCTAACCTGCCGCCGGAGCCGGGGATCGAACCCTGATCCCCAGATTCCAGCGTCAGTCGCCCTGGCCGCGGCGCCACACCTCTCCCTCTGTTGGGAAATAAAGGATGCAGAATACATCTGCTTGGTGTTAGTCAGCATATTTTTCAGTGCAGGTGTAGGTGCAACCTTATAGTAACATGATGTTGGGTCAGAAGTGTTAAACCCTGAAATATAGGAAAAATCCTGTGCAAATGTTTTTGAACTACCTTACGGCGGTGTTGGGCAATATTCTCATTGGCGCTATCTGAAAACATTTCTTTGGATACTGGGTTTGTGTAAGAAGTGATGACCATAATGTTGGTAACAGTACATGCTATCAAAGTCAGATGTGTCCTCTAACATTTCATTGTTTGAAAACGCAGTTGATTGTTCCAAATCAGACAACATATTATTTACAGTTTCAAAATCCCAATCATCAGAAAATGTACTGTAGGTAATGATATAATTTATAGACATTTTAAATAAATGTGGAATTTTCAAAAGTTCAGTAGGGCCAAATACATCATAATCAACCTTGTCCCAAACTATACCATCAGGAATTGGAACAGCTGTAATGTTCACGGAAAACAAGTCTCTTTGTTCACGGTGAGATGATGTATGAGGTTTCTGGATCAAGTTTACATTGGATACTGCAGAGCATTCTGGGAGATATTTACCATTTATGGGTAAGCAAAACACAGTTACTAGGCCAATCTAGAACAGTAAAAATAATATTCCAGTTATGATCCAGAGTTGGAGCCATGGTAATACCAAGTAAGTCTTTTTCAGATAAGTGTAGAAATGACGAATTTGTTGCTTAAGGGAAACTGGAGCTGGCTTTGTCTCCGGATTCACTGGGATCAAGAGAGAAGGTATCAAAATCGATTAAGTAGCCAGATGCAGTTTGATCTATCTTTTGTAGCTAAGCAGGTTTTGTTGAACTGGCAATTGTCTCTTGTTGAGGCATATTGATGTAGACATCGGTGTTAGGCCGAATGAATATCTGTCTTTCATTTGTGCTTTGAAGTTCTGTTTCAAGA
This sequence comes from Lissotriton helveticus, assembly GCF_964261635.1. NCBI lineage: Eukaryota > Metazoa > Chordata > Amphibia > Caudata > Salamandridae > Lissotriton > Lissotriton helveticus. Next base: position 348,140,855 of record NC_136059.1, read on the forward strand.
GGAACTAGTTCCATTTCTTTGTTGGAAATTCCATTATTTGGTATTGGTGACTCTTCAAATGTTGTGAGTCTTTCTGTCTGAACTTTCTTTATGGTAGCAAGAGGAGAGCGTCAGCTACCCAGGAGCCCTTGAGGTCTACTATTCAGTATTGGCCACGTAGTGTGGTTTAATCAGATCAATGGAGACAAATCTCTTTTCTTTTTTGCCGGCAAGAGGCGGAAGAAGTACTGTACTTGTTCCTTCGACAGCCTGGACATGTACAAGCTTTCTATATGATGGCCCAAATTCTTTCTTGGCCTTAATCTTTTCTCTAAATAGAACTCTGACTTTTGGGATCCAGACAGGTCTTGCCGTGACTGATTTGACTTCCCCAGTGGTGGTGCGTTTTACTTGCACATTGCTTAATAGTGCCTGGGATGCATTGAGATCCTGTAAAACAGCCAAACGTATATTGATGTCAAATGGTTTTTCATCCACCTGTTGTAATGAGTGAAATCCCTTAGGAGTTGGCATATTGCCACTTCTGCTGCATCCCCTTCAATGTTAGTTAATATAATAGCTGGTACCTGGGCAAAATTTCCTAACAATTTCATCCCTAAGTTCAGAGCAGGTTCTGTTCCATACTCATTCTGTATTTGTCTTAATACATCTGGTATTACTGCTAATAACGGGACACCATGAGTTCAGGTATATATTGCAGCGCAAACTGTACTCCAAATGGTGCAATCCTCTACATGGGGAGCTATCCCCATTGGCAAGCAGATTGTTAGCATTCTGTGTTTCCCTTGAGGGCTTGTGTGTGGAAATACTGCCTCTAACTGTGTTATTTTTTGAGCTATCCAGAATGGCATTTGCTCACGTCGAGTGAGCCTTTTTCCCATAATGGCATGTAGTGTTTGTGGTGTAATTTTAGTTGTAGATCCCTGACTTTGTCCTGTTTGTGTAGCTCTCGTTGGCCGAAGTGTGAGTGTTTTTATCACAAACTGTGTCAGGTTTCTGTAAAGTTTTATTATTTCTTTATGAAGTAGACGTAGGTCTGATACTGGCATTGAGTCAATGTCTGAATGCGGTGTGTACGCAGCTAGGACTGGCCAAGTGGCTCCATCTCTTCAGAGTGGACCAAGTCTCACTTTTTTTTTGTGTGTGGGAGGGTGCCTTTAAACCAATGTATGTGCTCCTGGTAGGTGAGTGGAATTTCAATGTCCTCATACGGAGAGTATTTGTTTGGTGGTTCATCCTCAGTGTAATAATGAAATGTATGTGATTGCGCATCTGCCCGTGGGAGTTTAACCCATGAATAGAATACCCTCTTCTGTATGATTCATGAGCCTCAATCACAAATGTGACTGTGCCAACCCTAGCTGGGACTCCATAGTCCGCTAGCTTCAGAGTAAGGGCATTTCTAACATTTTCTGAAATGTTGATTTCCCCTTCTTCTTTTTCCTCCTTCACCGCAGCTGCACGTTGTGCTGGCACAGTGGCGTTTTCGTCAGCTATTGTTGATGAAGGTTTTCAAGGAAGCTGAGATAAGGTTTTATGCACAAATAGGAGCAATTTGTCCTACAAGCTTGATAAACCTACAGCCATTACATAGGACATGCCTACCGAGCTGCGGTGGATAGTTCCCTTCCCACTCCAGATGTCCCTGGGGAAATGTGAGTAGGGGTCTCTGAGAACATCACAACTGAACTACTCAGATTTGACCATTAAATAAGTACCAAACCTACGTTGGCGGTGCCATGTCATGTAGTTCCTATAAACCTATATAGGAATGTGCGTTTTGACAACATACACTAGGAATGGTGTCCAGACTGATTCTAGACACCCGCACCTGGTATGTTATCCGCAATACCAGCTAGCTCACAGTGCCATTAGAAACCCCTCTTACCAAGGAGAAAAGTTTTGCTCAGTTTGTCTCAGAGGGAAACACAGAATAAACGGTGGGGACATTTCTCAATAGGCATTTATTGAACCAGCAGCATTCTAGTCTAAAATAGGTGTGCAGAAATAACCATTAGACAGAAACATATATAAATGATTAGAATCACTTACAGAGTAAAAGGATGGTAGATTCCTACCATCGTGCTAAAACAATGAGTACAAGCAAGTATATAAAATACATGACAGTAGTAAATGCGTACTCCTACGATGGGGAAACATCCTTTACAAAGCAACTTTTACAACGCACTACCATTACGACGCAACTTTTACAACGCAAGTTATTACAACGAATTGCGCTGGGGGGCGCTCTAGGATAGGGAACAGTTTAATTACTATCCAACACCTTCCCTACTATCCCCGGGGACTGGAGTTGGAATAGTAAATTAAACTATTCACTATCCAGCGCCCCCCAACGCAAGTTGTTGTAATGACTTGCGTTGTAAAACCTGCGTCGTAATGGCATGCGTTGTAAAAGCATGCGTTGTAGTGACATACATCCCCTACGATGCAACCCTAACTAGATGTACCTAAGTGTTCCTAGCATGTATGTATGTGTAGAAGCCAAGAATCCCCCTAGGATAAAGTCAAGCCCATTACCTGAAGTGAGAAAATGTGGGACCCCATCTTGGTCTTGAGATGGATACCCCGCAAGGGATGTCAGACTACTGCGAGCTGGAGTGTCTGCGTGCAGCAACCTCAGCGTCTCACATCAGTGTGTCGGCATGGAAGTCCTTTTCTCCTCACCCTACCTCAGCAAGATATCCTGTTTATATAACCAATGTTATACTCCCAGGAGATATACCTTGGTGTGTCATGGCAGACTAGGATGACGGAAAGAATGACCCTTGTACATAGTTATTATGCAGGAGATGGTGTTCTGCTGTGTCCTGCTGTGATTCCTAGAATCCTCATGCATAATGAATGAGGCTGGTTTTCAGAGAAAGCCCCATGTCATTAGGCATTACCGTAACTAGGTAAAAGATCAGTGTCAAGAACAGTTATGTAGTGTAATAGCAGGGAAATATAAGTGAAAGGTCGAGTTGCTACCTGGGCCTATATTGGGCACCTGTATGAAACATAACAAACTTTTCTCCCTACAGTGACCTACAGTGATGAACGGCAATGCACTTCGCACTGCAGCAACAACAAACGGCTGTGACTGCCAAGGCAAAGAACCAGCAAGGACTGTCTTCAACGCCTAACACGGTCTTCGTAATTTGTTTCCATCACTAGAGCATTCCAGATTCTATGTTTCCAAGATTTATGGTCACTCAAACCTACCCCCAGCTGGACATTATGTTCTGAATTGCCGCTGCCAAGGGAAATCAAATCATCTTCCTCCTAGGTGACTTAAGAGGGTTAGTGAGGCAATAAGGGTACTCCAGGGACTATCTGCATGGGGAATTTCACAGCTTAGTCTCTGGCATGGAGTTGATATTATCAAGAACCTCTGCCCAGCATTTTGTACGTTTTGGGTAGTGCCAAAGAAAGTGAAGTAGCATGCCTGTACCATTGCAGCACTGCAAGAATTTCTTCGATCTGGTGGTATACATGATTTAAGCCTATCTAGGTTGCAGAAACAATAGAGTGCTATTTTGATAAGTGTTTCTTTGATGGAGGCACCCTCTAATAGACGGAGGACCATTGCTTTGTTGTAGGAGTACATTTTAGTTCTCTCTACAATATAGTGTGGCAAGGCATTCCCCCATCTCTCCCTGGCAAGTATTAGTATATTTCTGATAGTATTTGTCTCTTTTTTCACTTAGAAACCATTTCTTGCAGGGCTTTAGAGTGCAGTATACTGTTTTTAAGGGCTCAGTGGGACACCTGAAGCCAATTTTGACTATACCTAAGCAACTTTTGTTATGGTATGCCGTAGTCTAATTTGATCTAATGTTTTGAGGGCCTCTGTGTAAGACAAATCCCTTATTAGCTGGCAGGTTTATTTTTGCCACATTGAGATCTCTGATGGTCCAAAGTGCAGAATACCCACAGAGGGTATAAATGAGGAAGGGCATGTAAAAAGGCCTGTCTTTATTATCGCTGTATCCCATGCTCCTAGGGTCACCACCGTCATCAAATGTAGGCCACATGGTACATGCTGCCTGGCCAACCTAGGGGTCCTCCACAGGAGCCCCCCACTAACTGCCTGATCCAGGAAGGACCAGAGTTTTTTTCTCTATTTTCAGTGCCACTCTACTATCTACCATATTTGAGTGTCTTGGTTATATTTCAGGACATTTGGTAGACATAGTTATCCTTCCTCCACCAGTGTGTGCATCTTCTTCTTTGCAATCAATGGCTTCTTGCTTGCCCTGGCAAAGTTATTGAGCAGTTTTTTTTATTTCAGCTGAGGTACCACCGGGATGGAGTAGTGGGAATGTCTGGACTACATATAGGAACCTAGGCAGCACAGTCATGAAAGCCCTCCCCGTGCAATGTAAAACACATTTCTTTAATATAAACATTGATATATTTGCATAGCATTCCCAGATTATGTAACTACAGAATTTTGGCACGTATTGCTTCTACTATATGTTGTTGTGTAGTTTGACAAATCAATCATAATAATCTAGGCATTTGGATGCTTGCAGAACAATGTAACCAAACACTAAATCCCTTGTAGATTAGTTGTTTGTCTGATGGTGGAAACGATTCTCAGGGTAATCCCTGATGCATTTAGGACAGGTGACAACTTGGGGAGAGAGGTTAATTCCACTGCTACAAGTTGGTACCACTGCTCTCTCTTGTGGGTTTGTTTGCTCCCATGTCTTAGCAGGATGGGCTATGTCATATCTATCTCATTCCCTAGTGCCTGGTGATTCAGTCTTGTAGGCAGTATTCTTTCCCCCAACAGATGACACCACTTCCACCTACACATGGGCTAATGGTCTTCTGTTAAATCTGTGTTTCTCTTCCCTGTACAGAACCATTCAATTCTAGAGTTTGTACATAGCATACCTGAAGTCCTCCCAGACACCTGCCACAGAAATGTAACAATAGATCTGCCAGAGGATCAGTGCTGAACAGCCAGGTCTCAAGACTGTTTCAAATGGAAGTTCAAGCTCTATTAGGCAGAGGTCCATAGGCAAGGTGGTCCAAGGTTTCAGAGCCAGATACCGGGTAAAGCAGCCATCCCATCAGAATCTTCTGATCCTGGGAGCCTCAGTGTCAGGGCTGAGAAAGATCTGAAGGTGCTCCCTGGCAGGTATGGGGAGGCTAGCGATCTCAGTAGAAAGGGAACTTTATTGTTGACTGCCCTATTCATAATGCAGAGGGTATTTAACTGCACTCTGTGTTCCACCAGAAGCCAGTGGAGGTCCGTGAAAGCTGTGGTGGCAGACTGGTATTTGGGAGTGTTCATGAAAAATAGGGCAGTGGCATTCTGCAGGGTCTGCAGCTTTCTGATGACAAAACGGGATGCACCAAGTTACAGAGCATTACCATGATCAAGGCGAGAAAGCATGAGGGCCTGGACGATCACTCTTTAAGCTGAGAACAGGAGAAAGTTGGTTGAAAACCTCTCTCAGAAGTCTCAGGAAGCATTAACAGGTGACCGCAAACTTTTTAGTTTGATGGTCCATCGTGAGTGTGGTTTCCAGCCACATCCCAGGACTTTTTATCGCATGTTTGAGGGGAGGACTCTTGCTCAGAATGTCGGTTAAGAGACTGTGGAAGGTTGCTGCCAAAATTATTTCCCAGCACCATCACTTCCGTTTTGTCCTCATTATGTTTTAGTTTGCAACTAGCCACCCAACCGGCTACGTCAGGAAGACAGGGGTTAAGAGATCGATGACTATAGCTGGGGTACGTACTCTCACTTCTAACCTACTTCTCAACAGTTTTGCACAATCTTCCAATGGGCTTAGCTACTGGCATTTTCCATGTCATCACAATGGCTCTCTTGGCAAGTAACATTGTAAAGTCTAGGAATCTATTGCCTGCTTTCTTTGTCCAGGTCTGTCTTTTGCATTGAGCTAAATACTGTTTCACCCAGAGTAGTTCATCATGACAGAACTGTAAAAACGTCAGCCCCAAATAATGAGTCATTGCTTTTATATGCAGAAACAAATTCTTAAAATTAACTCTGTATCAATGTGAGCCAACATTTTAAATATTGAACAACTGTACAGCTTAGCAGAATGACCACAGAATCCTAGGCTGCAAAACCTAAAGTAGGGTGTTCGTAATGGTTAAAGAACACATAATTTTCAGCATTAGGTAGTAAGTACATGTCCATCTGACACAATGTGAGTCACATATTACAATGGACGAAATTCCTGGGATATCATTAAATATGCATGGCAAGTTAGCAACTCATTACTTCATTACATAGGTTTGATCCATACTATTAGTTAAGAAGTGCCATGCCAACTCTTTAAAATGGCAAGAACCTATAGTAAGTTTAAATTGACTGTCTTTTCAGTCCTTTTCTGGACAACCTAACAGTAGTGTGCTCATACTTGTCCATCAGATTTCCAAAGGCACTACTGGTCCAGTCCTGTAGAAGTCTGAGTGCTGCCTTCATCCCTTTGTATTTTCAATGCTTGTACTGGCAAGTAAAAGGTAGCAGCACCTTGGATGCAGCTCGACAACCCGGGCTTTGCAGATGACCTAGCAGCACCTTGGATGCAGCTCGACAACCCGGGCTTTGCAGATGACCTTGTCCTACTTTCCCATACTCATCTGTAGATGCAGATGCAAGAGACCAACAATAAAGCAGCCGCATCAGCACAACTTGGTGTCAGCATCCACAGGGTAAAAACCAAGATCCTGAAGACAAATACTGCCCGCACGACTACAGTCACTCTCGCAGGTGATGCACTGGAAGAGATTGAAGCCTTCACCTACCTGGCAGGGTCATTGACAGCCAAGACGGCACAGACACCAACACCAAGGCAAGAATAGGCAAATCAAGGGCTGCCTTCATTCAGCTAAAGAAGATCTGGAGGTCCAAGGACCTAACACTGCAAACTAAGATCATGCTTTATAACACCAACGTAAATATGGTCCTTCTATTTGGAGCAGTAACTTAGAGGACAATAATGACCACTACCAACAACATTCAGACCTTCATCAACACCTGTCTGAGGAAAATCCTCCAAATCCACTGACCAAATACCATCAGCAAAAGCAACCTATGGCAGCAGACTTTTCAACTCCTTGCTCGTGAAGAAATCATGAAAAGACGCTGACAATGATAAGTCACACCCTCCGCAAGCCCACATGAAACACCATCAAGCAAGCCCTGACCTGTAACACTCTAGAAAAAAACAAAAAGAGGAAGGCCGAGAAACACCTGTTGATGAGACCTCAAGGCTGACTGCAAAAAGATGGGTTACACCCGAGTCGGATTGAAGGAAAGGCCCAGGACAGAGATGCCTAGAGAGTACTGGTTGATGACCTATACCCCAGTAGAGCTAGTAGGCATAAGTAAGTAAATAAGTACCTTGAGCTGTACTGCTGCAAGCAGGAGTCCTTTCACAAAGGCACCAGACAGAAATAGAGATGAATTCTCATGTTGAATCCTTGTTGCAAGCTAGGTTCTCAGTAGTTAAGCCATGAGTCTAGCATGCTACACAGATCCTGTGAAATATCAACAATCTGTGATCAAATGATGTGCATGAAAATTACCATCAACTTCAAGTTGATGTTAATATGTGCATGCTTTGAAAAATGCACAAAATGCATTTTTCAAAGTGCCATGTACCTTTACGATTCAAGAAACATATTATGTTCTTGATATCCCCCCTGTTTTTTCTAGGTAATCCCCCTGGATACCATCCTTCCTTCTCTGATTTTGGCAGTGGCTATTAATCACGCTGTTGATCTTTAGGGGCCCTCCCAGATTGAGTGAGGTAAGAGTTAGTCAATTTTTGACTCCCTCGCATTTTGGCTCATATTCCGTGGGTACATTGAAGGCTAATGCATAACCCACTTACTTTGTAGTGTGAACCCCCTGCTCGCAAGTTATCTCCAGCGCGTTCTTATCAGATACCTACCTACACCTTTCAAGTGGCCTTGCAGACCAGCAGGGTAAGCCGTTCGAGTCTATGGTGGTTGCTCACAGACCTTTCTGTATTATCTCAAGTGTATTCTTTAACTTAGAGACAATTTTTTCTGTTTTCCAGATAATACCTTTGGCCCTGATGAGAGTCCCCTACTAGATATCATTTGGGGCTCGAAACGCGTAGGCCTTTGTACTAATTGCTGCTCTTATCAACTTCCTAAATTGACAACTTGGATAATTTTGATTCATGTACATATAATGTGCTTTATTAATCAAGTTGATTGCGATTGATTTCCACGTGTGTATATATATTTGTTTGGTATTGCACAAATGGTTATTTTTTGAGCAGCCTTTGTACGCTCCCCTTCTTGTGTTGTCTTTTTTCATTCTACCACTCAGTTCTTTTTCTTTTCAATTGTATTGTATATATGGATGTCTGATATTGAATGAGTGTGATATGTCTGACCAGTTGAATGAGTATTTGTTTAAGGAATAATGGTGTAGTACATGTATAAAAAATGAAAAGATCTTTGTAGAAATACTTTGTAAATTTAATAAATAAATGGCTATTGAGTAGCAATATCTCGGGCTGAAATAAGTTTTTCTACCCTATATAGTCAAAAGTATAGTCTAAATCAAATACCAGTTCAGGCACGTTCGTTTGTTTTCTGATTGTAGGTGCTCAGCCTAACTGTGTAGAGCCAACTCTTTGTTGTTCAGACATGTACCTTTACATGTGCACACTTATCTTTTTTTGTACGGTGTTTCAGGGGGCCCTTAGGCCCACTGGCACCCTTGGATGTGCATGCACTGTTTGCGATTACCAATTTGGTAATCGCAATCAGCGAATGCAATACCTTTCATTCCTATGGGCCTGTACGCCCATAGGAATTAATGGAGTCACATTACCTAATATCGATTGGAAATTTACGAACCGCTATTAAGTATTGTTAAGGAATCGCAAACGTTTTTGCGATTCTTAAATGCATAGCATTTTGCGATTCCCAAATAGTGAATCAGTAAAATTTGCTACTTGGGAATCGCAAAATGCGGGCTTGATGCATGTGCCCCTAAAGGAATATAGATTAGGATGTAGCTTCGAACATGTGAGGGTATTACTAATGCATACAAGAGCTTTCTAGACTCATTTTCTCAGAGCTCTATCAGGCCAATTTTGTGGCTGATGTGGCATCAATCAAACCAATTTGCTGAGACATTTTCCAAGAAAAGCAGCATTTCTCAAATGTTCTTCACTGCAAACTGAAGTGAATAAACCAAATCTGTTATTGCTGTTCTGAACTCAAAGCTTAATGTTTTTAGATGGTACAATAAATAATGATAGGATAACTTTTTTTAGATATACTGAAAGCAAGTTTTTCAAAAAGTGGAATGAAACTGTTTATTTTTTCTTTCAGTTACAAGTTAGCGGCCACAGCCCAGAGTAAAATTCACCGATCTGAGCCCCTTCCACCTGACCAGAAGTTAGTTCGATGGATAGAACACATCATCGCGTCAAAGGGAGGCGCTCACCTACGCCCATATAGCTCCCAACAACCGTGGTACGAGCATTACTTGTTGGATGTAACCGCCTTCATATTTACATCTGCTGCTGTGGTTATCTACATTTGTGTTAAGCTGCTGAGAACTGTTCTTTCAAAGCTGCTTCAACAAGATAAGCTAAAAAAGCCCTGATATAATGCTGTTTTAAAATGTGAGCCTACTTTTTAGATTATGCTATCAGTTTACAGTAGATCAATGTAAAAAAATAATAGTATGGAATACACACAAATATACTGAGTATAATTGAACAGTTAATTATCTGCTGATTTTACTTTTTAATTTGACTTCTTTGCTGTATTGTGTTACTTTACCCTAGTGAGGCGTTCCAAGAGTGGTGCGTGTGTGTGTGTTCCAACGCTACACCCATGCATGGATTTTGATGCACTCCCAGGTTTACCATTCCTGTTAGACCTGGGAATACGCCCAACGCCTACTCCTTCCCAAGGGAGGTGTAACGAAGAGAAATATGTTTTTTCCTCTTTGTATGTGTGGTGCATTCTGCAGCACACATCGAAAGAGGAAAAAGCCCCAGGGAATTGTTTTTGTGCATGAAGGTGTCACTTGTGCTGTTGTGCACCTGAGTGGTTCCAGAGCCTTGTGGTCATATTCAGGAGGATCTAGTTCAAACAAAGTGGCAAAGTGCAAGCCCAAGACATTCTTCAAAATATGGTATAATATAATGGCTAATTACAGAGGGTTGTGAATTTTTAATCACATTAAGGTAGTAGTTTAAGCTACCATTTTACATGGGCACTCCATTGCTACTTGAGCATTTTATTAGAATTTACCACATGCCACACCTTGGAACGCCTGAGGAGGGCTGAAATGTACCTTTGCTCAATTTTAATATCATGTTCTAGTTAATTACTGACCACAATCGCCGGCTCGAATGGTAGACACATTGTACTTAATTAACCGTGCATAGTACTACTTGTTTTCTGCAATAAAACTTAATAAAAATAATTTAAACAAATAATATACCACTAGTCTTATTTAATTGACCACCAGGAATCTAATAAAAAGTATTACATGGAATCAGATTATGAAAATCAAAAGTAATTGGCAGTACAATGAAGTACGCAAATAATTTGAAGATGATACTTTGTCATCTCAATGAAAAGTCCTTCTGTTAAAAAATGCAATGACATTTATCTGACACAGTCACAAATGGAATTTCGCACATGATGTAAAGGAGTTATAGTGAAACAAGGCTCCACAAAGTACTGTGCTGGAAAAATAAAACTTAACGAACCAGGGCTTCAGCACAGCCCAGCTCAAAGATATATTTGAAGCAAAATTTGTTATTTTATGGAACATTTTTTGTCCGCCTAGACATGGAGAAAAGGAGATGTTCTGTTTTTGATCCTGTTGATGCCCTTAAAAAAAATAATCACAGATCTGCGGTCCTCAAAGCAGTTAATATTGGGAAAGTGATAATAAAACATGAAGAGAAGGCACTCCAATGCCGCACCGCGTGAAGTAGTCTCTACAATAGACAGAAAGCATTTCCCACCCCAGGGGCCAGTTGCACATTGGCCACTTTAGTCATTCACAATTGTTTATGTTACCTCTCTATTTCTTGTGGGAAAATGATAATGCTGCCCCCCTTTCCAAAGGCCTACTTACAGACACCTTAGATGGTCTTTGAACACCACCGGTCTCTCTCAGAGGTCTTCAAAGGCACCAACTGACACATAGGAAACTCAAAAAATGCCCCAGAGATTCATCTCACCATCAGAAGCTCTTATATGTCTATAAAACATGCTAAGCTGGACCGCCAACATCTCACGATACTTAGGCTTACAGACCATTATCATGTACTCTAATGGTACCAGAAAGATTTCGAAAGCCCTTTCTCTGGCACTAGCCATGTCTATCTAATTCTCAAACACCTCTGGCGGGTCCACATGAATTCGGTCTCTGGTCCAGCTCTTAGAGGCCTTCATCATAACCTCAGAGACCATAAAACTTTTCCAACATTCAAATACCCCCATTTGGAATTTAGATACGTCATCCAACCCACAGTCAGACACCACCAGCAAGTCATTACATGTCACCAGATCCTCAGAAACTCTTAGCATACCTTCAAACACAGATAGCAGGTCCACAAAGACACTCTGTTGGCATTCTAACAACCTAGTTGATCAATGTATACCTCAATCATCCTTCCAACCACCTTTAACTTGGCTCATAGATAATACTAGAGACCATGAACAGAGCAATGCCATCTCTCAGTAAGCAACCCCATCGATGCATATTAAAGCAGCCTGTTCAAGGAGGCTTCAAAATAGGCGCAAAATAACAGACTCTCGCAAACATTAGCTGCTCAAGCATAGCACAAACATCATACTCTCACTCTATAAATATTTCACAGGAAAGCGCCTTAACTGAAAACTCCAAAAGCAGGCATATGAGGCATGTTCTCATCGCAATTTTTACATATATCCATGGGTAGAGGAGTGCAGTTATTCTGGGACCGGTGGCAAGCAATCATACTATTCAACAGTGAGGGGTTGTGGATTTTAAATGTGGTGAGGCTGAACTTTTACACCTGATTATAATGTGCATGCACAGTGAACAAGAACTTAGGGTTAAGGTTTTGATTAGAGATTTCGATCTTACATTGAGATCTACAATATATGAAATACATCAGTTACAACTTTAAAAAGAGCTAAAACAATGTAAGCATTTTACAACACATTAATTCATTGACTAGACAATTTATCATCTCCAGAGCAGCTATAGCTGCTGTAGTTTCGTATATATTTTTTTTAAGTGGTTTTAAAAATCTCTGTTGGTAAGCCCTTAAAATGGGATAGACAGGGGGCGTGGCCAAGATAGCAATTGGGTAAGATGTGTGCAATTCGTGTCCCTGCTACCATCTGCCCGCCGAGCCCCTAATCGCCGCTTAAAACTGCTGAAGGTCTCCATGAAGAACAGGGACAGGAACGAGAGTGCAGTGTGCGGCTTTCTGCAGTGAAGAGGGCATGGAGAAGCCACACTAACAGCCTTTGCTGTTTCCACAAGCAGCGGATCAAGATGTCAGCCCGGCTCCTACATTGAAGTCGGATGACGGAGTCTGGAAGGGAAAGGGGCGACCAGAGACAGAATATACAGGCATTGTAAAGCGGCCCGGGGCTGTGCAGACAAAGGTGATTGAAACCTACCAGCAGGCAGCCCCAGGTGCTGCCGTCGAGATCAAGAGAGAGATCGCACCGGCTGGGCGGGGCCCGACACATGAGAGCCGAGGGAATGGAGGATGTAATGTTGCACATACTCGGGCGGGCCCATGTTGATGCCCCCTCCCCCTGCTAGCGTGGCAACAATGGGCTGGTCCTGCGTCCGCACGGGCCGGCACACAGGGTGGTTAATAAAAAGCCCAGGGCTCTGGGCGTGGTCCAGTTAGTTGCTGGCCACCACCGTAACGACTTGCGTGTGTGGTCCCAGTTATTTTTAAGGCCCAGCGCAACACGACACTGGCGACGAGGTGGTCTCGTCACCCCGCCGCGTTCACGAGTGCCTCCCGTGCCTGCCGCTGACCCCGGCACGGAAAGAGCGGCGCACAGTGCATCCCGTGCAGCTCACCTCATCTCCCCGGCGCCCCCACGTGGCGCTGCAGCTTCACATCGCGGGCGGCTTGACCCTGCCGCGCTCACCCCCCCCCGCTCCTCCCACTCCAGTGTGGCTCCTGGTGCCAGATGCTGCCCCTCACCTGCGGCGCTCAGCTGGCTCGCCGTGTCTTGCCGCCATCGCTGCCTGCTCCGCAGTGCGCAGGCCGCGCATGAGCATAGCTGGTTCTGGGCCCGCACTGTCTTCCCGGCCCGCGGAAGGGCCTCTACGTTAGCGGTGAGTGCGCGATCCCGCGCTGAAGTCAGAGGCACAGCGCCCCACCCTGCTGATGCCCCAGTTCGTCCTCCAGCAGTCGGAACCACCAGGCATCCAGTGTTTTCTGCACGAAAATACCCCGCATTGCGCCTATAGGGGCACCCTCCTCACAAGACAGTTTGGGACCTTGCCAAATCCCTCAGCTTTATTCTTCCCCATGGAGGAACAACGTGCCCTGCTTTGCACACACAGCTGACTGTGCCCACGCCCCTGGTCGTTCTGCTGTGCACCTAGTAGACTCTGCTATACAAAACACCTGCTGCGCATCAGGCCCCCGGCGCCCCACTGAGCCCACAAGGAGCTGTTGCACCACCCACACGCCCAAAGATACCCTGGCGAGGGACTCCCAAGCCTGCACAATCCTCGCGCAGCCGCGCCTGCGCATGGTGCGGAGGCCCCACACCCCACGATGGTGCCTGCCCGGCACAGGGTAAGACCTGCAGCTCCTGCGGAAAAATCAATCACTTCGCGAGCGTGTGCGGGTCTACACCGAGGAAGAAACAGAATGGCCAGACCCAGAGAGTGAGAACAGTGGAGCCAACCCCTGGCAGTCCTGCCAGCAGCGACATGGATGATGACGAAGCGGACACCGCCTCTGTCCATGTGGTCCGGATGCTAAACGCCCTAGCGGCCACACCATTGGGAGCACCAATGTGCACTGTCGACGTGCAAGACCAACCCGTTGCAGCCCTGATAGAAACAGGAGCAACAATCAAACTAATGGCAGCCAATGTGTATCGGACGCTAGTGAATCCCCCAACGCTCCATCCCACCAGGGTGCAAGTGTACGCCTACGGCACCAGATGCCCGCTTCGCCTGTGCGGGATGTTCCAGGCAAACCCATCCCACGACACTGCCCGCCAACAGACTAAGATCTACGTGTCCCAGGAAGGCTCAGGATTCCTACTGGGGTGCAGAACAGCGCAAGATCTTGGCCTAATCCAGTTTGCCCTCACCGTCCAAGCCCAGAGCATCGACCACCTGGTGCAAGGGTTCCCGACCCTATTTGGTGGAATTGGATGCCTAAAGGGACCAGCGGTTCACCTCCACATAGACCAGTCAGTCGCCCCGGTAGCCCTTCGACACCGACGCATCGCGTTTCATCTACAGCCCAAGATGGAAGCAGAGCTCAGGGTGCTAGAGAGAACCGGAATCATTGAGAGGGTAAGCGGCCCCACTCCGTGGGTGTCGCACATTGTTGTGGCAAAGAAACCAAAGCAACCCGACGCCATCCGGATATGAGTGGATATGCGCATCCCCAACCTCGCCATCAAGTGAGACCGCCACCTGACGCCGACCATTGATGATATCATCAGGAGCTATCCGGCTCAAAGTGGTTCTCGAAGATGGACTTACGGTCAGGGTACCACCAGATTCCCCTCCACCCGGACTCGCGCCCAATCACCACCTTCTCCATTCACGCCGGACTCTGGCGATACACCAGGCTCAATTTTGGAATATCGAGCGCCGCAGAGGTATTCCAAAACATCATCCAGAACGTCCTGCAGGGACTGGAAGGCGTCTTGAATGTCAGTGACGATATTCTGGTTCACTCCCCACACTAGATGACCACGTCAGACGCATCCACGCTGTATTTGCTCGACTTCAAGACTGAGGCCTCACCCTCCACCGGGAAAAATGTGAATTCCTGCGCAAAGACATAATCTTTTTGGCTATCGCTTCTTGGATCAAGGAATAGGCGCAGACCCAGACAAGATCAAGGACATCCACGATGCCCTCGCCCCAACATCGGTGACCGCCGTCCGCAGTTTTCTTGGGATGGTCACCTACTGCGAGCGGTTCATCAAAGACCTGTCAGACCTCACGGGTCCCCTCCGTGACCTTACCAAGTCCACCAGCGCTTGGATGTGGGGCACAGAACAACAAGAATCATTCCGCAGACACAACACTGGCCTATTTTGACCCCCGGCACGAGTTGCAACTAGTGGTGGGGGCCAGCCCAACAGGCCTCGGGCCGTCCTGGCTCAACAACAGGCCTGCGGAGAATGGGCCCCCGTTGCCTACGCGAGCAGAACCCTCACACCAACAGAACAACGCTACTCGCAGATTGAAAAGAAAGCCATCGCGAGCCTGTGAGGGTGCAGGCACTTCCACATCTACCTATATGGACAACCATTCGTAGTGATCATGGACCACAAACCTCTATTCCCATTGTTCCATGGCTCCTCCACGCGTCCTTCACCCCGAATCGAGAAGTGGGTACTCCAGCTCCAGGAATACCAGTTCACAGTTGAGTATCGACCAGGCACCCGCAACTCCGCTGACTTTTTGTCACGGCATGCCCGCCCAGTCACTGAGGCGGAGGCGGCTGAAGCTGCTGCTACAGAAGAATATGTCTGCATGGTCGTCGAGAGATCCAGGCCACTCCCGATCTCCCTGGACGAGGTAGTAAGCGCCACCAAAAGAGACGACTGCCTCCAGATCGCCGTTCAAGCCCTAGCATCAGGAAACTGGAAGCCTCTTCAAAGTCCAGTCTCTTTCCGCACCCCTGAGGCTCAAGCCACGTTGAAAGCCTTGTATCCAGTGCGCAATGAACTGTTCGTCTCGGCAGAAGGCTGTCTTCTGAGAGGCCCTCACCTCCTGCTACCTGAATGCCTCACTCAACAAGCAGCTATCCTGGCGCATGGCGCACATCAAGGCATAGTGAAGTCGAAGAACCGCCTCCGGAGCAAGCTATGGTTCCCATGTTTAGACCGGATCGTAGAGGCCATCATCCAATGGTGCCCCGTGTGCCTCGCAACCAGCCTGCCCAATCACCCAGCACCAGTGATCACCGAGGATGGTCTGAAATCTCCTTGGGAACGGGCCAGTGCTGATTTTGGCAGCCTCCCAGGTGGAAGGTATATGCTCGTGGTGGTGGATTACTTCTCACGTTATCCAGAGGTGGAAATCCTGTCATCCACCGCAGCATCAGAGGTCATACCAAAACTCGAGAAAGTGATCGCCACCCACGGCCTCATCACCCACGGCCTCATCGGCGAACTGCGAACCGATAACGGCCCACCGTTTAATGGCTCCGAAGTTGACGAGTATCTGTCGTCCCACCACATAAAGCATCGCCGGGGGACCCCGAGGTGGCCCCAAGCGAATGGGGAGGTGGAGCGGCTTATGCGGACACTGAACAAGACTATTCAGATAACTTTGGCAGATGGCCAGGATCTAGAGCTAGCCCTCTACCGGTTTCTACGTAAATACCGTCTGACCCCTCACTGCACCACAGGGGTACCGCCCAGCCGCCTCTGTTTTGGAAGAGTCGTTATGGACACCATCCCGCACCACCCGACATGGGCAGCATCCCCACCCCCACCAAACCAGTCCATGGAACGGAGACAGAAGACAAACGAGGACGCCTGCCAAAGAAGGAAGGCCATGAACACCCCAACTGGGGTGGGTGATAGGGTGCTAGTACGGGACCGTCACCCAGGAGGGAAGTTCCGTTTGCCTTTTGAATTGGACCCCTGGACAGTGATAAGAATCAAGGGCACCATGGTCACCGCATCCCGGGGATTGGAAAGGGTCACGAGAAACGTATCATTTTTTAAACGAGTCCCCGCAGACGACGAAGAAGAATCCCGAGAGCTATCAGAAGTCGACCCCGACATGGCTCGAGATCCCGTGGAGGCCACCGAAGACCACGCTCCTCCACAAGGCTCAAGCGAAAGGAGCGACCAAGCCACCCCGAGAGTCCCCCGTCGCCAGGGACGCAGAGCAGCCACAACAGGTCCGACATAGACTGCTCCGGTGACCTGTTCCAAAGCCAGCCAAGCAGAGGAAACCAAAGCAGATACCATCTGCGGCCCCATCCGGAGCCGTCGCAGAAATATCGAGACTTTGTTGCTGCTGCAAGCCACCAGAGATGAGTGAGCCTGTGCCCCATGAAGACCAAGTAAGACTGTTCCAACTGTTAAATGGATTTGCTGGGGCTGTAAAAGTGTTATATTGAAAATGCCGTTTTCATTACATAGTTTTCTTTATGTTTTGCATTTCTGGGTAAAGGAGGAATGTAATGTTGCACATACTCAGGCGAGCCCATGTTGGTGCCCCCCCTGCTAGCGTGGCAACAATGGGCTGGTCCTGCGCCCACACGGGCCGGCACGCAGGGTAGTTAATAAAAGGCCCAGGGCTCTAGGCGTGGTCCAGTTAGTTGCTGGCCACCACCGTAACGACTTGTGTGTGTGGTCCCAGTTATTTGTAAGGCCAGCGCAACACGACAGAGCACTCCAGCCACGCCACATTAAATAGTAAGCAAGGCGGTGTGCAAGGGGTTGAATGTAGCCTTATAATCAAGCAGGCACTAGGTAGCAGCAGCGGAAGGGCCCTGGGGAGAAAAAGGATGCAGACGGAGACAGAGCAATTGCCCTGATTAAGAAGAGGCCCGGGAGAGACAAAACCCGAGGGGCCGTAAAACACGGGTAGTAACCTGCAGAGGTGCAACGCAAGGCACGTCCTGGGCCTGAAGAAAAGGGCAACCTCCCACAGCTAAGCCTGCGTGGTAAGGTGTCCCCAAGAGCACCACAAGTGTGAAAGGTAAGCAGGGCCACGCAGAGAAAATACACGAGAAGGGCCTAACAAAGATTTGTGAAGGGCAAACAAAGAGAGCACTGGTGGGCAGTAACAGACAGGGCGGTGACCAGGAATGGGAGAACATGGGCTGGCTCAGGGGAGTGAAGGTCTAAAAGTCTGAAGGACCCGGCGGCCAAAAGGTGGTGAATAAGGCCACATTTAAAAGCATAAGAACAGCGGTGGGCCCGGGAGATTGGTAGCCTCCAGCAAAGATCCAACAGAAGAGTCGATAAGTGGAGAAGTGTGGCTCAGTGGTTAGAGGCGGCAGACCTGGAAGCTGAGATCAGCCGTGGACCAGGGTTCGATTCCTCGGCGGGTCTTGGGCTCAAAAATTCCACGGACTCGACAATTCTCGCTCCAGTGCCTACTCGACTCACGGGGTCACACTCTGCGACTCTGGGCAATAGCTTGCTTAATCTCCACTACGGCCCCTCGCAGCGGGATGCCTGGCTTTCACCTTGTGAATACCCTGCCGGGGTATCTCTCACAGGGGAATACCAGGACGGGTTCCCTAAGCAAGCGCCTTGAGACCCCTGGGTGAAACGTGCGCTATATAAATCGAAATACATTTACATTGACATTTACCACACCTCATCGGTGGCTGGGCCTGGGAAGCTCCAAAGAGAACCAGAAGACTGGTGAAAGAGGCAGCCAGCTACAGATTGAACAGACCCGAGGAGAACCCAGTCCTCTGGAATCATCAAGAGCCGTCAGTGCATAAAAGGTGACCCTGACTATAACCCCACGTGGGGCCTTTTAAGAGGGACAAGGCAGCCTGAAGAAAAGAGGGGCAGAGACAGGTGGGATGGCGAGGCATATCAACAGCCACCATGCCCGTGGTGAGAGGGAAAAGAACAGAAACTTCAAAGACATGCTGACCAAGCTCCCAACAGCAAATGGCAGAGAAGGGCGCACATCCCCCACCTCACAAGCGAGACAAGATTCGGAGTCTGCTGAGGCGCCAGTTACTCGTGCTTTCTTGGAGAGGCTATTTAATACACTGCAGGAGGACTTGCAGACTTTGAAAGGTGAAATAGCATCTGAGCTGAAAGAGGTTCAGAGGGATATAGATGCCATGGATGAGAGTGTGGCCAGCATTGCAAAACATACCAAAGCCCTGGAGAAGGAGGTGAAACAGCTTCAGCAGGAGGTGATTTGGTTTAAGGCACAGCAAATTGACATCCAGGCGCGCAAGGAGGACTTGGAAAACTGGTCATGACCGAATAATATCCAAATTAAGGGAGTTCCATCCAAGGAAGAAGGCTCCGACATCACCCAATATCTACAGGGGCTGTTTTAAAACATCCTGGAGGTCCCTCAGGACTTTGAAATTAAGATCGATTGAGAGCACATGGTGGTGGGCGCAAAGATGAGCACCAGCGCCTCCAGCAGATATCCTAGCTTGTCTGCCAGACTTTCAGCTGAAAGAACTGATATTGTGTAAAGCCAGGGGCAAGTAACCACTTAAATATCAAGACCACCCCATTGCCCTATACCAAGATCTTGCCATGATAACTTTACAAAAACTAAAGGAATTTTGACCAGCAACAACACATCTACGGAATTCAGGGGTGGCGTATTCATGGGGACATCCCATCAGGTTGATCTTCAAATGGCAGGGTAAGCTGCACCAACTGAGATCATTACAGGAAACGTGACGGGTTCTAGGTATTGAACATCCAGACCATGAAGAGACCGAAAGACAGGGACACTTGGCATCTCAGGGTTGATGGCAGCGGATCAGAGGAGGTCGCACTAAGGACTATGCAGTTTGCCGGACCCCACCACAATAGTGCAGGAGAGACAAGCAGTTTTAGAATCGCTGTTCAAAGAGAAGGTGTCCCAGGAGGGCACTTGAAGGGCCAAGAGACAAATAAGTTAACCAAGAATGCCTGGCGGGCTGCAGAGGGTTCCACCGGGAGCGGGGGGAGCTTTTGGGATAGACCACATTATGCACCCAACTCTTTTGTATACCAATGACACTCAAATTCGACTTGCGGGTCTGGGCAATATGTGGAATTGTTGGAGTTTCAGTTGGGGTTAGGGAGGGGGAAGAGGTTATGGTACTTATGGCAAAGAGGCAACAGAGAAAACAGATAATGCTTGGGAGATGGGCTACAACAGGGGTGGGGTGGTGGAGAGGAGACACAGGAACTTAAAGGTATTTTCAAGTAGCATTATTATTATGCACATGACATGTCGTATTACACTTTGAACGTTCTCACACTCAATGTGAAGGGTCTCAAGAACCCCATAAAGAGAAAAGCTATCCTCTCATATTTGGAGAATTCCGATGCAGATGTGTACCTCCTTCAAGAGACCCATCTAGTATCAGAGGACTGACACTGACTACAGTTGCAAGTCTTCCCCCAACAATTCTATTCTTCCTCATGGGACAACAAGGCAGGAGTGGCAGTCTTGGTTGCAAAACACTTTCGAGGTGGAGTGAGAGATAAAATAGCAGAAATTAAAGGGAGGCTCTTATCTTATACACTGCAGGTGGGGGGACATACACTGATGATAGGATCGGTATATGCCCCCAATTCGGGACAAGATATATTTCTGAAGTCAGCTTTCTCAGAGGTAATGAATAGACAAGAATGCATGACATTAATACGGTTGAGATATAAACTATGTTATGGAGGCAGCCAAGGACAGATCAGGGAGCCGTTATATGAAGGTTGGCGAGCTCCCACGAGAAGGAGTCAGATGGTACCAGACCATAAAACTGGTAGAATTATGGCGGGAAAAATACTCCCAAACATAGCAATACTTATTTTACTCTCACGCCCACGGTACATATGCCCGCTTTGACTACCTAATGGGCTCAGCGGAAATGAATAAGTTAGTTGAGGCAGCGGATATAATACCGGCGGCACTCTTGGATCACGATGCGGTGACTGTCTCATGTGGCTGCCTACACACCGGAAACACACAGGAGGTTTGAGACTGAGAGAAAGCATGCTACATAAAGACACAGTGATAAAACAACACAATAAATGCATCAGGGAATAACTAGAGATGAATGAATTCCAAGACATTTCTATAGCCACACTGTGGGAAGCCTTGAAAGCGGTGGTACGAGGAGAGATAATTCCCATGGTGGCAGCAGAGAATAAGGAACGTAAAGAAAAAAGAGATCAACAATCAGCACGAGTTTTAGAATTGGAACGGGTTCATAGAAGGACAAGAGTGCCTAGGGTATGGAGACAGCTGAAAGTGGCACGGGTGCATCTGGCGGGGGTAGATCTCAATAAAGCTGAATATGCTGCTCTAAGGTTAAAATACTCCTATTATAGAGGGGGAAATAGAACAAGGCAAATGCTGGCAAGTAAACTCAGGGTCCGGAGTCAACAGACAAGTATCCAGGCTATTAAGAAGAACAAGGGGGAGGAGCTCAAGGAAGACGAGGACATAGCTCACACATTCAGGGATTTCTACGCAGAATTTTACAAGGGGGGGGCAGGTCCGAACAGCTCATGAGATTTATATTTAGAAGGGACTCATGTAACCAGGATATACAGAGACCTGGCGGAGATGCTAGATGCCAATATTTGGCTTGATGAAGTGATTGGAGCGATATCACAGCCTAAACTTCTTAAATCCCCAGGGCCAGATGGATTCTCTGGGGGGGGTTACAAATCATTTTGACACATCCTAGTGACGGTCTTGACGCAGCTATTTAATTCATTCGGGGGCCGGGATCGATACCTTCTGGAATGTTGTCGCCAGCTATTGTGGTCCTGCCCAAGCCGGGGAAGGACAGAGAAATATGTATCTCATACCGCCCTTCTCTATCCAACAGGGCACCAGGCAAGGGTGCCCGCTATCACCCTACTATTTGCCCTATATATTGAACCGCTGCCCCAAAAGTTTAGAGACAGCCCCAATATTAAGGGCATTCCATTTGGGGGGGAACAACATGCAATAAGCCCATACACTGATGACTTTCTTGCTTCACTTGAATCACCCTGGAGATTGCTCCCAGCTTTTTTAGAAGAACTAGAATCCTATGGATGAGTCTCTGGATTCTGGGTAAATGTAGGGAAGTCGCAGATTCTCCATCTAGCAGGATCATTGATGTGCTCAGGGACAACGGGGCATAACCTCTCGGTAATCCAGACAGCGGATGCTATCCCATATCTAGGGATCAAAATCACCTCGACAGTGGCACAAACGGACACTGTTAATTATGCTAAACTATCCCGACAGATCACAAGGGAGCCAAATAGCTGGAAGCATCACCATTTATCACTTTTGGGTAGCATAGCTGCCGTTAAGATGTCAAACCTACCTAAGGCATTATATTTATTTCAAAAGCTAACCAGCTTTTCCACCTAAGGGAACACTCACTACATTACAAAAGGACATACTCCATTTATATCTGGGCAGGTGGGCGACGCATGCAAAGAGAACTGTGATATATGAAATCAGAAGAGGAGGGTTTGGGATCCCAAATCTATTGAATTATTTTAGAGCAGCCCAAATGAGATATTTCATAGAATGGAGCAGAGTGGAATCAGAAAAGCACTGGTTATGCCAGGATAGAGCACTAGCTGGACTTCCTTTGTGGAAAGTTCCCTTTTTAAAGAAAGTGGACAGGCCGCAGAGCCTCTTGAGGTCACCTATTATAAAGTCGCTGACAGAGGTGTGGGAAAGGGTAGCTATCATGGATTAATTTACATTGTTCCCCTCCCCGGTGTCACCATAGCTGGACAACAAGGAGTTCACACCAGGGTTAGCTAAAAAGCCCTTCGCAACTTGGTAAACTACACCTTGCAAAGCGGCAGGGCATCTGATGGGACTGAAGGGATTATACCATTCACACAATTGCACCAAGATGATACACTACCTGAGATGGAGCGATTCCATTATATGCAGATAGACATTGGTTACTCCATCCTGAAAACTGACAAGATACGAGAAGTGGTTGGTTACTAAAAATACTGACAAAAAATTGGCCTCTGAGCTATATGATATGTTGCGCCATACAGTCCCCATACAGCCTATTGCCAGCCAGAAAAGATGGGAAAAAGAACTAGGGCGGGATTTATCAAGAAAGGATTGAGAAGAGATCTATTTTAGGGCCAAGCATATGGCACGGAACAAGGCCAGTAAGGAACCGACCACCAAATAGCTACATATTGGTACCTGACCCCCCGTGCGCCTCAATAAAGGCAATCCAGAACGCTGCCCCACATGCTGGCGAGGGTGCGGGTAGGAGGGTACCTTGTTGCACTTGCAGTGGGACTGCCCAAATTTGTCAACGTATTGGCCCAAGATATTAGATGAGATTGATTAACGGTTTGAGACACAGATCCCACAATTACATTGTGCTTGGGTTGCCCAACACCTTAACGTTTCCATTGAAATCTCGTAAAGGGAAACAGATGGGTCTGGCCCTTGGGGCAGCACTTTAAAATATTCTAGCACATTGGGGAACGCATGTACTTTGGGGATGGAGCGCATACACGCCTCCCTCACAAACTAGGAATCGATATTTAAAGAAATATGGAAACCACTCCTTACTCTGCTGTCAGCGGAATTTCATGACATTACATGCCTGAAATACCTCCAGCTTCCACGGATAACAAGCACAGGAGAAACCCAATATATGCAATGAATCCTTAGCTAGAAGGATACTCTGTACGCCAGATACATAATAGAACAAGGCAATAAGATTACCAGAATGGGGGTGGGTGCAGGGAGGGGTTGGGAATTGTTTGAATATAGATTATGTTAAGTTTGTCTTAAATATAATAAGCAATTGACAGATACCATGTGAATCAGAACAGAAGACACTTGTAATAAGCAGAAATAGATTGTAATAATAAATGTATTAGGAAAAGGGTGGGTATAATGTGTTGTGATGCTGTCATAAATTCGATGTTTATGTTGACAACATTAATAAAAACAGGGTTAAACCTGAAATGGGACAGACAAATATAATATGTTTGATAGTCTGTACATCATTATACCATAAGGTGCAAATTTTTCACCCAAACTACATTCTGCCCTGAATCCATCACAGTTTTTAGCAGTAAACATTTCAACCTACATTCCATCATACGCCTTCGAACCTTGTGTTTCAGTTCAAACTTGGGCAAATGCTGTCTGACATGATTGCATGGCACAATGGAAATGGGGCTTCGCTCTACATATATCACTCTCCATGGAGGAATTTGTCATGGTATGCTTTATAAAAAAATGAAGGTGAACATAGCTCATATTCTGAATATCTGATCTAGTCAAAGAAAAGTACTGATGTGCAGATAAAACGTTCTTTAAAAATGAGCCCGCTTTTGTAGTAGGAAGCAGACATTCTTGTGCCATAAGATTCCTTAAAGACTTTTTTAGGCGTGTAGGATACAATGATACCATCATAGAATAGTGGCTAGTCCTCTTATATAAGTGCTCAACAATCCTAATTCTAGCCTTAGCGCTTCTATCGAAACCATGGAATTTAAAGTGCAAATAATGCAAAGAATCTTTCCCTTCACCTTAGGCATGAAGTGCCTGTGATTAATATTTATTGTCTCTATAACATATAAAAAGGTTGACAGTCTCGTCATTTTGTATACTGTTACGAGATTATTAAAGTGTCTGTAACGTGGTGCACCATAAAGTTCCCTGAGTTCATTCCCTGAGCATATGCCTTATCTGATATATGTGCAATATGTTCATTGCCGAATTTGCGGACATAATTCTTTCAAGATAAGAGTACGGCTTTACTACTTCTATGACAGAAATATTATAGAGCCACGACTACTTTGTACTGGTCGGGCAACCCTTTGGACGAAACCTAATGACCATGGTTTTATTTATATTAACCTGCAAACACTGAGCATCTGAGAAAGATGACAAGATATTTAGATGTTACTGGAGGCTTTAGGGAGTCAGGTCTAGCAGAGCAATATCGTCAGCATAAAAGAGTGTCCCTAAAGAATAAAAGCCTAATTTTAGGGCAGCACCAGAAACCGTACTCAACACAGGACAGATCCGACAAAAGGCAGAGAAAAAAGCAGGGGCACCCGCAGTCAACCCTCCTTCAAATCATTTATGGTTGGAATGTTCAGAGTCGTACCCCACCTGCCTCCTAACATAACATGACATCAGGTAGCTGTGTGAAGAGCAATAATGTGTTTTAGAAGGCACCCTGGTATTCCCATGGCACTTCACGTTTTCCAAAGGTTCTGTCTGTCTACACGATCAAGAGCAGTTGAAAAATCTATGTAGGCCACATAGACAGGCTGAGTTACTGTTATATTATCCAAAGTAGAATGTCCAGCTCTAAACCCAGCCTGTTCCAATGGTATAATATGTTTTCCTCCACCCATTCTATGAGATTAGATACAACACATTTAATAAAAATATTTTTTGTGGCGTTCAACAGAGCAATCTGCCTGCGTGATGCGGGGAAGGGAAACTGTGTGTCCTCTATCCAGGGCCGGCGCTAGGCATGGGCAGTGTGGGCAGCCGCCCAGGACCTCGTGCTCAGCAAAACACAGGGGGCTTCGCGCCCCGGTGAAAGGTCACACTTTCACAGCTCACTACAGGGCCCCCAGCCTCACCTGATCACATTACAGGTGGGGGAAGGTGCAAACAGAATGGGGGGCGGCACAACAGCTGGGCCAGCAATTATGTTGGTTCACAATGTCAGGGGCGGGGCAGCGCCTCGGTTAAGTACCGGCCATTCTAGGCTCTGTTTGTGCATTTTGTATCCAGGCAACAGAGGCCCCTTTGTTTCTTTCAGCACCAGCCGGACACAAGTAAGAGGAGGTGGGTGAGGGGAGGAGGGAGCAGCAAGATCAACTGGCTTTTGTTATACTTCTAATCTTGGTAGGGCAGTGTCTCGTATCTTAATTGAACAGCTAAAGTTTAGTAATAACATTACTCCTACCTCGATAAATTAAACGCAATTCATTTATGCAGAAGCAATATTTGACTTGTACTGATCTGACACAGGGGGGCAGTATTACATACAAAACGAAAATATATTTACTGTTCTCGTTGCCATCTAAGCTAGGTACAGCTACAATTGAAGCACACCCCTGCAGCTGAGGTTTTTTTTTTATTTGCACTCTGATGAGCTCTCGGCAGTGTCTTGGGAAGTGGCTTGTTACGGTTTGAAGGCCCAGGGGAGGAGGGCCCCCGTGGAGATCCCAGGGCCTCATAGCACTGGATCGAGCTGCAAGGTCATGGTGTGGGGGCCCCCTTCCCTGGGCCTTGTAGCCTTCGGTGTCTGTTTCAGAAAGCGCAGAAATAGTGTAAGTTTTAAGCAGGACTCATTCATATATTGGTGATACATTCGGCAAGTCAGTGAAGGTAGCAATGTATGCCTCCAATGAGCCTGTCCTGGACTACAAAATTGTTATTATTTTTGTAATGTGGGCATGGTAGCCATCGGTGGCTATTGGGCAGGAAGCAGAAATGTGAAAAAGTAAGTGAAGCAAAATCAATTACAGTGGAAACCACGTTCATAAATTACTAGTAGAACGTAACAGCACCTTGCCGTTTAAGTATAGTGGACCTTTTAAACAAGCATTTGCAATGCAATAGGTCTCGCATTAGGAAAGCTTGAGCTATTGGTCTTGTAAATGACAACTTTTTTATTTATGTGTTGGTTTTGAAAATAGCTAAATTAATAGCTTTGTCATTTACAATGCCAATAGTTATAACTTTCGCAAATGTGACACCTAAAGCATTTGTAATGCAACATGTTTTGTATTTACGTGACTTAGATGTATTGATATTACAAATAACAATGGCTTTTAATTTTTTTAATTAATTAATACTTAAATAAAAGTGATTGTAATTTATAATGGCAATAGCTTAAACTTTTGTAAATAACTTTTGTGAAGATTATGTTCAATGTATTTTATTGTGACGAAAATCCAAGAACAGAAGTGAAATATTAACATCTTTTTGTGACATTTGTAATAAAGCTTGAAACATTGAGAGAACATATTTGAACCAGTTGTTGTTGAATGGTTGCACAGATTGATGCTCTGATGGCGCGAAGTGATGTTGTGGTGGCGACGAGTGATGCTGTGGCATTCAGTGATGCTGTGGTAGCGCATAGTGATGTTGTGGTGCCCCTGAGTGATGCTGTGGTGACCCTGAGTGATGCTGCGGAGGCCCTGAGTGATGCTGTGGAGGCCCTGAGTGATGCTGTGGTGGCGCATAATGATGCTGTGGTAGCGCATAGTGATTCTGTGGTGTTCCAGAGTGATGCTGTAGTATTACAGAGTGATGCTGTGATGGTGCTGAGTGATGCTGTGGTGGTGCTGAGTGATGTTGTGGTGGTGCTGAGTGATGCTGTGGTGGTGTTGAGTGGTGTTGTGGTGGCGCTGAGTGATGCTGGGGTGGCGCTGAGTGATGCTGGGGTGGCGCTGAGTGATACTGTGGAGGCCCTGAGTAATGCTGTGGTGGCGCATAATGATGCTGTGGTAGCGCATAGTGAGTCTGTGGTGTTCCAGAGTGATGCTGTAGTGTTCCAGAGTGATGCTGTGGTGGTGCTGAGTGATGCTGTGGTGGTGCTGAGTGATGCTGTGGTGGTGCTGAGTGATGCTGTGGTGGTGTTGAGTGGTGCTGTGGTGGCGCTGAGTGATGCTGGGGTGGCGCTGAGTGATGCTGGGGTGGCGCTGAGTGATGCTGGGGTGGCGCTGAGTGATGCTGCGGTGGTGCTAAGTGGTGCTGTGGTGGTGCTGAGTGGTGCTGTGGTGGTGCTGAGTGATAATGTGGTGATAAGAACACTAGTACTGCGATGTCGCTTTCTGTGATGTCACTTCTTGTGATGCAATATGCAATTAGGGGGGCCTCGCATCTTCCCTTTCGCCAGGGGCCTCAGAAGGCCTAGGACCGGCCCTGCATCAATCGATAACCATCTGTCTGAAAAATGCCAAATATTGAAGGATTGTTTAAGTTAATAAGGTAATGATGCCCTCAGATTAAGAAGAAGGGATGTTAAAACCATATCTGAATCGAGAGATCCAACTTTGAGTGGCCGGATGCCAAGAGAATGGGAGTAGCCTGAAAGACGAGCCTTGGACATGTGCACCTTCAATAGCAGTAGGGTACAAATGCACACACCAGCATGTAAATGCATTCGTAGATGGTGCATTGAGATAAAGGAAGGACAAGGTGCGGGAGCCCTGGGAAGGGTAGAGTGTGGCCGAGTGCGATCGGCGGCCCTATTGGTAGAGGGGATTACAGTATACCAGGCCTGGCAAAGAATAACAAAAGGAGACGGGAAAGATAGAAATAAAGTAAACAAGTTGCAACAGTGGAATTATGTGTATAGCAATTATGTGTTATTGAGTGTACTGGAACGTTGTGGAGTGGGATTGGGTGTTATGGAGTGTAACAATGTGGAATTGTATTTTGTGTTGTGGAGTCATATGTAGTGAACAGCCACGGCCCGTGTAGGGCGTGCCACCGGGCAGTGACATGGGACGGGGGAGAGGCTGGGTGGGGGGGTGTAAAATATAGGGAAACTGATGATTTCAGGTAAGTAACGGGGTAAAAAGGAATTTCGTTGCGCGTGCTGCATCGCATTTGGGGATGCGGTGCACGCAACAAAATACATTTTTTTTTCCGTTACTTACCTGAAATCGTCTGTTTCCTGCATTTTACACCCCCCCCACCCTGCCCTCCCCCACCCCACGTCTCCGCCCGGTGGCACGCCCTACACGGGCCGTGGCTGGTGGTGAAGTTTAATTATGTTGCGTGCTGTTGAATTTTGTGGCATGATGTGGAATTCTGTGGTGAGGATTGGATGTATATGGTGTGTTGTGTAATTGTGTTGATTTGAATTATTTAGTTTGGTGTTGAATTATGTTGCGTGGACTGGAAATGTAAGAAGTTGAATTGTGTGGTGTCGAATATGTGTACAGCTTTGCCTTTTTGGTAGCACACAAAAGGATTGCCAGCAGAATTAAGTTCAAGGCTCTCTTCTACATATTCAAGATCAAACAAGGCACGGCCCCTGCATACCTACAGGAACTCATTCAAGCTTACCATCCTACTCGTTCTCTTAGATCTTCTTGTAAAGGTGATTTTGTAATTTCTAGATTTAGGCTGGTGAAAATAGGCGCCCGCTCATTTTCCCACTTAGGTCCTAAGTTTTGGAACACCCTGCCTGCTGCATTGAAAACTGAAACCAACTTTTTCCATTTTCGCAAAGGACTCAAGACATGGCTCTTTTGGCAATGATCTATGGTTTCTCTTTTTTTCTTCTCTTAATCTGTCCCTTGGCGCCGGGAAACCCACTGCAGGTAGTTGTGCGCCTTATAAGTTAAATAAATAAATAAAATAACTTATAAGTTAAATAAATAAATAGGTAGGAGCTAATGTTAATCCTAAGGCACCAAGAGCATCCGATGATCAGGAATGTTCTGCAGCATAACCTGCATATTAACCATTTTTTTAACCCAAATGGATCAACATTGTCTAAAGCATAGTGATGTGTGCCTTGACAGCCAAAGGTCCTTCTCAAAGGTGGAAGAGCTCTCTTGTGGGGGAGGGGAAGTGACCACAAAACTGAGTGAGATGAGACTGTCCCAAGACCTGTAAACTGTAAAGTGACAGTAGGAATTATTACAAGGAGACAGCCTTTAATACCCTAGGACTGAAGTATCAAAACAGATCAGCCATGACTGCCACTGTGAGAGTACAGTCCCTGCTAATGACTTCCAAAAGTAGGCCGTTGGGTAGAGAAAGAGAATGCAAAGAACACAGCCCAGTGGGTCAAGTGCCTACTGTGGGTATATTTGTGAATCCTTCAAGGTATGAATCCCTAGTTGCAGCTTTTTTATCAGCCAGTGGATGACAAATACATGTATCGGTGATCGATGCAATGCTGGTAGCCATCGTTCAAAAATCAAAGATTCCATTAATTTGTGTCTCTCCCACCTGCATGGCAGGTCTAATGGAGGGCCGCAGGAATGAAGCAACAAGCTGCACACAAAGAGAACCTCGTGGAAGCAAGCATTCACAGCGAGTTAAATTGTCCAAGATCACAGATTAAACATGCTTATAGATGCTTAACTCTTTGTTTTCCAAAATCATTTTATAATTTGAAAATCTTGTGTGATTTACTTGGCAGGAAGAAAACGCATTCTGAAAAAGAAGTGTGTTTGTAAAATATATACATTACAAAACAAACAGTGAAAGCGCCTATATGTTTAGGATCTTTAAGTTACATTTTTTTTGTTGTGATAAAGAACATTATGGCAAAGGCAAACATACATACAATAGAAACATGTGCCTCACTGGCTTATAAGTACACAAAACATAGCTTCTAAGAGACAGAAGCCGCAGATCTGTGCAGGGCATTCCAAGATGGCAATGGGCTCAGCCAGGGGGATGGTGGCATCTGATAAGCACTCTGCAGGTAGCGGCTATCCAATGCCCCGCACCAGCAGCGCTGTCTCCATTCGCCCTACTCGCTGCTTCCCCTCCGCAAACACTAAACAAGCCCATGCCTCAGCCCACAGCTGAACATGAGCCAGAACGAACAGATGGACAACCAGAAGGAACCCTGAGGCTGGGATGCCAAGACAGGAGGAGGGTCCATCGCGTGCTGTGCTAGAAGGAAGCGCGAATGTGTTGTGATGGCCAACAATAAAAGGACTACTTAGTGAAAACACCTGGGAGGGAACCAAGTACAGAAAGGAGGGGCAATTACAAGGAATGCACTAATAAAAATGCAGCATTGCTGAATGGCTCAACAAAGAACGAAAGGCATTGATTGATATGCCATAAGTACACAAAGCAGATGCAACATGTCTTGCAGACGGCGCATGCGCTGCCTAGGCTCGACCTAAACAGTGGGACTGGCCAACAGTAACTAATTAGAACGCCTCTGCATTTGGCGGTCAGTGGTGGAGACCTGCAGAGCCCAGGGACAGGAATCCAGTTGATCCAGTATCTTAGTTCCTTCAGGAAAATATAGGAAAGCAAGCCTCACTGCCATGCTATTCATTCTGTACAGATGGAACAAACCTCAATGAATACGTGTGTTTTCAACTCCAGGGCTCAAATTTACAGGCACGCATGGGCGGATTAGAAAGGCCTCATTGCAATCATCTATTAATTAATTCTAATTCTTAATCTCCATTGGATGCATGTGATCTCAATTCGTCTCCCTCAGTGGGCCTCGCCACATTGCTTCCATCTAGGTCAGCCCTGAAAATAAATACTAATTTATACATGTCTTTACATACTTAAAATACTGATGAGATTCTTTTGGGGCTGTGCCTTCAGCACACAAATAAATGATTGCTTTATGATACCATATAAACACCTTTTGTTTGCTCTGTTCTCTGCGGTGTAGGCACTATATTTAAACATTAAATAAATAGATGGCTTTATGAGTTTGCTGAAACTACTTGATATAAATATGCATTTTGAAAAAATAGTAACAGTTCTGTTGTTTGGAGTCGCGGTAATGGAAACAATGTAATTGTTAGGAGGCTCAGTGGAGTGCGGAGTTGCAGAATGCTGCAGCCACTTTAGGATTGACAATGAGGGTGATAACAAAGTTGTCCGAGGACTCAAGTGCCAAATTTCCCAGTGAACTTGATGGCCTTGCGTGCCATCTCGTGCACGGCATAGGTGATGCTGGCACCAGTCTGATCAGAAACATGACTTTGCCAGAATCCCGCTCGCTCCTGATTTGTTTTTATATAATTCTAGGTTTTGCAGCCATTGCTTGGTTTCACGATATACAGCTGATGGTGTCCTTATGGTTTCCCGTGTAGTCCTGTCTGCACAGGGTTCACAGACACAACTTGGACCCTTTCCTGCGTAGGTTGGGCTGAAAAGACATATCTGTTAAATGGCCTGTGGGGGACTTTCAGACCATTTCTCTTTTTTCAACCATCATTACTCAGCTTGCTGGTACTTTTAGGCCTAAATGTTTTGGGTAAAAGAGTGAAACTATAATAAACTCCTCTATTTTGGGTACTGTAGGCAAAAATTATAAGGCTGGAAGAATGTCAACCCTCGTGACACTGTGATTAACAGACAAAAGAAAAAAGTGACTAGCATAGGTAAATACAAAACCATTCGATTGTTTTTTTTTGGGGGGATGGGGTCTAGCCTAGAGACAGCTTGGTATGTTTTGTCAGCCTAATGTTTTCCAAACGTCTCATGATAAAAATACACATGAACACACAAGGGCTTGAGTCAAATCCTCTTTATCCAATGGTCTGTTCGAGTGTCATTCGCGTTCTTTTTCTACCCACCATCGCATACAGCATAGGCCAGAGGGTCTATTTGTAAACATCCACCTTGAAACTGGTTCACTTCAGCGCCAGCTTGTAGACCTGATTTTATTTCTCTATTTTGACTGATGCCTTGATTTAATGTTTTTTACATTTATTTTTGTCATTTATCATTTACTTTTTCCCAAACATGCACACAACACCTTTAAAATACAGACCTTTTCCTCCTAACTTTTAAACTTGTAATGTCAATTGCACACGTTTGAAAAAAAAAACTCATCTTGGCCAAGGGCAGTCCTATTTAGGTCTCGTATAGCGCGGCGCGTGCGTTGCTTCTACAAGGCATCATGTAATCTGTATGTTGTGGTTGAAACTCCCCCTATTGCCAGTAGTTTCTCCTGCCACTTGCCATTTGTTAACTCTGGCATTTTTTTGTTAGCAGACTTATCGTTGGCTTGGAATCCGATGAGTCACTTCCGTTTTGCTTCCCAGGGCTCGAGTTGGGGTACCACTTGGGGGACGCCGTCCTCCCTGCCAAACAAAAGGACTTCACTCTTTGGTCTCTCTGGGACGAGGAGCTCAGCACCTTTTGTGACGTCATTTCCTGTTGTGATGTCACTTCCAGTGACAGCGTCCCCCCACTTCTGTTTTTACGACTTGTGCCATGTTGCTTCCCTTATTCAGGAAGCAGCACTGACTAACTACAGTTTTGTTCCGCTGCTCGGTGTTATGTAGTCATGTAGGGACTACTTCCTTGTTTCCCATGAATTAGGGGAACTTTGTTTCACATCAGCACAGCGCTCATTATAAGCGCCACGCTGTGAATAGGTAATTTAGCTTTTTCTCCTACATGAGCTTGCAGAATATAAAGGCAAAACCGCACATGCAAAGTCCTCTTAATAGGCAAATAATAAAAATACTTTTTTTTTAATCCTGAATGATTTGCCACCCCCAGATGAAATGAGAACTTCCCTGCAAATTAATGTCCTTGCAGAGGCAAGACGAGGTGCGCAGCCAGGACAGGGGCTTTGGCAATGGAGGCGCGTGTTGTTTTTTTTTTGCATAGCGCCGTACCGCCATGGACAAAGCCCCTGTCCTGGCTGCGCACGTTGTCCTGCTGCAGCCGGCACATCAGGTGAACAGCAGCGGACGTGCTCAATCCCCCATCCTATGCCTACCCCTCCAGCACTAAGCCATGCAGTGAACGGGCACTCCATCTCCCCATGCTCCGGCAACCACCGTAGGGACGGAAAGGAGGAGTTAGAAACAACAGCAGCAGCCCTTTTCTGCGGGAGACATCCTTTACAACGCAACTTTTACCACGCAGTGCCTTTACGACGCAACTATTACAACGCATGTCATTACAACGCATTGCGCTGGGGGGCGCTCTAGGATAGGGAATAGATTTCATTTACTATCCAACACCTTCCCTACTATCCACGGGGACTGGAGTTGGTAGTAAATTAAACTATTCACTATCCAGCACCCCTTAGCGATATGCGTTGTAACAGCATGCGTTGTAAAAACTGCGATGTAAAGGCATGCGTGGTAAAAGCATGCGTTGTAATGTCATACATCCCTTTTCTGCCTCCAGAGACCGCTTCTTTGCTCTCTTGTTTATTCATCTGCTGTAATCACGGATGCTCTCGGTTTGTTTAAACAGCTCTCTCCCGGGTAATATCGATCTAGCCCGGCTAACACATACCAAGAGTGATGCTGAGTAATCAGGTCCAGCTGTTGCAACGGTGTCTGGAGCCAACCTTTGGGTAAATAGTCCAACACTTGAGTGCTGCTCCTTGAGCAAACATGGCCTTGTAATCTCATTTTCTGGGATTGCTGATAATGCGCAGCTAAATAAAGAATGCCATTCCTAATTGAACAAGGCAGTTTGCAGTGCAGGACAAGCCAAACTGGTATTTTACGTGGAGCGCGTGCTGGCTCTCTAAGAAGATCACAGCTAGAAGATATTTCATAAGGAGCGCAGGGCTTTATTAAAATGACAGTTGTTGGCAACAAACAATAAAAAAAACACGCCATAACGCTGTCGACTTTTATGTTAGTGTATGCTCCCAAAGTACCCACACTCAAGTCCTCATTGCAAGTTAAAGGCTTAGTTCCGATCCCTGTGCAAACAGGAGTTTGCACAACAATATGAATTATAAGCTTTGTGATACGAATCATACACTCTCGGGTTTTCCCTTACAATTTCCCGCAGTTCAAACCTGGCGAAATGTACCTGAGGTGAGGCCTGGAAAGTAGGCATAGCATGTAGAATTAGGGGCCAGATATACAAAAATGAGTAATTTCAATTTCCTAATGGTGATTCTTACTGAGTCATAATTAGGAATTAACATTTCCTAATGTAAGAAACCTTTCTACCTATAATTAGCTATTCTTACAGTGTTGCAAATCAACCATTGTATTCATCCCTGCTGTCATTTGTCTAGTTTTGGAGTTCAACTGTGTAGTGATGGGGTGGGTCTCGTAGTAGTAGATGTGTGCCAGACCCATCCCATAAAATAAACAAGCATTTGCAATGTAATGGGTCTCGCAATTATGCCATTTTAAGCATTTGGCATTGTAAAGGTCATTGCCTTTTATTTATGTTTTAAAAACCAAAACATAAATAAAAAGCATTGTCATTTACAATGCCAATAGCACAAACTTGCGTAAATGCGAGACCTATTGCCTTGCAAATGCTTGTTGTCTCTGCGGCTAGTGCTTGTTTATGCAGCGGTACACAAGGGAAGTCAAGGTAGTAACAACCACAGCGTAAAACAATGCTAGAGTACACTCTAAAGGACTTATGTCAATCTCTTGCATTCTTATACATGTGCATTTGATTCAACCATTTTATTTATAGGGCTGCAACTTCCAGAATTCAAGTGAACATAGGTCTGGAAATGCTAATTGCATATTACTGAGGATATATGCCATGGGCTTTCTGTTTAGATAAGGCTGCGGTGTGAAGGGATAGTTTTACTTGTATTAGTTGACTGTTTCGGAACCATCACAGACAGAATGCACAGTTTCACCCTTAAATCTATGCACAAGTCTTAGACCGAGAGAGGGCTTCCTATTACAGCAAATGGACTGTTCCAAGTGCCAGAGCTAACCTGTGCTTGCACTGGAAACAGCACTTTAGTAAAAGGTGGACAACTTGTTTGAAGCAGCGGTCAAGCTATACTCAGGGCAGCGACCCAACCAGTGATTCGGAGAACGGTAGAGATCCCCTTGCAGCCGGGTGCATTGAATCAACGCTCTCCTGCACTGGAATACCTCGGGGTCCCTTGACCAACCCTCAGGGGGCACACTGCCACCTCAGTCTGGTAGAAAGTCTCTTTCCCTCTGCCACTGCCACTGTGTCTGTAACATGGTATGGGTGCACAGGTTCAGCTCATTTGCATGAGGCCAGGCCTTATGCAAATGAAGGCACAACTTTTTGAAAATGCGCCAGCATCAGGGTCGGATTGGTAACGCGGGCACTCGGGAAATGGCCGAAGGCCGCTAGCCGAGTTTTAGCTGTGGGCTGCTTTTTTGGGCAGCCTGGGGGCTGTCTGTGCTGTGAGGATGCCACCAGCGGCTCAGTGGGTGCCTGAGTGGCCTTTCTAGAGGCGTATGGGTTGAGGTATCACTCCCTTTCTCTCACTGGGCCGGCCCATTAATGTATGCTGATTGAGCGGGGGCAGAGGGCCCGAGCAGAAGTGGCCTCACTTACATTCATGTGTAGCTCAGCAGTAATCTGTTCATTTTTTTTATCTAAGTGAAGTTAATAGAGCATGCCCCCCACCCCCTTTCTTTTCATAAAACTTCGCTGAAGCAGTGTTTTGAGGAAAGGCAATATGCGAATGTGGGCTACTTTTATTTGGTGTTCTTGGGCTGATTTTTGATCCCAATCCAACCCTGACCGGAGTACCTTGAGTGCTGGTGTGATCCATCCTACAGAAACGGCTGTGCTAACGTCTACTGCCCCTTTTGTAAAACCGTAGTGCCCCAGAGGTGCAAAAAAAGTGGGTGCAAACAACAGCTGGGACCTGGGTCTCTATGTATAAAACTGTCCCACGGATTGGCTGGTGGAAAAGTCAACACTGCAGGTTATCTGCAACATCGATGACATACATATCAATGTTTAAAATATTGAGAAAAAAATATAGACTACAAAAATATAGACTCCCATACCTAAACAGGTAGGTACAAAAATAGCAAATCAAAAATATCTATGTAAAAAACTATAGATGTAAAAAAATATAAATTTAGGTATATATATAAAATAATATTAATATTAAATATAATAAATATTAATATTATTTTAACACAATAAATTACATTTAATATACATTTACTTAATAAAACAAATACACTTGAATAAAAAAGATAACCAAACATAATAATTTATACATATAGATATTTACTTTAAAACAATTAATAAACTACTCTCTTTAATTTATTTGAAAACTTTAAAATTATATCAAAATAAAATTTATATATATCAATAATTTAAAGTATAAAAAAAATTCTATTATGAATTAAAATATTTAAACCTACATTTCCCAATACAGTCATTGCAACAGTAGGGAAAGTTTTGGGTAGCAAAATAATTAAATTTACTATTCCAACTCCAGTGAGTGCAACAGGAAGGAAAGTATTTGATAGCGGAGGGATAACAATTACTATTCCCACTCCAGTGAGAGCAACAGTAGGGAAAGTGTTGGATAGCAGAGGGGTAAAAATTACTATTCCCACTCCAAAGAGTGCAACAGTAGAGAAAGTGTTGGATAGCGGAGGGGTAAAAATTACTATTCCCACACCAGTGAGAGCAACAGTAGGGAAAGTGTTAGATAGCGGAGAAGTAACAATTACTATTTCCACTCCAAAGAGTGCAAGAGTAGGGAAAGTGTTGGATTACAAAGAGGTAAAAATTGCTATTGCCACACCACTGAATGTAACAGTAGAATAACTGTAGGATAGCGGAGGGTTAAAAAATTGTATTCCCTCTCCAGTGAATGCAACAGTTGGAAAAGTGTTGGATAGCGGAGAGATAAAAAGTATCATTCCCGCTCCAGTGAGTGCAACAGTGGAGAAAGTGTTGGATAGCGGAGGTATAAAAATTAATATTCCAACTCCATTGACTGCAACAGTAGGGAAAGTGTTGGATAGCAGTGGAGTAAAAATTACTGCATCCACTCCATTGAGTGCAACAGTAGGGAAAGTGCTGGATAGCGGAAAGGTGAAAATAAATATTCCTACTCCAGTGATATCTTCCTTTCACCCCTCAGATAATACAGAATCTTCTACACGGTAGCTCAAACCCACAGGGCAAAGCAGGAGACATAACACAGCACCATTTGAAAAGGATTTTATTTTGCAAATTGCAAAGACTCTCTTTCTTTGAATAAGGCTTGGGGTTTTATGTTACACAATGTTCTCTAACGGAAAGGCTTTCCCCGATGTCAAATGCATGACATTCAAATATACAAAAACAGAAAACAAAATATATATATATATATATATATATATATATATATATATATATATATATATATATATATATAAAAATCCCACGCACCTGTGTTCCGGTGAGCCCACTACCTCCAGAACAAAGGGCGCGTCGGCATTATGGACCTCCGAAACTTGGTCCAAAGTATGCTGCAATCATCCAAAAAAGGAAAGTCGACGCTGTGTCATTTAGTTAAATCCACTTTATTATCAGCTGTTAAATGTCAGACGTGTTTCGCCTGCCTAGCAGGCTTGCTCAATAACATCTTAAATAAAAAAAAATTGTCAACTTAACTGCAAACATTGCTGTGTCACGTGAAACTAGAAAACAAAGAAAGTGAAAACATACTAGTAGTTTTTCGAGTTCATCATGTTTAACCAAACCAAATACCGCTCTCTAAAACAAGGATAAAATGAATTGGGCCTTACTCAGATGCATGTGCAAAGAATATTCATGTGTTCCATGATTAATGAAATTCCTAATATATAATTAGAAATTACAAATATTATGATGCAGCAATTAACAAAAACATTAGCGCCGTAAATATCACTGGGCCGCTTAGTTAAGCCCTTCGACGCTGATGATGGAGCGGTTCCGTCATCAGCATCGGTTGGGCTGTGTTGATGACGGAACCGCGGGGTGGGTGGAAATTTGTTGATCCACGCAGATTCCAGAACTTTCCACCACAGAAATGTGAGGAAAATGCGTTTTTTTGCCAATTTTTTAGGTTTGCAAGGGATTCTGGGTAACAAAACCTGGTGGGAGGCAGTTGAGTCACCCCATCCTAAATTCCCCTGGGTGTCTAGTTTTAAAAAATGTATAGGTTTGCTAGAATTCCCTAGGGGCCGGCCGAGCTAGGGTTCAAAAACTAAAGGTAGGCACTTTGCCAAAAAAGGGCCTGTTTTCACTGCGCAATTGCGGTGCGAACACGTTGCGTTTTGCGCAGTTTCCTGTCGCAGGCACTAGGCAGACCCAGGCAAGTGAGGTACCATTTGTTTTCAGGAGACCTGGGGGAATGCGGGATGGGGGGAAATTTGTTGATCCACGCAGATTCCAGAACTTTCCACCACAGAAATGTGAGGGAAAATGCGTTTTGTTTGACAATTATTTAGCTTTGCAAGGGATTCTGGGTAACAGAACCTGGTGGGAGGCAGTTGAGTCACCCCATCCTGAATTCCCCTGGGTGTCTAGTTTTCAGAAATGTATAGGGTTGCTAGGTTTCCCTAGGTGCCGGCAGAGCTAGGGTTCAAAAACGAAAGGTAGGCACTTTGCCAAAAAAGGGCACGTTTTCACTGCGAAATTGCGGTGCGAACACGTTGCGTTTTGCGCAGTTTCCTGTCGCAGGCACTAGGCAGACCCAGGCAAGTGAGATACCGTTTTTTTCAGGAGACCTGAGGAAATGCGGGGTGGGTGGAAATTTGTTGATCCACGCAGATTCCCGAACTTTCCATCACAGAAATGTGAGGAAAATTCTTTTTTTTTGTCATTTTTTTAGGTTTGCAAGGGATTCTGGGTAACAGAACCTGGTGGGAGGCAGTTGAGTCACCCCATCCTGAATTCCCCTGGGTGTCTAGTTTTCAGAAATGTATAGGTTTGCTAGGTTTCCCTAGGTGCCGGCAGAGCTAGGGTTCAAAAACGAAAGGTAGGCACTTTGCCAAAAAAGGGCCCGTTTTCACTGCGAAATTGTGGTGCGAACACGTTGCGTTTTGCCCTGTTTCTTGTCGCAGGCACTAGGCAGACCCAGGCAAGTGAGGTACCTTTTTTTGGGGAGACCTGGGGGAACACGGGGTGGGTGGAAATTTGTTGATCCGCGAAGATTCCAGAACTTTCCACCACAGAAATGTGAGGAAAATGCAATTTTTTTGACAATGTTTTAGCTTTGCAAGGGATTCTGGGTAGCAGTACCTGGTGGGAGGCAGTTGAGTCACCCCATCCTGAATTCCCCTGGGTGTCTAGTTTTCAGAAATGTATAGGTTTGCTAGGTTTCCCTAGGTGCCGGCAGAGCTAGGGTTAAAAAACGAAAGGTAGGCACTTTGACAAAAAAGGGCCCGTTTTCACTGCGAAATTGCGATGCGAACACGTTGCGTTTTGCGCTATTTCCAGTCACAGGCACTAGGCAGACCCAGGCAAGTGAGGTACCTTTTTTGGGGGAGACCTGGGGGAACACGGGGTGGGTGGAAATTTGTTGATCCATGCAGATTCCAGAACTTTCCACCACAGAAATGTGAGGAAAATGCATTTGTTTTGACAATTTGTTAGCTTTGCAGGGGATTCTGGATCACAGAACCTGGTGGGAGGCAGTTGAGTCACCCCATCCTGAATTCCCCTGGGAGTCTAGTTTTCAGAAATGTATAGGTTTGCTAGGTTTCCCTAGGTGCCGGCAGAGCTAGGGTTCAAAAACGAAAGGTAGGCACTTTGCCAAAAAAGGCCCCGTTTTCACTGCGAAATTGCGGTGCGAACACGTTGCGTTTTGTGCTGTTTCCTGTCACAGGCACTAGGCAGACCCAGGCAAGTGAGGTACCATTCTTTTTGGGAGACCTGTGGGAACACGGGGTGGGTGGAAATTTGTTGATCCACGCAGATTCCAGAACTTTCCACCACAGAAATGTGAGGAAAATGTGTTTTTTGTGACAATTTTTTAGCTTTGCAAGGGATTCTGGGTAACAGAACATGGTGGGAGGCAGTTGAGTCACCCCATCCTGAATTCCCCTGGGTATCGAGTTTTCAGAAATGTATAGGTTTGCTAGGTTTCCCTAGGTGCCGGCAGAGCTAGGGTTCAAAAACGAAAGGTAGGCACTTTGACAAAAAAGGGCCTGGTTTCACTGCGAAATTGCGATGCGAACACGTTGCGTTTTGCGCTATTTCCAGTCACAGGCACTAGGCAGACCCAAGCAAGTGAGGTACCATTTTTTTCGGGAGACCTCGGGGAACACGGGGTGGGTGGAAGTTTGTTCATCCATGCAGATTCCAGAACTTTCCACCACAGAAATGTGAGGAAAATGCATTTTTTTGTCAATGTTTTAGCTTTGCAAGGGATTCTGGGTAACAGAACCTGGTGGGAGGCAGTTGAGTCACCCCATCCTGAATTTCCCTCGGTGTCTAGTTTTAAAAAATGTATACGTTTGCTAGGTTTCCCTAGGTGCCGGCAGAGCTAGGGTTCAAAGACGAAAGGTAGGCACTTTGCCAAAAAAGGGCCAGTTTACACTGCGAAATTTCGGTGCAACCACGTTGTGTTTTGCGCTGTTTCCTGTCGCAGGCACTAGGCAGACCCAGGCAAGTGAGGTACCATTTTTCTCGAGAGACCTGGGGGAACGCTGGGTGGGTGAAATTTTGTTGATCCACGCAGATTGCACAACTTTACACCACAGAAATGTGAGGAAAATTTGTTTTTTTTGTCAATTATTTAGCTTTGCAAGGAATTCTGGGTAACAGAACCTGGTGGGAGGCAGTTGAGTCACCCCATCCTGAACTCCCCTGGGTGTCTACTTTTCAAAAATGTATAGGTTTGCTAGGTTTCCCTAGGTGCCGGCAGAGCTAGGGTTCAAAAACTACAGGCAGGCACTTAGCCAAAAAAGAGCCAGGATTGACTGCGAAATTGAGGTGCGACCACGTTGAGTTTTGCGCCATTTCCTGTCAAAGGCACTAGGCAGACCCAGGCAAGTGAGGTACCATTTTTCTCGGGAGACCTGGGGGAACGCTGGGTGGGTGCAAATTTGTTGATCCACGCGGATTCCAGAAGTTTCCACCACAGAAATGTGAGGAAAATGCATTTTTTTGGGAAATTTTTTAGCTTTACAAGGGATTCTGGGTAACAGAACCTGGTGGGAGGCAGTTCACTCACCCCATCCTGAACTCCCCTGGGTGTCTACTTTTCAAAAATGAATAAGTTTGCTAGGTTTCCCTAGGTGCTGGCAGAGCTAGGGTTAAAAAACGAAAGGTAGGCACTTTGACAAAAAAGGGCCCGTTTTCACTGCGAAATTGCGGTGCGAACACGTTGCGTTTTGCGCTATTTCCTGTCGCAGGCACTAGGCAGACCCAGGCAAGTGAGGTACCATTTTTTTGGGGAGCCCTGGGGAAACACGGGGTGGGTGGAAATGTATTGATCCACGCAGATTCCAGAACTTTCCACCACAGAAATGTGAGGAAAATGCGTTTTTAAAAAAAAATTTTTAGGTTTGCAAGGGATTCTGGGTAACAGAACATGGTGGGAGGCAGGTGAGTCACCCCATCCTGAATTTCCCTGGGTGTCTAGTTTTCAGAAATGTATAGGTTTGCTAGGTTTCCTGTAGTACTTGAAATTCTGGACCCATGTTATAAACATCATCGTATCATGACGATATTGATATCAGAAGACCGAGAATGGCTAGTACACTATGTACAAGCATTTTCGTCATATTCGAGTGACGATTTCACCTTGAAATCGCAGTTTTCGTCCTGAACCCTCGGTTTCCATTTTGTGTACGGCAGCCATTTTGTGAGTTGCCCTCACATAGGCCAATGATTAAGGCCAAACACGATCCTGAAGGACACGAACACCTTTCCTGACTTCTCTACGACCTGGGCAAGCTGACTCCATTGCCCAATGCCAAACCTGTTCAGTCAGTTCCTCTCCCAGTGGCCAAACGAGATAGTATCTAGGCACAACATGCCATAAACCTTTCATCGCACACAAACCACGCCTAATCTTGCACACGCCTGTCCCTGTTTCCTACTTTATGACTTGATTTACGAGGAGGAGGTCCCGTTTTTATTGGGGGTCCGTCGATATCTGATGAAAATACTGGGCCTTGCTGGGTAATTGATTGTGGGCTGAACAAACTGAAATGTGGGATTGTCATCATGACTCTGCTTTTCCTTTGTAGTGAAAATATGTGAATGGTCAACTGTAATGTAAAGAATGTTTGCCTGAAGCATAATATTTTGTATAAAAAGAGAAGGTTGGCTTTGTAAGTTTGAGCAGTCTCCTGAGAATATACACCGTGTTGTACTTCTAGGATACCTGTTACTTGGTTGCAGCCAATAAATTCGATCCTTGACTTCACCTAGAAGACTCTGTGTTTTTGTAGTCTGAAACAGGAAGGACCCGAAGTCTTAGGGTGTTGTCCCTGGCACCGCTGGGTTACCGGTTCAGTAACGGTACTGAAAAACCCAGTACTTCAGTTGGCGCCCAATGTGGGGCAATATCAGCGGTACCGGTCCAAGCCAGAGGTTCGTGAGGAGCTTCGTGTGAAAATTCTGGAGGAAGGCCGCCACTTCA
The DNA here is from genome assembly GCF_964261635.1 of Lissotriton helveticus. NCBI lineage: Eukaryota > Metazoa > Chordata > Amphibia > Caudata > Salamandridae > Lissotriton > Lissotriton helveticus. The sequence goes on from NC_136059.1 coordinate 348,183,817, forward strand.
TCGACCCCTGCATGTCGACGTGGTCCGAAAGTATTTGCTGCGAGGTTCCCCGCTTCCCGACGGCCATGAAGGGCTGCTGCCCTGACTATCGCCCTGTTTTGGACCCTTGATGATTGGTAGAGCGAAACGATAGACGAGTCTTCTGGTGACGTCATCGATACCTCAGTTAAGTATAAGTGGAGCGTCTCCCAGTCCTTAGTTTAAGTATCCCCTTGGGATCTTTGATTTGGAACTTGCAAGTGCCAAAGCCGAGGGACTCGTGTATTCACGAGAATATCGTATTCGATAATCCTTTGAAGTTTGAAGCTAGACTAGTGAGCGAAGATGCCTGGTCTTAGCAGACTTGGAAATTTGTTTTGTCTTGGTTGTAATAGGGATTCTCGATTGGAGGACTCGTGTCCGGTTCCTCCGATTGGAACTCCAACTTATGAACTTTATGTGAAACATGGAGTAGGCCCCATCACATATAATGAAGTGTGGATCAGATACACCAGGTGTTTTAAAATGGCCCCAGTATGGTAGCTTTGACACGGAAATCCTAGATAATCTAGAAGTTAAACTTTTCAAGAAGAAAGCCCGGCCGGCGATGTTTGACTCTTTCCGCCTATGGCGAAAAGAAGCCAAACAGAAGGAAATTAAATTAGAGAAGAAAAATAAAAGAGAAAAGGGTATCTCGATAATGCAAGCTGCTATGCAGTTTAAAGATAACAAAGAAGAACAGATGAGCGAACAGTTGCACAGGCAACGTAAAATGATAATCGATAAATGTTATCCAGTTTTGCCGCCTCTTCAGCAAGATGCAGCAAAAGAACTTGAAAAAGATCCCCTAATGTCGCATTTATTGAGTTCGCAACCCCCTTATGCGCAGAGTCCTACAGCTCCTCCGCAACCTTTAGTCGTGCAACCCCCGATTGTTGTGCCTCAAGTTCTTCCACAGCCACCAGCTGCTCTTCAGTTGGCTCCTACTCTTCCGGTGCAGCCTCCTCAAGGGCCACCGACTTTGACATCTGCTCTGCCTTTACTCCCTACAACTTTGACCACTATATCGACTACCACTCCTGGTATTCCTCCTGCCACTGCCTCTGCGTCTGCCTTGCCTCACTCTGCTCTTCCGCCTGTCCTTTCATCGACTTCTCCTTCTGTTCGACTGAGAATGACTAGCACTGTTGCTAGCCTCCTATATCCTCTCTTTGGAGCGACAAGTGCAACCCCTGTCTCAGAGCGCAAACAGTTACGTAGTCAACTGCCTGATTCTAGGGAGAAGGAAACATTGAATTATTTGGCACATAAATGGGTTACCGAACCGACGAGATATGAGCTAGAGTCTGTTATGGATGTCTTCCATCAGTGGGAAGCACCAAAACAGAGATACGTTTTTGAGAAAATGTGTACTTTCCTGAGTGAGGATTTAGAGGAGAATGATTTGGAGCCCAATCCACCTGAGTTATGTCATATACGGTTCGAGTTTGGGAAAGGCGCAATTGTGGGTTCAGATGTTAAGAAAGCAGTTGCGACATTGTTGTCGTTTAGGAGTGAAGGTGTTTCTCGGTCATTGTTTGAGTCTGATTCTTCTGTTAAAAGGAAGGTGAGACAGTATCCAATGAGAGAAGTTCCTCCGGTATGGAAGGTAGCAGTGCAGGCTGATGCGGGTCGTAATATTGATGCTGTACCAGCACATTTTCAACGTGTCTGGGTACATGTTCCTTGGAAGCGAGCTGAAGTTTTGGCCCTTAAACAGACATTGCCTGATCCCCGTAAAAATCCTGCAGGGTATTACAAGGAATTGTCACAGACTGCAGGTTCTTGCATTAGGAATTTAGCCGACATAGACATGTTGTTTGGAAATGTTGTTCCACAGCCTTTATGGGGAAAGATTCGTCATGCGGATCATGATCAGGAGTTAGGTGACTCATGGGCTAATATTAGTGCTGCAAAGACCGACAAGTTGGTGGTGCTAAACCCGAGCCTTTAGTAGCAGATCTTCCTGGTAGGATCATTAATTACATGAAGACGTTAATGCCCGCGATGCGTGTGAATTGGGATAAATTGTCTGCGTGTAAGCAGAAGAAAGATGAAACAGTGTCTGATTTCTTCACTAGGTTTGAAGAGACGTTTATCGACCACAGTGGTCAAGATATGAGTACAGAAGGTGGTCAACTGTTGTTCGTTGACCAGTTCGTTCATAATTTGCTTCCTGAGTTGTGTAAGAAATTAAAAGATTCGGAAAGTTCCTGGGCCGTTTCCTCTTCAGCACAGATATTGGCTACTTCACAGTATTATGAAAATCGAGATAAAGATGAGAAAGATAGAGCAGACAAGAAAACGAAAGAGTTAAAAACAAAGGTTCTTTTACAGCAGGCGTACCCACCTCGTGGTGGTCAAAATAACTATCAGCAGCCTCAGCAGTTTCAGAGAAGCATGCAAAGGACCGAATATCCTCAACAACGTTTTCCTGTAGGCCCTAATCAGTGTGCATATTGTAAAGAAGAGGGCCATTTTAAAAGTAGCTGTCCTGCTTTATTACAGCGTCTGAATGGTGTTTCTAGCGCAAGAGGTCAAGGTATTTCACAAGCACCCAGAGGTAGAGGACGTGGAAACTTCCCCCAGAACGTGCGTTCCTTTCCGCCTCAAAATTCAATGAATAGGTTTGATCAGCAGAATAACGCGTCTAGTACTATGCTGATGACTACTATGCAGAAGATGAGAATATGGAAGGTAATGATTGCTAGGACAGCCATAGACAAAGAGAGGGAGTTGTTTCAGTTCCAGTAGATCAGAGTGGACCTTACGTTGAGGTGATTACATCAGGTGTGTCAGAACCTTTTCTGTTGGATACTGGTGCTACAAAGAGTTCTATTATGCACTCTAAACTCCCTGGCGCACCTTTGTCTGGCGAAATGAATGTTTCAGTAGGTTTTTCTGGCGCCCCGGTTAGGAACCCGATTTCTAGTCCTATGTCCCTTTCTGTTGGACCTTGTGAATTCGAAGCACCCCTTATTCTAACCACAGGTTGTGGTGAAAACTTGTTAGGATTAGATCTGATGAAAAAATTGTATGCGACTTTGTATTGTTCTCCTTCGGGAGTACATCTTACACCGGGTAAGAAAGTGGTCTCCCCAATGTACTTGTCGGAGGATAGACTTCCGACAGAATTGTCGTCTCTCCCTGATGTTCTTTGGGCCACTGGTCCTAATGATGTGGGTCTTTTGGAAATACAGCCATATGTTGTGACATTGAAAGCCAATGTTAAAATGCCACATATTCCCCAATACAAAATCTCTAGTGAAGGTGAAAAAGCGTTGCTAGCAATCATTTATGACTTGATTGAAAAAGATGTAATTGAAGAGACAAGAGGCAACGTTTGCAATAGTCCTGTTTTGCCTGTTTTGAAGCGTACTGATCCTTCTCAGCCACCCGTTTACAGATGCGTGATTGATCTTAGAGTGGTCAATAAAATAGTTGTGCCACAATTCCCAGTTGTCCCTGATATCACTGCCCTATTGTCTTTGATTCCAGCTTCTGCGACTTGGTTCTCTGCGATTGACTTGAAGAATGCGTTCTTCAGCATCCCGATTGCCGAAGACAGTAGGGATATTTTTGGCTTCAGTTTAGGAGGTCGAAGCTTCCGCTTCAAACGCGCTCCCCAGGGCTACTGTGAAAGTCCATCGATATATAGTCAAGCTTTAAAAGCACAGCTTGACACAATTGTTTTACCTGATGGCGCTACCCTTATTCTGTACGTGGATGATCTGCTTGTTGCTGCAGATACTGAGGAAATATGTTAAAAAGCCACGTTGTCGTTGTTGCATCACTTGTCTGAGTTACATCACAAAGTGTCTCTTTCAAAATTGCAATATTGTCGACAAGAAGTGACCTACTTAGGTCATCTCTTATCGAAGGAAGGAAGGAAACTGACCCCAGAAAGAATTCAGGCAATTGCAAAATTGAGTGTGCCAAAGACACAGAGAGAAGTGCGTGCTTTCTTGGGTATTACATCATATTGCAGACAATGGATACTGAATTTTTCTTTGTTGGCCAAACCTTTGGTGGCATTAACTTGTAAAGATACACCGCATCCCCTTCCATGGTCTGAAGAGTGTCAGAAAAGTTTTTCCGAATTGCGCAATGCATTATCTTCGGCTCCTGTGTTGGGTACCCCCGACTACAGTAAGCCCTTTACATTGTATGTCCATGAGAAAGAAGGTTGTGCATTGTCAGTGTTGACACAGTTGTTCGGAGACAAACAGCGTCGATGTCCATGTGCGTATTTTTCGTCAACTTTGGACCCGGTAGCTAAAGCATTGCAGAGTTGCCTGAGAGCCACAGCAGCAGCAGCTGTTTCTATTCGACAGTCTGCTGGTTTAGTCATGAATAATACATTGGTTGTGATGGTTCCACATGCAGTGGACACGTTGTTAAACCGGACCAAGACACAGCACTTAACTAGTGCTCGATTGTCAGGGTATGAGTTAACACTGTTAGCGAGTCATGTGCACATAAAAAGAGGCAACACGTTGAATCCTGCTACGTTGTTGCCGATTGAAACAGACTTAGATACTTCTGAACAGCATGATTGTTTTCTCAGAACAGAAGAAGAAACGAAAGGGAGAATAGATCTTAGTGACACTCCTCTTTCAAAGTGTGATGGTACCTTATGGGTGGATGGCTCATGCTTCAAGCTTCCGAATGGTGATACGACTGCAGCATATGCTGTCACGACTTTGCATACGATTGTTGAAGCTGCACGTATCCCACATAATTCAGCTCAAGCAGCAGAGTTGATTGCACTTACAAGAGCGTGTGTGTTGTCGAAAGGAATGAAAGTGAGCATATATACCGACAGCCAGTATGCATTTGGTGTGGCTCACAGTTTTGGACGATTGTGGAAAGAACGTGGATTTCTGACTTCGCATGGAGCCAAGATACAGCATGGTCAATTGGTGAATGAGCTCCTTGAATCACTTACTTTGCCATTGCAAGTTGCGATTGTAAAATGCAGTGCACACAAGAAAGTGACTGATGATGTTGGTCGTGGAAATGCATTTGCTGACGAATTTGCAAAGGAAACAGCAAGGGATGTGATGAGTCGAATGTATGTTGCGGGCCCTGCAAGATGGATTGGTGATGTGGGAATGTGTGAAGACACGATAGAGAGTGTGAAGACTATTCAAGCTGAAGCTACAGAGAAAGAATTGAGTGTGTGGAGAGAAAGTACGGGTAAATTGGATGCAAATGGTTGTTGGGTTGAACTGTCAGAGCATCAGCGATGGTTGTTACCCGATGCGTATGTGCTTGCAGTGGTTACAATGGCCCATGGAATGGCTCACATCAGTGTGAAAGGGATTTGTAAGTTGTTGGCTCCAGTATGGCAAAATGCTGGAATTCCTAAGTGTGCAGAGAATGTGGTCAAGAATTGTATGGTGTGTCTGAAATACAATCCTGGTAGGGGAACCCCAACTCCAGCTGGTCATTTTGCACCTCCAACGTATCGGTTCGAGGTTTTGCAGCTGGATTTCAGCCACATGGAAAGGTGCAACAATTTGAAATACGTACTCGTTGTTGTTTGTGCCTTTTCAAGATGGGTAGAAGCTTATCCCCTAAAAGACAACACTGCCTTATCTACAGCTAAAGCTCTTGTGAAAGAGTTCTTCCCTAGATTTGGAATGCCGAGAATGGTCTGGAGTGACAATGGGAGTGAATTTGTGGGTCGAGTGATGAAAAAAGTATGTGAAGGGCTAGGCATCCAACAGAAATTCCATGCTGCAAATCACCCCCAATCAGCTGGATTAGTAGAGTGCTACAATGGCACATTAAAACTAAAATTGGCCAAGATTCGAGCAAGCTCTGGTCTTAAATGGCCTGACGCTCTGCCTTTGGCACTCCTATCAACAAGAATGACTGTGCATTCGCGAGTGGGACTGAGTCCGTATGAAATTGTGTTCGGCCGTCCGGCCAACATATGGGGAGTGCCAAGGCCGACAAAATTCAGTGAGATCGAACACCCTGTACTGCTCGACTATTTGTACGAATTGACGGCTAAATTGCGTGTTTTACACCAACAGGTTCACGATTCTCTGCCTCAGGTATCTGAAGATCCAGGCCACACCATCAATCCTGGTTCGTGGATTTTGGTGAAAAATTTCCAGCGGACAAAGAATATTCAGCCCCGCTGGACCGGCCCCCACCTAGTCCTGCTTTCAACGAGATCCGCCGTGCGAGTGGAAGGCAAAAAGAACTGGATCCACGGCGTACACTGCAAGAGGGTGCCTTTGCCTCTACCGTACGACCGGTGGGTCCAGGAGGGTGTCGCTGACTCAGAGACTGAAACTGTGCCTCGATTTCTGCCTTTCAGTGATGCACGTGTGAAATGAACGATTTCTGAAAAAGAAAGTGACAATCTCTTGCAAGAAGCTGTGCCACCATCAAATCGATTGGACACTACAGAGCCTGAACTCCTGTTTCTAAACCAGACAGTATCTGGGAAGCAACGCTATAATCTGAGGCCGAGAACTATGGACAAATAAAACTTTCCTTTTCTTTGCTAAATTTTGAAAGTGCAGCTCTCTCATCTGAGAAACTTTTTTATTTTTGTTTTTCAAACCACCATCCGGGTTCAGCTGTAGGGTCGCGGTTGCCCAAGTCTTTGGGGTGCAGCCAAAGACGTTAGGTCGACGGTTCTGGTTGGTCTAAGGGAGTTGCCCTGTGGTAAATAAATAAATAATACCTCTCTTTTTGAATGCATAAATGAATAACAGATAGCTCAATAAATAAGAGTCAAGATTCGAGGTAGTAGGAGTTTGCAGGTTTAATACGGCATAAGGACAGGAACAGGACAACCTGCACGGGAACAGAATGGCAAGCCCTGGCAGCGCTGCCAGGATCTGGGCAAGAAGGCTAGGAAGGATAACTTTTTAATAACAGTACATGAGCATATATACATAGCGCAAGCACATAGCATTACATTGCAATAGGCGTAGCAGTGGGTGGTGCAATAGGCATGACGCGTAGCAGTCGCGAAAGATAAGGGTGAAAAGAGGTGTAACAGGGCGTATACATAGACATGTGATGCAAACGTAACAGAATATGTCATGAATGGGGTGGAAACCATGGAGGGGGCTACCTGAGGAGCCGGGACCTCTAACCTGATGGTGCGCGCAAACTGGCAATGACGTGTTACTAGGAGAAGCTGGGGGCTACGAACTCTGTGCTAGGAGCAGAGACTGAAGTCTGGAGAGTCAGGGCGACATGTACCTAAGCAGTATCTAGTATCTGATGTTTAGAGAACATGTTGATAGAATCCAAATGTTATCGGGGTAAAGGCGAACAGACTCTAAGACTGGAGCATGCATTATTCTACACGTAGTGCGGGATGAAGAATATTAAATGACCATTAAATGCAGTATTTCTCTTACATGGAGACGTAAAGGCTAGACAATGACGGAAACTATTGATGCGATTCAGTAGCTTTAGGAATGCAGAGAAGGAGGGCTATACTGATAACTCGAATCATAACATACTCTTGGCAGACTCAGAGGCAGAGCCAGGCTGAACCGGGCACTGCGAGGCAGGAAGTAAGTGAAGGGTCGAGGATACAGGTGGGGGCTGTATCGCTCCTCAGCGAGGCTTCAGGAGACAGAAGCTGAATCTGGTGTCCGGGCCCTTTTGAGGACTTTACAATGGAATAACGTGCACACTGAGAAACGTGGCAACGTAGCTTTACATAGGCCTGATATTCGTAGTATTCACGAGAACTGGAAACTGACATACTAAAGGTGGACACAACTATAATTGCGTCTTTAATCGAACATGGGGAATAACATATGCATATTAATCATGCACATATAACATATGATGGAGGACGCGTAGGGACACAGAACATGGTAAAATTTACTTTTCCACATTCCCTCCTTGTCACTACGTTTCCATCAGGAAACATCAATATTCATGATACCATCTATTATTTCATACAGTATCATTTGCTCGTCTCGAATTTTCTTGGAACGGGTTTTAGAACGGGGCTTGGGACTAGGAATACATGATGTAGCACAAATGCCGCAAATCGCAGGGCCACATTGTATACAGAGGCAGCAGCTGAATATGATCGCTACTGCAATACCTAGAAAGGACAAGACTTTCCATCCCCAGGCGGAAATTATATTCCAGAACCAACCGGACCATGTCCAGGTGCCTGGATTTTGGTGTAACAGATGGGCAATTTTATGAAGTCTGGTTATAGCTGAATAAACAGACGGCGCGTTATTTGGAATGAAAATGCAGCAACTAGATCCGATGACTCTACAGGCCCCGCCCCTATCGGCCAATATGACGTCAAGGACGAGACGATTCTGGAGCACGACAATTCTCATAAAGGATTGTTCCTCGGTTAAATTACTTAGAGCAGAAGTAGTCTCAATTACTACTGCTTCAAGGGTTCTGGTTAACCTACGTATCAGTTTACTATTCACAACTGTACCTAAATAAGGGAAGACACCTTTATTGATATCTATATATTGTTCTAGAGCAGTTTCAGTATAATCGACAATCGGGAGGTTTCTCTTGTGTCTAGTATGTACTAGGTGGGAATTCCTATGGTAGTCGGGTGGGGCTAGAAAAACCGGTGGCAGTAGGAAGGCAATGTAACAGGTTCCCTCCCAATCGAGGGGCAGACGAACATATGCGGTCTGACCACAAATAAAATAAGAATGACGTGAAGCTTTGAAAATAGATTTCCTACTGTCACTATACTTGACAATAGTAGTACAATCACTATGTCCTACGTGTGTAGAACCATTATTTCGGACACATAATTCGCCTTTGACTGGTAGTACTGAAATAGTAGGTAAGTCTGGAGTAGTATCAGACTGAACATTCAGGACCATGAAATTCGAAGAATAATTACCTAAATTGTAAACTTCATTTTCTAGATCTAACCCGGTTCTGTGGGGGAGACCTTGCTTGTCTGGAAAACATGTACTGTTAAGAAAAGATATATCTGTTGAGGATGACGTTAACGTGGACCATGCTCCACACGAACCATTATGTGAAAATGGATAAGGAAAGAGTGGCAGAACTCCCTTCGGTGTCTGGAAAGGGGGGAGTCGACCACACACCCAACAATTAGTGGCATTGCTGGTCTGGTGTGAATAATGTAACATGCGGATGAAAGAATTATTTCGCATAGCGAGGCGGTAAGAGAGTTCATGAGGAGGCAGATCACTAAACGTGTGCTCCACCGTAACATTAGCAGACTTATTTACATGAGAAACTGGAAAATACAGGTAAAATGCATAACTGGTGCAGGAAATCATAATGCTGAGAAATAATATGAAACATAGAAAAACGATACATCGGATTGAGTTTTGACTAACTCTCTCACTATGGGGGTCTATTTTATACATGTCAGAAACAGTCTAACCGTTTCACCTAGGGGAGGACTTAGACAATCAAACTGGCTGACTTATTTTACTAGACCGGAGTTTCAACTTATACTCCTGCTGCGGAGTTTTCCCTAACAGGGAGGGTGCAGTATCATTGTTCTTTGCGGGACAGTCCTTGAGAATAGTACTTTGGTAATCCTTCAAATCCTGGGAAATGTTCTTTGAGACGGGTTTCAGTCCATAAAATTTCTTTACGTGCGAAAGATGCACCCAGCCTTTGCGTCCCTCCAACTTCACGGCTGTACGGGTGGCGAGGAGGACCTGTTGGGGCTCCTTCCAGCGAGGCTCTAGCGGACTTGAGCGGTCAAAATTTCGCACCAGGACCATGGATCCTGGAACGATTTCATGCGGTGCCACCTCGGTATTGTCTGGAAATGCGGCGGCAACCTGTGAACGACAAGAGTTGAGGGCAGACATCAAGGAAGCTAGGTAATCTGTCAGCATATTACTTGAAACATCGGTAATACTTCGGGGTCTGGGTGTACCCCACATGTTAGGGGGGCGGCCGAAAACGACCTCATACGGGGACAGACCTGATCTGGAATGTGCGACCATGCGCATATAGAACAAAGCGACTGGCAGAGCTACTAGCCAGTCCACACCTTTCTCTTTACATACTTTGGCAATACGGATTTTCAGGGTCTGGTTATGTCTCTCTACGAGACCTGCTGCTTCAGGGTGGCGTACACAATGGAACTTCCACTGGTACCCTAACAAAAGGGAAACATGCTTCATTAACTCTGAGGAGAATGGCTGGCCGTTATCAGAATATACGACCCTAGGGAGTCCATAACGGGGGAAGAACTCACGAACCAACTGCTTGGCAGTGGTCGCGGCTGTGTAATCTGGGACTGGATATGCTTCTGTCCACCTGGACAAAGCGCATACGACTACAAGGACATACTTGAAACCTCGACATCGCTCCATCTGAATATAATCCATCTGGAGGACTTCAAAAGGGTGGTCAGGAGGTTGGAATCCCCCTTGTTCCACCGGGACACTTTTACCTGGATTAAACTGACAACATATCATACAGGTACGGACTTTCTGCTTGGCTGCAGCTCGTAAATGCTTGTTGAACCAAATGTTCTGGATACTGTCTAACATAGCTTTTTCTCCTAAATGTGCTGGACTATGTGCGGTATTGATAATGACTTGAACCATTGAGTCGGGGAGAAACCATGTGGCTTTTCCCTTCGTCACCCATCCTTGATCTGTCTGGACCCCTCCTTGTTCGGACCATTTCTTGATTTCTTCGGGAGTAGCATGTAACTGGATATCTATGACATCTTGAGTAGGGTCCTTAACTGTCATACATGTAGTCGGATCTGGAGTGTGTGTCATGTTAACTGGAATGTCTGGAGTCTGAGCTGTAAGCTTGGCTGTGCGATCTGCTAGATCATTACCCTGGGAAATAATGTCAGTAACTTTCGTATGTGCTTTGCACTTCATGATAGCAATGGATGTCGGTAAATGTATTGCATCTAACAGAGCTTGAATAAGGAGACCATGCTGAATCTTGGTTCCATGAGAAGTCATGAAACTTCTCTCCTGCCAGAGCACTCCAAAGTCGTGTACGACTCCAAATGCGTAACGTGAATCTGTGTAAACATTAACTTTCAAGTTCTTGGCGTGTATGCAGGCTTGTGTCAGAGCAACTAGCTCTGCTGCTTGAGCGGACAGGGTGTCAATACGGTGTATCTTAATAACTTCAGTGTCAGTGGTCACTGCATACGCGGCGACTAGTTCTCCTGTACTTGTTCTCATACATGAACCATCCACATAAAGTGTCAGGTCGGGATCTGGTAATGGAATATCTGTCAGATCTTGTCTTGGCTTGGTCGTGATGTTAACTACTTCCACACAGTCATGTGTGTCCGGACTTAAAGTAACTGATGGTAACAGTGTAGCAGGGTTCAGGATGTTGCAGCGTCTGATTTCTATGTGTGGCTGGAACAGTGTCAATTCATAACCTGTTAAACGTGCAATTGTCAAGTGCTGAGTCTGTGTTCGGTTTAAAAGAACTTCCACGGAGTGTGGGACTTGTACTGTCAGGGGGTGTCCTAATACTATGGAATCACTTTGTCTGATAGCTAGTGCTGTGGCTGCAACTGACTTGAGGCACGCAGGCAGAGCCTGGGCTACAGGATCTAATGTGCTCGAAAAATAAGCACAGGGCTTATACTGTCCTGCTTGATCTTGTGTGAGGACAGATAATGCTGTACCTTCGCGTTCTGTGACGAAAAGTGTAAAAGGCTTACTGTAGTTTGGTGTAGCTAGAACTGGAGCTTGACATAAAGCTTTCTTTAACTCATTGAAACTGAGTGTATGTTCAGATGTCCAAGGGAGGACAGTCGATACGGCTGCCTCCTGTGTCGTTAACTGTATCAGTGGCTTGGCTAGAAATGCATACTGAGGAATCCATTGTCGGCAGTAAGAAGTGAGGCCGATAAAAGCACGTACCTCCTTCTGGGTCTTGGGCTGAGGAAGACTCGCTATTAACTGGATACGGTCAGGTGTCAACTGCCTACCCCTCTTGGACAGTAAGTGTCCTAAGTAGACCACTTGCTGGACACAGAATTGAAGCTTCGAAGGGGACACCTTGTGCCCCATCTCGGCTAGGAAATACAGAACTGTGAGGGATGCTCGCTCGCAAGCACGTTCAGAACGGGCTGTGATCAATAGATCATCGACATACTGGAGCAGGGCAGTGTCAGTTGGCATGTGAACATTATCAAGTTGTCTCTTAAGTGCTTGACTGTAAATACTAGGACTTTCTGTGAAACCTTGAGGAGCTCGTGTGAACATATAGCTCCTTCCATTTAAACAGAATCCGAAAAGAAACTGGCTGTCTGGATGAATGGGAACACTAAAAAATGCGTTCTTGAGGTCGATTACAGTAAAGAACATGGCTTCGGAATCAATGGCTGTTAATAGGGAAGAGATATCTGGGACAACTGGGTACTGGGGAATAATACATTTATTAAGTTCTCGGAGATCAATCACTAATCGATATACTGGGGGTGCATTTGGATCAGTACGTTTCATGACTGGAATGATCGGAGAATTGCATACATTGGAGTCAGTTTCTACAACTACTCCTTGAGCGATGAGCTCGTCAATAATTTTGTATAAGGCTGCTACAGCCTCCGGTGGCAATCTGTACTGTCTGATTCGTGGTAACACTACACCTGGCTTGAGAGTCACACGATGGGGTGTGATTTGCATATAACCAACATCAGTTGGACCTTGCGCCCATAGATGCTGCGGAACATTGGACAATCTGGGATCAAAATCTCGTAATACATAGTGACCCTTAAAGTCACGCAGGAACAATCGTATTCCCTCTGGGGAACAGCATATAACTGCACCTAACTCTTTCAGTGTTTTAATACCTAATAGATTCTCTGGACATGACTTAGTAAGTAACAGATCAGTAGTACGGGACAATGGACCTACTTCTAGAGTAACTGGCTTTGATATTTCATTTACAATGGGTTTTCCTGAAAATCCAAGGGAAACATTTCTTGAGCCTGAGAGCGGAGCCCCTGGAACTTCGGCGTGACTAATAGTGGTCCTACTTGCCCCTGTATCAATCAGAAACTTTCTGTCTTTCCCTAATACTTGACTGTGAACATAGGGACCTTCTTGATCTACAGGTATCTCGATGAGAGGCAAGCCTACCTCCCTCTCTAGGCTGTTTCATGAATACTGCTGGTACTCTGGATACTCAGACTGTGCATACTGGTACATCTGCTGTGTAACGTGCTGTGTTGCAGCGATGGGCTGCGGTGCTGTAACTGTCTGTGGTGCATTCTGTGGCTGAGGAATCTGTGAAACTTGTTCTTGTCTAGGCGGACGTGGTCTTTCTTTAGTCTTACCAGTAGCTATGTTGTGTTTCAGAACTGCACACTCGTTTATAAAATGACCTGGCTGTTTACAATAATTGCAGTTCCCTTTAACGGGAGCTGCAGGATGACTGGCTTGATTTGGACCCCTCTTCTGGCTGTCTTGTGGAATAGATTGTGCAACTAGTACTTTCATTTTCGTGTCTTTCATACGCTTTCTCTCGTGTTCTTGTTCTTCCCTGATTCTATTCTGGTGGTATTGGAGCATCTGTAACATCTGGGACGGGGTATTAGCTTGCCAGGTACTTTCGACTTTCAAAACTCGATTCTTAATTGGTGGACTTGAATTCTCGACTAATTTAGTAACAAAAAGGTGAGGGTATGACTCACTACTTGTCTTGAGGCCACTGTTGATGCTAAAACATTTCTCAAATCTAGAATAAAAATCACTAATGTCTTCGTCTTGTTTCTGTTTACAGGCTGAGATTGCATCCCAGTCTTCCTTTTTCGTTGTTAACAATCTGGGTAAAACTTGAATCAATAATTCAGGTAATTCTTTACATTTCGCTCCAAGACCGGTACCTGGTACTCGTGCCTTATCTTCAGCTTCTAGAACTGCCCAATCGATCTTTTTCTCTCCCACCTCCCATTCTTTTTCCTTGAGCTTTTCATACACCCCTGCGGGCAGCAGAACCTTTAACATTTTAATTATATCTGGATACGTGTATTCTCCCATACGGAGCATGTCTTTTAATTCTCGATGGAACCCTGCTGGATCTTTATCATGACAGGGAATTAATTTTTTCATCTCTAAGAGTTCCATCTTTGTGATCGGGGTGTAAACAAACACTCGTTCTAGTTCGCCACCCGTTCCTCTAACTGGGTGGACTTCTCGTAACGGATTCTGTCTCTCTACGTAAAATGGTTTACTTTCTGGGGGTGAGACATGAACAAAATGCGGGTTCAAAAATGTTCTATATTTGTGACGCTGTTCTAGAATGACACTAATTAAATCGGTACCTAGACCTTTCCATCTATACTGGAGTAACTCGTTCAGGATATCATGTAACGGGCCTGGATCAGAGTGCTGACCCTCATACAATGTAATGAGGTGCTGAATCATATACATACCCGCCAGTCGTTGCTCGGCTGGGGGCATTTTCAGAAACATTTGTGCCACTATTTTGTCTGGAAAAGTGGTAGAATCAGTAGTCCATCGGACTGCTGATCGGGCTAGTTCTTGTTCATGCATAGTACTTAACTCACTGTAACCGATTCGTGATTTCAGAATGTGATCGGTAGCTTGAAACACTTGTTCTAGAGAACCTTGTTCTGGTGCTGGATGATGGAAAGTTGACTTGTGTTCTAGGCGTAAATGGCGATCTGGAAATCTAGATTTTCCTACATACGCTATTCTGGCGGGATTCTCGTCGTCTACCTCTTCAGTATCAGAGTTACTTTCTTTCTCGCTTACTTGTGCTGCTTTACGCTGTTCGTGTAACTTTATTATTTCTTTACGGATTTTCTTGTACATACTTTCCATAGCACTGATGGTCCTGTGCTTACCCTCGGCTATATTATCACTCCACTTTGTCAGGGTTCTCATTTCGGCTTGATCTTTGGACGGGTAATCTTGTTCTCTTATTAAACAATTAATCAAAAACTTTAGTATCATGAGCTGGATCTCAGCTTTCCTTTGAGACATGACTTCGCCAATGCTTTCTGGATCATCCCCTGTACGGATGAAACGATATATTCTGTCTAGATCTTCTTTCATATTCGGTAGGGTGACTAGATACTCGGCCACCTTTCTTACACGTAATGAATATAAAACCATATTATCCTCGCCTGGGACTGGATCATAGCCGCATTCATTAAGGGCTTTTCTTATTTCTGCTACAGACTGATGTCTGGGCGTACGCTGTGACGCTTGTGCATGTAATTCGGCTGACGTTAAACGCTTATGTGGCGGCGGGGTCTGAGGAGGACCTCCTCCTGCGGCCCCTAAACTAGAATCGTCGACTGATCCTCTTCGTACTAGTGTGGCAGGAAATTGAAATGCGGGCTGAACTGGTATGGCGGGCTGGACCGGGGGGACCGTAACAGGTACTGCAAGGGGTACCCCGGTGTCTGGAGAAACGGGGAGTGCCTGATTTACAGGGACTGGCGGAGCGCGAACAGGATTTGCATATTCTGGGACTGTGTCGTCCAAATAGGACGAAATGAAAATATCAGCTGCGGTCTGTTTGTGACGTAGCTTGGTCGGAACTAATGGTGGCGGGAAATTACTGGATGCCTCTGGGGTCGCTTTTGGCAAGCCCTCGGCAAGAAGAGGATACATACCCCTAATAAGAGCATGCCTCTGTCTGTCTGACTGTTCGGTTTTAACTCGTTCACCAATCTCGATTAATTCCCTTTCTTGGGCTCGTTCCAAGGATTCTCTACTTAATTCTGACTTTCTGATTTCTTTTTCGGTTCTTTTATGAGATTCTTTGCGCCACAACTCGATGGCATCTTTCTGTGACTGTCTGGCTTTCTTTTTCCATAATGCTTCTTCTACTCTCATGATGCACTCGGCATCCCATGTGCCTGACACAGGCCATCTATACTTTTCCTCTAACTCTTTGGTATACTCTACCCATAAATCTAGATATAATATGGCACTTATGCCATGCTTCTGATACATAAAATGACCTGGACTGTCCCTAGGCGGGACAGGAACTGCTGCTTCCAGCAGACCCTTTCTAGTTTTTAACTGACGTAACTTAGAAAACAAGGGCATGACTGAACTGTAACTGAGACACAATACGTAATTACACAATAAACACGATAACTACTTCACACTCATACCACAACATCAAAATACATGAAGAACATTTAGAATAACAGTTCGAACAGAATACAACCTGGAATACGGAACACAGAATACATGAATTTTCTCGAGAACAGAACTGACTGGAACAGAAACTAGATGCACTGCTGAAACAGTACGAAACTTACCGGTCTCATAAAGAGACACGTCAGGACCCGCATCCACCGAAGTGGACACTTCGTTTGTGGGTCTGTGTACCACCAACCCACGGACCAGAGTCAATTAAATTGACCCTGTCTAGATACTACCCCAGTAACGGTACTCACCGGGCAGCAAGAACGGAAGGCCTCGGACTGGACTGGACTGCTACGACGACGGACGACGAACTTCGGACTTCAGTTACGGGTGGACCTCCGGATACCTCGGACCTTGGACTCTCGGCTTGGGCTCTGGTCGGGACTCGCCGCGTTCCTCCACCGCCTCGTCTGGATGCTGGACCGTCTCCTCCGTGGGCCTGAGGGATACTTGAAGCAGAAATATCTGCACGTGCACGGTATGGTTCCGTCACGGCTGCAGAGGGTCAGGGGGCCGGCGTGGCTTCACCGGCGCGTGGGGAAAGGGCAAGTCCCTGTTCGGGCGCCATTATGTGGTAAATAAATAAATAATACCTCTCTTTTTGAATGCATAAATGAATAACAGATAGCTCAATAAATAAGAGTCAAGATTCGAGGTAGTAGGAGTTTGCAGGTTTAATACGGCATAAGGACAGGAACAGGACAACCTGCACGGGAACAGAATGGCAAGCCCTGGCAGCGCTGCCAGGATCTGGGCAAGAAGGCTAGGAAGGATAACTTTTTAATAACAGTACATGAGCATATATACATAGCGCAAGCACATAGCATTACATTGCAATAGGCGTAGCAGTGGGTGGAGCAATAGGCATGACGCGTAGCAGTCGCGAAAGATAAGGGTGAAAAGAGGTGTAACAGGGCGTATACATAGACATGTGATGCAAACGTAACAGAATATGTCATGAATGGGGTGGAAACCATGGAGGGGGCTACCTGAGGAGCCGGGACCTCTAACCTGATGGTGCGCGCAAACTGGCAATGACGTGTTACTAGGAGAAGCTGGGGGCTACGAACTCTGTGCTAGGAGCAGAGACTGAAGTCTGGAGAGTCAGGGCGACATGTACCTAAGCAGTATCTAGTATCTGATGTTTAGAGAACATGTTGATAGAATCCAAATGTTATCGGGGTAAAGGCGAACAGACTCTAAGACTGGAGCATGCATTATTCTACACGTAGTGCGTGATGAAGAATATTAAATGACCATTAAATGCAGTATTTCTCTTACATGGAGACGTAAAGGCTAGACAATGACGGAAACTATTGATGCGATTCAGTAGCTTTAGGAATGCAGAGAAGGAGGGCTATACTGATAACTCGAATCATAACATACTCTTGGCAGACTCAGAGGCAGAGCCAGGCTGAACCGGGCACTGCGAGGCAGGAAGTAAGTGAAGGGTCGAGGATACAGGTGGGGGCTGTATCGCTCCTCAGCGAGGCTTCAGGAGACAGAAGCTGAATCTGGTGTCCGGGCCCTTTTGAGGCCTAGAAACGGGGACTTTACAATGGAATAACGTGCACACTGAGAAACGTGGCAACGTAGCTTTACATAGGCCTGATATTCGTAGTATTCACGAGAACTGGAAACTGACATACTAAAGGTGGACACAACTATAATTGCGTCTTTAATCGAACATGGGGAATAACATATGCATATTAATCATGCACATATAACATATGATGGAGGACGCGTAGGGACACAGAACATGGCAAAATTTACTTTTCCACACTGACACAAGCATCCTTTAGCATAGAACACCCTACCATCGCGAGCAGCATTTTAGAGAGGATGGAGTTTTTCGAGATGGAGAGACCTGCCAAACAAATAAACTTTAAGACTACAATTTGCAGAATGATGACCAAGAAAGTTTTTTGATATTATGTATTTTCATGTTGTTCAGTGTAATGATGTTTTTCATAGGATATGTTTTATTCTCTTTTCGAGTGACATTTGCACCCACTTCATCGCCCATACCTCCTCCTACTACTATTCCCTCGCATTCTTTTCAACCTCTTCCTGAACATGAATCCGCTAGGAGATTAGAGTTTATTAATAACTCCTTCGTTCAGCTTTTGCACCAACACCAACTAGTAATGAACACGACTAACTGTTGGGTGTGTGGTCTTATGCCTCACACAACGGATAAAGGTATCCCTTATCTGGTCCTGCCTTTCAGCCACAATGGTTCTGTGTGGGCATACAGAACAATGTTCATCTACGCACATGAGACCTACCCCCTACGTTCTGTGGAAGATAATCCTAAGAATAGTGCTCTAGTTAAGGGTATAGTAGATATGATTAAGGAAGATATCTCCTATGAGACTATCCCGAGAGATGAGACACTAGTATATATAGGATGGAACGTGACCGGATATGGAGTTACTCTGAGTGAGAAATAGCAAGCTAAGAGATCTTCCCCGATTTGGATAGTACCCCATCAGGGTCACTTATGTCTGCAAGGTATTGGCAAGAATCCCAGAGCTCAGTTAGGGAAGAGTATCTGCACTGAGACATATGTTTTTGCGTCTCAGACTTCCCCTCCGTTCTTAGCAGCTAAGGGTACCTAATTCATCTGCCATGATAGAGCCTATACATGGTTGCCCCATGACTTTTCGGGCACATGCTTTGTTTCGTTCCTGTTGCCTCCCACCTACACAGCGGCGGCAGATTACCATAAGACAAGGATAGTTAGAGGTGTCTTCAGTGAAGTGGAAACTGCAGAACAAGAATTTGGAGACTTCGTGAGGGGTTTTCTGCCTTTCTGGGGACCCATGGTTAACAGCAGGAACATAAGGCAATTGACAAGGGTGGTTGAATCCACCGTGGTTGAAACTGCCGGTGCCCTTAGTAACTTGACTGCTGAACTCCAGTCGGATCGTCTTATGACCCTTCAGAACAGGGTCGCGTTAGACGTCATACTTGCAGACCGAGGTGGGGTATGTAGGGTGATCCAATCGAGTTCTGTGTTTTCATTCCAGATAACGCTCCAACAGTGTACCAGGCCATCTCCAAACTGCATAAGATTTCCGAATCTATTCATGTAGATAAAGGAGATTGGTCGTTAATGGGATGGTTCTGGGAACTGGTATCCGGCTGGGGATGGAAAATTCTGATGGTCATTGGGATGATCTTAGCCATTCTTTTCCTGTTCTGTCTGCGCGTACAGTGTGCTCCTGCAGTATGTAGCCTCTGTGCTACATCGTGTGTAAGGAAATCTGTATCAAGGGACGAGCTAAGTAATAGGATGATGCTACAGCAACATCTCAATGACTTTAGGAATATAGACCTGGACTCAGATTAGCGTGAGTATAGGTTATTGCCTATGTAAGGGCAAAAAGGAGGGTCTGTAGTACTTGAAATTCTGGACCCATGTTATAAACATCATCGTATCATGACGATTTTAATATCAGAAGACCGAGAATGGCTAGTACACTATGTACAAGCATTTTCGTCATATTCGAGTGACGATTTCACCTTGAAATCGCAGTTTTCGTCCTGAACCCTCGGGTTCCATTTTGTGTACGGCAGCCATTTTGTGAGTTGCCCTCACATAGGCCAATGATTAAGGCCAAACACGATCCTGAAGGACACGAACACCTTTCCTGACTTCTCTACGACCTGGGCAAGCTGACTCCATTGCCCAAGGCCAAACCTGTTCGGTCAGTTCCTCTCCCAGTGGCCGAACGAGATAGTATCAAGGCACAACATGCCATAAACCTTTCATCGCACACAAACCACGCCTAATCTTGCACACACCTGTCCCTGTTTCCTACTTTATGACTTGCTTTACGAGGAGGAGGTGCCCGTTTTTATTGGGGGTCCGTCGATATCTGATGAAAATACTGGGCCTTGCCGGGTAATTGATTGTGGGCTGAACAAACTGAAATGTGGGACTGTCATCATGACTCTGCTTTTCCTTTGTAGTGAAAATATGTGAATGGTCAACTGTAA
Source organism: Lissotriton helveticus (assembly GCF_964261635.1). NCBI lineage: Eukaryota > Metazoa > Chordata > Amphibia > Caudata > Salamandridae > Lissotriton > Lissotriton helveticus. The sequence goes on from NC_136059.1 coordinate 348,203,994, forward strand.
TGTAAAGAATGTTTGCCTGAAGCATAATATTTTGTATAAAAAGAGAAGGCTGGCTTTGTAAGTTTGAGCAGTCTCCTGAGAATATACACCGTGTTGTACTTCTAGGATACCTGTTACTTGGTTGCACCCAATAAATTCGATCCTTGACTTCACCTAGAAGACTCTGTGTTTCTGTAGTCTGAAACAGGAAGGACCCGAAGTCTTAGGGTGTTGTCCCTGGCACCGCTGGGTTACCGGTTCAGTACCGGCTCTGAAAAACCCAGTACTTCATTCCCTAGGTGCCGGCAGAGCTAGGGTTCAAAAACGAAAGGTAGGCACTTTGACAAAAAAGGGCCCGTTTTCACTGCGAAATTGTGGTGCGAACACGTTGCGTTTTGCGCTATTTCCAGTCACAGGCACTAGGCAGACCCAGGCAAGTGAGGTACCATTTTTTTCAGGAGACCTGGGGGAACACGGGGTGGGTGGAAATTTGTTGATCCACGCAGATTCCAGAACTTTCCACCACAGAAATGTGAGGAAAATGCAATTTATTTGTCAATGTTTTAGATTTGCAAGGGATTCTGGGTAACAGAACCTGGTGGGAGGCAGTTGAATCACCCAATCCTGAATTCCCCTGTGTGTCTAGTTTTCAAAAATGTATAGGTTTGCTAGGTTTCCCTAGGTGCCGGCAGAGCTAGGGTTAAAAAATGAAAGGTAGGCACTTTGCCAAAAAAGGGCCAGTTTACACTGCGAAATTTCGGTGCAACCACGTTGCGTTTTGCGCTGTTTCCTGTCGCAGGCACTAGGCAGACCCAGGCAAATGAGGTACCATTTTTCACGGGAGACCTGAGGGAACGCTGGGTGGGTGAAAATTTGTTGATCCACGCAGATTGCACAACTTTACACCACAGAAATGTGAGGAAAATGTGTTTTTTTTGTCAATTGTTTAGCTTTGCAAGGAATTCTGGGTAACAGAACCTGGTGGGAGGCAGTTGATTCACCCCATCCTGAACTCCCCTGGGTGTCTACTTTTCAAAAATGTATAGGTTTGCTAGGTTTCCCTAGGTGCCGGCAGAGCTAGGGTTCAAAAACTACAGGTAGGCACCTAGCCAAAAAAGAGCCAGGATTGACTGCGAAATTGAGGTGCGACCACGTTGAGTTTTGCGCCATTTCCTGTCAAAGGCACTAGGCAGACCCAGGCAAGTGAGGTACCATTTTTCTCGGGAGCCCTGGGGGAACGCTGGGTGGGTGAAAATGTGTTGATCCACGCAGATTCCAGAAGTTTCCACCACAGAAATGTGAGGAAAAGCATTTTGCTTTCAATTTTTTAGCTTTACAAGGGATTCTGGGTAACAGAACCTGGTGGGAGGCAGTTGACTCACCCCATCCTAAATTCCCCTGGGTGTCTACTTTTCAAAAATGTATAGGTTTGCTAGGTTTCCCTAGGTGCCGGCAGAGCTAGGGTTCAAAAACGAAAGGTAGGCACTTTGACAAAAAAGGGCCCGTTTTCACTGCGAAATTGCGGTGCGAACACGTTGCGTTTTGCGCTGTTTCCTGTCGCAGGCACTAGGCAGACCCAGGCAAGTGAGGTACCATTTTTTTTGGGAGACCTGGGGGAACACGGGGTGGGTGGAAATTTATTGATCCACGCAGATTCCAGAACTTTCCACCACAGAAATGTGAGGAAAATGCGTTTTTTGACGATTTTTTAGGTTTGCAAGGGATTCTGGGTAACAGAACCTGGTGGGAGGCAGGTGAGTCACCCCATCCTGAATATCCCTGGGTGTCTAGTTTTCAGAAATGTATAGGTTTGCTAGGTTTCCCTAGGGGCCGGCCGAACTAGGGTTCAAAAACGAAAGGCAGGCACTTTGCCAAAAAAGGGCCCGTTTTCACTGCGAAATTGCGGTGTGAGCACGTTGCGTTTTGCGCAGTTTCCTGTTGCAGGCACTAGGCAGACCCAGGCAAGTGAGGTACCATTTTTTTCAGGGGACCTGGGGGAACGCGGAGTGGGTGGAAATTGTTTATCCACGCAGATTCCAGAACTTTCCATCACAGAAATGTGAGGAAAATGCGTTTTTTTGTCAATTTTTTAGGTTTGCCAGGGATTCTGGGTACCAAAACCTGGTGGGAGGCAGTTGAGTCACCCCATCCTGAATTCCCCTGGGTGTCTAGTTTTCAAAAATGTATAGGTTTGCTAGGTTTCCCTACAAGAAGTTATAGGTGAAAACGTTGAGACAAAAGGCTGTTTTTTTCAACTAATTTTCAATTATTCCAAAATTGAAATGTTAGTTTCTATAAAGAAACCTTCATGGATTTAGACAAATGACCCCTTTCTGAATTCAGAATTTTGTCTACTTTTGGAAAATGTATAGCTTTCCAGGATCCATTATTGCTTTCAAACTCATTTCTACCATTAACTGGAAGGAGGTTGAAAGTTCTAAAAATAGCAAAAATAGGCTATGTCCCAGAAAAATGCCAAAACTGTGTGAAAAATGTTGCTTCTCTCACAAAAGACTGTCATTCCCTAAAAGCTGAGAAAATGGAGATTCCAGCCCCACAAACCCTTTTTTGATAACATTTGCAGGGAAAAACCCAGAGGCTTTCATTTGCAGCCCGTTTTACCCATTTTTCTAAAAAAAGAAAATTATTTCACTGTATTTTGCTTAATTTCTGGGACCCCTCCAAGGGAATCCACAAACCGTGGGCACCTTTGTAATCCACATGATGTTGGAAGAAAAGGACGCAAATTTGGCGTGGATACCTTATGTGGTCAAAAAGTTACAGGGGCCTAAGCGGGCACTACCCCAAATCGCCAAAAAAAGGCTTAGCACAGGAGGGGAAAAGGCCTAGCAGCGAAGGGGTTAATGCCCCCTCGTGGTTAGATACAGATCTTGGAACTGTAATAACCTTTACTGTCCTAGTGGACCAAGGATACCATAATTCGGCACAAATTTCTATTATATGCAGAAATTGCGGGGCCTCATCGCACATGGTACACTAGTTCTGATTTGCTGTGTTCTATTTCATTGCCTGCGCTAGACCCTTGTTTTTTATTCTACCAATAAAGCCCAAGTGGGCATTTTGCTCACCTTAATATTTGATGTGGTATCGGATACTACAACCTACCAAGCTGTCTTCACCACCCTGGTGCTCATTGTGAATGTGAATTTTTTAAAACCAGTTAAAAACAACAACAGGATTGGTGGGATAATTACAAATATGTGTAAAGATCTTCTTCCATATTCAAACCCGGAGGGGTTTTGGTGTTTAGTTTAATGATGTAGCTAGATTCCAGCCTACGCAATGTTTTCTGCCGGTCACCTCCCCTTGTGTTGGCCGGTACAGCATCAATAACAAAGTATGTAAGTCCACTCACACCTTTGTTGTGGCATTTCTCAAAATGGCGGGCAACTGGGTATGCTTTATCTGCATTCTTAGTGGCTCCCAAGTGCTGCAGCACCCGCTTGTGTACTTGGAGAATCGTGCTGCCTATGTACCTCATTAAGTGTAATGGGGTAACCCTGTGAACCTCAGAACCTGGGCGGGTAATTAAACAAACAACAATGGTTCTGTCGGAAAGTACGATTCAAAAAAACGTAGTACTTAATACATAAATATAGTTACAGTAACCAATGAAGGATACAAGCAATCATTACACAGAATTAGAAAAATACGTCTTTAGTATTCAACATTTTTTCAAACGTTTTGTTTCTGCAATGAATCAAAATATGCTGGCCAATGTACAAGAAATACATAGGCTGTGAATACATAAAGTGTATAGGTCGTGACTGGTGACTGAGTGATCATAAGTGAAAAAACATAAATACATAAAACATACATTTTTATTTTTTTCCACAGAATATCCAGTATAAAGCACAATAGTCAACTGGGCTTTGAATTATTCCTTTTGTTCAGTGAGACTTTGTACTGACTGGTATATAACATAGAACGTCGACGTTTCGACTCTGGGGACGATGGGCTGATTTGTGCGTATCTAAAGCGGGTTTTCATCAGGACTGGAGGTGGTTGGACAGCCTTATTCTGAGGTGTATTATTCCTCTGGTCTTCTAATGTTGATGGTGCATGTCAGCCGACAATCACCTGGGGTACTCCCTGGTTCTTATTAATCAATGGAGGTTATTCTGCACCAGCCGGTGCAACATGTTTAACGGTCTGTGGCGCCTTGGTAATTGCTCTCATACGTAGCAGGGGATGTCTGTTTCCCTTGGTTCGTTTCACGTACCTCAGGCCACACGGGCACTAAAGCACGTGACAGCAAATTCTGTTATACATGAAAACTTTATTTTATGTTCCTTCTTGGCGAACCCTGGGGTGTAGCTACTGGTGTTCTTCCCAAGGGTACAGGACTTGCATTTAGTGCATTTTATGAACCCGTCCTTTCTGGCTAGCCATGTTTTACCTGTTTTGGGTCCTGTTTTGACCAGTAGCCTGTTACTCACTAGGGCCTGCTTCAGGGAGCGCGCCCTCCTAAAGGTGATGAGGGGCCTTCTCTGCACTGATTTCTTCAAAATTGGGTCATTACGGATGGTATGCCAGTGTTTTTGTAGGATGTGTCTTAGTTTGTTATCTTGGTTATTAAACGTGGTAATCATCCTACATTAGGAGTCACCTGACATACTCACAACCTTCTTCTTACTAGGATTAAAGAGTATTTCCTCCCTAAATTGCCGGGTTGCCTTCCGTATTGCTTCCCCAATACACTCTTGTGAGTATCCTCTCATGGCAAACCTACTTTTTAGACATTCTAGTTCTGCCCCCCAGATCTTCCTTGGTGCTACAATTCCTCATTGCGCGAAGACACTCCTCATAGGGAATGCTTCTAACCAAGTTAGCTGGATGGAAACTCAATGCATGAAGCAACGTGTTGCCATCGGTAGGTTTTCGGAACAGTTTTGTATGTAATCTTCCCTGATGGATGTAGACTGTCAGGTCTAGGAAATTCACCTCTGCGCTACTGATAACACTGGTAAATTTCAAAATCAGTTTGGTTGTTTTCAATTTTTTCACAAAGTCTTGGGCACTGTTCTCATCTCCCTTCCACACAACAAATGAGTCATCAATATAGTGACTCCACTGAATCACATTCTCTTGCCATTCCTGCTGGATAAGTGATTGGACCACCTGCTCCTCCCACCAGCCCATCGATGTTCCACAACTATTGGTAGAATAATTAACAAGTTTCTAGCGCAGTCAATGAAATAGAACACAGCATATGAGAACTAGCGTACCATGTGCGATGAGGCCCCGCAATTTCTGCACGTAATAGAAATTTGTGCCGGATTATGGTATCCTTGGTCCACTAGGGCAGTAAAGGTTATTACAGTTCCAAGATCTGTATCTAACCACGAGGGGGCATTAACTAAGCAGCCGAGTGTATTTACGGCGCTAATGTTTGTGTTAATTGTTGCATCGTAATATTTGTAATTTGTAATTATATATTAGGATTTTCATTAATGATGGAATACATGAATATCCTTTGCACATGCATCTGATTAAGGCCAATTAATGTTATCCTTGTTTTAGAGAGCGGTGTTGGTGAAACATGATGAACTCGAAAAACTACTAGTATGTTTTCACTTTCTATATTTTGTAGTTTCACGTGACACGGCAATGTTTGCAGTTAAATTGACAAAAAAACTTTATTTGAGATGTTAGTGAGCAAGACTGCTGGTCAGGTGAAACGGGTCTGACATTTAAGAGCTGATAATAAAGTGGATTTAACTAAACGACACGGCGTCGACTTTCCTTTTTTGGATGATTGCAGCATATTTTGGACCAAATTTCATATGGTCCATAACACCGACATGCCCTTCGTTCTGGAGGTGGTGGGCTGACCGGAACACACATGGAGTTTGTTTGGATACCATCCCCCCCTCCCAACCGTGGATGCAGGAAAGCGGCACCCGCGACCTGGCAAAGAAGCAAGAGGCTGCCGGAGAAACAGCATATCTATATATAGCACCTCAAGCGATGACCTCAACTTCCAGTTGCAAATAAAGCCAGACGTGTTTCAAGCCGTAGCCCTTGTTCACTGGCTTGCACAAAGTAAACGGAGGCAACATTACGCTTGGAACATTTTTATTCAACTGGAAGTTGAGGTCTCCGCTTGAGCTGCTGCTGCCATTGCTGTTTGGGCAGCCAACCCCCCCAGGAGCGACCTCTCTATTGGGGAAAACCCTTTACTCTTTGTGTATAGCTGCTGGTCCGGCCACAGATCAGTCCGCCGATTTATCTGAGGATCCCTGTACTCGCAACCACACGCACTTTCGAAGATCAGAAAGATATATACATCCTGTAAGAGATCAGAAAGATATATACACTGAATACATCAAATGATTACTTTGGATGTGAACTTCAACTCACTCACACATCACAAAGAAAACACCTCTAATGATCAAAGCCACTGGCCAAACATCACAATGGCAATAACCAAACCTCAACACTTCAAATGACCACAGCCACTGGAACCATCCATCACATTGGCACTAGTCTTAGCCCACTCCTGACCGGAAGATTGATTAACAGCCGGGGATAAGAGCCTCAGCAAACAGGGTTCCACGCTCCGAAGTAGACGCATCTGTCCCCGTTCATTTTCCAAAATCCTGGTTTCTAAGTCAACAACCCTCAGCTTTATAATCTCAAAACTCGCACTAGAAGGTTTGAGAGAAACCTCCCCGAGGAGGAATCTTACCAGAACTGGCCAGCTTCCAAGCAAGCATTCCCTGGCTGGAAGGAGTTCCCACATTCCCTTCTCCAATCTCGCATGTGCTAGCCTTAATTTTGAAGAAGCTCACAAAACCTTCCTGGTACATTAAACAATCTCTCACAAAACAATCCTTGAACGTGATTAACCCAAACAACTTGCAAGCGCTGCTGTGCACATGAAAAGCTCCAGCAAGGCAGAGTCAGAAAACAGGATGACATGCGGCCATGTCAAAGCCAATAGTAAGAACTTCATGATTCTACCAATGTACAACACAATCCACATTTGTGAAAACACTGCTTATAGATTCACATACTTCATCTCTAAATGTCCTATAGCAATGTCCTATAACATCACATCACATACTTCATCTCTTATGCTTGCTTGCTTAATCTCTTAATGTACACCACCAAGCACATTTGTGCATCACTGCACTTTGAGACCAAAAGTACACTCCACACCTCTCTCTCCCTCTCATGCTTTCAAATGCACATCCCACACATTCTGTTCTTGGCAAGGCTGTTCAACTCCATGAGTAAGTAAGTAATCTTTATTGTTTGATTATTTAAAATCTTACAATATTACAAATTCATAAAAAATTGCTGGAGTGATTAAAACCAATTGATAAAAACCGTTACACCATAAAATTCATTTGATCTCATAAAAAATTACATTTTAAATGTTTACTCTCCTAGTTTTCTTTTCGCTATTAGTAGGAACCTTACAAAGGTAGCGTTCAAGCTTATATCGTTCCAATGGAGACAGCGTGTCGAGGCCTGCCTACATGTCCTTATTCCACGTGCATTAAGCGGTAATTTGAGTAAGGATCTTCTTTCATTTTGGAGTTCAGGACAAATACATAAAAGGTGGACAATATTCTCTTCACCCTTATTACAGATAATATTCTCCTCACCTGTGTATAACTTTCAATGTTTTTCCACGGGGAAAGATGACAAAGTCCCGGTAAAATTCCAAATCTCGCTTTAAGAAGCACTTGTTTATTTTTTTCAGACCAGGGTGTTTCCAAGTATTATTGTATTTCCTTTTTTTTGTAATCATTTAATATTGTCCAAGCATGTTTTCTTTTTGTCAGGTTATCTTTGTCATTTACAAGGGACAATTGATTTGCAGTTCTATTGATTATTTTTTAGAACAATGCATTTGTTATTTTCCCAGATTGAAGTAACCGCAAACTCATCTATCGCTTCCTTAAGATAGTTCCATGTAGTTGACTTTCCGTTATTATTTATTTCTTTCCATAATAGCTGTGATATCTGATTATCATTGTCATTTTTTATCCGATTCCAGGTTTTAATACTCGCATAGTATTGGTTGGTTAATCCAAGCTCCAGTCTAATTTGTGCAGACGAGGCATTCGGTGGGAGATGAAATAGTGCCTTATATGTTTTAGATAGGGCCTTATTTATTATTTCGGTATCCTTTCCCATTAATGCTTCACTGCCATACGTGATGGTTGGTAGCAGTCTTGCCACTATAATCTTCAGAAGCGGCCCATATGTGAGGTTGCTAAGTGACTTCTGTATGATTCTAAATGCTGCAGTCAATGCGTTTGTCTTCCGTTGTATATCGCTTTTTTGTAGCTGGTAGTTACCCTTCTCATCAAAAAGCACAGCCAAATACTTGTGTACTTCAACTTGTTCCAGTTGGGTCTTCTCCATGTACCATTTGCTTTTATGTCTTATGTTTTTATTCTTGGTGACTACCATGATCTTGGGTTTTGTTTCATTTATCACCATCCCATTTTCCTTTGCGTACATTAATGTTCGATTGATTAGACGTTGTAATCCAACTTTAGTGTGGCTTAAAAGGATGGCATCGTCTGCATACAACAGATTAGTGATGTGCTTATCAGCTAGTTTCGGAGGGTGAGCATTTAATTCATCCAAGTTCCCAGTTAGATCTGCCAGGAACAAATTAAAGAGGAGTGGGGCCAATACAAAACCTTGTTTTAGGCCTTCGGTTGCTGGGATTTCCTTTGATAACGTTTGTCCATCCCCCATCCTCACCCTAACCCAGGTTTTACTGTACAAGAGACGAAGCAGTTTCAATAGGACCACTGGAATATTTTTTTCTTGGAGCTTTTTCCATAATAAGTTTCTGTGGACACAGTCAAAGGCAGATTTAAGATCTACAAAACATAGATACAGGGGTCGTTTAGCTCTGACTTATCCATAAGAAGTGATAATGCCAAAATATTTGTCGTTGTCCCCAAGCCTTTGATAAAGCCAGTTTGGTTCAAAGGCAATATCTTATTTTCTAATGCGCATTCATTAAGATTGGTAAGCAAAATCCTGGCAAACAACTTGGCGTCTGTGTCTTGTAGTGTAATGAGCCTATAATTTTCCGCGAGTGCCCAGTTTCCTTTTTTAAAAATTGGCATGATTAAAGACCCTCGCCAAGACTCAGGGATAACTCCTTTTTGTATAACTTCGTTAAATAGCTTTTCTAAATATAATGCTCATAAATCCGTATTTTCTTTATAGAGTGTAAACGGTATACCATTCGGTCCTGGTGCACCATCTTTCTGTTTTTTGATTAATTTTATTAGTTGCTCTTTTGTTATTAAAATAGGTATTTCCGTATCACTGTCATAACTAAGTATTTCAGTATCACTATCGTAACTGACTATGGATTGCATTTCAATTTTCCTCATTACTGTACTATTCTGGTTTAGATGTTTTCTCAGAAATGTGACCCATTCCTGCTCGGTTAGTAAAGATGAAACCACCCGTTTGTTTGGTCTAACAAGTCCGTTGATGATTTTCTAGAACTCTCTTGCATTTTTTTGTTTGCTTGCGTGGAATACTTTTGCCCATAATACCTGTTTTGCTTGATTTTTCTCATTCCATATTAACTTCTTCAAATTTTGATTTAGTGATTTCAGTTTGCCCGATGTTTTATCATTTGCGACGGATTTCTTAATTTGCCTTCTGATCTTGTTTCGAGCTCTTTTTAATTTCGTTATTGTGTATGGGAGGTTTATATACGTTTCCTTTTCCTTATGGTCCTCTTTATGATGCCTTTTATTTAATTGGATTTGAGATTGAGGTTGGGGTTTAACCAACTTCTTGGTAAAGTTTTCCCATTGTTCTATCGCTGTTTCCAATGTTCTATCATTGAAGCAAGTCTCTAAAAGTCTCTCCACTTGTTCGTTCATCGTTTCTTTGTTTCCGACAGTCCAAACAATTTTTTATAATTTATAGTTCCAATGCACCCCTGGACAGTTTGATACGCTTGGTTTGTGTTACTTCTAATATTGATTGTTATTATCTGTTGACAGTGATCGCGCTCAGTCGCTTTCTCTAACTGATATGAGATGATGCTCTGAAAAATATTTAGTGAAGTCATTGTATAATCAATCCTCAACTTTGTATTGTGCGTAAAATAACTATATGCTGGTGGCATATCTGCTTTAAATCAGTCATTAAGAATACGAAGACCCATCGCTTCCATGTCTTTAACAAGTTGTGTACCCATTTTATTACTGATGGAATTGATCTCTTTTCCTAGCTCCTGCTGGGGAATTGACCATTGATGGTCTTGTGATTGTGTTATATCGTCTCTTATAAAAGGTGACATTAGGTTTAGATTGAAATCCCCAGTGATCACATAGTCTGCTATCGGATCTTCCAACATTTGTTCCATTACAAAATTGTTCAGAGTTGCACAAGTTGATTCCCTACTAGTATGTACTGGCTGTATATATACGTTGATCATATATAGGATTTTGGATTTTCGGTTAGTTGTTTTATATTTCAGTTTAACTATTAGAATGTTCGTGCTACTTGAGTCCAGTTGCTCATGCTCAACCTGTAGGTCACTAGAAATAAATGTTGCCAGGCCCCCGCTTGGACGGCCGAATTTGTGAGTTTTATTCGCATATTCAAAGTGACCTGCGTATCTGTGTAACATAAATGGTTTGGTTTCCTGTAAAAGAATAATTTGACATGGGCTCAATATAGAATCTATTTGTGCGTTATGAATCTTAGTTCCCAATCCATTTATGTCCCGTCTCTTTTGTATTAACAGACACGAACTTGGATCTATCCGTTCATTGTTTCCTGTTACTATGTAGTGCCATGGTGATCCATTTTTCATTTATTTCTGAGTTTTTTTCTAATTTCCTTTGCGGAGTTGTCACTCCTGTTTTCTTAGGGGATCTACTGCGTGCATTTTTTAGTACCGGAACTATCAATCTATCTGTTTTTGCATGATGTAAGTGATTTTCGTCAATAATAAGAAGAGTCGGATAGACCTCTGGGACTAGTTTAGTTATTAATATGCCCCAGGCTTTAAATGTCATTTGCTCGCTCAAAGTCTGTTCGGCTATTGTCGAAGATTTTAATGTTAATAATGTGGGAGCCTGGAGACTTTGTTTTCCTGTCATAAATTCAATAGAGATGATATCCTCACTTACAATGTTAGTTAAGGGTGGAATTGACTTACATAATCTGAGTATATTCCCACGATTTAGTATATCGTGCCTACCTCTAGACTCAAATTCTGGTGTAAAGATAAGTTGTACTTTATCATTTGGTAGGTGATGATTAGAGGCATCAATTTCCTTGGCTTGCTTTGATTTATAAGTGATTCTTTTTACCCCTTCCCTGTTTTCGATAAACAGATGATCCCAATCTGGCAATTTTGTAGTCATTTTAACTTCCTCACTCGCATTTGGTTTAGAATGTATTACTGTTTTTTCCTCAGCATATTGATTTTGATGAAAAATAGTTGTTAGCGTTGTTTTAGTTGGGCTCCTATCCTTCCTTTTTTTAGAACTGAAGTTAATGGGGACACCATCTTCTTCTTCATCTTCTTTTGGTTGCTCGTTCACAGCTTGAGGTGGGCTAACTAAGGTCCTAGTGACCACCTGCTCTTCTAATCGACTACTGTCCTCCCTTGGTGGATTCCATATTTGATTTATTGTAGCACATTTTGCTGATATATTTTTGCTTGCTGGTTTTTGTTCGAATATAGGAAAATACTTGTTTCTGCCATTCTGAGTTAGTGATGAAAGCTTATTATCCCCTTTTAGTATATTTTTCCTATATCATATCCAGTCACATATATAATTGTTGTCTGCTCCTCGTCCGATTGTATTGCGACACTGTGTTTGGTTTTTACGTATTTCCTTGCTTTACGTAACTTTTTCCTTTGCCGTTTTGACATCATGGGGAACCATCAGTATCCTGATCCTTACATTTCTGCTCTTCTTTTGTTTCACTACTACTAGATTCATCCCTTATTTGTTCCAATAATTGTGGATCTGGTAGTTGTATTTTTGCGCCTTGTGCATTGAGTTTAGTCTGTTGCTTTATTATTGATGTTAGTTCTGGGCCCTCAGGTATTTTAGTCCCAGTCATATTTTCATTCTCAATCTTATCCATAGTATTAATATATTGTCTTTGAATTTTTCATAGGCGTTCTCATTTTTCTTTTCAATATCCCTTTTAGTATCTTCTATTAAGCTAGTCAAAACCTCTGGTATTGTTGCTAGTTTGTCAATAATGGGAAAGTAGATGCATTCCGTGGTCATTTTTTCATTGTCTCTCTGTGCTCTAACTATCAAACCATTAAGCTGGGCAAGTTTATTATCAATACCCGCAACTGTGTTTGCCGTAATTTTTAGAAGATCAATTTGAATATCCATTTTATTGGATTGATATTGTAATGCTTCATGTGTAAGAGTCGAAGTTTGGTAGAAAATATCCCAACTTATCCCAGTATCGTTATGTTTTATTCCCATTTGGTTGTTTTGTGGTGTCTTGCCATTATGATATTTATTATCCGAGGAGATTGCGTGTTCCACCTGCAGGATATCATTTATTTTTGCGTCAGGATCATTAATTTCTTTGTTTCCTACCTCTTCTTCCCCAATTGGATTGTCTTGTTTTATTCTGTGATTGTCATTATCTTTATGGATGACGCTCTCAGGTTCAGCACTATGGCAGCTCGATTGTATATTCAATATTTCCTCAGGAGCTAAAAACAACCTTTTCTTGATTTCTACATTTACTTCTATAGGAATCAATAAATGATTTTGTTCCATCCTGCCTCCCTGATATGGTTGGTTGTCTTCAAAGGAGTTAAAATCTGATTTATGTATAAAGCAATTTATGTCCTTAATCACTACATCTGGCACAGTTGTTGAATCGGAATTATACATTTCTTTTGATTTTTCTTGATGTGTTGTACCTGGAGATTGAGTTCCGTTCAATATATCTTGGTCTGTAATTTGGAATTCATCGTTCTTTTGTTCCATTATCTTACTTTGCGAGTTACACATTCCGTTTTGTATGCTATTTTGTGTGATTTGTTTATTGATTATTTCGCTGCTTGTAGGTTTGATGGGGGTCTGTAATTTATTATTTTCCACATCTGTTCGCATTGTCATCAAAACTCCCGCTGGGTCCTTCATAAAGTGAAATCTATCTGGTATTTTACCTGATTTCTCAAACATCCGTGCTATTGGAGAGATTAGAGTCTGACTCAGCCCTATGGTATTTGATTTAACCTTTTTTGACACCATAGATTGTTGTATTTTCTTTGTACGTTTTGTTGTTGGTCCTGATGTCCTCTCCTTACCAGAACACATACTTCCGCTTTATGGTCACCTTTATGACTAAATATTTTCCTCGTAGTCACACTCCGGCACTGTTATCTGTCGTTATTATCCAGTACTCAATAACAAGTTCACCCAATTGATCAGCCAATTGTTTTGTTAGTAAGGGTAATGGTAATCTGGTCACCTTACAGGCAGTCAGTTAGCTCCTGGTTAGCTCCCGGTTTATTTCTGCTCACCTCTAATTTAGCCTGGTGTACACCAGACAAAAAGAAAGGCAGCTAACCAGTACCGATGGGCCGCTTACTCTGCTCACTCCGAGACCCGTGACCAACCCGTACTATATCTGTCTCCACCTCCCCAGCCTGTGTGCACTTTTTATCCCTGCAGACCCAGTCACAAGATTTTGTATGACCACCAACGACTGTTCTAACACCAATATGGCAATATTGCCGAACTGCCGAACACCAATCACAGGCAGCACAGCGCGAGTTAGTGGCGGCGTGATATTCAAGTGTCAAACACCCGGGTACTGCAGGTACTGGGAGCACCAGCCGTCGGGGTCTAGCAGTGGAGATCAGTAGGGGTCCTGCGGGTGGGTGTAAGAGCAGCCCCCATCCTATAATGAAACTCAAATCAGCAGTGCTCATGCAACAGTGCAGTAGAATTGCTCCAGGTCCCGTCCTAATCCTGGTCCCCTTCTTGAGTGAGTGCCTTCCCTACGGCACCAAGGTCTACTTTAATATGTGGCCCATTCCTCCTTTTGGCCCATATAATTCCCCAGCAACACCAGAGACTGATTGCTCACCTCTGCTGGGGTCAGGGGTTTACTGTCTGCTGTCTTCTGCTCCCCCCAGGTCACTGTTAACTGCCGCATGGTCCCTTTGATGGTCCTCTGGCGTACAGTGATCTCTAGGCTCTGGACTCCTGAATGGCCCCAGTGACTCCTGCGGCTCCTGCCGCCTCTGGGGCGACCCTGGCTGCTACTGTTGCCTCTGCCTGGTGCCTGGTGCCTGGTTGCCTGAAGGCCCCCGCCAGAATGCTCCTCGCTGCAGTTCCCGCCTTTACCGGGATGTTACCGGGATGCTCGCGGGCTGCCGAGTGCACCCGCTGCTGAATGCTCCCATGGCCCCTGCTCTACCGAGGGCCTCTCTGCGGCTCCCGCCTCCACCGGGTCGTTCCCGCGTTTTCCGTGTTTGGCCGCGGCCGTGAGAGAGACCACATTGAGACTCGGGAGCAGAGCGGCTCGGAGCACCGAGCACCAAGCAGAGCAGAGCACAGAGTTCACAAGTGCCCCTTCTCGCTCCCGGCTCGTAACGACCCCAAAGACAGCTCCGGCGGACCCCAGGAGGTTCTCACTTCTCTCGTAGGTTGTATCCCGTAGCTCCTTCGCACAACTGACGACTGACGGCTGCTCGCGGCTCACTGCTGTTCAACTCCATGACAGCTTCCACTGATAGACTGCAAGATTACAAGAAATAAAAGAGAGAAACAGGCATATGCAGGACGTTCATTCAGGCTAGGATAAAATAACACACCAAAGTCAGTGAAAATAATGGTAGTCAAAGGTCATCACAGGGTGTCAGACCTCAAGAGTTCCGCTAGCACTACATTCCACCCCATGGCCTTTGAATATTATCACAATCATCTATAAAAAAAAACTGAACTTCTTAACGGAAAGCACAACTATGATTGAAACACATGTTAAAGCAGTAACATTATAGACTCATGTGATGAACTGAAAGCACAAGTATAATTGAAAAAAACATTAAAAAAAGTAAATTCATGAAGGGATGTAATAATCATTTCAAAGCATGTAAAATAATTCATGCATATCTGGATGCTCAGCAAGAATAAATGTTTGATGGATACACAAATTAAATGCATAAATACAATCAAGCATATGAACTCAGTAATGCTCCTAATGTCACAAATGGCTAATACTGGAACTTCTATTGTTGAAGCAGCCAAACATATATTTTGTGCCTGAAAATAAAGGCAACATCAACATCTTTAAACTAAAAAAAATCTTCTTCAATTTGAATTTCACAACATTTGTTGTTCTTTTCTTTCATAAAAGACAAATAATGTCCGTCTATGTGTACGACACACAGCCTTCTTGCACTCGAAATTATAACTGAAAATGTTTTACTTCATGTTTATGAAATCAGTTCATGATTCTTGGCTTGGTACGTTCGTTCGTCTGGTTTGTTCAGTCGCAGGATGTCAGCACGCACCGGCTGTTGATCACTCCAGAGTTGGGAGGGGAGGGGTCCCAAACCCACACGTGGCACACAGACATGGACATCCACACACAGGACAGGGACATCAGGCCACAGTATGATCTGGAAAAGAAACAAGCATCACTCTTCTTGCAAAAAACATGTTTCAAAAAGCGCACGTTTTCCTTTTTCTGTTTTGAGTGTGGAGGCACAATAATATCATTCCTGTCTGCACGGTCCTATACATGTCCTGGGAAATGATCTGGGAATTCTACCCACACTGTTGCCTCAGAACTCTTGGTTATTAGGATGAAACTCTCCCTTTTCCTGCACATTAAGAACGGCTGGGGCAGTCTCCTTCCTGACTATTTTTCCACTTACTGCTGAATACGTGCCCTCTTTATCAATTGGCAGAAGCCCAAGGCAATACATCTGCTCTGTCTGCTCTGGTAATTTTTCTTTCTTCAACTCACCCCCTCACCCTTCTGTGGGACTGGTCTGGCGTGTGCATACTGTCACATAAGAATAACAGTTCTAGGTAAGTCTAGAGGGATATGCATTCCTTCATTCTCTGCCCACCTGTTTGTATGGTCTTTCTCTCCTAGGTGCTCGCATTTAGTCACGCACACCAAATCTGAATCATGTGTCACCACCTCTGTCTCCAAGATTTTAGCCTTTTCATCTGTAAAGGAATTAAAGGTTCTGTCTAGTGAATGTATAGGACCATGAACATGCACAGTAGTTGCACTTTGCAGTACAATCTGCCACTTCACTGGGGAATCCTGTGTCTCAAACACCACCTCTGGACTTTCTATTGGGACCTGCACCAACTGTTCATGCAAAACTGCAGTTTCCGTCTGTATATGCCACTTTATTATAGTTGCTTCTTCCGACTGCATTTGAAAAATTTCAAAGGTCAATATCACATTATGTTTTATTGTCTTCTGCCCAGTGTCAAAATATTCTCCAGCATTTGAAAAGGCAGAGTCAGAAAACAGGATGACATGAGGCCATGTCAAAGCCAATAATAGGAAATTCATAATTCTACCAATGTACAACACAATGCACATTTGTGAACACACTGCTTATAGATTCACATACTTCATCTCTGAATGTCCTATAGCATCACATACTTCATCTCTCAAAGTACAACATCAAGCACATTTGTGCATCACTGCACTTCGAAACCAAAAAGTACACTCCACACCTTTCACTCCCTCTCATGCTTTCAAATGCACATCCGACATGAGCTGATCTTGACAAGGCTGTTCTACTCCGTGACAGCTCCCACTGAAAGACTGCAAGATTACAAGAAAGAAACTTTTAAGAGAAACAGGGATATGCAGGACGTTGTACATTCAGGCTAGGATAAAATAACACACCAAAGTCAGTTAAAATAATGGTAGTCAAAGGTCATCACAGGGTGTCAGACCACAAGAGTGCCTCTTACACTACAAGTGAGTGCAACATTAGGGAAAGTGTTGGATAACAAAGGGACAAAAATAACTATTCACACTCAAACTCCTAAAACAAAAAGAATAAACATTAAAAATTCTATAAAAAATCATAAAAATAAATAAACAATATTTAGAAATGAAAAATCAAATATATTAAATATATTTAAAAAACGATATTATATTAATAATTACATATAAAAATCTACAAATAATATATCATAATAAATACATTTCTAAAAAAAATCTTTTAAAGTAGAAACTATTTACAAACAAATAAATTAATTAATAAAAATAAATAAATAATAAGGGGCCGATTCTGATTCGGTAAAATCCCTTTACAAATAGCCGTACGTAGCATATTTCCCATACGAATCATACCCGTAAACGTCCCTGTACGTACGATGAAGTACGATTCGGATCCAAAGCAGATCTTCGTACGAATCGTACTGAAACTGTACGACTAAAAAATATGTGCAATTTGTATCCGGGGCACGCAGTACGTGTCATCCATACGTGATTAAGCAGCAGTTTCCGGCCCAGCAATTACGATTCATCTCTGCGGCACTCCGTACGACTCTTTTTCTACGGGAGCTCAAAACATCCAGAAAAGCTGAGTCCGACCCGAACCGCATCCCTGTACGCGACATACACACCATGAATGCCGGGGTACGGTGCATACACACGCCATGAATGCCGGGGGACGATGCGTACACGGGGTACGGTGCGTACACACGCCATGAATGCCTGGGTATGGTGCGTTACACATGCTCGCGAATGGCTCCATTACAATCGTGATACGACTGACTCATACGCGACGTTTTCCGTACAAATCGCATTCTGATTTCCCGGTCTGTATCGTACTTGTCGGGTCGTACAGCATGTTTACGATTCGTACGGTTCACTTTGAGGGTCCGTGTCATACGGATTTTCCCTTGCTATTTGTACAGTTCGCAACGATTCGGTCGTATATTTTTCCTATGAATCGCAGTACAGGATACGGATATGGACGAGTCGTAAGGAAAGGGCTACGGATTCGATTCGGTCCTTCTGATTAGTTTACTGAATCAGAATCGCCCCCTAATTGTATTTATTATATTTTGTACCCTATACCATCCCACCAATAACAAAACACGTCAACATTTTTAATTAACTTTTTTTCTCCAAAATCTACATAATTAATGAAAAAACATTAATGGACTACACACTTTCATACAATTATATCAACAACACACTCCTAAATTAAACTCTAAAATAATAAACACAATTAAAACTTATTTATAAATTAAAAACTATTACTGTTAACAGCTAATAATAAAGTAATTAAAATGTATTTAATACCAACACTTTACCCCTGTAAAAGTAAAAACAACATACAAAAAACAAACAATTACCCAAAATACATATCAAATCATTAATATTAATGAACAACTATATATTGATTAATTAAATACAAATTACTTCCCACCCTTTACTCATATAAACACCAAAACACACACCTAAAATTAATTACACAAATACCATAATTAATTACAAATCAATTTAATAAAATAAATTAACATCCAATTATTAATGTGTCAATTAAAAATAAATGAATTACCACCCTTTACACCTATTAACACAACACACACCAAAAATGTATTACACAATTACCATCATTAATTATCAATTAATTAATTAAAATTAACATCCAATGATTAATTCATCAATTAAAAAATATATATTTCCCACCCTTAACATCTGTAAACACCACAACACATTTAACACTATAACATCTCACTTATAATCAATACCTTTAATGTAATTAAATTACTTCCCATCCTATTCCCCTATACATCCACAACCCACTACAGAACTAAAAATGCAAAATACCAATAAAAAAACTAATAACTACAAAAAATGTAAAACATATATTAAAAATACAAACAATTCTTATACAAAAAAACATACAACACATACATTTAAAATATATACGTTACTACATAACATTAATAAACAAATGATATTTTCAACAACTATATTTTGGCAAACGATATTAAATACTTAGATATTTTTAAAATCGATATTACTTACCTTAAGCCGATAGTCTTGACCACGATATTCTTGCTGTTGATATTTCTGAACCACGATATTTGCAACTCGATATTTGTACAACTTGATATTTGTGATTCGATATTCTGTCTCTGCACAGTAAAGGTTCAATTCACGAAAATCTTGGCAGCCTTTTGGTAATTCATCATGAGTATTTCAGATGCATAGTAGATGGGCCTTCTCCTATTTGGCTGCTAAATATTGGAACTGGCTGGTCATTAGAAGTGTAGCAGAAGAAGCAATTTTCAGGAAAAACGTAAGCTTCTGATGTTTATGAACCTATAATCTATTAGCTCGGTGTAGCTCTTTGTATTTTTCTCCATTTTCAGACAATTTTCTTAGCGCCTAGACCCCAGATTTACAAGTAGGAGAGGCACTTAACTTAGTATTGACATAAGATCCATGCAATTTTTTTATGGTGTCATGTGTGGAAATTTCTTGTCTTTTCATTAAAAGGACGATGTACAAGGCTGAAAGGAAAGAGGTTCTGCCGTGTTATAGTACTTATTAAAACAACTCTGTTCTCAAATGTCCCATATTTGTGCTTCTTCTTTACTATTGATATTCTCTGCTGTCCTCCTGCCTTGTGTAAAGGCAGAGTTTGATTGGTCAGCATTTGAAATTGCAATAATTTGACTCAGTGAATTTAAAGCAAATTTGTGGACTAGGAAGGATATTCATCTGTGTTCCCCTTGGAAGATTGTTTTTTCCATTGTCTAGTTTTCTCTTGCAAGAGGGGAGCCGGCTTAACGGCTAGGGTGGTCAACCTCAAATCTGGAGAACTGGGTTTGAGTCTCAGCAATGATGCTGAACAGCCTGTGATTCCGGGCAAATCACTTAATCACCCCGTGCCTAACAAAAATGAATGTATCCTCATGTAACGCAGCTGGTGCTATGTAAAGCGCTCTGATACCCGATTCAGGTCAAGTTTGTGCTATATAAAACACTGTAAAAAAAAAAAGATTCTAGTTTGTCCATTAGTGTACTCTGGTGAATGTGTGCATGTGTATTCTTGTCCATCTGTAAATGCTTATCTGGTTACATTCATTTGAGTTGCTCCTGCTTTCATCTTTCAGTTTTTTTAGTTGTTTTCTTTTTACCGCAAATAACATCGAATTACCTTCTTTACTTACACCTTAAAAATGTTCCTGACTTCCCAGACTCTCCTTTCCATGTTTTGTTCCTGCTTTTCCCTCACTTTCTCTCCTACCTCGTTCATCAATTAACCTTCCCCGTTCTCTGTTTCTTTCCTCATCAAGCCCCATTCTAGAACCAACCTAAATTAACTTTACTCTTTTGTTTGAGCTACTTAAATTGGTTTTCTTCTATACAGTTTGCATTAAGTTTAAGAAGTCTTCTCTTGTTCCATGTACAGAACTAACAGGGTTGAGTGTGCTATTTAAAAATACATACAAACATGTATCCATTTCCTTATAAAAGGTCTATGTTTTCAAAACCATTTCTGTTTACACCCTTCTACTGTGTCTCTTCTTCTGCCTGCCTCTATGTGTGTCCCTAAACATGTCTTCAAAGGGCATTGAAAGCCATCTCAAACCACGGGGACAAATATCCTCTCCAGGCCCACCCAGCCTCCGTTCCATACGAGTTCCTTCTGAGAAGTGTGCAAAGGGCCCTGAAACAACGCAGGTCCTTGAGTATCGTCCCTGGCTCTCCCCTCTTACCAGCTCAGGTCCTTCTATATAAGCCTCATGTTTGTGCATGTGTAAGTCTCCTTGTTTGGTCCTCAGACTATCTCCCTAACCCTCTCCCTCCCCCCTTTCCCTTGACTGCACCCACTGCATATCTCGCTTTCATCTATGGGTTTGGGGGGGAAAGACCAGATCGGACCATTTTGTTATGTGAAAAGGGCTGCTTTATTGAAACAGGTGCACATTACAATGAAAATCCCTGGCAACTGCCTTACAAAACTTAAAACCTTACTAATACCTCCAAATACCTGACCCCCTGACCCCGCCCCCGCCCCTACGATTCCCTGAACACTCCCCCACCCTGACATTACCATATAAACAACAATAAATTTCATTGCAGTAAAATTATACCCTAATTATACACTTCAATCAACCAACATCCTATGCCTGCCTCTCTACAACAGTAAATCAGCAAACTTCTATAACTGAACTTAAAATAACATGCCTACCCTTTCCCTGTTCATAAACCCAACTTCAACAATAACCCAAACACTTAACTTTCAATGACCCCCGCCACCCAGAAAATGGGAGGAGAGGATCTAGCTCAATTGTCTGCCCCCCGCACTTGCTACACCAGTCCCAAAGGGCTCATTTAGAATGTCTCTGCATGTTCAAAGACCTAGATAAAACCCTCCCTGATCTCAAAAAGGTATAAATACATGCCGAGCCTGGAAAGATGCACTCCATCATCCCTGAAAAACTCCACTGACCCCAAAACAATCTCTGAAAGGCTAACCCGACAAAAACCTAAACCCCTACAAAAACGGGACATCTCTGTATTCACCTTTCGCCTAGCTTTGTCAATGACCCCTGGGTATACGTCTCCCTGCCAAACCCTGCGAGGCATAAACTCTGTCTACATCACAAAGCAGCCCACCAACTGCTCTTTAATCAAGGCCAAGTCCTTCTTCATTGGCGTCATCAAAACAATTCCCTTTTTCCCTGCACAAATTGTTTTCCCCAAGATGAATCACTAAAAGGTCCGGGCACCTGCACCCTACCATCCAACTGTTGAGACAGGGTATCAACTCCTTCCATCCAATGCCCCCCTTCCCTTTCCACACAATCTTAAACAAACATTCATTGAAACCTAGGTTGACACCAAAATAACTTTGGCGCGCTTGAATTTGCACCCATTTAACAAAGGAGTGCCCCACTATCCAAATGGTCAATTCCTCCGTCGGGGGACCAGGCACAGAACTTGAAATGAGAACATTTTTAATGAGACTCAGAAATGGACCTGCATCCCGTCTAACGTAGAGCTTGAAACAATCAGAAGACCACCGACCTAAATGCATGACATCCTCCCGGGCCCAGCTCCTGTTGCATGGGTCCGTTGCAGCTCCAATCCGAAAAGAATGAGTCCCAAAACATGCCCCTTTGACCCAATGTGGTGTTAGGCCTTCCGCAACACCACCCGAAGCTGGTAATCTGTCACCCTGTTTCCTTTTTCATGCCTAAACACCGGCTCCCCCACCTCGCCAGCCATACTGTAGCAATGTCGTGCCCACCGAAGCGGACATGTAACCTGTGGAACTGCCGCCTCTAACCTGAGCCATCTACCCCTACCCCTTTGGTTTGTTTTTGACCTGGCTAATCACATCTGCAAACCCTTCTCTTGTGGAATCACATTCTGTCACACTACCCCCCTCCATTCTTGTTAACCAATAGTTCTGACACTCTGAATGCCACAGAAAACATCCAAACCATTAATGTTGAAAACAGACAAGTCTCTATGTCATCCCTACACACCACTGGTAAAACCTCAATTACTTGAGCTAAAAGTTGCCAGGAAAGCGGTTGTCTGAGCTGTTGCCCCTGGCTTTCTCCATGACCCTGTTCCCCGGCTGTCGGAGGATACCTGTTACATTCTGCTTTTCCTCTTTCTCTGTCCTACTTTAGTGTTTGTTATATCTTGCTCAGCATGCATCTATGATGTCACATAAGGTTCTGATTGTGTATGCTTGGATGGAGAGTCAGTTACCTCTGAGGCTGAGCAGAAGCCATTTGCTCCTGGTGGGGTTTCTATTTTTGGATCTACTTTATTCTATTTTATCTACCTGACCTGAATCTTATCTTCAATAAACCTAATCTGTTTCATATACTGGACTTAAAGACTTCAATTTGTTACAATTTTGGCGACGAGGTACAGAGCCTATGCATGAAGAAAAGACTGAATTACTGCAACTAAGAATTTGAGACTACTGCAATTGGAGAACTTTTTGAACCCAAAGAGGAAAAGGTATTTAATGAAAGCACCCTGGTTAAACCCACCAGTGTCCTTTGCGATCTGGACAGCCTGTTTCCCCAGGGTGTTGGAGTTCTAACTGCATGATTTGGACATTATTGACCTGAGAACTAGACACTGAACTTTGATGTCTGTCATATTTTAAATTCTGCCATCAAGTGTGAGAAAGTGGATGCGCAGTATTTGTATATTATAAGATATTACATGTGAGAAAGCAACCTTGCCAGAGAGAAGGCTGAGGATTTGAGCACTTTTACACATGTAGTTGTTGGGAAAACGATGTGGAGTCTGACAAGAAGAAAACTTGTTTAGAAAAATGATGCTGTAATTAAGGAAGTGCCTGACAAGTTGTTCATTGATATGAATCAGTTAAATGATCTAACGTGTAGAGAAGTTCTTATTTATGTATCAAATCCATTTTTTCCCTTCATGTGGATTTGTGTTACAGATGTATTTAATTTGATCTGAAGTTAATTTATCAAATCCATCTTTTTCCATTCTTGTGGATTTGTTTTACAGATGTATTTAATTTATCAAATCCATTCTTTTCCATTCTTGTGGATTTTGTTACTCTAATGTGTTTAGAGAAGCTCAAATTTTATTTTAACCCATTCTCTTTATTTGTCCAGTAATTCTTACGGTGTATGTGCTGTATGTTCTATCTTCTTCTTTTCCACACGGTTTTGTGTTCTTACTTTGTTTTTATTTTTGTTAAGAAGGAGATGTGTTACATCCTGCTTTTCCTCTTTCTCTGTCCTACTTTAATGTTTGTTATATCTTGCTCAACATGCATCTATGATGTCACATAATGTTCTTATTGTGTATGCTTGGATGGAGAGTCAGTTACATCTGAGGCTGAGCAGAAGCCATTTGCTCCTGGTGGGGTTTCTATTATTGGATCTACCTTATTCTATTTTATCTACCTGACCTGAATCTTATCTTCAATAAACCTAATCTGTTTCATATACTGGACTTAAAGATTTCAATTTGTTACAATAACCCCATAGCAATTTGCCCATGAACGCTATCCCAGCTAGCTTCTCGGCAATGGTAACCCTGGATAAACCCCAGTCGATGCGATCTAGAATGAACTGAATGACATCTTCAGACCGCCGCCAGTCCCCAAGGCGTCTCTGGGCACCTGACGTCCGAAACGCCTTCCATGATGGCCTGTAAGATGCCCAAGTGGATGCCGCCAATGAGCCTACCACTATTTGTAGCATCCTACGTTGCACAAATGGGGGGACATTGGCGTCGGCGTCCTGTCAGCCTCCTTGGCCAACCAATGGAATCTCCCCCACTACAAACAAGACAAAGCATCAGCTATGTCATTGTCCACACCAGGTACGTGTACCGCCCTGAAAGCAATATCATGCTCAGGCACCCCAGCACAAAGAGCCTTAGCAACTTTAATACCTGCTCATCCCTTACTGACTGTCTATTCACAATTTTGACCGCTACCATGTTGTCCTCTCTAAACAGGACTTCCTTGTGAGCTAACTCCACCCCTCACAGCGGTATTGCTACAACTAGAGGAAAAAATTCCCAAAAGGCTATGCTTCTAATCCCGCCTTTCCAAAGTGGCGGCCACTGTTCCACGCACCACCTTCCTTGCCAGAACAGGCCAAAGCCTTGCTGCCTGCTGCATCAAAAACAATTTGCATGTCCCATGTCAAGTCTTGCTCCCCTGCCAGGAAATGTCATTGAATGACTGCAGGAATACAGTCCACATCCTCATGTCTACCTTGACCCCAGCCGAGAGGCACACATGGTGGTGAGGTAAGTGTTGCCCTGCCAATGCAGGCACTAACCTTCAGCAAATAGTCCTCCCTGCCCTCTCTACTCTGCATGCAAAGTTTGGATATCCTAACAATACTTCCATGTCCTTAGCCTTTACTTTGTCTTTGGAGAACATGTTTCTCAACAAATCCAGCATTTTCCTTCTTTTCTGTTCTGGGAAGCGAACCCGCCTTGCCCGTGAATCGATTTCAATGCCCAGAAAGAACAGGGCAGTACTTGGGCTCAATGTCTTTTCTGGTGCCAAAGGCACCCCCAGTTCCTCTGTTAGCTCATGGAAATTATCCAGCGCTGCCTCGAATTCCGTGGAGCCCAGCGAACCGACAAAGAAGATATCGTCTAGATAATTTGTCACTAGTTGATGACCTGTGTGCTGTGTAAATAACAACTTCAGTAACGTGCTGAAGCACTCAAACAATGCACATGACATAGAGCAACCCATCGGCAAGGCTTTGTTCACGTACCATTTTCCTTTGAAATGGATATCCCAATCATTCTGATGGACTGGAATCAACCGAAAAGCTGATTTAATGTCACATTTTGCCATTGGTGCAGTTGCGCTTGCAGCCAATACAAGCAACATGGCCACATCAACTGAGGAATACGATACGGAGGCTGCCTCCTCATCAATTAAGTCATTGACCAAATTCCCTTCTGTCCAAGACAAGTGCTGTATCAGTCTGTATTGCCTCCCTTCTTTTTTGGGCTCTACTCCTGTTGGCGGGACAATCAAGTTCTCCGAAGACTAATCATCAAAAGGCCCTGCCATTCTCCCTTTGTGCACCTCCCTGTTCAATTTGTCCCGCACTAACTGTCTGTGTTCTGTCGCCGATTTCAAATTATCAGCCCATCTTCTCTGTCTTGGACCCCTGTAATCCAAACAAAACCCCCATCTGAACCCCTCCTTCAACACTTGTGCTGCTCCCTGATCCTCATACCCCAGAAGTCTCTCTTTGAGCTTCTCAAGTTTAGCCGGCATATGAGCCTTTGGGCCCAGGGCCTTGGGGCCCCTGACCACCTCTATTGCTTGTGAGCCGCTGTGTATATCCTGCTATACTATTCCATGCCTGATGCCGTTGCTGACCTCCCTGTTGGTGTCCGCCCCCACAGCAGTTGACCAATACATGTTGGCCCCGCATTTAGAACACTCATGCCAAAACTTGCAGAATTCCAGCATGCCCAGGCCTTTGTTAAAGTCCCAGCATGCCCCCCGTCCCCGCTTGAGTCTTTCCTTTGCCCCCTACCCCTCCCCGAGGTGGGTCTTCCCTGAAAGGGCTGGTATACTATGGGTAAACCTCTGGCGGTAAATATCGTTTTGCACCCTTTGCCGCACCCATGGTGTGTTGCCACAGATCAGTGTCTAATTCCCCCCCATTTTGCTTCTGGGTCCCATGCCATTTGTGCTCTAAACTCTTCATCATATTATGCCCATGCATTTCTGAGCTTTTCTAATCTCCATATACTTGAAGACAGCTAGATACCGCTCCAGGTATTTATCACTGTATACCATGGCGTAAATCAAAAACGCTGGCGTTCAATTCTCTATTGTCAAAGGTACTTTCGGCCGCTTGGCCAGCTCCTATTCCTCCTCTTTTGATCCCTCCTTAGACCTCAGCTCCCTATGTAAGAGTTTAACATTTAATATATTCCCCTTTCCATTTGCACTCTTTTGTCATCAGCATTAAGTGGGCACCCAGGGGTTTCGTCACTCCCATAAAAGTTTTTTTTTTAAACTTTTAATTCCCTACTCTCTAGGCCATGGTTTTTGTCCCTTGTCTTTTACCCTTCTACTGTCACTTTGTCCGTGTTTATTCCACTCTCTATTTTTGTACTTTTTGTACATTCAACATCCTTTTTCCCCACCCCAATGTCCACTTCATACTTTCCTTTCCTTAAGCGCCCTTCCTCTTCCCCCCAACCGTCATCCCCCCATCCCTATCGACACCGTCATGGGTTTCTCCTGCACTCTTCCAGCCTTACTGGCCCCAAGGAGGGTGTCCTTACAGTTGCAGTCTGCCTCGCAAGAGGCCCTTGCCTTTCTGATGTCCTCGGTGCCCCGGCGCGCACCCCTGTGCCCTTTGCTGCTTCTCCACTGGTGCCTGCAACATACTAGCAAAAATGTGAAATTGCCCTCCCATTCCTGGTCCTTCTCCTTCCGCAGTTTCCCTTCCTCAAGGCTTTCCTTGTCGTAATCTAATTCCTCTGGCCCCCCCCCAACCTGGGGCCATTCATGCGGCAACTCTTCCCTGAGGGCCCTACCGGGCCCTTTTGTAGTTTGAGCCGACTATACATGCCAGTACTCCACGGGCACCGATGCCCATTCACTATCTTTCCTTGATGGCCCAGCGGTCCACAAGACCCCCCGGTTTTTGGGGCCAAAAAGATCGTTCTGTGCCTTTGTCGGCTGACCCTGATAGGCTCCCCACTGTTACCGGGTGCACCGCTTGAGGCTCCACCCTTGCTTCACCGCGGTGCCAAAGGGCCACACCCAGCCCTGCTGAGTCCGCTATGCTGCGTTGCTCAGGGCCCTGGAACAAAAACTTCCAGTCTGATGTGCTGGTTTCCTTCCACCTACCCCCTTGACCTGCCTTGCTGTCCCCAACCCCTTTATGGCCTGCTTCACATTGACCCTCCCGCTCTCTCCTTCCTATCAAGAGGGTAGTCTCCCCTTCCTCCTCCCCACTCCACTCTAGCATGGCTGCTACTAACGCTGATACCTGCGCATGCCCCAGCCCACAACCCATTCCCCTGACTGCCCCAGCCGCCCCAGGGCCCTCCTGCACTCGGGCCCCCCGAGTCCCCTTTTACCTTTCCCATGGATGGCACGCCACTCACTAAGAAACCCCTCAGAAAAATATGCGTCTAGCTGGCCTACCCTGTCCATGCCCCGCACATCCTCATTCCAGGCTGTAAATATATCCAGCCCCTCCCAAGCCTGGCTCCCCCCTGCCGCCTCCAATTCCTCTAGCAGTTCATCTTCTGAACTGGCCCTACCCTCCTTCCTCACGGGGCCCTCTTCCTCCTCCTCCTCCTCCCAGGCTACTGTCTCTGCTATCCTCTCATAGTCATCCCTGGTCCCTGCCGCACTGGCAGACCGCATGGGGACTTCCTTTAAACCAAGTTCTTCCTCTACCAGCTGAATGGAAGAGCTCCCCTCCTCTACCTCAGAAGGGGCCATCCACCCGTCCACACAATGACTGCTCCCACTCAAAACCCCTGCTGCCTGCGGGCCCCAGGGAGACACTGCCTCAGGCTCCCAGTCGTGCAAGTAGCCCTGACCCCGCCCCTGCTCCCGCCCGTACCTATAACATTGTCGTAATATCCCTTCATTCTGTAAAGCACCGGCAGCCGGGAAAGACCTCCTTGGAAAAACCACCATCACGCAGCTCTCCCCTCCACGGCCCCGCCCCTGCACAGCTATCAGCAGTTTGCAGAGATGGGCCTTCTTCTTGACATGCCTCTGCAGCCGGAACAGGAGACCCGGGCTATGAGGTGAACAGAGACTTCCCGGTGCCTTCCACGACAGGACCCCACCCTGTTCCTCTTCTGGCTCGCAGCAGGAGCAGGGCCTGCATTCTTGACTGCCCCGGAGGCCGGGCAAGGCCTCTCTGGCTCCAAGGCAGCCAATGATTTCTTGCCTGACACCTTGCTCAGCGGTAAAGTGGTCCCACAACTCTTCACCTTTGCCCTGCCCCAGTGGCTTCAATGCCCTCTCCCACCTCCGGCATGATGGCCACACCCAGGGCCGCTCTCCTGGCATAGAAATGGCCCTGTTCACTCACCGCCATAATTTTACAACATTTGGGTGATGCTCACACCACCACAGCAGCGCCCACACCTGCCGACGCCAGCCGCGTCGGGCGCGCCGGCACTACGGCCTCAGGAATCATGAGGCCAATGCTCTCAGCCTCACTTAGGAGCCTCAATGCCTCCAGAAACACAAGGGGGGGCCAATAGGCCCCCACGCAAGCATGGCGGGGCCCGGTCCCTCCCACACCCCGTCCCTTTCGGGGCCGCTTTCCCCGCCCCCTCGCCCCGGAAGTACTGGTGTGCTTCCGGGGCGAGGGGGCGGGGTCGCGGCGGCGAAAGGGTTAAAAGCCTGGGGAGCGCGGGAAGCGGCCTCTTTGTGCCCGCGCTCCCAGGCTCGCTCCTCGCCCCACCGTGGGGCCGTTTAATTTTCTATTTTTCTTTCAGGTGTGCATCGGTAGCAGCGAGGATTGCGGAGGATTCTTGCCGAGATACAGCCCGACGCGTTTTCTGAGGCAGACCGGGAGGATCGTTTCCGTGACCGAGCGGGCACAGCAGTTCCAGTGGCGGAGGACCGCGGTGTTTTCCAGCGATCCCAGGCCGACCCGGGTTGCAAAGGCGGAGCAGGCGGGCGAGGTGACCCAGTGAATCCAGCGAGCGGGGGCCGAGCATCGGACACGAGGTATTTTGTGGGGCAGGCGGGGGCTGGGCAAAGGCTCAGTGAACGTGCACGGGAAGCCACAACGTGCGAAGCGTCTAGAGAAGACCGGGCAGTGAACAGGGCTGCCGGTCCTCTTATTCACTCGGGCCAATAACTTAACGTCAGAGAAAACGAGTGAGTGAACAGTTATGCTGGTCCCATATTCGTACGGGCAAATAATTTAAAGGCTGGGGAAACGAGTCTAGCGCACGCTGTGTTTGCGGGGGTGTGTTTTATCTGTGCATCAATTGCAGAGTTCAGACAAGGTTAAGCAGGGACAGCTAGGGCAGAGGGCGGAGGGGAGACAGAGATGAATAAAGCTGGTTATGCTGTGATTCATTGCACTGTTTTTTCACTGTTTAAATTTTAGCAGACCAAATATACCTGTTAGTAAAAGGAATTGGTATAGAGTGCTTGAGGCGATAGTGTGTTAGACTCTAACTGAATTTAGCACGCTAAAGGTGCATCTGCCTGGTTATGCTGTGATTTATTGCACTCTTCTCACTGTTTTATATTTTAACAGACCAAATATACCGTTTATTAAAAGCAATTGATATAAAGGGCTAGAGTCGACTGTGTTATAATCTAACTGAATTAGCGCGCTAAAGGTGCATTGGCCTGGTTATGCTGTGATTTATTGCCTCTTTTAACTGCTTTGTATGTTAACTGAATTGGCACGCTAAAGGTGTCCTGCCGGTTTACGTTGTGATTTATTGCCAAATAATTTGTAGAGCTGAATTATTACAGAAAAGGGGCACTTCCTGTGTATTTGGTATTTTACTGTTTCACATTTCTAAGTGTATACAGATACAGCAGCGAGAGATAAAGGAAGTGCGTGGCTAAAGTTTTCTAAAAGGTTTACCTTGGCTTGTACCGCCGAGAAGGGTGATCTGATTGCCTGTATTGCTTGTTTGAATAGGAAATAATGTACTTTCTAATTTCAGGGGGACAAGCCTGGGACCTAGGTCTGTGTGATCCAGCTCGGGCACCTTCAACTGGGTCAGGTACGGAGCACGGTGTGCTCATAAATATGTCTCAAAGAAGGGGGCGTGTCAATCTGTGGGTGTAATGTTACAAAAAATGATGCGCAGAATGTCTGCAATGGATAAGAGACTGGGGAAGTTTGAGAAAATGGATAAGACTTTAGCGGACCTGGGGGCCAAAGTAGATGCCCAGGCCGGTCCATCTGGAAGACTCAGGCGGACGATAGTACCGCCCAAGCCAAGGGGCGTCTTTGTGACACCACCCAGGCGGGCAAGAAATAAGAGGGTGGGGGGGGCAGCCACAGAGTATTACTCCCATCCTACCTCCTGCTGCACCAATTCTGCCACCACAGGTACCCCCTGCTGCCCCACTCCCGCCACCTCAGGTCCCGGTGCCCGTTCCAGCCCCGGTGCCCCAGTTGCCAGTGGCAGTACCAAATGTGCCAGTAATACCGGCAGCGGCACCAGTGCCACCCGTCGCGCCACCACAGGCTCCGGTGCCCCTAGGTGCGGGCCCTACTCCCATTCCCGCGCCAGGGCCGGTGCCAATAGACCTGGCAGCTCAGGTGGCGGCTATTCTCCCTTGGTTAGGGGGGGGTGCGTTGCCGGTCAATACTGCCCTGACAACGGAGCAACAAACATTGGTGACTCAGATATTGTTGGCTAGTGGTAGGGGCGCAACGCCGCCTGCACCGGTTTCTCCCCAAACAGGTCCAGCGAATGATGGAGGCAGTGCCAAGACCGCGGAGGCAACGTTACCCAACGACAATGGTAATGGTAAGGAGATTGCCCTGCCTTTGCTGGGCGAAGGAACATTGCCCTCTAGGGGTGAGTGCTTAGCACAGCATGTGTCACAGAGTGTAAAGGAAATGATATGGGCTGACAAGTATGTGAACATGTTTTCATTGCTGATAGATAACAGGGAATGGGAATATGCAAAATCACAGAAGGAGATGTTGTTGCCCAGTGAATGGAGAGCGAAGTTGTACAAGTTTAGGGTAGAAGAAAACCTCATCAACTGGCTGAGGGCTTTTGCAGTGTTCGGCGCAGTAATGGGCGAACGTTTTAAGGGAATGCAACCAGCCATGAACTGCTATCAAAGTAGGATAACAATGTTCCATGAGAATCATGCAGGGGATGTATGGAAGGAATATGATGTCGCTTTCAGAAAGTCCAAAGAATTTGATAAAACTTTATCATGGGACAAGGTGGATTCTATCTCATGGCACAATCAATTCGAGAAGGGTCAGGGGGCAAGCACTAGCACAAATGCGGGTAGAGGTTATTTCCCCAGGCCGCAGCAGCCGTTTCAACAGCCCTTTCGATCAGCACCGGGAGGGGAGACGGCCCAAAAGCAGAGAGCAAATGGAGGGGCGAAGGGGGTATGTTGGGACTTCAATAGGCGGACATGCAACAGGGCACCAGGTACCTGTAAGTTCAGGCACGCATGCAGCGTATCTGGCCACCCTTCCCACCCCGAAACAACATGCCGAAATAAAAATAGTGGTGCAGGAAACAGGGGTAGGAGGAAACCTGAATAGTAAGATCCACCCTCTAATAGCACATTCACCCATTCAGTTGTCAGCGTTGATCCCCTGGTTGAACAGGTACCCTAATCACACGTCTGCTAGGTTATTACAAGAGGGTTTCACACATGGTTTTCGAATTCCTGCTGGGGGGTATGTCGGGAGACCACAGTGTAGGAATCAGCTATCAGTCCTTGCCAATCCAACCGTGGTGTCAACAAAAATAGCTAAAGAAGTGCGTTTGGGGAGGGTAGCGGGACCATTTCACGTCATTCCCACGCAGAATTTTGTGTGCTCTCCTCTGGGGGTGGTGCCTAAGAAAGAACAAGGGGAATTTAGGCTCATCCACAACTTGTCCGCACCGAGGGGGACATCATTGAATGATGCTATTGATGATACAATTTGCTCTGTGAAGTATGCGTCCTTCGATCAGGCAGCGGTCATGCTGAGGAGTTTGGGCGCGGGAACACTGATGGCTAAGTCAGACATTGAGTCAGCCTTTAGACTACTCCCGGTTCACCCAGAGGACCAGCACCTGCTGGGTTTCTCCTTTAAGGGGAAGTACTACATGGATAAGTGTATGCCCATGGGTTGCTCAATTTCATGTGCTTATTTTGAACAGTTTAGCTCCTTTTTGGAATGGGCATTAAGACAACGTACGGGTCACCAGTGGGTTATGCACTACCTGGATGACTTTCTTTTTCTGGGCCCGGCGGGTTCACGGGAGTGTGCGTCAGCATTGCAGGAATTTTGCGTGCTCATGCGCTCTTTCGGGGTCCCGTTGGCACAGGGGAAGACAGTTGGACCAGTGACATGCCTGGAATTTTTAGGCATTGAACTGGATTCTGTTGAGGGTTGTTTTAGATTACCAGCAGAAAAGATCCAAAAATTCAAACAGACTCTAGGACTGTGCTTACAAGCGAAGAAGGTGAATTTAGGACTGTTGCAGCAGACAGTGGGGCAGTTGAATTTTGCGTTGAGAGTAATTCCTATGGCTCGCCCATTTTCACGCTCAATTGCACAGGCCATGAGGGGTCTTCGTGAAAAACATCACCGGACACGGCTGTCTGCTGAGGTGCGCCAGGACATGCGGATATGGATGGCATTCCTGGCGGATTTCAATGGAAGAGTGCTGTGGGGTGCACCCACGGTGTCTTCGGAGGACATTGGTTTATGGACCGATGCGGCGGGCAGTGTTGGGTTTGGTGCCATCCTTGGCAAGAAATGGGTGGCGCAGAAGTGGCCCGCCTGGTGGGAGGAGAGCGGGCTGACGGTGAACATTGGTTTCCTCGAGCTCTTCCCAATCTGGGTGGCACTGAAAGTCTGGCCCGAGGAGTTGGCCAACAGATCGGTAATATTCTGGTCAGACAATATGTCAGTGGTTGAATGCATCAACCAACAAGCTGCAAGGTGTCCACTCATTTTACGCTTGATCAAAGAGATTGTGCTGTGATGCATGACGAGGAATGTACTTTTCAGAGCAAAACATGTCCCAGGGGTGTTAAACAATGCAGCTGATGCCCTTTCTCGCTTTAAGATGCAGGTGTTCAGGGATCACTTGCCGGAGGCAGAGACAACGCCAGCTCAATTCCCGGCGATTCTTTGGCAAATTGGTGCCCCCAACTACATGACCTCGTGGCAGCCAGCCTAGCACCCAAGACAAGGACGGCATACGAAGGGGCGTTCAGGTCTTACTGTCACTTTCTGGGACAGGGCTGGGAGAGTAGTTGGACTATGGAGGCTAGCTTCAATGGGTATTTAGGCAGCCTACACAAGGAAGGGCGCACGGTGGCAACAGCCAACAGGCACAAGGCCGCTATCTCCTTTTTCGCACGGGCACGAGGGGGCAGGGACCCTACGCACAGCTTCCAGGCCCAGAGGGCATTAAAAGGATGGCGGCGCATGCAGCCCCCCTCCATAGATTCTAGGAAACCCATAGGTTTTGAACGTCTATCAGCTGTTCTCCTCGCGCTACCGGACACATGTAGCTCTACATCTGAGGTGGGCCTATTTAAAGCTGCTTTCTCTTTAGCCTTCTATGGGGCATTCAGGGTAGGTGAACTCGTGGCGGCCAACAAAGGTGATAAGATAGGCGGCCTTCAGCTGCGGGATATCAGCATAAGGGGCGACACTATGTGGATCAGCATCAGGAAATCTAAAACTGATCAAGACGCTAGGGGCCAAAGTTTGGCGTTACATCGGGCAAGGAACAATCCCTGCTGCCCGGTGACACATGTGGAGGAACTGATAAGACAGCGGGCACAGGAGTGTGTGGGGTCACTGCTAATGCATGGGGATGGGACTCCTCTTACCAGATTTCAGTTCCAGAGGGTACTAGCCATGAGCATGGCAAAAGCTGGTTATAACCACAAAGAGTTTGGGACACACTCCTTCCGGATAGGGGCAGCCACAGAAGCAACAGCCAGGGGTTTGACCACAAATAGTGTGCAAAGAATTGGGAGATGGTCCTCAAGCGCTTATAAACGCTACGTGCGGTTGCACATGTTGTGAGAGCTGCCGCCATGTGGAGTATTGCTAATACCTGCTGTTTTTCTGGTTATTTACAGTTTCACGGGCCTGTGACGCAGGACGGAAACTACCCATGGATCATCAAGGCAACTTTACTACAGCATGGAGGAACCAGGAGGACAGACAGAAGACCGTAGTCATTTGGGTAGTGGGGCATTCATATGTCAAACGTGCTAACCAAATTTTTCTTGCAGGTTCAGGCAAACAAAGGGTGGAAAGTAGGGGGTGCAGGGTCTCCTTCCATGGCAGGGGGGGGCTCCGCCTCAATCAGTTCAGGGACTATATGTCGGACTTACTAGCGCGACATACTACACCACCCTCGGCGGTAATACTTCATTTAGGGGGGAATGATCTGGCAGGTCTGGGCAGAAGGGTCCTCCTTGAAGAAATTATATCTGCAGCGGGTTGGCTAGCAAAGCGGTTACCAGGTAGTGTTGTAGTATGGTCACAACTGATACCAAGGATGCAATGGAGGGGGGGAAACTCAGTCAGCGCGTTGAACAGCTCGTTAAAGAGGGTCAACAACAAGCTGGACAGGTTATTTAGGACTCCGGTCTTACAGACCATCCCTCACGGTTGCATTTGGGGGGAACACTTCTACCTGCGGGACGGGGTTCACTTAACAGAGGAGGGGAATGCCCTTTTTATAAGAAACATCCTGGCATGGGTGGAAGTTTTTGCAGGAAGAGTATGACCTTTCTAGAAGGGGGGTGTTCTGGGGGGGGGGGCCAGATAGTCGGTTAACTACCTGGCCTGTGGCGGTAAGGTCATTAATCGGTGAGCAGCATTTTAAGGTCCTTACGGGGGGGGCGGACCCATTCACGAAAGGGGCCGCCCGCGGGAGGGGCCATTTGGTCTCTCTCAGAACTTCAGGGGCAGGATATGATCTCCATTAATTTAAAGGGTGCGGGGGAGGGAGTCTACGCTTTCCTCAGGCTGGTAGCCACCCCTCACAACACTATGACGTCACTAAGGTGCGCGAGTGTCTGGGCCCTCCTGTTATGGTTAAATGGAGTTCGGGGAGCGCACGTGGGTGTAACGTGCCCTGGGTTGCGCATGCGCATCTTCAACGTGAGAGCGCAGCTGTAAAAGGATCTGACACCGGTTGGCGACCTTGCCGTAGGACTTTATTAAAGTTATTAAAAGTATTAAAAATATTAGAATGCAGTTTAATTTTCAGGATGATTAGATTACGTTAGGAGACACGCTGTATTAGCTATTTGTTAAGGTTAGCCCATCATACCATGTCGAAACGGATGTCAATCTAATATTCTGAAAAGTGTGCATTTTAATAATTGTCAGAAATGTTTATTTGATTAAAATTTTTGATTTGTTTTTATATTTTAATAAATACGGCCAGGGGGGGGGCCCCGTACCCCCCCTTGACTTCCAAAGACCCCCATGTGTTGACTGGTTGAATTGGGTAATTCAGTCGGTGTTCAAGGGGGGAGGTGGCCGGCAGTCCAAGACCATGATACAAGGGGGGGCCAATAGGCCCCCACGCAAGCATGGCGGGGCCCGGTCCCTCCCACACCCCGTCCCTTTCGGGGCCGCTTTCCCCGCCCCCTCGCCCCGGAAGTACTGGTGTGCTTCCGGGGCGAGGGGGCGGGGTCGCGGCGGCGAAAGGGTTAAAAGCCTGGGGAGCGCGGGAAGCGGCCTCTTTGTGCCCGCGCTCCCAGGCTCGCTCCTCGCCCCACCGTGGGGCCGTTTAATTTTCCCCACCCTCCATCCCTTATTAGCAGACCTTGGGGCTTGGCAAATGGTGAGTATCAGGTTTGTCAATGTGCCGGAACATAGATGTAAGGGGGGCTTGATCCAGTAGGCCTTGAATTTCCTGTTTACTGGAAGGAAGAACAGAATTTAAACTTTTGGTGCAGTGCCGTGATATTTAACTAATTCTTTCCTTAGGCCCTTTTTTCCCGCTTACAGGAGTAACTATATATGTAGATGTTTGTGCTTTGCTGTGTGTTAACAATTTTATCCTTAGGCCTTTTTTCCTTTTAGAATAGCAATGTCGTATTTATTATGTGTGTCTGGCGGTAAGGTCATTAATCGGTGAGCAGCATTTTAAGGTCCTTACGGGGGGGGCGGACCCATTCACGAAAGGGGCCGCCCGCGGGAGGGGCCATTTGGTCTCTCTCAGAACTTCAGGGGCAGGATATGATCTCCATTAATTTAAAGGGTGCGGGGGAGGGAGTCTACGCTTTCCTCAGGCTGGTAGCCACCCCTCACAACACTATGACGTCACTAAGGTGCGCGAGTGTCTGGGCCCTCCTGTTATGGTTAAATGGAGTTCGGGGAGCGCACGTGGGTGTAACGTGCCCTGGGTTGCGCATGCGCATCTTCAACGTGAGAGCGCAGCTGTAAAAGGATCTGACACCGGTTGGCGACCTTGCCGTAGGACTTTATTAAAGTTATTAAAAGTATTAAAAATATTAGAATGCAGTTTAATTTTCAGGATGATTAGATTACGTTAGGAGACACGCTGTATTAGCTATTTGTTAAGGTTAGCCCATCATACCATGTCGAAACGGATGTCAATCTAATATTCTGAAAAGTGTGCATTTTAATAATTGTCAGAAATGTTTATTTGATTAAAATTTTTGATTTGTTTTTATATTTTAATAAATACGGCCAGGGGGGGGGCCCGTACCCCCCCTTGACTTCCAAAGACCCCCATGTGTTGACTGGTTGAATTGGGTAATTCAGTCGGTGTTCAAGGGGGGAGGTGGCCGGCAGTCCAAGACCATGCTCTATTGCCCTCCATCTCAAAGGTATTTCTGGGTTTCACTTTTTTGCACTTCCCAGTACCGGATAAAGGCTTCCTGTGGCTCCCGCATCGCAGAAAGCCTTCTTTGCATTTCCTCCAGGAGGTGTCTCTCTTCCTGTTCTGCCTGCCTGCGTGCTAGCGTGCTTGAGAGCACTTCACTCCCCTCCCTTCATCGGAATTCTGAGGACCACATTTACCAGCAGCCCCAGAGGAAGGTCTAGCTGGCTTTCACTTTTTTGCACCTACCAGAGCCGGCAAAAGGTTCCCTTTGACTCATGCATCGTGGAAAGCCGCCTTCACCCTTCTCTCCAGGAGGTGTCTCCCCTTCTATTCCGCCTGCCTGCCTGCTACTGTGCTTGAGATGCTTCGCACCCCTCCCTTCATCGGACCTCTAAGGACCACATTTCCCAGCAGAACCAGAGGTGAGCAAAGGCGGAACCGTCCGTACTCATCAGAGCCCAGAGGAGGCAAGGCTGGGCCACCCCTCTTTGCCCTGACCCCAGCTTAAGGTACTGTGCCTTCCCCCTGTGCTGATGGTGCCTACTGTCCCTGCGCTTCATGCTGTCCCCACACTGCTTTCTGTCCCCACACTGCCTGCTCTCCCCACACTGCCTCCTGTCCCCACACTGCCTCCTATCCCCACGCAGCCTGCTGTCCCAGCACAGCCTGCTGTCCCCACAAAGCCTGCTGTATTCATGTGGCCTGCTGTCCCTATGCGGCCTACTGTTCCTGCACAGCCTGCTTTCCCTGCACTGCCTGCTGTCCCTGCGCTGTCTGCTGTCCCTTCTCTGCATGTTATCCTTGTCCCTGTGCTGCCTTCTGTCCCTGCCCTGTGATTCCTGCTGTCCCTGCATGGCAACTCCTTGCTCTACCTGTCCCTGCTTTCCCTGTCCCTGTGCTGCCTGCTGTCCCTGCACTGCTGCTTCCCCTGCCCTCTCCCTGTGCCCCCTGCTGTCCCTGTCCACCGAGCTGCTCATTCCAGATCGTTGCCCGGCACCCAGGACCACCCACCAGGACTATAAATGGAGGCTGTTGCACAGCCACGCAGCAGATGTGATGCCAACTCACCGCCAGTTGAACAAGGTCCAGCACCAGGACCCTTGGCCCTCCCACCACTAAATGCTACACCTCCAAGGAACTCTTGGACCTGGAACCTGAACACCAAAACAACAATTGCATCTCCTCCTCCCCACATCCACCAAAGGACCCTTCACCTGCCAACAGTGGGACTTCTCCTGCAAAACAGTATATGAATGATCCCGCACCATAACTTCCCACAAGTCAAAGGACACCCCGCAACTCCTCCATTGTATCCTGTTCAACGGCTGTTCAGTCTGTAAACATTTATTGTTTATTTATTTATTTTGAAGGTTTTATATAGCGCAAACAAGACCCTTTGAGGTATCAGAGCGCTTTACATGTCATACGTTGGAAACAAGAATAAACATGGAAAAAATAAGCATAGAAAAATACAATTATAGGTGATTCAGATATAAGGAGCTCAGTAGTACAAAACTAGCAATTAAAAACGGTGCTCAATAATACAGACTAGTAATTAACATATAGTAAAAAGTAAGTTGTTAACGTGAATTTGGCCATGAAAATCACTTTCACTTCTTTTTTGAAGGCGGCAGTGGATGGGTTCGTTCTTGTTTCTGTGGGCAAAGCATTCCAGATCCTGGGAGCCATTCCAGAGTAGGACCAGTTGCAAGTTTTTTTTCTTGGAAATCGTGGTTTCAGTAAAAGATTCTTGGAGCTTCTGGAAGCTCTATTACCAGCAGAGAGTACCAGTTTCTGAGGTAGATAGCTCGGGGAATTGTGGTGTACGGCCTTGTGCGTCATGCATGCTATTTTGAGGTGAATTCTAGCCTCAAACGGTAGCCAGTTGAGGGCTCTAAGGTCTGGGGATATGTGAGAGGTTCTCTTTCAGCCTGTGGAGAGTCTCGCCGCTGAATTGATAGCGGCTCTTAACGGGGCTGTCAACGACCTAGGGAGGCCTCATAAGGTTACTGCCCCATATTCCACTCTTGGGATTACTATGGCCAGAACTGCTTGTTTAAAGTCGTTTACTGGCAGTACGGGTTTCAGTTTTTTCAGTGTGTTTAAGTAGGAATGTGCTCCTTTTGTGGAGGCGCTAATATGTTTCTGCTTTTTTCGATATCTGTCCAGTGTCACCCCTAGCGATTTCGCTGATTCGACAATGAGAGACTGCCCTTGGAGTGCTGTTAGGTGCTTCATCCATTCCAGGATGGTGGATGATTTGTTGGGGGGGGGCAATTAGGAGGAACTCTGTTTTGAGGGCGTTTAGTTTCAAATGGTTTTCGGCCAACCATGTTTGGGTTTTTTGTAGCATTGTTTTGAGAACTTTGATGTCCTCAAGTGAATGGATCTTGATGTAGAGTTGTGTGTCATCTGCATACATATGGAAATGGACCTCGGAGAGACGTTCGGTGAGAAGCTCCATGAAAAGGTTGAATAGAGTGGGTAAAAGGGAAGAGCCTTGCAGTACTCCTAAGGTGACTGGCATGGGGTTGGTGAGCAGAGACCCAGATATTCCCATTCTGTGTTTCAGGAGTTCTAGCAAGTTGTCGTGTTTGACAGTGTCAAATGCCGATGACAGGTCGAGTAAGATTAGTAAACAGGCTTCGTTTTGGTCAAAGATTTTTAGAGCGTCGTCAATTATGTGTGTCATGGCTGATTCAGTACTGTGGCCTGCACGGAAGCCAGCTTGGTATTAGTTAAGCAGGATGATGTGGTTGCTTAGCTGAGTGTAAACACCTTTTCCAAGAACTTGGCAAGAGTGGGGATGTTGGATATCGGGCGATAATTATTTAGGTCCGATGGGTCCGCTCTTGGTTTCTTTAGAATAGGGGATACCTGCCCTGTTTTCAGGATATCTGGGATGGTACCTTGAAGGTGGGAGGTATTTATAATATTGGTCCAGAGAGGTAGTAACAATGGGAAGTGGGTCTGTGAAGTGGTTGGAGGGATTCAGGGTGGTTAGCATCTTTAGTATAGAATCTTCACTATAAGTGTTGAAGTAGGACATGGATGCGTTGTTTTTCAGGTTGAATTTTGAGGAGCATTTGACTGAGGCACCTGTCAGGAGCGGTGCGGAGTTCTTTTGCATGATCCTCAGGTATAAAAGATCATTGAGTAAGCCAGTTTTTATGGAATCCAATGTTGTAGTGAAAAAGGAGGCAAATTCCTCACAGTTGGGTAGGGTGTCAGGGATAGCCTTGGGGTGGATGGATGCACTCGTGGTTTGGGCTTTGATTAGATCGAATAGTTTTTTGGGGAAGGTTTTTGACTTGATCAAGTTGATTTCTGAAGAAGTCAGTTTTAGATCATCTGATCTTTCTCAGTAGCTTGAGGTGGTCAGCTGATGGTGCAGATCTCCATCATCTTTTAATTACTCTAAGTGAGTGTCTGACTTCATTTAGTCTAACATCATATCAGGGTTTTTTTCCATTGTAGAGGGGCTATTTTGTCTATTAGGCTATTCATGGAGTGGAAGTAGTGGTTGGTTAGACCTTGTACATCGGCAAGGTCTTCCACGGGACATAGGATGTTTGGAATAGAGGATGCTAGTAGGTTAGAGCCGACGTTTTTCGGATTTCTCTTCCATATCTTTGTTCTCACGGGTTGTGTTGGAGGCCTTTTAACTGATAACATGACTTGGAATGTGATTATGTGATGGTCAGACCAATCACAGACGAGGATCGAGTCGAGCTGAATGGAGTCCACTTTGGAGATGACTAGGTCGAGGGTTGCGCCTTTGTCATGTGTGGGGCTGTTACAGATTTGGTTAAGATTAAGGTCTGATAGGAAGGCTTTGAGGCTGTTGACCTCTGGGTTGTTCAGGTCATCCCAGTGGAGGTTGAAATCACCCAGGATTATGTGCATATTGAGTTGGCCATCGTTTGTGGCAAGAATATCCATGAGGTGTTCTATGAAAGTGATGTTATTACCTGGAGGGTGGTAGAATGTGTGTAATTAACATATTTGTGTGTTATTACTAGAGATGTTTAAGCAAAGGTATTCACATGAGGATGATGCGGTAGTTGGAGTTGATCCCTGTTAGATTGCTCTGATGTATGCAAGTGATCTCACCACCCGGTCTATCAATCCTGTCAAGTCTGGTGATGTCATAGTTAGGGGGTACTAGTATGTCCAGGGTGGGTGTAGAAGATTCATTTAGCCATGTTTCCGTCAGGATTAGGATGTCTGGTTCGTTTGTGAGTAGAAGGTCAGCTAAATCAGTTGCGTGTCTAGATGCGGACCTGCAGTTTAGGACTATACATTTTAGCTGCGTCTTGTTGGGTAATATGGTGGGTTCGGATGTGAGAGGCATTCGTGTGAAGTTGCTTTCAACTATGTCTCTGTAATTGAGTTTGGTATCTCTGTGTTGATAGGGATAGACTGGATTAAGGAGTCTATATATAAGTTATCTGGGTGCCCAGAGTTATGTGGGAGGTAGGACAGTTTGTAGGAGCAAAGTAAGCCCCCTAATTATTTAGATGATAAATAACTTTTCTACCTGGTTGGGTGGGACAAGGCATTGGGGTAAGGCACTGTACTCCGATTTGGGGGCTTCTGCTTTTGGGAGCTTTCTTTTAGTTAATGGGTGCAAATAGAATTTTTGATGTGTGGGTATGTTCTGGAATCATCATGTTTAGGGCGCACGATCTTGGGTTGCTGTAGAATCAGATTGTGTAGAGTTTGGATGTCAGCTTTGACTTGTTGCAGAGATAATAATATGTCGTCTAGTCTGGGGTCTGTAGTGATAGTTGCCATAATTGAAGGATGGGCTGTGGGAGAAGGAGGAGTAGTTGTGCCTTGTGTGAAGTTTAAGTAGTAGTCGTATTTGAGCTCCTTATGTTGAGATCTTTCTGTGATTAAGTCAGATGAGAGGGGGAGTGTAGAGGTAGGGTGTGGGGGGGGTCTGGGTGAGGATTATGTGAACGACAGTGGTGGTATGGGTGTGGGTGTAGGGGATACTTGGGACTTCGGGTTGATGGGAAGAAGGGGTTATATATCCGGTTGGGACCGTTTGGCTAATATTGTTGATAGGGGAGTATTAAGAATTGGAGAGATGAGTGGAGCTATGAGGAGAGTGATGGATTGGCTAAGAGGTGTGTGTGGGGCACTGGGAATATTAGTGCAGGGTGGGGGTGATAGGGCGGGGTGGGGGGAGATAGTGTGTGTAGTGGTGGTGTTAGAGTACAATAAGGGCTTCTGGTGGTAAGTGTTGGTAGCCTGAGTGTCGGTTAGGTCTGGTGGTGGGTGTCTGTGCAGAGGGGGACATCTGAGTCTCCTGACTTAAAAGGGAATCAGGTTGTGAGTTGGTAAGTAAGTTGTGGTTAGCTGATGAGGCGGTATGAACTTACAACTTTTTCCTTGATGATTGGAAAGATGTTATCTTGTAGGTTAAGATTGCGGTCCAATGATTGCATGAGGATGATCCGAGTATGATAGATAAAAATTGTAGCTGCTGCTTTGTAGAATGGAGAGGGGAGGATAGATAGTGTGAGGCCGTGCACTGTTTTACTCATGTTGGCGACATTAAAGAGAGCGAGGAAGGCTTTCCTCCATTGAGCTCTTCTTTTAGTATAGAAGATGATGTCATTAGTAATGTGACCTTTGTTCAATGAGTAGTAAGGATCAGAGATTGGGGTTCAGGATGAGATTTTAGGAAGTTGTGTTTCAATCCTTAAGCTGCTTTTTTGTAAGGTTGGGGGGTAGTTAATGGAATAGGTGCGGTTGCCCGTGTGCTCCATATTTAGGGCTAAAGTTCGCAAGAAGGGGACGATCGGGGTGGTGTGCATGCGATGGAATACACGTTGGGTGACTAGATCTGATGTGCAGGACCTTCAGCTATCTATTGTTGGGTTGGGAGATGAGGCTGTTGGCTCTTGACACCCATTGCGGTTGTATCAGTCTAAGATGGCTGCCCTATTTTACTGTCTGGACCTGCACTTGTAATGCAGTCCTCTTTGGGGCGAGGTCCCTTTTCTCTGTTTATATAAATAGTGGAGATTGGTCCTTTTTTTATTTCCAGGTAGTTAATGCTCTGGAGAAGTCCTATGTTTCTTTCCATTTAAACCAAGATTAAAGTCCATTATCCTTGTTTATAACTAATGTGGTCATTTTGTGTATTTTGTAGAGGCAATTGAGGTTCTTCAACCTATTAAAGTATATGCGTTTCAAGAATGGATATCATGGATTTTGCCCATCAAACTATAATAAACCAGTGTGTCTCCAGAGTCAGGCATAACTTTATGTGCCCAGGTGAATGAGGGTTACCATGTGGCCGTGTATTTAGAGTGAAGTAATTGACCGGCATATAATGGAGGGTTGGTGAACCAGCTTGGGCCCCTTGATCAAATAAAGTCCAGCCTTGATCAAATCCACGTAGCATGTGCATAGCCCGAGATCCTGTTTTTATTAAAATTGGGCGATAACATTCCACTGAAATCTGGGACACCATCACCACCCTCTCGAAGGACATTGCCTTCATCACCGAAATTTGGCTCAACCTCTCCTCAAACCCCGACATTGCCACTGCCTCTCCAAAAACTACAAGATAATACATTGAGACCGCTCCAGCAAATAAGGCAGAGGCATCGCCATCATCTTCGAGGAAACCATCAGCTGCACCATCACCAATGACGACCCCACACCTCTCATGGAACACCTCAACTTCCTACTACAAACTGGCACGAAGACCACAATAAGAGGCACCCTCATCTACACCCCCAGGACCCCAAACAACATTCAGCGAGGCTCTCCCCAATATCATCGCCCCCCTATCAATCAACTCTCACCACTACATCCTACTCGGCAGCCTCAACTTCCAGATCGATAAACCCAATGACTCCAACTCCATGGACCTCCTGTAGAACCTCAAAAGCATCGGCCACACCCAACTGGCCACCGAACCCAGGCACAAAGCCGGAGACACACTCAAACCCATTTTTACCTCCAGTGACAGAATCAAATTCAGCCACACCATAAAACTCACCGGAACTGGCCACACCGTCATACACTTCACCATCACCGATACCCAGCACACCATCATCAGGCATCAGATTTCCTCCCACCACAGTTGCAGCTAGGTCACCAAAACTCAGTGGTCACAGGGCCTCACCACCTCCCAACCCAAGGTCTCAACAGACCTCGATCAGGCTATCTAGAACTTTGCCATCTGGATCACCTACAACACCAACAGAGTTGCCCAACTGAAACTTACAAAATCCAACAAGCCTCCAAACATGCCCATTGACAAACCCAGAACTCAGGATCACCAAGTGTAACTGTTACCAACTCGAGAAATGATGGTGCAACACCAAGAACCCTGCCAACAGAGCAGCTCACTAAAAACCCTAAGCACCTATCACTGGCACATCAAAGAAGCCAAGAAAGCAGCCATCGCCACCAGCTTCAACTCTTTAGCCAACCACACAAAGGAACTCTTCAAAATAGTCAAAGAATTCTCCAACCTGACATCTGTAGAGAACACTGTCCACCCCTTCACAAGAACTCTGTGCCTCCCTCTCAGACTACTTCCACAACAAGATCACCAAAAACTGCAACAAGTATAGCTTCCAACCTGCCACCCTCTAACTCATTGGCCTCAACCAACCAGAAATCATCAGCCCAACCATTACCATCTAGTCTCCACTCCCTGCCCAGACCA
The DNA here is from genome assembly GCF_964261635.1 of Lissotriton helveticus. Lineage (NCBI taxonomy): Eukaryota > Metazoa > Chordata > Amphibia > Caudata > Salamandridae > Lissotriton > Lissotriton helveticus. Next base: position 348,248,755 of record NC_136059.1, read on the forward strand.
CCTCAGTCATCATGTCTTTCCTCCACTCCGGGGCACCCACCGACGCCTGTCCCCACCACCTCTACAACCTCGCAACAAACCCAATCAGCATGCAACTCACCATCATCCTCAACACCTCCATCTCCACAGCAACCTTCCCAGACAGATGGAAACACGCAGATGTCAGATCCCTCCTGAAGAAAGCCTTAGCTGACCCTAGCATTCTCAAAAATTATTTTCCGATCACCCCGCTCCCCTACCCGGCCAAAGTACTTGAGAAAGCCATCAACCAACAGCTCACCGAATTCCTGAAACAAAACTGTTGGGATCTTGTTTCATATTCTAGAATGTAGAGTGTAGGCATTGTGGATGTGGAATGTTTATTCTTGATCAGGGAGCGGCAGTTGATGTGAGCCTGCCTCCCTGTTGCTCCATACCTAAAGATGATCTTCAATAAATTCAGAATTGGAGAAATACTTACCTGACTCCGCACCTTTATATTGGTGACGAGAATACTGACAAGGTCCCACGAGTGCCTCCTGCGTCCCTTCTATGTCTTCCTGCATCTTTGTTACTTCGTTGGTGCTGTGAATGAATCTTGGATTGCCCGCTTTCTTTTCACACAGCGAGATTTCAGGGCCTCACAGACCGTTTGGTCGTTCCTGCACAACCAGCCCTGTTTCACTTCTCACTCCAGCGTGGGAGAGACTCTGCTTCGTTGCCTGGCAACTTGTTCCACTGTGCCGGCAATGTAATTTCTCCGAGGTCTTTCAAGACTCTCTTTGTTGTCTAGCAACCTGTGCCAACAATGTCATTCTTCCGGTTTAGACGCGCATACCAGTTTCTCCTTCTGAAAACAAACAAGCGGTAACTGGCGCACCAAGGAATCCTGTGCAGCATAAAACTATGTTTACAGTAAGGATACAGTGACAGGTACACCTTATTAAGCCTGTCCTCATTACTTCAAAATTGCGGTGTTAGGCACACCCTTATCTCTTGCATAAATGTATGTGTTTTCACTTGTTACCTGATACTGCTATTATAATATTTTCAGGCTTGCAGGCTTACACACTTGGTATTACTGTGAAACTGAAGAGCACATTTATATGTATTAACTGATTTTGTTCCCACATTCTCTTCCTTATTTTGTTCCTCGCCCATGTATCAAAGCATAGTACCTCCACCCTGAATTTCTCCTAGTACGAACAATGCTGCTGTTGACTGGGAATTGTGGAAAGAAAGTTTCAAAGTGTATATGGCTGCTATTGATGGTGAAGATTTTACTTATAAAAAGAAATCTGCTTTATTGTGCCATTGTTTAGAGTCAGAAGGTAGAAAGATCCTAAAACATTTACAACAACAGTTGGTTTTTAGGGGAGGTGATGCAGTTGATGATTATATGTCTGCCATGAGAATGCTAGATATGAGATTCAAACCACATAAAAATGTAGAGCTAGAAAGGCATACATTTCATGAACATCAATTGCCAGGAGAGCCAAATGAGACTTACATTGGAGCTTTAAGGATGTTGGCATCCACTTGTGAGTACAAGGAATTTGAAGAAGAGTCGATCAGAGGCGAAATTGTTAAATACACTAACAACAACAAAAATCAAAAGACCTTACTCACTACACCTAATCTCACTTTACATAAGGCTGTAGAGTTAGCAGCAGGTATCAAGAGCACTGCTTCTTTTATGTCAGAAATGTCTCTTGGGGGTGACTCATCAAAAAATATGGCATCTGTTGTTTGTGTTGGTGACAAAAAGAAAGAGAAAAGAAAGAAAACCAAACTATTATTATGCTACAGGTGTGGTAACACAAATCATTTAGGGAATTCAATGTTGTGCCATGCTTGTGACAAAGTACGTTCTGGCTGTAAAAACAAGCATTTTCAATGCAATAGGTTCAGCATTTGCATGAGTTTGAGCTATTGGCAATGTAAATGAAAATGTGTTTTATTTATGCGTTGTTATTATAAATCCAATAGCTTAAATTTCTGTAAATAAGATACCTATTGCATTTAAAATGCTTGTTAAAAAGTACCCCTTAAGAAAAGGCATAATGCAACAAGAAAAATAGATTTACCCTTGATTGTCACATTATTGCTTAAAGGCCTAGACTGAAACAGATTGAAATCCCCAAAAGGAATTTTTATTTTAGTACCTGCAGAAAAACATTATTCAGAACAAAATGATTACTAAAACTGAGTAACCACAAAAATATAGCTTGTTTTTTTTTGTTACTCAGTTGTTTGCAATTATTTTGCTGTGAATGCTGGCAAATAATAATGTTTATTTTATATTTTGTTGTTAACAAATATTCTAGCAGTAGCATAAGTAACATTGCGTACCTTATGTACCTAATAAAGGTTCCTTTAGAACTGCACATGGGGCACCTAAGGGCATGTGTGTGCGCAACATGAAACTTTGAAAAATGCACAAAAGTGCATTTTTAAAAGTTTTTGCAAATTACCATGAAGTTCAACTTCATGGTAATTTGCTACTCCTATTAGCGAAATCGCCATTTTTTTAACTTTAATGCATTGCATTTAAGGAATCTCAATTTTGGGATTCCTTAAATGCAATCGCAATTTATTGAATCGCAATTTAGAGATTCCTTAAATTGCGATTTTTGCATTTGGGATGATATTTATAGATATGGCCATTAGTTCAAATGCTACTGAATTTTCATTTGGAACTTTAATACTGTTGAGAAGTTCATAAATATATTGCACTAATCCTTCAAAGCTTATAATTTGAATAGTAATACATGTTCCATTTGGATGAGGCATTCCTTTGTCATCTCGACTATGTGAATCAAAAAGTAAATAAGTATGTTCATTTGTGAAAATGTAAATAGTATAAGCATAGTATTATGCCCGAATGCAAATTTATTGTTAAATTTAATGCACTTTTGAAATCAGAATAAAAAGGATCAATACGATGAAGTATGTCACCATAATAAGATGTTCCAAATGTAGATAATTCTTCTGGACGCATATACATTTGTTTATTAAATGCATTTATTTGAGTACATAAATTATCTCCTAGATCCATAATGTAGTGTAAATCATTGTGATTCCAAGTGTGTGCAGGTTTATACTAGTTATGCAAAATAGCAAATGCACTATTTGGTAGGCATTACTTACCTTGCGAATGAATAACAAAAACCTTATCACCTTGATGATAATTTGCTTGTAATGTTCAATAGTTATGTGAGGTACTTTATGAATATTATAAAGTAGCTGTAAACACAAGTATTTGTGAATGATTTGTTTAAAAGCTGCCTATGAAGCTGAAAATGTATGCTTGTTTTTCTAACTAAATAATTATTATACTAATTTAAAAAATAATTATTTGTTCCCTATATGTGTGCTGTTTTAAAATTGAATACTTTATGTAAAATTATAAAATAAATATTTACTTAAAAAGTATTAGTTATAATGTGTATGGCTTAATTCTGAATACGTATATATAAGATAACTAATTGGGAAATAGTCAAAATAATGTTGCTATTAAAATTATTTGGTATAGTAATGACAAATAAATGTATTTGACTTACCTTTGTTTGTAAGAAAGAATAACTTTTTAGTGCGATAAACTGCTTAAAGTTGTAGGTCAATATGTAATCTGTAGAAGGTAGAAAATGACAGTTAAATGTTATGTCATGTTATTTAATGTACTTATTGTTTTAATAATTCCATTAATGTATGATATATATTATGCTTTAGAAACATTTCCTATGGAATAGATATAAATAGATTTAGGGGCCGATTATGATCGCGGACGGACTTGAGTCCGTCCGCGATCACCGAGGATGAGGGAACGTCCGCATGGGCTGCGGCGTTCCCTCCTGTGCTATTAGGATGTGACCGCCACCCTGGCGGTCACATCCTCTATTTTTAACATTGCGGCGGGTGCAGCTTGTAGCTGCACCCGCAGCAATGTTAAAAACGCACGCGTGGTGCCTGCCGCTTTCTGCATACAAATACAGGAGGGTACCATAGGTACCCCCCATGTGCACCCCCCACCCCCCCTTCACCTAGGGGGCCCGCAACGGGTCCCTGCAGTGAAGATCCGTATGCTTTTCAACGGCGGTAAACCCGCCACGGAAAAGCATATCTTGGCAGCAATCCTAATATGGCGGACGGTGTCTGAGAGACACTGCCACCATATTAGAGCTTTTCCGCCGCGGTTGTAAGCCAACCGCGGCGGAAAAGCGGCTAACGGAAACCAGGACCCACCAGCCATCCTAATGTGGCGGTGGGTCTTTGGTGGGTCCGCTGTGGTTTTTCCGCATCCTCCGGGCCGGCGGTTGCTTCCGCCGGCACGGAGGATGCGGAAATTCCGCAATCATAATAGGCCCCTTAGTTTGTGCAAACTATAAAAAATTAAGTATTGTAGTATATGTTGAGTTGTAAGTTTAAAAAAAGGAAGTTATATGTTGTTTAAAAGCACTATGCATGTTGGAATTTTTATTGCATTGTTAGTGTGAACAGTAGCGGCCCGTGGTGGGAGTGCAAATGCGATGCTGCCCGGGCAACGAAATTTGTTACATTTATTTATATTTTTATTTACCTCAAATCGTCCGTAATCCTTAGTTTACTACCCCCCGCCCTACCCTCCCCCACCCCACATCAGCGCCCAGCAGCACTCCTACCACGGGCCGCTACTGAGTGTGAATATTCTGAATGGAAAATATAAAAAAGTCCTATAATTTGTAACTTTAAAGATAAAGTGAAGTATGAAAATAAATAGAGAGATAGGAGATAAGATTGAAAGGGAGATATAATGTAGATAAGAAAAATAGTTTGAATGTAAAGCTGTGTGAATGTAAATGGGAGAGAGAGAGATAGAAAAAGAGGAATTTAAAATGGATAGGATATATATAGATGGGAAATAAATACATTTAAAAAAATTATATTTTAAAAAGAAATAAGAAAGAGGTAGGTATGTTAGGGTGAGTGTGAATAATAGAGTGACCAAATAAAGTGAAGCTAAAGTAGAGATAAGGAATATAGATGTGAAAGAAAGAAATGAAAAATATATATGAGAAAGACAGATAGAAAAAGAGAGAAAGTATGTAATAATTTAGAAGTGAAAGTAGAGATAGATTTTGTATAGAGTAGAAGGTGTGAGTTATGGTGTGAGCTATATAAAAGATGTTTGCTTTACTGTTGTTTTGTGGTGGAACACAGGTGTGGATTAGTTTGTATTTTGTCTTGTTTTACTGTGATGGAAGAAGCATAGGCTAAGTGTGTGTTTACATTGCATGTTATTACAATGCATGCCATTAGAACGCATCATAGTACAACGTATGCTATTACAACGTATACCATTACATTATATGCTATTATAACGTAAAATAAGGTAAGTAATACAGATTTGTTTAGTATTAGGGTGGGTATGGGTTTTGGGGTATATGGAAGTAGTAATATTTACCCCTACACTAACCAATAATATGTAATTTTTACCCTTACATTATCCAACAGTTACCCTAATGTGGTACTTATTTGAGAAGGAAGGGTTATTTTTACCCTAACATTATTTAGCTTTTATTTTACTGTTGCTGAAAAAGTATTATGCAATGCAATTGATTGCTTTTTAATGGCATGCATTGTAATGTAAAAGCAACTGCATAATGTGTGAAATAAGGCAACTAATATTGAATGTATGCTACTTGTTTTCATATTGTTTAATGGTAATTTAGATATTAAGTTAATTCGCGCCCTGTACTCTGACACTTGGTGCAGAGTATTACTTGGAGGTGATCGCGGCGTATCGAGATTAATTCCAACATCTAATGGGTTGAAGCAAGGTTGCCTTTTGGCTCCGTTGCTATTTTCCTTATATACTGTTGATTTACCCATCGCTCTTTCGGCTTCTGCCGGTATTGCCCCGTCCTTGGGGGGTGTTCCAATTGCATGCCTAATGTATGCAGACGACATCCTAATTTTGGATCTCACCCCAAAGGGCCTAAATAATCGGTTGCATGCACTTTCTGAATATGCTGAAAGTCATTTTTTATCTATAAATACGGCAAAAAGCAAGGTGATTTGTTTCTCTGGTAGAAAGAAGCCTAAATGTTTTAACTTTTCATGGGTTGTGGGGGGGGAAAAACTAGAATGTGTGAATTCTTATACCTTTTTAGGTAAAATTGTCTCTCATAATTTAAGTGACAAACCACACATAGACAATAACTCTCGGAAGGCCATTTCTCAGGGAAAGAGCTTAGTTTCCCTGTATAAAGCCACAGGTAGAAGGCATTTTTCTATTCTTTTAGATGTTTTCAGAGCGAAAGTTCCAGCCTCCCTGTTATATGGAATTGAGTTAGTTGATCCAAAAAAATGGAGTTTTTTAAACTCTGCGGAAGGAAAAACTCTACGGAGTTTAATGTCTGTAGGCACAGCAAATTCGACTGCTTCCTTGAGACAGGAATTGGGATTACGTAGCAGCAGGGTACAAGGTCTGGCTAGTATCATACGCTGGGTAGTAGCGTTATCTAAAGGTGAACCCAATACCTTAAGAAACCTCATAAAAAATGAATTATTAGGATCTTTTAATGACTTCTCATCGATTGTAAAAAACTTCAGATTTGCTGTGTTACAATTGAAATTAGATGAGGAGACTCTATTTCTATTGTCCCCTCATCAATTAAAAACTGTTTTGAAGTCAGCTTCTTGGGAATTGGGGTTTTGTCTTGATAGAGACTTTTGTCTAGCGAAAAAAGGTTGTACGCCTGTTATTGAATCTTATACCTTGCGGAAAGCTCAACCGTATATGTACTGGAACATCTCCCATGGCGTGAGACGACTGGTGTACTTATTAAGACACAATTTGCTTCCGCTAAAAGTTCTACATGCCAGCTGGTTTGGTTGTTCGGCACGCTGTGATCTTTGCCAATTGTATGATCAGGATCTAGATCACGTCATGTTCGTTTGCCCTACACTGATGCCTTGCAGGCGTAGATGGTTAAGACCAATTTGCTTACAACTTAACATATTATCAGCATCTTTGTTTAAGGCAGCCTTGATTAACCCACCTAATGAAATGTTTGCTTTTAAACTGTACAACTTTTTTAAATGTTTTTTGGACCTGTATTAAGTTATCTCATGTGTTTGTGATGGAAACCTTTTTTTACACATTTGTTGCTTTGTATGTATATGCTGTTTTATGTGGACCTCATAAAGAGTTCCTTATCATAATAAATAAACTTGAAACTAAACTTGAATTTAGATATGGGAAGGATGCGGTGCTAAATAAATTGGTTGTTTTTTGGTGCTGAGCACAAGCACTGAATAATAAACACTAATGCTAGAGCTGTAGCTTAGGTAACACTTTTTGTGAATATAAGGATATTAAATGATTCTTTCGCTCTTTATGCGGACGACGTCCAATTGTTCCTCACGGAATTGGATAGGTCGGGCCCATGGGTATTGAAAATTATGCACATCTTTGGTGAAGTATCGGGTCTCTATCTTAACCCGCGTAAATCCACCTTATGGGTGCTAGGCGATGGGGCGTATGCGGGTTCCTGGGCGTCCGCCTTACAGGTGGCGGTCGGGGGCCTGATGTATCTCGGCGTGTTCCTGTCCGAGTCCGCGGCGATCTCTTGGGAACGCAATGTGATACCGGTTTTGGAAAAGGTCCAGTCAGACATTAGAACATGGTCCCGGATGCCTCTTACTATATACAGTAGGTCTGCGATCTTTAAAATGGTTGCGCTCCCGCACCTTTTGTATCAGCTGCCAAACCATCCGCATACAGTCGCCCCTGAGTGGTTCCGGCAAGTCAATTCCATGCTGGGACGCTTTTTGTGGGCTGGAGGTGCCGCCAGAGTGGCGCTGCGTACCTGTTTCCTATCCACATATTGTCGTGGTCTCGCGACGTCCGACGTGCTGTCGTATTACCAGGCCTCCCAATTGTTAGTGTTGAATGAATAGTGGCACGGAGATAGAGGAGACCGGGCTTATGCCTTAGAGCGCTCCTTGATGGGTGTTAACACACCGCACACGATCTTGTAGTCGGCCAGACTACAGAGGCAGTTGCCCCCTGCCACGCAAGTGGTTTTCGTGGTATGGCGACAGGCGCTGCGTCGCATGGGCTGGTGGGGTAGATTGACAGGGGAGACTCCTCTATGGAATAATGGACGACTCCCCGCATTGGCCTCGCTGGCGGGGTTTGGCGGATGGGATTCTATTGGGATCTCTTCGCTGGGAGATGTTATGACCAGAGTAGCCCTCAAGTCGTTCCAAGAGCTTAGGGACGAGTTTCATATGCCTAAAACCCAATTTTTCAAATACCTGCAGTTTCGCCACGCACTCGAGCCCAGTTTTGCGGGTTTGGAGTCGCTGCCGGAGTTCAGCCCCCTGGAAGCGAAAGTTTTCATGGGAGACCTTGGGGATAAGAAGATGTCACGTATTTACCAAACTCTAGTCATTCATTGTTCCTCTTCCCTACTTACATTAAAGGAAGCCTGGGAAAGGGACGTCGGACCCCTGGATGAAGATGATTGGAGGGAGGCTTTAGAGTCCCCGCGAGGGACTGCGATTGCGGTGTGTCTCAGGCTCGTCCAATTTAAATATCTGCATAGGGCTTATTATACAAGGGAGCGGCTGTGGAAAGCGGGCTTAATCGGGTCCCCAGAGTGTTTGCGATGTGGGGCTGAGATGGGTACTCTGCTGCATACGGTGTGGTCTTGTGCTGGCCTGACCAGGTTCTGGACGGGTGTATGGAGTTGTCTGTCGGAGGTGTTGGGGTGGGAACTTCACGGTACTCATCGACAGGGCCTTCTGCATGTACTGGAGGGCGTGGGGGGTAATACCTACAAGCGCCACCTCTTGTTGCTGGGTCTTGTCGTGGCCAAGCGTGATTTGGCACAAGCATGGAAGAGTGATCGAGCTGAGCGTGCGGAAGACAGGGTTGGATTATTATATGGGGCTGGAGCGCCCAGTGTTTGAGGCCCGAGGATGCCCCCGAAAACATTACAAAATTTGGAAGAGGTGGGCGGATTATAGGGGTTTGACTCTGGTGCCCCCAGTGGAACCTGACGATGGTATAGATCTGGAAGATGGGAACCAGGCCTGAGGAGGCGCATGGTATCTGGTTTTATACGAACGGTTGCTTAAGGCTAAATGTGATTACGTGGACTGGGTTAGGGAGGGATAAGGGGTGGGTAGGTGGGTCGTTGGGTGGGCGTGGGTGGCGGGGGGGATAGGTGGGGTTGTTTGTGATTGGGTTTGTGAAATGCTCATATATGTTTTGGTATTTGGCAGGGATCTCCTGACTGTGGAGAACTGCATATATGCCTTACCTGATCAATAAAATAAAAAAAAATTGTTGTGAAAAAAAAAATGATTCTCCCACAATTATAGGATATTAACTAAAATTAGACAGTAGAACATCGTTTAAGACCTACTACAATTGCAGTTTTTATCATTAAACAACATCCTCTCCTTTTTGTATGGTTTGTGTGCTCTATGATAAACAGGCTAACTGGAAAAAAGTATGCTGTGCAAAGCTGCTGCTTATTGTAGCTCCCAAAGTTTGTAATTATTGCTAAAGTTGGAAAACTAAACAGCATTTGCGTTTACAATAAAGCAGACACGATTTAATATGCACTTGTAAGTTGGTACGTTGGTTGTTTTCTAATTTTTCCTAAAGTCAGAAAACTAAGCAGCATTCAAGTTTAAATAAAGCAACAAAGCTTCAACTATGCATGAGCACTGAAACCACCATGCTCCACATCATCGATGATGCCCTACAAGCCCTTGACCAAGACAAAACCTGTCTCCTAATCCTCCTAGATCTATCCTCGGCCTTCGACATGGTCAACCACGAGATGCTATCCACAAAATTACAGAATCTTCTTTTATTGTTCGTACATGAGCCAGCCGACACGTGGTTCGTCGCAAGAAACCACACTATTTCTGCGACTCCTCAGGGCTGTAGGAGATAGGTGTAAGAACAGCAGGTCGCGGTGCCGGTGATAATTCCGACCCGGCTCCGCTCAAGACCGGGTATTATTGAAAACACGGATTTCGCAAAATGGAGCGAAGTTTATCGCGCGGTGCTGTGATGGTCCTTAGTTGGAAGACCTGGATGAGGACCTGGTATCTCGAAGTGTGCGTATTGATGCTGAACCGGACCTCCGTGTCTTCAGAGTTTAAGGCAAGAGGCCTTATAGGTTAGTAGATCCCCGAAGTGCGGGGATGCTTCAGCCGTGACTCTTTCGAGTTTGTGTTTCTGTTCCGGGTGCGCACCCGGAACAGAAACGGGGATCTACTAACCTATAAGGCCTCTTGCCTTAAACTCTGAAGACACGGAGGTCCGGTTCAGCATCAATACGCACACTTCGAGATACCAGGTCCTCATCCAGGTCTTCCAACTAAGGACCATCACAGCACCGCGCGATAAACATCGCTCCATTTTGCGAAATCCGTGTTTTCAACAATACCCGGTCTTGAGCGGAGCCGGGTCGGAATTATCACCGGCACCGCGACCTGCTGTTCTTACACCTATCTCCTACAGCCCTGAAGAGTCGCAGAAACAGTGTGGTTTCTTGCGACGAAACACGTGTCGGCTGGCTCATGTACGAACAATAAAAGAAGATTCTGTAATTTTGTGGACAACTTCTTCGCCCTTGAACTTTGCACCTTATGTCCATTGAGACATCGCCTTAACTTCATTTTTCCCACAAGTGTGCTGCAGAATTTGTTTTTCGTGTACTTGGTGTGTCCAAAAACACATCGTGAGGGGTTACAGGGCTTTGCCTCTCTTCTGCATGCACCTTTTTGCCTTCTAACATCCAACTGTGCGCCATCCTAGCAGTGTGCCCTTTATTGCCTCATACCTGAAACCCTGCCTTTTTCTGTTGAACCACGAGATGCTACTTGAACGCCTCAAACTTAGGATGGGATTAGATGGCATAGTCCTCGACTGGTTTAGTTCCTACCTCCAAAACCAATCTCAGAGATTCCTAATCAACGGCAACCTGTCCGCTCCTTCCTTGGTCACAGTGGGAGTCCCTCAAGGATCAACTTTGTCCCCCACCCTCTTCAACCTCTCCTTGGAACCCCTTGCCGAAGTCCTTCGCAACCCCAAATAACTCCTACCATATGTACGCCGACGACACTCAGATATACAAAAAAATCTCATCTCTTGAGGAGAACCTCACCTTGAATGAGGCCCTGAAGCTGACTGTTCAATGGCTCTCCAACCAACTCAAACTCAACACTAAGAAAACTGAGTTCCTCCTAATCTCCCCGCCCAAACGCAACTCTGAGATCCAGACATGGATTAAAGCTTTCACAGCCTTAAACTGTCCCCCGACCATTGTGGACTCGGCCAAATCTCTGGGAATTACCTTGGACTATAACTTAAACATGCGAGGCCACACCAACTCAATGGCCAAATCTGCCAGATTCCACCTGAGCTATCTATGGAAACTGAAACCCTTTCTTGACGCTCCTGACATAAAACTTTCAGTCCAATCATTAGTTGTTTCTAGGCTGGAATATGGTTGCTCCACCCTCTCTGGTTTACCCAAGATCTCCCTAGCACCCTTAAAAGCCTGCCTCAATGTAGCCGCCAGACCACTTACCGGCACGAGGAAATTTGATCACTCCTCATCTGAAAGCGTTGAACTGGCTTCCTTTCGAGGCCAGGATTCATCTCAAACTGGCATGCATCACGCACAAGGCCCTACACTCAAACTCCCCTGCGCATCTTGCACAGAAACTTGTGATATCTGGAGGAATTAGAAATTCACGATGGGCTAGTACCCTCCTACTCCAGCCAGCCCACTTTCGGAAATAAATAAACTTTAATCGGGCGTTCGCTGGGGCTGCACCTAGAATATGGAACTCCTTCTCACCGGCCATCAGAAGAATCCCCTCTCTGGCACGTTTCAAAAAGGAGGCTAAATCCTTCCTCATGGGTAAATTCCTAGGCTAAACCCATTCCACAACCACCTCAGAGACTATTGCCCTCTTCCTGCGACCTCGCCCCACCAAGAAATCGGGGGTCTGTTTTCAGTAATTGTAATTGTAATGTTATCCTTGTATTCCTCCATCCCTCTGGTACCCAGGACGCCCTCCCCACCTAATGTACAGTACTCTTGTGATTTCCTCCCTATGTGATATCCTGCCTATTGTATGACTCCCTGACTTTGTAAAGGGCTCTGATGTACAGTATTCTTGTGATTTCCTCCCTATTGTATAACTCTCTGACTCTGTAAAGCGCTCTGATACCCTAACGGGTCAAGTTCGCGCTCTATAAAACATTAAAATAAATAAATAAATAATAATACTACGTTTGCACTATTGGAATTTAAACAACATTATCTCTCCATTTGTACGGTTTGTGTGCTCTCTGTTAAAAAAGCAAACCCCTAAAAAATATGGTGTGTAAAGATGCCTTCTCATGAGAGCTCCAGCACTATTTCTGTTTTAAATTAAACACTATGAATACAGGTCTCCAACCATGCACGACTAGCTTAGTATGTTGATAGTTTTGAAATTGCAACTATAGTAGAAATACAAAACAGCATTGACGTTTAAGTAAAGCAACAAAACTTTAATAGTGCAGGAGTAAATTGCTACATTTGCAGTTTTAGCTTTTAAAGAACATCACCTCTGTATTTGTTCGATGTATGTGCTCGCTGTTAAACAAATTAACCTTAAAAAATGCTGCTTACTGATGAGAACCCATGCACCACTTTTAAATTAAGCAGTAGAAAAGCAGGTGTAACCAAATATTCTACTGCTTATAGGATGTGCAGACGAATGCAGATACGTAAGGAAACATGCATTGTATATGAATTTGTGTTTGTTAAAGTTATAGCCGCGAGTAGCGAATTATATAGCTTTTCTGCAGGTGAATGTGAAATTATTGAGAAATATCCAATAGGTAACTGATGAACAAAAAACAGGAACTATATAGTGCCTAAAACACAAATCTCGTATTTAATGCAGGTTATTAACTATACTTGATCAAATTATTACATTGGCAGTTTTGGAAGCATTGCTAAAGTTGGAAAAGTAAACAGTATCCTTACAAAAAATATGCTGCATAAATTTGCCTCATGATTACAGCCATTGCTGTGGGGAACGCAGGATCTACGCTCCACACCCAGATGCAGAGCGTAACTGCATACTAGATCCAACCGTTTAATCCACATTTCTCTTTACTCAAATTTAATCCGTGATTTATCTGTAATTATTCCTTTTATCTTTCTCATGTCCACATCAATCATCATTTGCATTTTTGGAAGCTTCATATATTTTCGTGTGCCCATCCAGACCTTCACTGAAATATGATCCAAATACAACCAATAGTTTCGAGCAGTATTTCTTTATTGAAAGCCCAATGCATTTCGGGCTGTGTCACCAGCCCTTCGTCAGGGGTCACTGCATATTAACCAATCAAGGAAAACCCATCAGTAATAGATTATACAGTTTATCACATTATACACGAAATTTTCAATTTAATATTATACATCTTTATGTTCTAAATCCGATTCATCAAGTAAAAAAGGTGCTCAATTACCGTAATCTTCACCCAGTTCCCCTTTATTCATTTGTCCACCCACTAACCCATAATTAAATAATACCACCCTCGTAACACGCAGTGCGCACTCAATAATTCTTTAACAACCCTCTAATTAAATCACGTTCTTTCCTGGTCGTACCGGCTGCTATTAAACGTTCTCATATTCCTACAGGCTATCAAAACGAACATTTCAGTAAACTTGTACTCCTTTTGTGGATAACTACGTTTCAATCATACCTGCTCATTACGTTTTCTACAAGCCGCTCGGCATTCGCCTTCAACAGCCAAAGAGTTCTCGTGTATCAAGCCCTTCCCTTTGGCCTACATTTAAAACCTGCGTGCTCCTCCCCTTGTGGATGAACCCGAGTAATCTCCTCATGATTACAGCCACAACAACAGTTTTGTTACAAATTAAGCACTATAAAATCGGTTGTAGCATAACCACCTACTGCTAATAGGATGTGCGGAAGAGTGCAGGTATCTGGGCATACATTAATCGTATATAAAGTTGGCTTTACAATAATCATAACAATGAGTGGTGACCATGCATGAGCATATTACTACATTGGCAGTTTCAAAATTATAATTAAAGGTGAAATACTAAATAGCATTGACGTTTGAATAAAGTAACAAAAGTTTAACTATGAAATGCAGATTACATGTTCAAAACCACACAGAATCGGCTCTGTTCTTAAAAACTTGGAAGCGGGTTCAATAATGACAACGGAAACCGAGAACAGTAAAATTATACTATATATTGCGCCTAAGGTACTATACTATTTACAACAAGGGGTGGTGATGGACAGAGTCTCTGAATTAAGCAGAGTACTCTCACCCAGTCAAGAGATCAGGGCTAGATCCAACACCGTTTTTTAGCTCATTGCACCATCCCAGTTTCAGAACCTGGCTGTATGCAAATTAGTCTGTCCCTGGCCCAGTGCATCATGGGAACAGGGCAGACCAGACTACAAAAGCCAATTCTTACACTGGGAAGGAAACAAGCTTCCGGGGACCGGTTTCTGCCATTTCAGGCGTCTTCGGCCCGGCTTGCTTGAATCCTGATGGTGCAATGAGCAAGGGACTCACATCTGAGTATACCCTTCCACGCTTAGGGTGGACAAAATTATTTACAACAAGGGGTGGTGATGGACAGAGTCTCTGAATTAAGCAGAGTACTGTCACCCAGTCAAGAGATCAGGGCTAGATCCAACACCGTTTTTTAGCTCATTGCACCATCCCAGTTTCAGAACCTGGCTGTATGCAAATTAGTCTGTCCCTGGCCCAGTGCATCATGGGAACAGGGCAGACCAGACTACAAAAGCCAATTCTTACACTGGGAAGGAAACAAGCTTCCGGGGACCGGTTTCTGCCATTTCAGGCGTCTTCGGCCCGGCTTGCTTGAATCCTGATGGTGCAATGAGCAAGGGACTCACATCTGAGTATACCCTTCCACGCTTAGGGTGGACAAAATTATTTACAACAAGGTGTGGTGATGGACAGAGTCTCTGAATTAAGCAGAGTACTCTCACCCAGTCAAGAGATCAGGGCTAGATCCAACACCGTTTTTTAGCTCATTGCACCATCCCAGTTTCAGAACCTGGCTGTATGCAAATTAGTCTGTCCCTGGCCCAGTGCATCATGGGAACAGGGCAGACCAGACTACAAAAGCCAATTCTTACACTGGGAAGGAAACAAGCTTCCGGGGACCGGTTTCTGCCATTTCAGGCGTCTTCGGCCCGGCTTGCTTGAATCCTGATGGTGCAATGAGCAAGGGACTCACATCTGAGTATACCCTTCCACGCTTAGGGTGGACAAAATTATTTACAACAAGGGGTGGTGATGGACAGAGTCTCTGAATTAAGCAGAGTACTCTCACCCAGTCAAGAGATCAGGGCTAGATCCAACACCGTTTTTTAGCTCATTGCACCATCCCAGTTTCAGAACCTGGCTGTATGCAAATTAGTCTGTCCCTGGCCCAGTGCATCATGGGAACAGGGCAGACCAGACTACAAAAGCCAATTCTTACACTGGGAAGGAAACAAGCTTCCGGGGACCGGTTTCTGCCATTTCAGGCGTCTTCGGCCCGGCTTGTTTGAATCCTGATGGTGCAATGAGCAAGGGACTCACATCTGAGTATACCCTTCCACGCTTAGGGTGGACAAAATTATTTACAACAAGGGGTGGTGATGGACAGAGTCTCTGAATTAAGCAGAGTACTCTCACCCAGTCAAGAGATCAGGGCTAGATCCAACACCTTTTTTTAGCTCATTGCACCATCCCAGTTTCAGAACCTGGCTGTATGCAAATTAGTCTGTTCCTGGCCCAGTACTTCATGGGAACAGGGCAGACCAGACTACAAAAGCCAATTCTTACACTGGGAAGGAAACAAGCTTCCGGGGACCGGTTTCTGCCATTTCAGGCGTCTTCGGCCCGGCTTGCTTGAATCCTGATGGTGCAATGAGCAAGGGACTCACATCTGAGTATACCCTTCCACGCTTAGGGTGGACAAAATTATTTACAACAAGGGGTGGTGATGGACAGAGTCTCTGAATTAAGCAGAGTACTCTCACCCAGTCAAGAGATCAGGGCTAGATCCAACACCGTTTTTTAGCTCATTGCACCATCCCAGTTTCAGAACCTGGCTGTATGCAAATTAGTCTGTCCCTGGCCCAGTGCATCATGGGAACAGGGCAGACCAGACTACAAAAGCCAATTCTTACACTGGGAAGGAAACAAGCTTCCGGGGACCGGTTTCTGCCATTTCAGGCGTCTTCGGCCCGGCTTGCTTGAATCCTGATGGTGCAATGAGCAAGGGACTCACATCTGAGTATACCCTTCCACGCTTAGGGTGGACAAAATTATTTACAACAAGGGGTGGTGATGGACAGAGTCTCTGAATTAAGCAGAGTACTCTCACCCAGTCAAGAGATCAGGGCTAGATCCAACACCGTTTTTTAGCTCATTGCACCATCCCAGTTTCAGAACCTGGCTGTATGCAAATGAGTCTGTCCCTGGCCCAGTGCATCATGGGAACAGGGCAGACCAGACTACAAAAGCCAATTCTTACACTGGGAAGGAAACAAGCTTCCGGGGACCGGTTTCTGCCATTTCAGGCGTCTTCGGCCCGGCTTGCTTGAATCCTGATGGTGCAATGAGCAAGGGACTCACATCTGAGTATACCCTTCCACGCTTAGGGTGGACAAAATTATTTACAACAAGGGGTGGTGATGGACAGAGTCTCTGAATTAAGCAGAGTACTCTCACCCAGTCAAGAGATCAGGGCTAGATCCAACACCGTTTTTTAGCTCATTGCACCATCCCAGTTTCAGAACCTGGCTGTATGCAAATTAGTATGTCCCTGGCCCAGTGCATCATGGGAACAGGACAGACCAGACTACAAAAGCCAGTTCTTACACTGGGAAGGAAACAAGCTTCCGGGGACCGGTTTCTGCCATTTCAGGCGTCTTCGGCCCGGCTTGCTTGAATCCTGATGGTGCAATGAGCAAGGGACTCACATCTGAGTATACCCTTCCACGCTTAGGGTGGACAAAATTATTTACAACAAGGGGTGGTGATGGACAGAGTCTCTGAATTAAGCAGAGTACTCTCACCCAGTCAAGAGATCAGGGCTAGATCCAACACCGTTTTTTAGCTCATTGCACCATCCCAGTTTCAGAACCTGGCTGTATGCAAATTAGTCTGTCCCTGGCCCAGTGCATCATGGGAACAGGGCAGACCAGACTACAAAAGCCAATTCTTACACTGGGAAGGAAACAAGCTTCCGGGGACCGGTTTCTGCCATTTCAGGCGTCTTCGGCCCGGCTTGCTTGAATCCTGATGGTGCAATGAGCAAGGGACTCACATCTGAGTATACCCTTCCACGCTTAGGGTGGACAAAATTATTTACAACAAGGGGTGGTGATGGACAGAGTCTCTGAATTAAGCAGAGTACTCTCACCCAGTCAAGAGATCAGGGCTAGATCCAACACCGTTTTTTAGCTCATTGCACCATCCCAGTTTCAGAACCTGGCTGTATGCAAATTAGTCTGTCCCTGGCCCAGTGCATCATGGGAACAGGACAGACCAGACTACAAAAGCCAATTCTTACACTGGGAAGGAAACAAGCTTCCGGGGACCGGTTTCTGCCATTTCAGGCGTCTTCGGCCCGGCTTGCTTGAATCCTGATGGTGCAATGAGCAAGGGACTCACATCTGAGTATACCCTTCCACGCTTAGGGTGGACAAAATTATTTACAACAAGGGGTGGTGATGGACAGAGTCTCTGAATTAAGCAGAGTACTCTCACCCAGTCAAGAGATCAGGGCTAGATCCAACACCGTTTTTTAGCTCATTGCACCATCCCAGTTTCAGAACCTGGCTGTATGCAAATTAGTCTGTCCCTGGCCCAGTGCATCATGGGAACAGGGCAGACCAGACTACAAAAGCCAATTCTTACACTGGGAAGGAAACAAGCTTCCGGGGACCGGTTTCTGCCATTTCAGGCGTCTTCGGCCCGGCTTGCTTGAATCCTGATGGTGCAATGAGCAAGGGACTCACATCTGAGTATACCCTTCCACGCTTAGGGTGGACAAAATTATTTACAACAAGGGGTGGTGATGGACAGAGTCTCTGAATTAAGCAGAGTACTCTCACCCAGTTAAGAGATCAGGGCTAGATCCAACACCGTTTTTTAGCTCATTGAACCATCCCAGTTTCAGAACCTGGCTGTATGCAAATTAGTCTGTCCCTGGCCCAGTGCATCATGGGAACAGGGCAGACCAGACTACAAAAGCCAATTCTTACACTGGGAAGGAAACAAGCTTCCGGGGACCGGTTTCTGCCATTTCAGGCGTCTTCGGCCCGGCTTGCTTGAATCCTGATGGTGCAATGAGCAAGGGACTCACTGCTTAATTCAGACACTCTGTTCATCACCACCCCCTTTTTCTGAATCGTTTTTGGCCACTATAGGTGTGGCAGGGTATACTCAGACATGAGTCCCTTTCTCACTGCTCCATCAGGATTCAAGCAAGCCGGGCCGAAGAGGCTGAAATGCCAGAAACCGGTCCCCGGTAGCTTGTCTCCTTTCTGGTGAAGAATTGGCTTGGTAGTTTGGTCTGCCCTGTTCCCATGATGCACTGGGCCAGGGACAGACTAATTTGCATATAGCCAGGTTCTGAGCTGGGATGGGGCAGTGAGATAAATAACGGTGATGGATCAAGCCCTGATCTTTGGACTGGGTAAGAGTGGTCTGCTTAATTCAGACACTCTGTTCATCACCACCCCCTTTTTCTGAATCGTTTTTGGCCACTATAGGTGTGGCAGGGTATACTCAGACATGAGTCCCTTTCTCACTGCTCCATCAGGATTCAAGCAAGCCGGGCCGAAGAGGCTGAAATGCCAGAAACCGGTCCCCGGTAGCTTGTCTCCTTTCTGGTGAAGAATTGGCTTGGTAGTTTGGTCTGCCCTGTTCCCATGATGCACTGGGCCAGGGACAGACTAATTTGCATATAGCCAGGTTCTGAGCTGGGATGGGGCAGTGAGATAAATAACGGTGATGGATCAAGCCCTGATCTTTGGACTGGGTAAGAGTGGTCTGCTTAATTCAGACACTCTGTTCATCACCACCCCCTTTTTCTGAATCGTTTTTGGCCACTATAGGTGTGGCAGGGTATACTCAGACATGAGTCCCTTTCTCACTGCTCCATCAGGATTCAAGCAAGCCGGGCCGAAGAGGCTGAAATGCCAGAAACCGGTCCCCGGTAGCTTGTCTCCTTTCTGGTGAAGAATTGGCTTGGTAGTTTGGTCTGCCCGTTCCCATGATGCACTGGGCCAGGGACAGACTAATTTGCATATAGCCAGGTTCTGAGCTGGGATGGGGCAGTGAGATAAATAACGGTGATGGATCAAGCCCTGATCTTTGGACTGGGTAAGAGTGGTCTGCTTAATTCAGACACTCTGTTCATCACCACCCCCTTTTTCTGAATCGTTTTTGGCCACTATAGGTGTGGCAGGGTATACTCAGACATGAGTCCCTTTCTCACTGCTCCATCAGGATTCAAGCAAGCCGGGCCGAAGAGGCTGAAATGCCAGAAACCGGTCCCCGGTAGCTTGTATCCTTTCTGGTGAAGAATTGGCTTGGTAGTTTGGTCTGCCCTGTTCCCATGATGCACTGGGCCAGGGACAGACTAATTTGAAATGGCAGAGACCGGTCCCAGGAAGCTTGTCTCCTTTCTGGTGAAGAATTGGCTTGGTAGTTTGGTCTGCCCTGTTCCCATGATGCACTGGGCCAGGGACAGACTAATTTGCATATAGCCAGGTTCTGAGCTGGGATGGGGCAGTGAGATAAATAACGGTGATGGATCAAGCCCTGATCTTTGGACTGGGTAAGAGTGGTCTGCTTAATTCAGACACTCTGTTCATCACCACCCCCTTTTTCTGAATCGTTTTTGGCCACTATAGGTGTGGCAGGGTATACTCAGACATGAGTCCCTTTCTCACTGCTCCATCAGGATTCAAGCAAGCCGGGCCGAAGAGGCTGAAATGCCAGAAACCGGTCCCCGGTAGCTTGTCTCCTTTCTGGTGAAGAATTGGCTTGGTAGTTTGGTCTGCCCTGTTCCCATGATGCACTGGGCCAGGGACAGACTAATTTGCATATAGCCAGGTTCTGAGCTGGGATGGGGCAGTGAGATAAATAACGGTGATGGATCAAGCCCTGATCTTTGGACTGGGTAAGAGTGGTCTGCTTAATTCAGACACTCTGTTCATCACCACCCCCTTTTTCTGTAAGGTACTATACAGCACTACGAAGCCATGCCAATGGCAAGCTCCAAGCAACCACTGGCCCCAAATTCATTCTCTGCAGGTCTCACTAGGGAAGTAGCCGATCCCTAGCTGGCAGGGGTCCATGGGGTGGCCGCACAGGGCTAAAGTCAAAGGGGCCCCTATGAGGGCAGCAACTTCTGCTGGTAGCAAGAGGAGGGGGCGGGGGTGCACAGTGAGGGATACAGGTGAGAGGGAGGAGAGTGTGGAGGGATAGAAGGGACAGAAGGGACAGAAGGTGAGAAGGGGGTGAGAGTGGGCGTGAAAGGAGGGAGGGCGCAGAGAGATTCAAAAGGGGACTCTGGTGAAAAGGGGCAAGCAGGAGGGTTTCAAGGTGGGGAGGGGTGAATGTAGCAGAGAGAGGAAGAGAAACAGGAGACAGGTGTGACAGGGGGAAGGCGGCACAGGGAGGGATACAGGTGAGAAGGGTGTAAAGGAGTGGGGAGGGGAGGTAGCAAAATTAAGTAAAGAGAGGAGCCAGGTGAGTAAGAGAGATGTAAATATATTAGAAAAAGAAGGCATTAGGGAGCAAGAGAGAGACAGGGATGGGGCTTGTGAAAAGGGGAGACGCGAGAGAAAGTGACTGAGGATGAAACTGGTGCAGACAGGGAGTGAGACAGTGAGCAGGTGGGTAAATGAGGTATGGGGAAAGAAGGAAGTGGGTGAGCAAAAGGCCTAGGAGAGAGAAAAAAGTGAAGAGGGTTGGATAGAGGTGAGAGAGAGGAAAGATGGCAGGTTAGGAGAAATGCAGAGAACCAAAGAGGATGGAGAATAAAAAGCCAAGAAGAAACGTGGTGCCACTCGCGCCAGGGAGAACAGGAGGAGAGGCACAGATAACACAAGGGAAAGGTGCACGGCCGTAAAAGTAACGCGGCTATGAAAATTCTGGCTCACTGGGAACAGCAAAGCGGCCGCGTGGCCGAGAAAGTGAACTCGAGCGATTCGCTTAATGAGCATGACGAGGAAAGCCATATGGCGCCTCTGCTCGTAAGCGCGCGCCGCGCACATGCGCGCAAGCTGTAGGCCGGCCATGGTAGCATTTTTTGAAGCCCTTACTAAAAGTCTCGACAGACCAGCGCATGCGCTGGGTCAGGCGAGACCTAAAAAAGTGGACACTGTGCTAAAACAAATGGCTGCGTCAAGTACAGTGTAACACGAGCATTTGCAGTTTTGGCTTTTAAACAACATCGCTTCCATATTTGCACAGTTTATATGCTTACTGTTAAATAAATTAACACCCAAAAATACACTGTATAAAGCTGCCTTTTTAAAAGAGCCCCGGCACCACTATAGTAACAAATTAAGCACTATAAAAGCAGATGTAACAAAGCCAGTATTTAGTTGTTGTTTAGCCGGATACTATAACAATATGTTACGCTAAACTAAAGCCATGTATTTTATAATTATTATAACCGCGACGGGTAATTAATTGTTGTTTTTGTGCAGGTGGACGTGCAATAATGAATAAATAGTTAATAACTAACTTACGAACCAAAAACAGAAAATACATGCTGCCTAAAATACAGATAGCATTGAAAGTTACTGGCTGATAAGAGCCCCGCCACCACTTTTCGTACAAATTAATCACTAAAAAGCGGCAGTAACCAAACAACATGCTGCTTATAGGTTGTGCGGAAGAGTGCAGCTTTGCACACCCTTCATTTCAACCCCGCTATTAGGGAGTTCTTTAGCCCGTCAGGGAGAGCCCGTCCAGTATAGAAAGACTTGGGGCTTTACATGTGAGCAGTGTTTAGGTTCACTGCTTTTAAAAGATGCACCCGTGTCCTCTGCCCGCATCTGTACAAGGTGCGCGCAGCCGGTTAGCCAGTCTCCCTGAACTGTAAATGGTGTCTGGTGTCTGAAGTTAGCCAAGAGTCCAGACCCGGGCTACTCCCTTAAATTCCACTGTGCTAAAACAAAGCGCTGCGCCTATGTACACGGTAAAACTAGCATTGTTTGAAACAATAAAAATGAAACTGAAAACGCAAATGGTGTACAGGACATTCAAGTTACATAAGGAACGATTAAGGCAGGAAGCATTAATTAACAAGGAGGAGGGGCAGGTAGCGATGGGAGACACTGAGGGTGCGTGGCAGTAGGGGTGATGACGTGGGGGGGCATTTTACGATATTGGTATTTTTTTTAAGCACTGCTAAAGTTGTAAAACTAAACAGCATTTACTATTAAGTAAAGCAACACAAATGTAATACTACAGAAGCACATACGTATGTTGGCAGTTTTGTAATTACTGCTAAAGTTAGAAAACAAAAGATCATTGAGCTAAACAATATCGTGTTGCGCCCTAATTAGAGCCCTGCACCACTATAGCTACAAAATAAGCACTTGAAAAGCAGCTGTAATAAAGCCATTTGCCGCTTTCAGGATGTGCAAAAGAGTGCAGCGGGCTGCAATTGTGCATTGTATAGGAAGTTGCGTTTCTAATTATGGAGGCAAAAGTACTAATTGTGTTTAGCTTGTGTGCAGGGCTTTTGGAACTTATGGACACAAAACAGGAACTACAAACTGCCTGAGGTAATAAAATAGGGATTTAATACAGGTTAGTAACTATGCTCGACTGATTGCCAATTTTCCAATCACAACTAAAGTTGAAATACTAAACAGCATTGATGTTTAAATAAAGCATCAACCGTGCACAAGCAAATTCATACATTTGCAGTTGTGGCTTTTAAGCGATATTACGTCCTTATTGTTTGGTTTGAGCTTGCTGTTAAACATATCCACCTGAAAAAAACAAACTTATGGAAAGCTGCCTCCTGATGAAAGCCCCGGTACAACTTTTGTTACAAACGAAGCAGTAGAAAAGCGACAGTTTTCCCAAAAGCAGTTTTTCTGAAAGAAAGGATAAAGTGCGCTTAAAAGTTTGTTGCAATATGTAATGTTAGTATTTTTAGGTCGAAGCCTGCGATGGCTTCGCATGCGCTATCTCGCTTGCGAGATCTAATGAGATTGAGGGAGATTCACTAGCGGAATTTAAGCCCCGCCCCTTTTCCCCATTGGCCGGGGTCACCGTTCATGCTAAACGGTCTCCGGCCATTGGAAAAGAGCTTGTTATTTATTTATTTATTTATTTATTTATTTCTTTATGCGTTTTTATATAGCGCGGACTTTACCCGAAGGTGTCAGAGCGCTTCACAATAGGAACAGAACTGATACATGAGAACATTACAAGTGCACAAAATACAAAAGCAAACGTAACATTAAATGAAGCAAAAATGACAATCGTGAGCCAACAAAATACAAGAGGTAGCAAACGGTGCATTACAGGAGGAAAAAGTGACGTGTGCAGGTTACAAAAGCGTACAAAGTCAACATAGAGGTATAATACTGCAATATATGGAGGACACTCAAGCACAAGAACAAACGTTACGTAGGCAATGTTGGCACTTGTGCAGGTATCGAAAACAAACAAATGTAAGAGGTAGAAAACAGTGTGTTACAAGAGAAAGTAACGGTTGCATGTTACACACGAGTACCAAACACAGGTAGAAAGATAATACTGCAATAAATGGCAGACTCTCAAACCACAAGAACACACTGGGAAGACACTTCCATAGTCATGTAAAGTAGATTTTTCTATAATGGAAGGGCTTACTTCAGATAATAGAGAGGGCATGGATTACATTTGGAAGTGTCTTTGAAGGAGGATAACTTTGAGGTTCGTTTTGAAGGCCTGGGAGGAGGTGGTGGTCTGGAGCTGCGGTGGAAGGGTGTTCCAGATTTCGCTATATTCTTCGACGAAAAAGTGAAATCACTTGTGGATCAGGTCGCTCATTCTACCCCTCCAGAGGAGTGCAAATCCTTAGCCATTTGGCAAAACTTTGACCCCTTATCTGAAGATGCCCTTCTCAAGTGCATCCGCGAAACAAAGCCCTCCAACCATCATCTGGACCCCATCCCCAGTGCCATTGCCATTGACTTTTATACCCTTTCCCTCTCCTACTGGACCACTCTGGTCAACCTCTCCCTCTATCAAGGCTCCCTTCCCGTCTCCTTCAAAACTGGGCAAGTCACCCCGCTTCTTAAAAAACCAACTGCTGATGCGTCTGACCTCAACAACTTCCGCCCCATCACTAACTTACCCTTTCTTGCGAAGATTACAGAAAGATGTGTAGCGAAACAACTCTCTCGTCATATCAAGGACAATGATCTTCTTGACAATTTCCAGTCTAGCTTCATTCAAAACTGCAGCACTGAAACTGCCCTACTGCAAGTGGTTGATGACGCGCTGAGGATCCTCGACTCGGAGGGGTCCTGTCTTCTAATTCTCCTTGACCTTTCTGCAGCCTTTGACACTGTCAATCACAACACCTTCCTCAACATTCTTAAACAGAGAATGGGCATGGAGGGCACTGTGCTTAAATAATTTGCCTCCTTCCTTTCTGATTGATCCCAAATGATCAAAATAAGGAACAGTCTTTCATCTCCTGTGGCGGTAGGTCAAGGTGTTCCTCAAGGCTCTATACTTGCACCCACATTGTTCAATCTCTATTTAGAACCACTAGGAAATCTCCTAAGTAAATCCGGGATCCACTATCATCCCTATGCTGACGACACTCAAATCTACCTCAAGGTTGCTTCCACTCACGATCTCTCTATCCTAAGATCTACTCTCGACTCCATTCATAACTGGATGTTTACTCATCAACTGTTTCTGAATCCCTCCAAAACCAAATTCCTCCTCTTCTCCTCTTCAATCTCTCCTCCCCCGGTGCAATCACGGATGGATCAGTTGAATCTACTTAACACTAAACCCATCATTGCCGACAGCACAAAATCCCGGGGTGTCATTCTCGACAAAAAACTCAATCAAATCCCCCACATCAATTCCATTGCAAAGTCTGCTCGATTCCATCTGCGCCTTCTTTGGGGAATCCGTCGCTTCTTCCCGGAGCAGGACCTTATAACCCTGGTGCAATCGCTGGTCCTCTCCAGACTTGACTACTGCAATTCTCTTCTTACTGGCCTCCCCAAATCCCACTTGTCCCCCCTTAAATCTGTTTTCCATTCAGCAGCTCGTTTCATTTATGGGCCAAAAGAAGCGACCACATCACACCAATGTTATCCACCCTCCGCTGGCTTCCAATCAAGGCTAGAGCTATCTACAAGACTGCTTGTATCACCCACAAAGCCTTGCACTCCTCTCCTCGCTACCTGGCGAATAAACTGAAACTCTCTGGAGGCTCTAGACCATCACGTAATGCGGAAAATCTTCTGCTTGAACCTCCAACTTTCAAGAAGGAAAAAACGATGGCACAATCCTTTTCAGGCAACGCGGTGATAATCCGCTGCTCTCTTTGCAGAATCCTCCAACTTGGGGGATGGGGGAGAGCAGTCAGAAATCTTGATGAGATCGAATAGTTTTTTTGGGTCTATTTTTGGCTGAGTCAAGGAGGGTTTTGAAGTGCGCCACTTTCCCAAGGAAGATGTGCTTGTGGTACTTGGATCTTGCGGAGCGAAGCGTGGACAAGTTATCGGTGGAGGGCACTTGCCTCCATTGTTTCTCCAGGAATCTTGGCTGCTTCCTTTCTTCATAGAGGTATTTGTTGAACCAAGGTGCTGAGGGGGTGGGCCTTAACCTTTTGCTTTTGAGTGGAGCGACGTTATTGATTTAATCTGCAAGAACTGTGAGGCATTGGGAGGTGAGTTCGTCAACATCAAGGTTCGGGTCTAGCCTTGGAAGTGATAACAAAGCTGATTCACAGAGGGGACCGACATCAATATTTTTAACATCACGGAACCAGGAGATAGCCCTCTTGGGTTCGCCAAGTGTTATAGAGTGTGATAGTTGAATAGAGAATGGGATGAGGAGGAGGTCAGACCAGTCTACATTAATAGGGGTAGTGATGGAAAGCATGCCTGCTTTAGAAATAACAAGGTCCAAGATGGTGCCCTTAGAGTGTGTTGATTCTGTGCAGTGTTGGATGAGATCGTTTGCAGAGAGGAAGGTGGCCAGGGAGTTTGCGGAAGAGTCTTGCGGTGAGCCCCAGTGGAGATTGAAGTCACCCACGAAGGTCTGATTGTCGCTTTGCGAGTATTGGTCACTGATGAAGTCAGTGAGTTCCTCCAAAAACGAAGGGCCACTACGAGGCGGGCGGTAAATGACATGGAATCTAAGGTGTGAACGGTGGTGCACTTGTAACTCAAGAGAAAGGCATTCAAAGGTGTGGAAGGAGCTGATAGGAGAGGCCTTAATTTGAAGGGAGTTTCTAAAGATGACTGCAACACCTCCCCCGTGCTGTCAGTTCTGTCATTCCTAAGTATAGAATAGCCTGTAGGTAATAGGAGATCAAACATAGAATGCGAGGTATCTTTGACTCAGGTCTCTGTGTGGAAGAGCATGTCAATATTGTGGTGGGTGATGGTATCTGAGATTTCAAGATTGTGTTTTACTGCAGATCTGCAGTTGTGGAGTAGACAGCGCAGCTCTGTCAGGACTGTTTTGGTGACGGGGGCACTTGGGCTCTGAATGGTGATCGGAATGTTGTGCTTATGTGGGGGTGCTCGGGAGGGTTCAGGTGGATACTTGGTTCTGACAGAGGAGATGGTTGGAATAGTGTAGATAGTAGGGTTGCTAGGGTATGCAGGTTGAGGAAGGGCAGCGTTCAAAGGCTTGTGCGAGTTAACAAAGTTTGCAGACGACTGATTGAGCTTGGCTAAATTGAGGGAGGGGGATGTGGACAGGAGATATGGAAGAAGGGATAAGGGGAGCGCAGGAAAAGTTCACTGGGGGAGAAGGTTGGAGGAGAGGTGGTCTAAAAAGGGGGGTGACTGGAAGGAAAATGGGGGAGGAGAAGAGATTGGAGTACCGGAATGATGCAGATTGGACGAGGAGCGCATTGGCTAGCGGTGAGGCTGAAGGGAAGTGGGAGGGGGCATACTGTGAGGGGGAAGTAATAGGAGAGGAGGTCACAGGGGAGGGGGAGGGAAGAGGGCCGACCTGTGATTCTTGAGAGTGCAGCCAATTGGAGTGTAGGGGGGTCAGGGGAGGAGAGAGGGAGTAATGGGTGGAGCTAGAAGGAGAGTCGGGGGAAAACCCGGTCGCAGAGGAGGGGAGTAGGGAGGGGAAGAGGTGGTCAAAGAGCGAGAGACAGGTGTCATTGCCTTGGATCATGACAGTACCGTTGTTATAGAGTGAGATAGTGAGGTAACCGTTGAAACGCGCAGAGGGGGACATTTTTTGCTGTTTCCCATGAGAGATAGAGGAGGAGGAGGTGACGTTAAGGGAATTATATAAGCTGGTGGACCAAGAGGGGGTGTCGTGAGTGAAGAAAATGAAATAATTTTTGAGCCTCCCAAAACGACTATTGTGAAATTGATTAACAAAAAGGGAAACGTTCAATAGTGTTATGCTTCAATCGTTTTGTTGCAGCTTTAGTCAGGCTGGGAGGATAAATGATTTTGTAGCAATTAGTTCCAAACCTGAACTCGAGTGGTGGCTATGATGGGAAAATGTGGCAGAGGAGGGTGGGGGGATAAGAGGAAGGTGTTACTTGGAAAGCGGTGGAGAAGAGAAATAAAAGGGCATACAGGGGGCACATAATCCAGACTTTAAGGTGAGGATATCAGAGCTAATGTGCTGTCCGGGACTAGCAAAGCCTAAGTATGCACAACAGCCTCATCATCTTAAGACCACCTGTAGAGGTGCTCAGAACAGGGTGCGGAAAACATACTACATGAAAAGCAATTTCTAGCACCAACATATATGTACAGTCCTGGCGCCCTACAAACCTTGCATACTCCCTGGCCAACTGGCCATCTCAGAAGAGACTCAAATGCCCTGAAACCATAGTGTCAATGGTGCTGTCTCTGCAGCAGGACTCCAAATTAATCAGACCTGTCCCCACGGAAAAGTAACTTAAAAGGTGCAGCTGGCACTAATAGCCGCGCAGCTGAAGAAGGTCTAAACAATGCAGCTGGAAACAGCTCTACTTGCTGCACATCTGTTAACGGCCTAAACGATGCAGCTGGCACTACTTTCTACGCAGCTGTAAAAGGCCTAAACGGTGCAGCTGGCACTACTTGCTGCGCAGCTGTGAAAAGGCCTAAACGAAGCAGCTGGCACTACTTGCTATGCAGCTGTAAGAGGCCTAAACGTTGCAGCTGGCACTACTTGCTGCGCAGCTGTAAAAGGCCTAAACGGTGTAGCTGGCGCTACTTGCTGCGCAGCTCTCACTGGTAGTCCGGGGCTCCCATCCCCCGCGGGGGGGCGAGTGCCATCTTGGAGAGCGCCGGGGCGCTGGGGCAGGGCTTCCCACTGAGTTTGGACTGCAATGGGGAGTTAACCATGACAAGTACCATGACAACCATGACAAGTTCAGGCAGCACACACCATTGCAATGTATCTAAATCTGTTTCCGACAACCATTTGGCTAAACTTGGCCAAAGCACTAGATTGGCAGCGAGGACTTTATCACTCATGCGCTGTGCCCAACAAGTTAACCGGGACTTCAGGGCCGATCCGACGCTAAAGAAACAATGCTCACCTCGGTCTTACTTGGCGGCCATGACGGGGTCAGGCACAGTTAGTTGATTGAGACAACAGCTGGGTCTGGTCTCCGCTTCAAACGGCTGCGCTCAGCCGCTCTTACAGTCACACCAAATCAGCTGATTACGCGCTTACCCAAGTCGCTCGGTTAATTTCACTTGCTGTTGAACAGACGGTTTTCTCTCATCCTCAGTTGCAGCCGCCATTTTGCCGCTTGTGGTGACGTACAGTTTTCTCTCGTTCTGCCGATCCACTTGGGCTGACTGCCCCCACTTACTGCTGGCGTAAAAGGTTTCTTATCTTCTTTATGGGTCCAAACAGATGGCCCCATAAAGAAAATAATAAACCTTTTGCGCCAGCAGGCCGAGGCCTTCCAAGTGGGTCAGCAGCCAACGAGAAAACTCAACGTTGTGGTGTTTTTGCTTACTCTTTGTAATGGAGGGACGCGGGGAAGTATGTGGTTCTCCGCCGGCCCCCTGTGTTTGCGGAGGTTTAAATAATCAGACAACTGGCAGTAAAGCATGGATACAAATGTTTCCATGGCAATTTGATAGTCACGGATTTGAATTGGGAAATAGTTATTGACAGACTGTGAGACAAGAGAGAGCCTCAAGGATCCAACCATATTCCACGGAGGTTGCCAACAGTTGACAGTAATCTGCAGCACGATAGGGGGGAGTGCAGTGGAATAGCACAAAGAGCAGAGATCTGCGGCCTTTTGCCACTTGGTAGACACAGGTCCCTGCACTGCTACATAGACCTTGTATCCTGAAGATCGGGCATCGAAGACCAGTGGTGGGCAGTTGCTTGCCTATTTCGGGGTCCCTGGTTATTTTCTGGGTGCTGGCTCGTGGCACTTGCTCCAGCTGGTGATTGGGTGCCCATACAATCAAATGCAATATGTCACAGCAAGGGGTGAAAGGAGTTTCAGTGTAACCCATTGCCAAACAGTGGGTTGAACAAACATCTCCATACACACATCCGTTACTTACCCAGCTATAGTGGGGCATGGGAGTGAGCTGAGCGGAGTTATAAGGAAGCTGGTCGGGAGCTTGACATGACCGGGTCTAGTGGCTCAGTGGATTATCATCCTCCACCGCAGGGATCAATGTGTGACAATGTGTGACCTCAGGGTCACAGGCGCTACTCCCGGTGGGTACACTCAGCCTTTCATTCTTCTGGGGTTGATAAAGTGAGTACCATTGAGTAAGGATACACAATTCGGCTCTGGGAGGCAGTACATGGCGTTATATGTTAGGACGCAGCACAAATGCGTGGGGGTATTCATAGCAAGATGAGTTGTCGATTAGGGGGACAAGTAGGGGCGTGCCCCGGGGTGACCCGACTGGGGGTCACAAGTGAATAAGCAATGGGCGTCCACCTGGTCTGGGCCCGGCTGTATTACCTAACACTTCTTGGCAAAACACATCCTCTTTTGTGAGGCGTGGCTCGTTCAGTTGCCTCGTCACCTATTTTTGCTGGTGTCCTGTTAGTGGGTAATGTCTGAGGGCAGTCAATGGTCAGAGGGTGGGTGAATTGCAATATTCCCTTTTGAGGGAGCGGAGCGAGTGCTTCCAGACGTTTTGTTGTTACATTCTCGAAACATTTGGGTCAGGGGAGGTAGCTGTGCCTTGCATAGTTTGACAGTAAGGACCTGATTAGTCTAAAATAGTTTGCTTCAAACGTTTGCATAGCCACAAGGGTCAAGTGTCGGGCCAACCCTGTCAGGCAGTTGGTTTTGCCACCTGGTGAGAGGTGCAGAAGGGGAAGGGCCCTGCAGCATCATCGAGGCAGGTGTACTAATGTGGGGGTGTGGGGTGCCTCCATCCAGCACAAGCTTTGTTGTGCAGTGGGGCATGTAAACATCTGGTTGGGTAAATAGGGATGCAGCAGCTTCCCTGAAGAGCCTAGGGGGTGATGAGGAGCACACAGATGGTTGAAAAGAGAGCTCCAGCATTTTAGGTGCATCACATTCTTATTTCTCACCAAAGAGCTATAGCTCATTGGTAAGTCTTGTCAGGCTAGGAGGGACTGGTGCCTCAGCAGGGTGCAGCAAGTGAGCCGGAAGCAAGGCAGGCAGGCCTTTGTATGCCTTGGGAAGTTCCCTGGAGGGTTAGGGTCAGAAAGGTCAGGGATAGAGAAACTTCAATTGTTTGGGGTCCATACTCTCAGTGAACAATGTTATATCTTTCAGGGTGGCGGAGTGGTGTTGCCACGTCCAGCCAAATGCATAGGTTCCACTTCAGGATCCGGAGGAAGCAGATTTTAGGGGCAGCTGGGTTTACCTCCAAGGGGTGGTTTTCGTATACCTCAAAGGGGTTGTTTCCGGAGTGATGGTCCTCTTGACCTGGATGGCTGCTTGGCATCCGAAGTCTCTAGCATTTTGCCTGCCTTGGGTTCCTCAATAGCATCACCTCATACAGTTAGAGACATGTCCTGGGTAATTGCATTTATTGTAGAGTACATTGCACGACATCCATTGCTTAAGGCCACTTGCTCCGAATTGCTTCAGAAGCTAGGCAGGCTCGTATCTTGTTGGAGACAGTCACTAAGTATACATGTCTTTTGGTCCACGGTAGAAGGACATGTATGCTCAATGTTTACGAACTGGAGCGATAGGGGATGAAGTGCCACAGGGTAGATGGACACATACGCTAATTGTATACCAACTGGAGCAATAGAGGATGAATTGCCACAAGGGACACAACTAAATAAGTTTGACCCTTTAGGTAACACATTTGGTTTGTGCATGCTAATTAGGCCTGTTATTGTTGTGGCATTTGATGTATGATCCGTACAAGTTAGCCTCAGGGATGCTGTACGTCTTGTGATTTTGAAGGGAAGATTGACCTTTTCTGAATTGCCCTTGTCCATTATTTGTTCCTGCTCCTGCAGAGCCGGCTGTAACAGATGGTACCCTTCCCTAGATGCATGGCGCCAAGCTGTCCCTAGGGTCCCTCTCAGGACTCAGCTGGCTATCTTACTACAGGATTGGTTACATCAAGCTTTCGGCGTTATGGTATCTGACTGAACCTTTACATCTGGCCTTTTGAGACCTTGTGACGGGGGAGGGTCTTTCAAACTGTGCCTCTAACTTTATTTTATGTATGTGAACTTTAAAAGAGGTATCTTGATTTGGCAGGACTTCAAATGCCCAGTTAAATGCCACTTGTTTTTCTGTCCCCATGTTTTAACTTCTTTAGTAAGAGAGCTCAGTGGGTTAAGGCGTGCACTGCAAAGATCTGTGGTTACCCATCAAAGGTTTGATTCCAAGGTTTGTAAAGTTGATGAGCCGTGTACTGCAAAGATCTGTTGGTTACCCATCAAAGGTTTGCTCCCAAGGCTTGTAAAGTTGATGAGAGGGGTCATGTTCTGCTGCATAGCTCTGTGCATAATCTATAGGTCACGGCGTTGAATACTAGTACATGTCAGGATGTGATCTTGCATTTAGCAGAGAGTTCGAGGTGTAATCTTCTGGTCAAGATCCTTTTTTGGGGTAGGTGCCTGCTGCAAACCCCATCTGTAATGTTCAGTGCATAAGGAGCTAGCTCAATCTTTCACTCAGTGAGTGTGATAAACTTATTACCAGTACGTGGCAGGTCCTGCTCGGTGCCTACCTCCGGGCCACTTGCAGGTTGTTTATGGTGATCTCTAAGGGCAGGGGAGGGGTCTGGGCAAAGTAAACCTGGACCGAATCACCTGCTTGGTGGTGGTCCCTACCTCATTTCACAGGATCGCTTCCTGTTGGGTCTATTCAAACGATCATCCTTATTAGCATGTAGTTCGGCAAGATTTTGAACAGGGTCAAACTGGCAGGGGATTGACTTGGGGAGGCACAAAAGACAATTCCCCATGGGTACTGGACCGTATCACAACATTGTTTAAATACATTTGTATCAACAATCTGGGGGAGGGGCCAACCTGTGGCCAGTTAACGGGATCGTCCTTCGGCATAACAAGGTTGGGTGCACCGGTACAGCTACGCATCATCAGTCATAACCCTTAGTTGGATGGGTATTGGAGTCTGTTCAGTCTGTAAATAAAGGGTGTTAGCAGCCTAGCATTCCTTTATATTGCCAGGCTCAAAGGTCTGGGTGAACGGCTGTCCGTGTGTCCTGTGAGTGACGCGACGGGCGGAATTCTAGCGATGGAGGCATGAGTTTCCACCACTGCATTGTTTGGTTGAGGGCCCAGGCATGCGCTAGAACTGCTTGCTGGAGAACTGAAGCACTCTACCAAGATAATTTGGTTGGGGGTCCCAGGCATGCACTGGAACAGCTTGTGGTAGAAGCTGCTGCACGGATCGGGGGGGGCTCCCCACCCAACAGTTTGGTCTTACACCAAGGAGGCATAATTCTACTCTCCCGGGTAGGAGGGCACTGCGGCCAGTAATGAAATCCTCCTGGTGTAAGTTAGGCAACCAATTGGGGGTATGGTTGTTATGAGGGGCAAAGATAACCCCACTGTGAGTGTGGCAAGGGGCTCGGTCAGAGGTTGCCGGGGATTCCTCACACAGGAGAGTTTACAGTGCCAGGCGCAGATTCATTGAACAGGGGGGTTTAGTCCATCAGGCAAGTCCACTGGGAGTTTGAAAGAGGATGGGAAACACCTGCCAGAGTGGGCATGGTCTATTTTGCTGGACCTGGGAGAGGTCCTGGAATCAGAAACATGGAGGTGAAGAGGCCTACCTTGGTGGGGGGCCCTGGCTGTGACGGAGGCCACACCCAGAGCTGTGGCGGAGTTACAGGGCGATACAGAGGCTGTAAGGTACAGAGGGGTACCCTTTGCAGGAGCACAGTAAGGGTGCTAAAGCCAAATTTTCCCAGGGAGGTCCTCGCGTTTGACCCTGGAGGAGCGACGGCGCCCCGTTAGTCCTACGGGCGGTTGTGGACCTGAGCAACAGGGGGTGCATGGAAGGCTCCGCCCCCCTCTGGGGCATGAGCAAGGGGATTGGACTGGTGGTCCACCGGTGGGAGGGGTTTTCCCGTCCCCCAAATCTGGCAAACACTGTTTGGCAAAGGCCATGGTGTAATTTCACTCATCAGGTGGCAGGCGGCGAGGGGCTGCCTACATTGGGATCGCCCGTAAGATAACCCACCATGTTGACATATTTGTAATGCTAATCAACCTGCAGTAATTTTCTCCACAAAGAAAGTGTCTTGTCTGTTTATTTCTCCAGGAGATTGCTGTTTCGGGGTAGTGGGGAGTGTTGCCGATATTGGCTCTATGCAGAATGCCCGGGCTCCACGAAGGGGACCCTCCTAAGAGGGCGGCCGCCTTAGTGCCACATGAGGCACACAAGGCACCAGTGTTGGGGGCCCCTAGCGGTGCCCATGTCAATTCCGGCCAGGGAGGGTCTGGGGGCACAGTATAATAGCCTCCCCCGCCCACCTGGCCTCCTCTTTGTTCCCAGCCCTGATGCTGTTTCCCTCCCTACCGCTTACCCGGTGTGGGGTGAGAGGTGTGTTCTAACTTGTTATTTTGTGTTACAGGCAGAGTTACAGGGTAATCTAGAGGCTATAAGGTACAGAGGGGTATCCTTTGCAGGAGCACAGTAAGGGTGCGAAAGCCAAATATCCCCTGGGAGGTCCTCGCGTTGGACCCTGGAGGAGCGACGGCGCCCTGTTAGTCCTACGGGCAGTTGTGGATCTGAGCAACCGGGGGTTGCCTGGAAGGCTCCACCCCCCTCTGGGGCATGAGCAAGGGGGTTGGACTGGCGGTCCACCGGTGGGGGGGTTTTACCCTCCCCCAAATCTGGCAAACACTGATTGGCAAGGGCCATGGTGTAATTTGGCTAATCAGGTGGCAGGCGGCGATGGGCTGCCTGCATTGGGATCGCCCGTAAGATAACCCTTCATGTTGGCATATTTGTAATGCTAATAAACCTGCAGCAATTTTCTCCACAAAGAAAGTGTCTTGTCTGTTTATTTCTCCAGGAGATTGCTGTTTTGGGGTAATGGGGGGTGTCGCCGATATTGGCACTATGAGAGAGGAGAGAAGTACATCCCTACCTCTCCCAGGAGTTTGTTTCAAGAAACAAACATTGGACAGGTATCTCCTCGGGTGAGAGACGCTTTCTTCTACACGCAGGCGTAGCTTTTTTATTTTTTATCGTTATGCTCCTTGCCTGTTTATTATTTTTCATGTTGTGTTTTTTGGTCACGATCTAGCCAGGTGGACAGAACTTAAGAAATCCCTCCAGACCATTTTTAGCTGCGTGCAGCGTGTCGCTCGGGCATCTGAAGACATCACAGGCTCGGATGGGGGGCGAAGGGGAAGCAGAAGTGACTGTGCCCAGCAGACTGTTTGATCTGTGACTGGGAGGTGATAGAGCGCGCGAGGTCACCCAGCCAATGATTCCGCCGTTTCCGGCTTCAGGGCCCATATACTTTCAATTCACACTATTCATTGACAGGGCGACTTCACAGGCTGCTACCAATTGTGTGTGTTCCCTACTGTTATCACTCAGTGTACCCGACTTACCATCCACCGACACGGGTACCTATGACCTCAATGGATCAGGAGCCTAGCTGTAAAAGGAAAGGCAGCAAATGCAAATTCAAATGACATTCAATACTGTTGTAAAATGACCACGGACAACTGGAAGTTTTAAAATGTTTATCTAAAGTTCGTTTTCATCAAGCATCAAACTTACAAGAATAAGGCAATCAATAACCAAGATAATGAAAAGTACATAACTATAGAGAAATAAAGTCAGGGTAACCATTTAAATGCTAAAGTGAGATACAAACAGAAAAAACGCTATGAATTTAAGGCAGAAATCCTTTAGACAATTTAAGTAAGGCCGTTCTAGACCATATCAGAAGATGACAAACTGCAATGCAGAATATGATTTCTAAAAGGTAGGATAACATAGGAACAAGTTAAGAAAATATGCCATGGACTTTATGATTCAATAGTTTGCGGCAAAAGCATGGAAAAATCAACATGTGCAAGATGTCACTTTATTAAAGCAAAGACAGGAAAATAGAAAGGTGCAAGTTTAAAGAACTTAGAGCAGTATTTACCTAGACTGGTGTGGAAACCAAACCCTGGCCACGGGTCAGTTAAGGACAGGAAACCCTCAAGGAAGGATACCCCTCCAAGGACAGCAGGTGCAGAATGGACACCCAGGACAGGACAGGATACCCTCAGATTAGGAATCAGGACAGGACCTCAGGACAGGACAGCAAACCCTCAGGACAGGACCGCTCAGGACAGGACCGCACCCGCAGTTTGGAAGCAACGCCTGCGCTCCACCCTCTCTGCAGCTATCGATCAAGACCCCGATTGGGTCAGCGAACTCCCAGCAAAGTGCTTCGCCAGCACTTTAAGGTTCAGTAGAACCTTAGTCTATGGTCAATTTCGGACAGAGTGCTCCGCAGCGCTCTGTATCTTCAGTCACCTATTGAGTACGATGGGTCAGTGACAGGTCAGCTAAACCAGACAAGTCGGACAATTTCCCTAGGTGAACCCAGGGTAGATATACTGTTTTGGGACAGGGTACCACCCCTCAAGTGTTGCAAAGTGTCAGAATCCCCAATTTCGATTGGTCCTAAGGTAGGATTTGGGTAATACACCAATCATAACACACTATTTGGATGCTTCATTTACATATCTGGGTACCGCCTAGCGAGATTGGGGTTCCCATGAGAAACTGCATAGAAATACAATAGAGATATTACATTGTTTCGGAATAAGGACATGTGATTCCGTCCTGCTAGGGTTGCAGGTCAGTTCTCAGGAGCATCTTGCCCATCACTGCCAACTGGCGGTGTTCCATCAGCCAAGGTTGTCGGTGCCCCAGAAAGTCGCACATGCGTAGAATGGACCTCCAAAATGACTTTTGATGCAGTTAGACCCCCATTCCCCGCGGTACATGAAAAGTAAGCGAAAACAAATTAATACATAGAAATAACATTATGAAAACACATCACAGGGTTTGTACTTTCAACTTATCACTATAAAATATACTTATGCAACCTAAAGGTTAGCTACATATAAACAAACACAAGAGCAGTGGCACGAGCAGTACCACGTTACTGGCTAAGCTATTTATTACGCATGCGCATAAATTTCCCTCCAACTCTGCAGACACGTCAGGACACGTGAGTGTGACTGACGCATGCGCAGTAACTAAATACAAGCGGCGGCCATGTTAAATGACTCGAGTGAATTATTTTAGTAAAACACATATGCAAGCATCCAGAAACCTCGTTTAAACATAAAATATCGTTAGTAAAACATACATGTGATTACCTTGTTACACATAAACGAGGTTCATGAATTCGGCAAAGTCGCAAAATATGCGAAGCTTTGCTTCATCAATCCCCTCTTTGATGATATTTACTATCATCACAAAACTTTAATGGAACCAGATGCCAACTTTCTTTCACACTTTGTACAACTCTATCTCTTCCAGCAATTTCTCCAGCTTTTCCCTTTCAGTTTTGGTAGGGTGAGAATTCTTCACCTTTTTATAGATCTGATTATTCACTTCCTCCAATTCTAGCTCATCCACACTTCGTTTCACCCCTCTTGCATTCACTTCATGCTTTCTGGTGTGCTTACGGCATTTGCAACAGACGAATATGAAAAATAGGATGAGACCTATAATTCCAATTGGCATCAGTACTTTAAACAATAAGCCTTTACCTATGCTAGCAAACCAATGACCTACATTTGAGAGACCATCTGCCAGTCTCTTCCAGGCACTATCAACCTCGAGTGGTTTGAGTTCCTTTGCCAAATTAGTAATGTTTCTCACATATCTTTTGAGCTGCACACTTTTGTCCGGAATATAAGTGCAACAATGTTGCGCCTTCAACATCCGGCAGACTCCGCCCTCTTTCGCCAATAAGGTATCCAGAGCAAGTCGATTCTGCAAAACCATTGATCTGATCGCAACCATTTCGGTATTGACCAACAGAAATCCATGAGCTGTCTCAGTCGACAACACATCCACTATAGTGGACAATTTGCAAATTCTGTGAGTGTTCAGAACCACTCCCACTCCAGGTATCAGTGCACTGAAAATACTACCCATTATTTCACCTATGCTTTCTCTTTTACTACGCACTAAGCCATTAGTATTTTCACTGCTTCCAGCAACTCCATTCACATGGTATATTTTCGGGAAGACAATGCCAAAATAGCAGCTTCCATACCAGTGATCCGGCAATTTGAAATAAGCCTTGTCCCCACAAATATAATAAATTCCAGGAAACACAGGCTCTGACCCATTTTTGAAACCCCAACCTCCAATTACCTTGTAATTATGTTCGCATTCACTGGAACCAATGAAAATGTTATTATAATAGCTAGTCTTCTCGCGGTGAAGACATAGCTTGCCTTTCTTTTCAAAATCCAGCAACAGAGCAGGACCCGCTCCACCAGTTGAGGTGCCTTCCATGTTCTCTGCCCACCATGGTCTTTTCTGACTTTCGTCATTTGCTTTCTTTTGTATTTTAATTCTCCTTTTCTCTGCCATGTTCAGGAACATATTTTCCTGCTCACGCAAAGAACAAGTCAAGTTATCTCTGTGTGCGTCACCTATGTCAATATCACCAATAGTCAGAAAGTAGTCTCCCATATATCGTATCACGTCACTTTTGGTATGTACAGGATTCAGGTTCCCACGTATAGGAAGCTCAGAAAAGATCACGTCATTATTAGAGTAATAGTACTGTAACGGTCCTCTTTTGTAAAATAAACTAGCTAAAATGCTACAGGAGATTCCGTATGTCAGCGGCAAGTGATGGTATGTCACGCCTTCAGCTACAGAGGTAGGTAGCTTCATGCAGACATAGCAATCTTCAATTTCCATAGTCTCTACATAGTGTATTAATACGTTTGCGAAAACATTTAAGCGTGTCCTGTTTTTAATTCCATGATAATGTA
The DNA here is from genome assembly GCF_964261635.1 of Lissotriton helveticus. Lineage (NCBI taxonomy): Eukaryota > Metazoa > Chordata > Amphibia > Caudata > Salamandridae > Lissotriton > Lissotriton helveticus. The sequence goes on from NC_136059.1 coordinate 348,287,510, forward strand.
GTTCTCCCTCATCTGATGCTTCTAAGTCTTGTTTTGTTTGACTCAGTGCTCTCTCATGTCTGGCTACACTCTGTGTTGTCAGCTCTTCACTGTCAGTATTTACAATTTCAGTAGGGACAATATTAGTATCTTTGCTTACAGCAAAGGGAATGAAAATTGTTAGTCCTATCCAAAGTAATATCAGAACAACTACACTACAGACACATACCTTGCAGCATATTTTGCAACAGCTGCGACTAGGTCTACCACTCACGGTTGAATCAGACATTTTGGCTCAGAAGAAGTTTCTCGACCCCTCTTTGTGACTTTACACGAGTAGCTTACTTTGTGCAAATTCACGGTGGCTCTTCTTCTTCTTCGTCCGAGTACTCAGGGACGGGCTCTCCGTCGCTTACGTCAGTTATATCAAGATCTTCAAGTTCTTCCAACACAAGTGTCCATTCAGGTGACTTGTACTTTTTGTTTTGTCTCTTTATCCGATCACTCCTTCTTTTGGAAGTGTCTTCTGGTTGTTCTGCTATGCGAGCACTTCTCCTTTCTTCTGCACGTTTTTCTTCTACTGTTTTTATCCTCAATCTCAATTTCTTTATGTATCTAGGCTCAAGATGCTTTCTTTTCTTAAGTCTTTTGGTTGGTACTTGAACTTCGTTCCCTTCTCTTGCCCTTTTGTTCTCATTAACTGTTGGCAATTCTGTTTCAGTTTCTTCTTCTTCTATCTGACTAATTCCAGGGCTAGTATCTGTTTCTTCTGCCTGGGTACTAATCTGGCCTTGTTCAGGTGAATTGAGTGTTTGCTCTTCAAGTGTCTCTGACTCTGTTTCCTGAACACGTTCTTCTAATTCTATCTGATCCTGTTCAAGCACTTCGATCTCTGAACTTTCTTCTGCTCGAACTATTACACTATGTCTAGTCTGTCCCTTCCCGATATCAGGTGTCAGTGGAGGAGTATCAATCACTTGCTCTGTATTCCTCACTTGTTCAGTATCCTTCACTTGTTCAGTATCGGGCACCGGCTCTGCAGCATTCACTTGTTCTGTATCAACCACGTGCTCTGTCCCTGTCTGACCTTCTCCTTCCTCAGTTTTGATGTGAATCTCAAGAGTCTGAGGTTCTTCGCCTGTGCCTTGCTTTTCCTCTCTAGTCCACTCTCTACCTTCCCAAAGTCTTTCACTTGTTCGAATGGGGTCTTCGGTGAGATCAATCAAGGGAATCCACTCCTCTGGCCATATACTTGGCAGCTCGTCTTCAGCTACTTCTGGCTCAGCTTCTTGGACCCCTTCAGCAGGCTGGGCTCCTGGTAGTTCGTTGTCAACTATTCTTGGGCCAACGTCTGCTGATTCTGTAGCTCGACTGGTACTGGGCTGTACGTCGTCAGCTACTTCTGGTCTGGCTCCTGCAGAGTCCTCTGCAGGACGTCCTTCTGCTTCAGGCACCTCGTCTGGTGGTACCTTCTGGGTGTGGCTGGCGTGTACCCAGCGTGGAACTCCTGCACACTTTACTGCTGTGGTAGTTACCAGGATCACCTGACGTTTTTCTCCCCACCTTGGCTCCAGGCAGCTCTTCCGAGTATGCTTCCTTATCTTCACCCAGTCCCCCGGGACCAGTTTGTGAAGAGGAGTCGTTGGATTGAGGATGGCGTCTTCTCCGATCTGGCGAGAGATAGAACGCACTTGGTCACCCAATCTCTTGCAGTATTCAAGCACCAAATCATCAGTAATACTCAACAGTTTGCTTCCTGGCACCCATGCTTGTCTCATCACTCTTCCCATAATGATTTCATGGGGACTTAGGCCTGTCTTGCGATCAGGAACACTTCTCAGTCCCATCAGGACCAGAGGCAGGGCCTTCACCCAGGTCAATTTAGATGCATCACACAGTTTTGCTAGTCTGTTTTTGATAGTTCCATTTATTTGTTCCACTACTCCAGAAGCCTCTGGACGGTAGGCACAGTGAAGCTTTTGTGAAATTCCAAAGGCCTTACAGAGTTCGTCGATCACTTCATTATGAAAATGTGAGCCTTGATCTGATTCAATAGTGACTGGAACCCCGAACCTAGGTATCAGTTCTTTCAATAAACACTTAGCTACTGTTTTTGCGTCATTTTGGGGAGTAGGGAAAGCTTCCACCCATTTTGAAAATAAACAGACCATGACAAGGACATATCGCTTCCCTTCACAACGGGGCATGGTGATGAAATCAAGCTGTATTCTCACAAAGGGACCCCCGGACCTCCCAATTTTTCCCAGTTCAACCACCGTCTTCTTCCCTGGGTTCATCTTTTGACATGTCAGGCACCTCTGGCAGAGGGACTCTGCTACTTTCCTGAACTTTTTACTGTACCAAGTCTGTTGGAACACTAGAATCATGGCGTCCCTACCAATGTGTGATCCTTCATGTATCAATCTCGCCATTGTGCTAAGTAAGTGTCTAGGTAACACAGGCATACCAGTTGGACCTATGATGACACCATCCACACGTCTTGGTCTACACCCATCGTCCTTCCACTTCTCTCTCTCTTGCCAAGGTGCCGCCTGCTGCCACTCTTTCACTTCATCCCATGTAGGCACTTCTTCAAACACCTGAAGTTGGCAGCTGGTTCCTGGCCCCCCTCGCTTTGGATTTACGATATACCGATCTCTGGCGCACCATTGGGCCACTCGATCAGCAAAATCATTTCCCAGTGATACAGTGTCCAGGTCCTTCTTATGGGCGACACACTTTACCACTGCCAGTTCCTTGGGTAACTGGATTGCCTCTAAAAGGTCTTGAACAACCTTTCCATTTCGAATTGGGGTACCTGATGAAGTCAGGAACTCCCTCTGTAGCCACAACTGGCCAAAGTCATGCACAACCCCATAACAGTACTGACTGTCAGTATACACTGTTATGCGTAGGTTCTTCCCAATTTGGCAAGCTTTTATCATAGCAATCAATTCAGCTACTTGTGCAGACTTTATGTGATATAAATAACCTGCTTCTTCAATTTTGGTTAAGGAGACTACTGCATAGGCAGCACTCAGACCTCCTTGTTCATGTCTTAGACAGGAACCATCCACAAATAATTCCTTATCATGCACAGGCAATGGTGTTTCTTTAATGTCTGGACGTGGCTTGGTATTGAATTCTGTTAAATCAATGCAATCATGCTCATCATCCACCCCACCTTCCATATCCATTGGGTCGGGGAGTAAGGTGGCAGGGTTCAGAATACTGCACCTAACAATGTTTACATTTGCAGCACCCACAAGAATCCTCTCGTATTTAGTCAGCCGACTAGGGGTGAGATACTGAGTTTTTGTTCTGGTCAGTAAAATTACCACTCCATGTGGGACATACACAGTTACCGGATGTCCCATGACAATGGACTCACTCTGCTCTAAACTTGCGCAGGTAGCAGCTACTGCTTTCAGACAACCTGGTAATCCAGCAGCCACTGGATCCAGGGTGGCAGAGAAATATGCCACAGGCCTTCTCGTTGTGCCATGATCTTGTGTCAGGACTGACAACGCGCAATTATCGCGAGTGTCACAGAATAGGGCAAATTCTTTGGAATAGTCTGGCATTCCCAATGCAGGGGCTGTACACAGACAATCTCGCAGTTTGGTGAAGGCTGTTAAGCTTTCATCATCCCATTCTACAATTTCTGGTGTTCCTCTCTTGGTCATTTTTATCAAAGGCCTAGCCAGGACTGCAAATCCCAGAATCCACTGTCTGTAGTATCTTATCACTCCCAGGAACATTCTGATCTCTTTCTGAGTACGGGGTAACTGCATCTTTTGTATTATTCTCACTCTTTCTGATGTCACTTTTCTGACACCTTTCTCTATCTGGTGCCCCAGATATTTCACCGATTTTGCACAGAACTGTAACTTGTCAGGGGCCACTTTATGTCCCTTTTCACACAGGTGATTCAGTAGGGCAATGGTGTCAATCACACAATCCCTATGACTTTTAGACGCCACCAAGAGGTCGTCTATGTATTGTACTAAGACAGAGTTCCCAGGTAAGACCAAAGTTTCCAAACATTTTTTCAAGATCTGATTAAAGATAGAGGGGCTCTCTGTGTACCCTTGAGGGACCCGGTTCCAGCAATACACGTGACCATTGAAGGCAAATGAGAAAAGAAATTTGCTATCTGGATGTAAGGGAATGGAAAAGAATGCATGACACAGGTCTATCACAGTGAACCACTCAGCATCCCAGGGAATCTGATACAGAATCACTGCTGGGTTCGGGACAATAGGGCAGCAGGGGACTACTATCTTGTTGACTTTTCGTAGGTCCTGCACTACTCTGTACTTGCCACTAGGCTTCTTGATGCCCATAATCGGGGAGTTACATGGGCTACTCAATACTTCCTGTATGATGTTTCCTTCTAGCAATTTCTGTATTTCTAGAGTAACACCAGCTTTCACTTCTGCATTCATTCTGTAGGGTTTAGTATTGGGGTATACTGCATTGTCCTTGATTGCTATCTGTATGGGGTCCACATTTTTCATTAACCCTACATCTTTCCCAGTAAAGTCCCACACCTCTGGCTTCACTGCTTCTTGAAGTTCTTTGGGCAAATCCTGCATGGTCATTCGTTTAATTTCCGAGTCAGGGCGGACTAACATTAATTTATAAATGCCGTCTTCATCTGGGGTCTGAATTTCAACACCCTTTGGTGTGCAAAAGATGGTACAGTTCATTTTGCACAGCAAATCACGTCCCAGCAAGTTCACTGGACTGGTGTCGCAAACGACAAATCTATGCATTTCCTTAAAGTTTCCAATTGAGATCTCCATGGGCTTGGTAACAGGAGTACTAATCAATTGATTAGATACCCCCACTACTTGGATGGCTTCTCCCGAGAGGGGTAGGTTTGGAACGTCCACTGTTCTCACAGTAGAACGGGTAGCGCCAGTGTCCAACAGAAAGGTGACATCATTTCCGTCAACCTTTCCTTCAATGTATGGTCCGGACTGGTCTACCGGCAAGGAGGCGCCAAGTACGCACTCCTCGTCCTCCCCTCTCAGGCCCCGTCAGTACTGGTCATCACAAAGGAAGGTATCATTCAATAGATACTGCGAAGTTGCTGCATTTCTGTTCTCATTGCTTTCCCAGACTTCTATCTCATCCCCCTCTGCCGCTTTCCCCCTATGTACTGGCTTAGGAGCTCGGGGCACCTGAACCGTCTTTACCTGTGGTTGAGTCTTTCTTGGCCTTTCTTTCTGCGTCTGTGGAGTTAAATCAGGTGTTTTGGGGTTATCATCCGGCAAATAAGGACACTCGTTACGCCAGTGTCCAATTTCTCCGCACTGGTGACAGGGAAATTTCTTCATAGCCTCCTCCCTGCTCATTTTGGGCCGGAGCTTACCTCCTCTCCCACCCCCAGGATTTTGGTTCTGACTGTTTTTGACCATGTTACTCAACTGTTTTTCCTGCTGTTCTGCGAGCTTCACCTGAGCCCACATCACCTTCTCCTTGAGAGCCTTTTTCTTTTCTGCCATTTCGTCCTCGCAGTACTTTGCGTACCGCAGGACCTCATCTACCTTTTTGGTATGCCAACAAATTTTATTATCTTTTATCCACTGACAAATTTCAGGCCTTAAACCGTTTACAAACCTGTAAATGAAATGTGTCATATCCTTCATCTCGATGTTATCTATACCACTGTATGTTTTAAACACCTGCAACAGCCTTTCATAATAGGAGTGCACTGTCTCCTCTCTTTCCTGCGTTGTTCTATCTATCCTGGTCCAATCAGTTTCCTTTGCTGGCACCTTATTTTTCAAATGCTGAATCACCTGTTCATAATTTTTCATCACTTCAATGGACGGCTCCCCTGTGGTAGAGTCCCTCGGGTACTCTTCACTAGGCCAGAATATGGATATTTTACACTCGGTCCATAGATCGACTGGGACTACAATGTCGAAAAACCCATCCAGGTCTTTCCACAGGCATTTTTGCACCTTTACGAACCTTTCCACTTGCCGGTACCAGTCAACTGGCTTTTCGCGCAACTTCGGGAAATCGTTAGTAAAGGACACAATATCCTGTCTGGACCATGGAACGTGCACATACCTCCCACCCGGCACTTCACGCATGGGGCATAATGTTTCGGGCTTGTCTACTTCTCTCAAAGGGAACTCAGGGGTAGCTTGTCTGAATCGAGCCTCATCTTTCTTCCTTGCCCACCTGCTTCTCCACCTTTCCACATCTCCCCATTTTTGCAAAACTGCAAGCAACTCTTTAATCTGCACCTTCTTCCCTGACACATTCAGGTTCTCTAAATCCTTGTCTGAGAATTCAGCTCTGTAAGGCTTTTGTAAGGGCTTTGATCTTGAAATATCTACCCCCATACTAGCTGCGGTGTCTGTCAGCTTTTCGTGGAGCACCCTGGTACTTCTGGTAAGGCTTTTACACATAAACAGCAATTCTTCTTCAGAATAGGTGTTTAATCTGTCTAAACCCACATATCCTGCCATCAATTCCTCTATTTCTACCCTCAGCTTGTAGAGGTCTAAAGGTTTCGTTTGCGGAGCCTGTTTTTCTAAATCACGACTCCAACTTTCAATCTCTTCCGGAGTTACCAAGGAAACACTCCTAGTCCCTGTTGCTGATTCTAATTTAATTTCTTTCGCATCAAAAGGATTATGCCTCTTCTGCACTCCTTTCCCGGTCTGTTTGTTTGGCAGATCCAAGAACACAACTTCGGACTCGCACTCACTGGACTGATCGTCTATCAGTAGGGGCTCTTGCCTCGGCGGGGCCATTATCGGGTTCATAACTGGAGGGTTCGGACTTCCTTGACTATTCCCATACAACGGGACTACTGGTCCGATCGTTACCGGAATAGTCAAAGCTTCAGGACTAGTGTTTAACTGGGAGATTTTCTGAATTATTTCTGTCCTCTGTCTAGCTAGAACTTCTTGCTCCCTCTCTTCCAGTATCCTTCCTAATGTTCGTTCAGGCATTATCTGTGGGGTCAGGTGAGGAGTAAAACTCGGGGCAGTAGGATGCGTTTCACTCGGTCCTCCACCATAATTTGGTTTTGGGAACAAAGTTCCTGCACCAAATGACCTGCGCTCTTCCCCATATGGAGGCTGCAAAAAGGGTACTCCTGAACCTACTGGCTTTTCTTCGTTTTCATACAGAGGTCTGGGAAAAAACGTTCTTTCACGGGAATATTTTTCCTCTGAGCTCACGGGCATTCTAGGATATATATCGCGTACCTCTGCGGGTCCGGGGTTCTCAAAATAGGGCAACACCTGGCCACCTCCCCCCCTACATAGGGATCTATCCTTCTCCTTAATAGATGGACGCTGGGGATTGTCTCCTGCACTGGAAGGTCGGGCTCCCTCATTATAAGGGGGCGGACTTCTCGTAAAGATGTCATCTAACAATTCATCGTCTGACTCCCCAAGGGCCCCCCAATGCTTACTCTTTTCTGTCCTTTTCTCTTCCCCAGAAGGGTTACCTGCTGGCATCATGGGAAACAGACCCTCAACAATCATGCTCTGCCTCCACTGTTTCATCCTCTTATCCCTGGTCTCTTGTTTCAGCCTGGGGTACCACTTAGTCAGACCTTTGTCCATTCGGGGTTTCTCTCTTTCAAAAGCCTCAATCTCCCATTCCTCTAATGCCTCATACTGCGTTAGTCTTGGTCTGGGATGCAACTCATTCATTCGGGTTCTCAAATTAAATAAAATTCTGCCATTGAAAGTACCGTCTAACGGGAAAGCCAATATTCCGTCATCTTTTGTGTACTTTACCCAATTCTCCAACCACACACAGGTGTTGTACCCTCGGTCAAACATCATGAATGAGGCGGGAGTATTCGGTGGCGGGATAGTAATGCCCTCTCTAGACTTAATCGGTTTGTCCGTTTTGAAATAATTCTTTACCCTACTTACAAGGGACATTTTTCTCTTTGCTCCGTACATAATATCGTATCTATTAGCTTTCCACTGATCCCTTTCAAACCCTTGGTTTCTTGGATCGGGTCTAGTCTCTGGACAATACGAGTGCCACATACGATTTCTACGCTTAACTCTGTTTACAAAGTCACCTCCAATCGGAACGCGTCTTGCAATTCCGTGCGACCAATGAGGTGCACGCGTTCAAATATTTTCGGCCAATGGGTGCGCGGCCCCTTCGCGAGACTGTTCTCACGCTCCGGCGCTTCACCCCTCCTTTACAATTCCAGCCCCGCTACCCGCCCGCTGCTTCTACCAATCCCAGCGCGGCACGGAGTGACGTCAGAGGCGCTTCGCGACTGACTCCCTCCCTTCACAAGGTAACGGAAACTTTCTTTCCTTTTAAAGTGCTCAGTGCTTAGTTATTTTACAACAAATATACATTCGCCACAGTGCTCAAGTGTCTAGACAGGATAGCTTTGTTTTACTGCAAGTAAACTACTTCCATTTACTTTTCACGCGCTGCGGGCAGATCTCTTCCGCCTACCCTTCACTCTAGCATCGGTGAACCTGTTATTCCCCTAAACTCATCCACTCTTCCGGGATATATCCGAGTCTAAAGTTTCCCAGCGGACCCCTCTGCTTTCACCCAAGCTCCGCGGAACCTGCTACTCTTCCGATGTGACCCTTACTCGGTTACGCCGCTATGGGAATTTTGCCAATGAACCTCGTTACTGACATTTATTCACACACGTATTCAGAAAAACCCTAGTTAGTGCTTCCCGGTTATCCTAACCTGCACCTAACTTTCCTTAAGCCTGTGACCTCAGGACAATGGATTCTATTCACCACTTGCCCTTTCAATTCCCCGGGGAGTTCGGACAACACAATACGAGACGGTTTACAAATGCATGGATTAATACATATAACAATATAAGAACAAAAATAATAATGAAAAAACAATTCATTGATTTTCAGCAGCGTATTCACAAGAGATTGATCAGGTCTCTCGGAATGACCGCTCTTATAGCAGCATTAATATACTAGCAGCTACCGACTTAGCTAGCCTAACTAGTCCTACCTAACCTTTAGCTAGTCCCTAACCATCCTCTGATCTACCAGAAAACTGATAGAGCGCGCGAGGTCACCCAGCCAATGATTCCGCCGTTTCCGGCTTCAGGGCCCATATACTTTCAATTCACACTATTCATTGACAGGGCGACTTCACGGGCTGCTACCAATTGTGTGTGTTCCCTACTGTTATCACTCAGTGTACCCGACTTACCATTCACCGACACGGGTACCTATGACCTCAATGGATCAGGAGCCTAGCTGTAAAAGGAAAGGCAGCAAATGCAAATTCAAATGACATTCAATACTGTTGTAAAATGACCACGGACAACTGGAAGTTTTAAAATGTTTATCTAAAGTTCGTTTTCATCAAGCATCAAACTTACAAGAATAAGGCAATCAATAACCAAGATAATGAAAAGTACATAACTATAGAGAAATAAAGTCAGGGTAACCATTTAAATGCTAAAGTGAGATACAAACAGAAAAAACGCTATGAATTTAAGGCAGAAATCCTTTAGACAATTTAAGTAAGGCCGTTCTAGACCATATCAGAAGATGACAAACTGCAATGCAGAATATGATTTCTAAAAGGTAGGATAACATAGGAACAAGTTAAGAAAATATGCCATGGACCTTATGATTCAATAGTTTGCGGCAAAAGCATGGAAAAATCAACATGTGCAAGATGTCACTTTATTAAAGCAAAGACAGGAAAATAGAAAGGTGCAAGTTTAAAGAACTTAGAGCAGTATTTACCTAGACTGGTGTGGAAACCAAACCCTGGCCACGGGTCAGTTAAGGACAGGAAACCCTCAAGGAAGGATACCCCTCCAAGGACAGCAGGTGCAGAATGGACACCCAGGACAGGACAGGATACCCTCAGATTAGGAATCAGGACAGGACCTCAGGACAGGACAGCAAACCCTCAGGACAGGACCGCTCAGGACAGGACCGCACCCGCAGTTTGGAAGCAACGCCTGCGCTCCACCCTCTCTGCAGCTATCGATCAAGACCCCGATTGGGTCAGCGAACTCCCAGCAAAGTGCTTCGCCAGCACTTTAAGGTTCAGTAGAACCTTAGTCTATGGTCAATTTCGGACAGAGTGCTCCGCAGCGCTCTGTATCTTCAGTCACCTATTGAGTACGATGGGTCAGTGACAGGTCAGCTAAACCAGACAAGTCGGACAATTTCCCTAGGTGAACCCAGGGTAGATATACTGTTTTGGGACAGGGTACCACCCCTCAAGTGTTGCAAAGTGTCAGAATCCCCAATTTCGATTGGTCCTAAGGTAGGATTTGGGTAATACACCAATCATAACACACTATTTGGATGCTTCATTTACATATCTGGGTACCGCCTAGCGAGATTGGGGTTCCCATGAGAAACTGCATAAAAATACAATAGAGATATTACATTGTTTCGGAATAAGGACATGTGATTCCGTCCTGCTAGGGTTGCAGGTCAGTTCTCAGGAGCATCTTGCCCATCACTGCCAACTGGCGGTGTTCCATCAGCCAAGGTTGTCGGTGCCCCAGAAAGTCGCACATGCGTAGAAGGGACCTCCAAAATGGCTTTTGATGCAGTTAGACCCCCATTCCCCGCGGTACATGAAAAGTAAGCGAAAACAAATTAATACATAGAAATAACATTATGAAAACACATCACAGGGTTTGTACTTTCAACTTATCACTATAAAATATACTTATGCAACCTAAAGGTTAGCTACATATAAACAAACACAAGAGCAGTGGCACGAGCAGTACCACGTTACTGGCTAAGCTATTTATTACGCATGCGCATAAATTTCCCTCCAACTCTGCAGACACGTCAGGACACGTGAGTGTGACTGACGCATGCGCAGTAACTAAATACAAGCGGCGGCCATGTTAAATGACTCGAGTGAATTATTTTAGTAAAACACATATGCAAGCATCCAGAAACCTCGTTTAAACATAAAATATCGTTAGTAAAACATACATGTGATTACCTTGTTACACATAAACGAGGTTCATGAATTCGGCAAAGTCGCAAAATATGCAAAGCTTTGCTTCATCAGAGGAATAGGGGGAGTGACTGACATTAACCTTCCGGTGTGTCCTTCCTGTTAGTGCCTGGAGACATTCACACCGAAGTGTAGGTGTTTGCTTCAGATTTCATCTGCATTATTCAAATGTTGTACAATCTCGGCTTATTTACTGCATTCTGGGTTTTAGTCCTCTCTTAAAAGGTATATATTTTCTAGCCAGAGAATTGAAAGAGCGCCTAACTTTTTTTGTTTATTGTGCTGAAAATGTGTGATGTGTCATACATTACACATTTCCAGCAGTCGCTTCAGTAGACACTGCTTTATTTTTTTTTCAAGTAACACAGTTTTAGTTCCCTTTTTTTATGTTTGAACTATAGTCAGTGATGTGCTCCGATTCTGAACTGTCGAATGCGTATTATTGCGCCAATCCATACATTTTCTGTGGCTAGAAGAGTGCTTAGGAACTTCCGTCAGGTTTGAAAATGAATATCTCATGTATTAACTGCATCTACAGAATAGAAATATCATTTAAAGGAGACATTGCCTGTGGAGCTAGGAAGCTTTCAAATTTGAACTTCAATGTATACGCTTTAAGTCGGGCTGTATATCTGCATCCCATGTTGCACTGTACGTTAAAGGATTTGCCTTCTTGAAAGTAAATCCATTCAGTAACGATTTAGCAATATATGTTGGAAAGCCTTTTACCCAGGAGATCTCTCATAAGTTCTGGCCTGCGGCACGTCATAATCTTTGTGTGTTTCGTAACATTGAAATTGCCGTTAAGGACCTCCCCCTAGCACTTGCGTCACTTTGACACGACCTCTCATATAAGTTTTGATCACATGTCTGTGCGGCTATAAGGCTTATACGGTCTCATAGGCGAGACCTATTGGTTATGCAATGCAGTAGGTCTCGTATTTTATTAAGTTAAAGCCATTTGCTTTGCTATTCAATACCATTATCAAAGCAAATGGCTTTATCTTAATCAAAGGCGAGACATATTGCATTTTTTTTTCTTTAAAAAAAAAAACTTTTATTGATAAATAAAATACAACAACAACAATCAAGGCATTAGATACAGTACTAGCGATCATGTGTCCGCATAGAGTGTTACTCCAAATATTCAGGAAAAATCATACACTTATAATCCGTCGAGAGGGGGGGGCAGTGGGGAAACAGTGCAGCACTCATAGTATTAAACAGTACATGGAACGTCATTTAGGGGGACAATGGAACATCAGGTAGTAAGTCTTGCGGGGGAGTACATATATTCCCACGATAGGCATTCCACTGAGACCAGATTATGTTCCATTTCCTAGGTCTACCCCTAGCCAGATACACCGTTTTCTCCCTAAACATGCACCAATCCATGCCCTCCTTCCACGCCATGACCGTGGGCGGCCTCTGGGAACCCCACAACTGTGTGATGTCTCTCTTAGCTATCATGTTACCAAGGGTCGCCCAACAGATCTGAGCAACAGTGTAATCATTCGGCTCCCACACGTTCAGCAGGCAGCGCCTAGCTTCGGGCAACAACAACACTCCGGTAACTCTTTCCATCACCGCATGCACTCGGGCCCAAAACACCGCCACCGCCGAACACTCCCACAGAATGTGAAGGAAGGTTCCAGGCATGCCTCAACCACGTTTACACAACCCATCCAGAGAATAGCCCATTCGCACCAGACTTGGACCAGTAACATATATACGGTGAAGGATCTTAAGTTGGACAAAGCGAAGACGGACTGGAATAGCAACCTCCTTGGGTGACTACAACGCGGATTGCCAGTCTTCGTCATCCAATTCCAATCCATCCTCAGTCCATACCGCTCTGAGACGCACAAGTAGATCAGTCCGATTATTGATCAATTTTTTATAAATCAATGAAATCGTGCTGTCAGGGACATAACCGCCCAGTATACGGTCCTCGAGAGGAGAGGACTCGGGAACGTCAGTGCCTGCAGCGAAAACCGACAGCAAGGCATGGCGCACCTGCACGTATCTGAAAAATTCCTTGTCTCCGAGCTCATATTCCGTCCTCAGCGCCTCAAAGGTTTTAACAGTTCCCTTGGTCCAGAGGTCACCCACTCTGCTGATACCAATCATGTCCCATTTCTCAAAACCTTTCGTTCTCCATAAGCAACCCAAACGTTCAGAGTCATACAACGGAGCCGCACAAGTCAATCTATCACCCCACCCCACCACAAAGCCGCATTCCCATCTCGCCAAACTTGCACAGCAATCTTAGTGGGCCCAGTTAACGTCATGCAAATCCCTTTGGAGTAAAGTGCCCTACTATAATTCCCGCCCGGTAAAAGGTGTTTATCCATCTCGAAAGCCGGTGAAGGTCCCGGTGCATAGGTGGCATGGTTAATCGCACTCAATTGAGAGGCCCAATAGTAACGCTTAATGTCTGGGAAAGCGACGTCCCCATCGTACCAAGGGAGCGTAAGCTTGGGGAGAGCAATATGAGCACGTCCGTCCCAAAACAAACGACGCTGTAGGCTCTCCACCTCCCGAAAAAACCCAGAGGGAATAGGGTCAAAGGAGTTTTGGAGTGCGTACAAAAATCTCGGCAGCGACATCATCTTAAAAAGAGCAGCACGCCCGAGCGGCGACAGCGGTAACCGACGCCAGCGCGAGACATCAAGTTTCAGTCGCTGGAGTGGGGGAAGCAGGTTGCGCTCGTAGCGAACCACAGGATCCAGGGAGATATAAATCCCCAAATACTTGAACCCTGACTCGGTGACTTGGATCGGGAATCTGAGAGGCAGCGTGGGAAGCCCTCCTGCTAACACATAGACACAGGATTTCGTCCAATTAATAACAAGACCTGAGTTCTTCCCAAAAAGCACATTCAGGGATTTCTGGGGGGATGTGAGATACAAAAGGATGTCATCCGCTTAAAGCGAAATACGATCCTCGAAGTCAGGAGTCCACCTAATGCCCTTTATCGAGGGCTCCCAGCGGAGCCATGCGGCCAGCGGTTCGAGCGCAAGGGCAAAAAGCAAGGGAGACAATGGGCAGCCCCGCCGAGTGCCCCGTCCAAGAGTAAAAATGCCAGATACCTTCCCATTAACCACCACCTGAGCCAGAGGCTTCTCATAAAGAAGTTTCACCCATGCAATGAAAATAGGGCCAAAACCAAATTTGGCGAGAGCCGCCCAGAGATAAGGCCATTCGATAGTATCAAAAGCCATAGTGGCATCCAAGGTAGCCAAAATGGCCAGCTCAGAGAGGGACCCGGCTCTCGCGAGAACTCCATGAAGCCGCCGAAGATTAAGGGCAGTATTGCGATGCGGGATAAAACCGGATTGATCCGGATGGATCAAATCACAGATCACCTTAACCAATCGGTTAGCTAACAATTTGGCTAAAATTTTGGGTTCGGCGTTTAAAAGGGAGATGGGCCTATAAGTGGCACAACGGTCGCGCGGCTTACCCTCCTTATGTATTACCACGATAGAGGCCAGCCGCTGATCCGCGGGGAGGGAGCCAGATTTCAGCGCCTCAAGGAACATATCCCTCAGATAGGGCGCCATTTTGTCAGGCCGCAGTTTGTACAATTCAATAGGCAAGCCATTGGGGCCCAGAGCCTTACCAGAGCGAAGGGAGCGGATGGCGTCCATAAAATCCCTATCAACATCAGAGAGACAGGGCAATGCAATGTCCCGCAATAACAACTGGGAATCCTCCTCGTCCCTATCACAAACTGAAGAATACACAGTACGGAAATGATCCACAAAACACTCAATGATCCCAGCCGGGTCAGTCACACACACTCCATCCGACCTTTCAATCACAGGAACTACACGATTCGCTCTTTCCTTCTTATCAAGCCACACAAGCAATTTACCAGCCGTGTCACCTACATCATACAGCCTACCCTGTTGCTCACTGTCCATTACTTTGGCAGCGTCGGTCACCAGGGCTTTAAAATCAGATTGTTTTAAGCTGAGGGAGTGGAGTTTAGCACGGTTGACACCCGCCTCGAGGTCACTCTCAATGACAGTTATGTCAGCTTCAATGCGCACTAGTTCCTCACGTTTGGCCTTCTTGGCGCCAGTAATTAACGACAAAGAATGTCCACGTATAACAGTCTTGAAAGCCTCCCACAATGACACAGATAAAGAAACAGATCCCACATTATCGAGGAAGCAATGATCAATAGATTTTATCAGCTCCGAGCGGATCTTAGGATTACGGAGATACCAGGGGTTGATGGGAGCAACCCTGCCCTCACTGCACACCCCAGCTTCCACACAGAGCCACAAGGGGGAATGATCTGAAATGCCCCTGGGAAGTTGTCGGATTTCCCTGATAGAGGAGGATTGAGCCGCTGGCATTAGGAGATAATCAAGCCTGGAGAGGCTCCCATGGGCTCCTCGATGGAAGGTATATTGTAACTGCACAGCATGCATCAACCTCCAACTATCCACCAGCCCGAAAGTTTCCAAAAACCCACTCATCCATAACTGAGATCTAGCCAAATCTCTGGGAGGGTAGCGATCCGAGGAGCCAGAGACGACAGAGTTAAAGTCTCCACCCAGGATTAAAAGACCTTCAGGAAGCCCTAGAACTACCCGTTCAATATCAGCAAAGGTGGGAGTCTGCAGGCCAGGGGGGACATAGATCGTGAGTATGGAGAGCGTCTTCCCCTCCCATCTACCAGTGAGGGCGGCGTAGCGCCCCCTATCATCAAGTATTACGTCATCAATCTCAAAGGGGAGGGAAGACCGGACCAGAATACCCACCCCCCTAGAACCAGTAGTAAATCCGGAATGAGCAACCAAGTGATAGCCTTGTCTCGTCTTGACAAGCGTTACCAATTAAGTATGTCTCTTGCAGAAGGACAAAGTCAGGAGAATGACGTCTCAAAAACTGCAGCACAATCCCTCGTTTTATCCTGTCCCCCAATCCGTTGACATTCCAAGACAGCAGTCTCAACTCACTACCCCCCATTCCCGAAGAGACTGCAGAGCACACCCCACAAAGAACACATCCATCGAAGCAATAAGAAATACAATACGATGCCTTGCGAAACAAAACAAACGGACAAACACCCCCCCACCACCCCCCAACTGGAACCCGTTACAACTCCCCCCACCCTGCACCCCTGCGTGAGACTCAATAGCCACCCCAGCTTGCAGTGTGCCTGTCGCCCAGTCATTAAACTAATCTAAACAAAGAAACCCAGGAGGAGGAAAGAGTCCCGATTTACCCCCGCCACCCCGGGCCAATATAGAACAGGACATAAGAAGACCCAAATATTAGACTCAGCTGAAATACGAATGAAAAGTTCAGACATCGGGAACCACAGTGTCACTCTTGCTCCGGCAAACCACCCTCGGCACCACCAGGGTGTTCGGATCGATCATCTTTTTTAGGTAAAGAGTCAAGCCAGTCACCGACACTCTCCGGGCAATCAAAGAAAAATGTCCGATCCTCATTTTCGATCCGAAGTCTAGTTGGGAACAGCATGGCATACTTAAGGCCCAAGTCACGTAGCCGCCGTTTCACACCCTGAAAACCCATTCTCTGCCTTTGAACCAACTGAGTAAAATCCGGGTAGAAGTGAACGGACGTATTCTCGAACTTCACCGGGCCGCCCACCCGAGAGGCCTGCAGGATAGCGTCTCTATCACGAAAGTGAAAAAGTTTTGCAATTATAGGTCTCGGTGGGGCACCCAGTTTCGGTTTTCCACCCGGAACTCGATGAGCTCGCTCAACGGCGAAGAATTTGCTGAGCCCAGAGGGGGCAAGATGATTTAAAACAAGATCTTCCACCAGGAGATCGATCGAAGAATGTTCATGGTTCTCAAGGACTCCAATAATGCGTACATTATTACGCCGTGCCCTATTTTCAAAATCCTCAAGCCATCAAGTCATTCGAGGAACGTAGGTTGCCGACTTCAGTCTGTATGTCGGAGACGTCGGTAGTTAAGCTGGAGGTCTTCAAATCTAAAGACTTGACCCTCTCATTAGTTTTCACCAGGTCCGCTCTAATGTGACGTCGACGGCCACCATGTCGATCTTCGAGGCAAGGGCCTCGTATTGCTGACCCATCGAAGCCTTCATGCTGGCGATGGCACTCATGACACCCTGTAGGGAAAGTTCAGGAGAAGCGGCAGATTCAGCTCCAGGATCTTCAGGAGTACGGCCGGTACCACTGGGGGATCCCTTAGGATGGGTGTAACGATCCATAACATTGGTTTGAATCTGTCCCCCTCGGAGAGGCGTCTTAGTCTTGCGCTTCTCTGGGTCAGGTCTAGTGGCCATATGGAAAAGGGTGCCCCGAAGGGGCCCGCGAGACCTGATGAAAATGGCCGTTTATGGCGAGGCCAAAAGTCAGCAAAAGTGAGCCACAGTAGGATAAGTGCCGGAAAAGTTGAAGGCAAAACGCTCACAGATGAAACACGCTGCGGAGGGGCGAAGCCAAGCCGGATCAAGGGTAGATCTGAGCCGTTCTCCAATCAAACGAGGCCCGGAGTAGGAAAACAAAACCGAAAGTTGAGATGAGGCCGTCTGGGGGAAAACCCCTTCGGCCGATGTTAATCAACTACTCCACGGCTTGCTGGCTAAGAGAGCCCCCGGTCACGTCCTGGGGCAGGCCGCAAAAGTTGTAGTTGATGTAGAGGTGGTTCCCGACGTCCAAATGAAATTCTCAAAAAAGTTTGGAGATCAGCCAAAGCGCGTCTTCAAAAGCCCATCTTCGAAATCAGGATATATTTCAGGATAGTTGCGAAGGGCGGCGAGGGTCCCGGGAGCTCTGTGCTCACACGACCATCTTGGATGACCGCGAAGCTCCTCCCCCATATTGCATTTTCAATGCTTGTTTCTACAGCTACAACAGAATAAGAGCAAATACATTTTGTAGTAACATTCAAAGTAAGAAAAATAATATAAATAATAAAATAAAATAACATTTTACTGTTTGGTAAAAATTTTAAAATATTAGTAAAGCTAACAAGGCAAGATGCATGCATGTTTAAAGTAACCAACAAAAAACACCCTCTGGGAGATGTGTCACGTTGTAAAGCCCTGCGCCACATGTAGGCGTTCCGGCGCAGGGGGTGGCGTTCCGGCGCAGGAACGCCTCCTAAAAGTGGCTGAGTGAAATCCACAAGATTTCACTCAGCCACTTTTAAGGCCATGCTGCGTCAAAACCCTGCGCCTGCTTGAAGAAGGCATAAGGATTGAGGATTGACAAAGCATTTTAAGGATAGGGCTCCCCTGATCCTTGCTGGAGCTGTGTCGCGCTTGGCTGTCAGAGAATGTGTGTTGACCTCAGGGCCTTAAATGCAACCATATGGGTGAATTACCGAACATAATAGAAATGTTGTCTCTAATTAAGGGTGCTAGTTGGTTTTCTACAGTAGACATGACTTCTGCGTACCATCAAATTGTTTTCTATGAAGAGTCTCATCATTTGACTTTTGTCACACCTCAAGAGGTTTTACGCTTTAAGAGGATGCCTTTCAAAATAATGTGCTAGTGTTTGGTGATTCCAAGAGTAATCATGACAGAAGTCTTGCTCACGTTTTGAATGTTTTAGAAAAGAAAGGTGTCACCCTTAGAGTGGATAAGTGCAAATTTGGGGTGTCCAAATTTACTTATATGGGGCATGTTATCTACTGTCGGTGCTGAACAAAAAGAAAGATTAGTCAAATCCATGGTTGAGGCCCCTGTGCCTCAAGGAAAAGTTCAACTCAGATCATTCATGGGGTTGATGGAATATTATTCCAGGTTTATCCCTAGGTGTGCGCAAAGAACTCATGCCATGCGTAGTTTGTTAAAGAAAAGTTAGAAATTTGTATGGGATGATTTATGCGAGAAAGATGTGAAGAGAGAAATTGCAAACTCCATTCCTTTAAAACCTTTTCACACTAATGATCTCAGTATAATTATCATGTACGCAAGTTAATATGGTTTGGGAGCCGTTTTGCTTCAAAGGAGAAATGGGAGAGTGGTTGCTTTTGCCATTCGCAGTCTCAAGGGTGTCGAGGCATCATACTCAGTGGTGGAACAAGAGGCCTTAGCCTTTTGGTGGGGTGTGAACCATTTTTAACAGTGTTTGTGAGGCACAGAGATCAGTGTCCATGTAGATCATAAACCTTTGAATGACATGCTTACTACGAAAGGTGCTGGCAGGGCAAATCTCTGAATTGCCAAGTGGCTTTACAGAATGCAGGAGTATTGTTGCAAAATAGAGTACATTCCTGGTATCAGGAACATAATGGCTGACTATTTGTCGAGGCTTCCTGTAAGAGGTGCAGAGGAGGATCACGCCACCTCGGAGGAGGATGATGTGGTGATTAGTGAGATAACGAATATTTCGTAGAGTGCTATTTCTAAAGCCGACTGTATTGAGGATTTGGAGAGTGACTGCACACTAAATAAGGTCATTGAATATACTTACAAGTGGTGGCCCAAAGTAAAACTGCATGATGATCTTTTGGATGCTTTCAGAAAATCGGAGTTATCTTTGGTGAGAGGTTTATTGAGAAGAGCTGATTTATTAGTGGTATCTTGTACCCTGAGAAGTAAAGTCATGGAACTTGTCATGAAAGCCATATTGGCAAGAGAACGATGAAAATAAGGGTGAGAGAATTATTTTGACAGAAGGGTGTAGACAGGCAAGTGGACCAATATGTGGGAGAGTGCAAGACATGTTTTGCTAGTGATAAGACGCAAGTCACAGTTCCCAGTCCCAATGTTGGCTGTTCCAGTTCTGGATGTTGCATGGTCAAAACAGGCTATGGTCATAATTGCCCCAGTGGGTGTAAGCCATGGTTATTTGAAGTACGCATGGTGATTGTTGATTATCACACTAGGTGGTTGGAGGTAGCCTTTGTCAATAGCATTACTTCCACTGTAGAGGATGGGGGTGCTGAGAAAGCTGTTCTTTCATGAAGGGGTTCCAGAAGAAATTGCCATGGACAATGGGCCGCAATTTGTATCCCGTGAATTTGAAACTTTTCTAGTTAGCTTTGTTGTCAAACATGGTCCTACCTTGTTATATCAACCAATGATCAACGGTTTGGTTGAGAGGTGCAAAAGGATACTAAAGGAGAACATTAAATTATCTCTAGTCATGTGGTTTAGACTGGACGCAAGAGGCGAGGAATTTGATTTGGGCTCTTTGCACTGCACCCAATGCGGAAACCAAGGTTTCTCCTTTTGTATTACTTAAAGGGAAATTGCTAGGATCACTATTGAAAAGGTTGTGGATGGAAAAGAAAATGGTTCCTACTGAAGTTTTGCATGGGGTGAAGGAGAGGCATATGGGTGCTCAAGACAAGTATACTACCTCTGTGTCCAAACCTCTGGATGTGGGGGAAGGAGATTATGTCAGGGTGTAAGTTCCATTTAGAGATGTAAGGAGGACATCTTGCTTCTTATCACCCAAAAGAGTGGTTCGTGTTAGCAAGTATACCGTAATACTTGCGGACAGGAAGTGTTGGAACAAAAACAAGTTATCTGTTGTACACAAAAATAATCCAGGGATTGTGGAACAAACGTGTGTTATTAACCCTAGTGTTGTTCTCAGAAGGTCTGGTAGGAATTTTCATCTGCCTTCCAAGTTTCAGGATTAAGTTTTGAATTAATGATGTTGTTGCATTTCTGTTTGGATTTGTCTTACCTAATTAGTCTTGTGCTGTCAAATCATTTATACTTTTCAGTGTTGGGAGGTACATGTCATTCTGTAGTCTGTTTTCCGCTGTTCCACTTTAGAGTTCATATGTTTTTGTGTGTTGTTTTTAGGTCTCAGCTAGGCAGCGTAATGTGCTGTCTCATTGAGACATGCAGTATATGCTCTACTATGATTGTAAATGCCTCTTTTCACTTCTTTATTTTTATTTGGTATGGAGTGTGCCTTTCAAAATGTTGTAGTTTTTATTGGTTAATACTGTTCCAAGTCCCTCCTTTTTGACTGCTGGGCATGCCTATAGCTATTGGCTCCTTTACTTGTATTAGTTACGAGTTGTTGGTGTGTGCTGGGTTTATTCTGACTTTTTATTTCATGTGCCTGGCTTTGTTTTTCATCTTAGGCAGGTGTGTGAGGCCCATAGGGTTCAAATGGGTTCAGCCCCTCCTGATCATGTGCTTCCTTGGCACGCACACACAGACAGTTTTTGAACTGCTGGAGGCTGGCTGGCTTGGCGTCTTTCTATTTGCAGACACACTTGAGTACTTCACAGGTCTTCAAAAGGCCGGGCAAGTGATAACAGGGCTTTGTTGTTTTTCCACTTGGTTAGAGTCCCTGCATCTTCACTCCGTCTATTGCTCGAAGAATTAGCCCTTCCCGTAATTTGGCTGTAGGTGCTACTCTTCTCTGAGGTGTTGCTTTATTTCCCTGTGAGGTGTCTTTAAACTAATGCAATTGCTTAATGTGATTAGAGTCATATTCCAGAAGGTGTGTTCATGTGCTTTGCTTTGTTTTCCCATTTGCAGTATTTTGGGAGTAGCGCAATTGCTTAATCTTAAATGCGTAATATTTTCAAACGTGTGTGGTGTTTTGTGTTAAATAAATTGTATTTAATTTGGTTTGCTTTGTATTATGTTTGTGAAATAATGTGTGATGTAATGTGCCTAATGTTACAGAGCATGTACTTTTATATTTTATTCGGTTTGCTTTGTATTTTGCACTACTTGTTTTACAAGTATTGTGAGCGCTGTATTTAATGTACGAAATGTGTAACGCACCCTATGATAACCCCTGCTTAACCCTGTGGTAACGTAGCACAAGCAGTTAGGCTTATCTCAGAGGCAGTGTGTAAAGCATTTATGATCATACACAGTAACACAGTGAAGAACACTACAAAGGGACACCACACGAGTGGTTATAAAAAATAAGTATCTTTATATATAGACTTAACACAAGACCAATAACGGTAAAAAGCCACAATACTGAAAAAGGGGGGTTACTCTTGAAAAGCTGGAAAAAGAGTTCAACGTGTTCAAATAGGGGATCAGTTCAAAGCAGGGGTCTCTACGACCCTTTTACTTACAAAGTACCTGGATTTCATAGCAAAACAAGCAAAATGTCGCAAACGAGCTGTAGCGATGATTTTCCCCATGCTAGGCCGGCGATGCGTTGAATCCTTGCTGCAAGGGAGGATGATGCGCCGGTCTGCGGGTGCATGCTGGACAAAGCGAAAGACTTCTTCACGCTAGGCCAGCGATGCGTTGAATCCTTGCCGCAAGGGAGGATGATGCGCTGATCCTGTTGCGTGTGCGTTCTTGTTGCGACGAAAGAAAATGGTGCCCCGCGAGGGAAGGACGATCCGGGTGCGATGCGAGGAAAATGGCAGACGCACGGCGCCCGCTCTGCGATGATCTCGATGCAATGATCTGGGGTTAGCGAGCCTTCGACAAGCCCGCAAACATGTGATGATCTCTGGGTTTAGCGAGCACTTTGTGGCCCGCAAGTGTGCAATGCGATGATCTTTGGTTTGCGAGCGCTCGGCGGCAGCTGCGCGATGATTTGTCTTA
Source organism: Lissotriton helveticus (assembly GCF_964261635.1). Lineage (NCBI taxonomy): Eukaryota > Metazoa > Chordata > Amphibia > Caudata > Salamandridae > Lissotriton > Lissotriton helveticus. The sequence goes on from NC_136059.1 coordinate 348,310,007, forward strand.
CGCTCTTCAGCTGCGGCGGCTCACAAACGGGCTCACTCACAGCCCCTGGGAACGCCAGTGAGCCATCTGTTTGCTGGAACGTTCTCTAGACAAATCATGCTGGCCCTTCTTCTATTTTCCTTGTGTTTGGATTTTGCAAGCCAGAAATCCACTCTTGATTTCCATGCTTTATATACAGATAGGCCCCTCATTTTTCTTCAAACTTGGCAATCTACAATTGACATTATAGCAGAATGTGTATGACCGCAATAAAACACACGTCGATAATAGCTTTGCAGCTCTTTGGAAATGCCTAGATCGTTTAGAGTCATTAGTGAATAAACCAGGCTCGAATAACAACATCCATAAGCAGGCCTCACAACAGGTAGAGACTCTCAAGTCACAGACTCTCAAGTCACCAACCGCAAATGTCGATGTTCGCACAACCCCCCTATACTAGTACTCCTAGTGTTTGTGTAACCTGTCATAAAATAAGGGAATGTTTGACACCTAAACCCACCGGTGCACAGAACGAACCAATAACGTCAAGTGCACTTAATAATGCACACCAACCAGTTTATTCAGTCACCCATGTTGCCACCACGAACCGTACAAACAACACTACTCTAGTTTGCAATACCCAGAGAGCAGAATTCCCCTCTGGGAATAATGCCAGTGAGTCTGTTGTGGCCAATAAAGAAAACCTTAGCCTACCTCCGGCTGCTTGTCCCTATGTCTTAGTCTTAGCAGGCTTCCCACCCTTAAGGAAAAATCAGACAGAGACAAAGGAACAACTGCGTAATAAAAGTGCCGATTGGCTAGTTAAAGATAAAGGTTTTAAGGTGACAAATGTAAGTGATATCATAATGGTGCGCAGGGTAGCGTGGGTTGGCTCTTCAGTAAAGAACATAGAGGGAGATTATGTTGTTATTAATTTCCGTGGTCCAGCTTTAGCTAGATCAATACTAATGACACAAGACCTCAACAACATCATTCCCACTCTTGTTTGGTCATTACCCCTGGGTTTCTTTTATGACTCTACCCCTGGGCCAAACATACCTACTTTTGTCTTGCCTACAGATTTTAACTGATTCTCTGCTCTGCCTGGTTTGGATAGCTTGCATTGACAACCGCCTACTCAAACACCATCTGAACACATCCTCCCGAGACCTATGCCCAATTGTCTAGAACTTGCTACTTTAAAACTACATGATCCAAAGCCCACCTTTATAGAACATGACACAATAGAACCACATGACCCAAATTATCTTTCAAAATAAGTTCTGAAGACTGGGCAAATTTCATTCGAAAATACGACATTCTCATGTTTCTGAAAATTGGGCAACAATGGACTTGTACTTAGAGGGGTTTGAATGCTTTATCATTATTGTACCCACTCCCAAACAAGGCAGCCCTTCTAGTGTTCTCTCTATATGGCTCAATATCTCTTCAGGTGGTAGTGTCAAAATCCTTGCCACAAACGACGAAAATTTTCAAGCTTTTATTTGCACACAAAGGATCTCAATTTGTTTTAGTAATTTTTATAATAATGACTTTACAAATGTACCAAATAGGAATTATATTTAAATAATTTATTTTGTTTCTGCCTAACAAAATCAAATTGAGTCTGGTAAGCTTGCAGGAATTTGCCTGGGTGGTGATTTTAATGCTAAGATGGTGAGGGCAAATGTTGTAGTCACAGCACCAATTTCAATCACACACACATGTAAAAGAGGGAAAGAATTGCTGGATGATCCGTTAAATCACAATCTACTGAATGTGATGGATATTGCCAATATAAATCATAACGACAGTCCCATTCCAACTTATAGGGGTTGTGGTTGTGCCTTAGCAATATATTACATCTTTATCTCTGCCTCATTAGAAGATGTCTTAGTACAAGCCGAGGTTTTGCCGACTGTGTTTGGTGACCACAACCCTATTTTAACAAGAATTAGGTTTGCCGCCTGTTTTCATTAAAGAGTCGGGTGCAAGAAATTGAACACACTCGATGGAAAGCTTGAGGATAGTCTGGAAGGGCATTGATAATGGCAAACTGTTTTCCAAAATGATAACTGCATACTTACCCTCTATTGAGATTTGTCTGTTGTCTAATGATCAAAACTCAGAGGTGTCCAACGCTTTTTGCCACCTATGTTCTGGTATCAAACGATCAATTTTGAAGCCTGTATCTAACACTAATTCGAATCCCTGTTGGTTTAATACCGCCTGTTCTCGAGCAAATAGAGAGCTCCGTGTAGCACTATAGTAGCGGTATCCAGGGATGCATCCCTGAGACAGCATCATAAACAAGTGATAAGGCAGCGGAAAGTAGGATACCTTAAAAGAACGCTAGGACAAGCTTGCCTGTGCTGCCAGTCTCAACAATGGAAACAGCTTTTGGCGGCTGTGAAAAATATGAGATCCAAGAGCCTTTCACTTACGCCTTTAAGTTGTAATATAACAAGTGAGGCCTGGGAAGCTGATTTCTCTAAAATGTATGCACCCCTCCCACCTCTCTAGAGCAAGGAGCCCTTTGATTTTTCTAATGTAGCCCGCATCCAGATATCAATAACAGAAGTCAAGGATGCAATCAACTAAAGCTTGGGTAATAAGGCACCTGGCCCCGATGGGCTATCTATTGACCTCATTAATTACAAATCTGATTTCTGTGCACCTCTTTTAATTAATGTTTTTAACAACTTAGCAAATACTTTTATACCAAGCACATGGTGTACTAGTACTATCGTCCCGATGTTCCAAAACTCAATGTCAATATACTCCCTGTTTTACTATATGCAGACGCTGCGGTCCTAATGGGCCGCACCCCAAACGCACTCCACACTTTAGTTAGAGGCTTTGTTTATTTTATGGCTGGTCTAGGTCTTTGCAGTAGTTTTAAGAAATTGTTTATAATGTGTTGTGGCCCCAAAAAGCACTTTATTCACTCAATTACCTCAGGACCTGAACACCTTCTATGCACTCACACTTTCACGTACTCAGGACTAATGTTTTCAGACATTGGTTGGCCCATAGTAGGAATACATTTCTAAGGGAGCTTAACTCAATTTTATGCCTCCTGCAACCAAAAGAGACTGAGGTAGTGCTCTCAATAATTAAAACTTATAAAGCACAATGCATACCTAAGGCTACTTATGGCACTGAAGTTTGGGGCTATGAAAAAAGTAGCACTATCCAGGGAGCAGAAAATCTATTTTGTTGAAAACTTTTGGGGATCCCGATTTCTTCTCCAAATTTTTTTTGCAATCAGGAATTACAGCTGCCTCATAATGAGGATTACATCACGCCCCGTCCGGCCATATTTTGGTTAAAAGTTTGGCAAAATTCGTCAGCGTCACTGACTAGAGAAATTATAACGGATTGCCTCAAATGCAGCAAGGGTGGAAACATACTGTGGCTGGTTGCTGTCAGAAATAGTCTGATCAGCGTGAACCTTGATCACATTTTCCTGAACTCAAACAATATGGAGGGCATAAATAAAAAGACTCTGTAGGAGGCCCTATATGATCAATATAGTAATTTAAGATACGATATGGAACTTGTTAAGCCAACAGTCACAAGGTATATATACCTGGCATCTACTAACTGCCCTCCATCGCATTTGCCATACAAGTTATCTCCTACTGAATTTAAATCGCTGGGAGAGAAGCTTGCTGTTCCGCCTCAGGCAGGCCCCTTAAAATATCTATTGTGCTTCCCTTTAGGCTTTAATACCAACCTTGGGCAAATGCCTTGCCCCTGTGGCAATCGTAGCAACAAATCAATGCTACAATTCTTATTTTTATGTGATTTTTATTTGTTATATACTAAACAATTTTTGATCCTTTTTTTTAAGGCAACTACCATTGCTGATTTTAGAATAGCCTACACGGAAATCCTTAACCTTAAGAGTGTAGACTTAACCTTAAGAATAATCTTTTTTCTGAAGGTGGCAGTTTGCTCACGTGTTCCAATGAGTACTCCTTAAAAACATCAGATTTCACATGATTACATTTAGCTGTTACATGTTGTGAACTATAATTTCCAATGTTTTGTGGCAACTTGTAAAAATCTTTGCCCTGCATATTATGGTTTATCAAATATAGCTAATACCTGTATGCACTTTAATATAAAATATTCATGCTGCTATTTTCTTACTGTATTTTAACATATTACGCTGTGCTGTTATTTGTCTGTTTCTGATTGCCCGCATATTAATTTAATTTGTTATTTGCACTTATTACTCTATGCTGCTATTGTCAAGAATAACTGAGCCACTTAAAGGAGTGGTCGTCTTATATATTTGTGGCTCTGTTATAATATGAATATTTATAATTCCGTTTATGCTATTTATAAAAGTCCTTGTTATTTATTGTCATTTATTGATTTTTTGTCGATATTAAGTATTTTTTATTGATATTAATTATCCGAAGAAGATTATTTTAATTTAATTGAATTGGAACCACTACTGCATTTCATTTCCAACCACATCGTCCCCACAACAAATAGATTCCATCACCATATAGCTGGTCCCTTAACTAAGAGGCCCGCATAACAACATTGATACATATGCATCCACTGGGGGCACCGGGTCCAAATTGAGGCCTCAGTTGTCTGCCCATCTTTTCCAGTATTTGGGGTGCTTTTGTGGGCAACTCCTGGCCTTGAATATTGGCATCTCTAACCCCATGCAAAAGTCCAGCCCATTTTTCCATGCCGAGAGAGAAGATGGGGCCGTTGCCTTCCACAGCCTTACTACATTCTTTTTACCCAATGTCAGCCCCAACAATAACAGGTGCCTCTTCTATACTTTAACTCCTATGCCCTCCGTGATATGTAAAATTGACAATCTTGTTGAAGAGGGGAGCTCCCACCCCAACACTTCTGCAAAACCGGTCAGAACCAGTCTCCAAAATGTTGTGAGTACTGTACAATACCAAATTGTCTGTATTAGGGACCCCTCCTCCCAACCACGCCGCCGGCATATAAGGGATGACTGTAGGCCTGCCCTCCACAGCCTGAGCCTGGTATACTAAACCCGGTGAAGGTATTTAGATTGAATAATACGCAGCGGTATTGCTAGCACTGCTCCCCTAGGGAAGGACAGTTTTTCCATCCAATCATCTCCGTCTATTTGTCCAAGATCACCAGCCCATGTTTCTCTAAGTTTATCCAATGTAGTGGAGCTATTGGTCCCAGTGACAGATAGATCTTCGAGATTTTATGCTCCTGCAAATGACCCATGAAGACCTTGGCTTCAATCAGACTGAATTTGTGAATAGCCTCTAACCCTGAGATACTAGGATAAAACGTGTGCCAAAATTGAAGGTATTTATAAAATGTAGTTTTTGGCATCTGGTACTCTTGTTGAAGATCTTGGAATGATTTCAGAACCAAGCCTCACAATATGTCTCCTAATCTGTAGACTCCTACATTATCCCACCCTCAATGTCTGGATAATGCAGCTAGCTGCGGCAAATGACCGTTGTGCCACAGTGGGGTTTCCCCAGTAAATTTATTCCACCAGCCCATCCTGCGTAGAGCCTGTTTCCACACCTAGAATACCACCTGAGTGGCCGGCGTTAAAGAATTGCGTAGAGGCGCCAAATACAGTATGGTATGTAGTGTGGACTCTTGTATACACCTTCGCTCCACTGCATAAGCGGTGTCCTTCCTGTCCCCATACCACCATTCATTTGGCACCAAAAGATGCAATGCCATATAGTATGCTTGGACATCCGACATGGCCAACCCCCGTAATACGTCGACTGACACCAAGTCCTCAGCGCCACTCTGGAGGCCCCTCCTATCCACAGAAATTGACCCAACAATGCGTTGACCTGGCAAAACCACATAGGGAGTATCTGATATGGATGGTTCTGCAATTGGTAGAGCAGGCGCGGCAATGACACCATTTTAAAACAAGCACTGGCATAGCCATTAGGTCTAGCCTTTTTGAACTTTATAACTGTTTAGCAATGCAGTACATTATCCCCCACTGTCATGCCCACACACTCTTAACATCTTTGAATAACCGTACAAGGTTTTTTTCTTTATTTAAAGTCGATATGACAAAGGAGAAGGTGTGGCATAACGGCCAAAGCAGCCAACTTTGTAGTGGAGGTGACGATGTTCGAGCCTCCTCGTTGGCTCAACAGCCTGTGATTCTGGGCAAATCACTTTTATCCCCATGCCCCCCTGCCAAAACAAGTAGAGCTATTTACATATAAATGTAAAGTAAAAGCGGGCTGTTCATAAGTGAATAAAGGCACGTGGTCATGCTGTGTCAGGAGATGGGAAGGGTCTGCTATAGAGGAAATCCTACAGATAACACTGAAAGTAGTCAAATTCAAAGTGAAAATGCAGCTGTGCGTGCCCATGCTCTGTTGGAGGTGGGAGAGGTGTGATTTGGAGGCAAGCCATGACATTTTTTAAACATACAGGCGTCATTAATAAAATAACGGTGCACAATAGCGCTGCTCGATGTTGTGTATTAGGTGGGAGGGGTTTGCTTTTGAGTCAAAGAACAGTTAAAAACAATTATACTGGAGCTCAGACAGAGCTTGGCCTGTGTTTGTGGAGGATTGAGCACCATCCAGGTACTGGGAGCGCGTACAGCCACCTTACTTTTAATGAACATCAGGATAGTGGCATACAGTGGAGAGCACACAAAGCGAAAAGGGAGGCATTTGTTGCAGGCAAACATCCAGGACCGCAGTTAATAAATAAAGGCACACAGCAAGCAGTGCTCAATGCTGTGTATAAAAAAAAATGCGGTTGATGATAATAATTAAATGAAGATGCGTGATGAGCGCTGCTCGATGCTTTGTTGTGGGTGGGTTCAGCTTTAAGGCAATGCAAGACAAGCTGCGCTGCGAAAGTAAACCCGACCGTTCTCTGTTTAATGGCCCACGATGAGGAATGCAGCTGGCACCCTGCGCGCCGCTGCTCGCTCCTGACAGCTGGATGCCGTGGGAGTGAAGATTTAGAGAAAAGGTGGTACATGCACCCGCCTTTGGCCAATTGCGTGCTTACACTTTTCAAAGCCACACGCAAAGGCCAATAGAATGTGTGGAAGTTGAAAAACTACAAGGACAAGTCCGCAGAAAGTCTGTAGTGATTCCAAGAGGCCTCCCCTTAGAGCAACGCATGCGTGCTGCGCTAGGATTGACCTAAATAGCCGATCTACCATAAATAGAAAGGGGCATGTGTGAACAAGTTTTCATCTCCTCACACACCTTTGTCCTTATCGGGGCAATATTTCTGTCCCATGCCACACTTGGCAGATCTGACAGTAAAACTCAAAGGTATTTCACTCCCGACGTCGTCACCTGTACTGCCAAGGCTCAAGGTCCCAGACCAGTCGTTCCCCCCAGCACCCACAGAGTGTATTTATGCGGATTCATGAAAAGGGCATAATGTGAAGCAGCCTCGGTCCTGTCTTGTTTATGTCTGTTAAAAAGAATAAGACATCATCCGCATATAATGCGACGCGATCCAAGAGCCCATGGTACCACTTAAAGCCCAAGATCAATGTGGGGGGAGGGAAGGAAATAATGATCCGTTCCATTTCCTGTATTTTATGACATCTGATCAAAAAGGAAAGGATCACTTGTCCTGCATAACATCGGGTATGAGGTAACGGTTCTGATTAGTCCCAATAAAAACCCTCATACACGTGTTGGTAAGTTGGAAATTATTGAGCGGTATATCTTGGTTCTCCGCTGTCCCTTACACGTGTCTGCATAATCATAGGGTTTAGTGGTTTATGCAACCTCCCACCGGGAGGCAATACCCTCAGTTAAAACAGTAGTGATTAGTGATAGTGATTGTGACGTGATAAGGTGAAAATTGATAAAATGTCTCTCTCTTCCAGACACAATTCTTTTAATAGTTCTGGTTTCCGGAGGCAAAGGTTTAAAATTTAATGCAGGTGAACAAGAGTGATTATGACTCTTTCACATTTAAGTTGTGGTATAGGTCGACATGTTTCAGCCCTTGAATCGCCAGAAGGTCGGTGGGGCTTTCATCAGGATCACGGTGCAAAGTGTATAGAGACCTCTCACGTCTCTATGTGTGAGTTGAATTTAAAGGAGCATGTCTTTATGCTGCTCCTAACAAAGGTCAAAATATACCTGTAAAAGAAAGACATACTCGACATAGGGAAAGGGTATGGGAAAACACTTATGACTAATCAACTGGTGTAATAACCCGGAACAAATATAACACACAGTGGCGCCGCAACTAAAAAATGGCAATACTTCAAACTGACTACCCTAAGTCTAGATTAGGGTCAACTCTCTCATTGTTAGCGTTTCATCGTGTGGATTTATGTTGCTATAAAATAAATGTATCGACTATTTGTCTGGTCGTTTTGCTAGATTTCAAGAATGGTAATTCTAGCTATCAACTTTAGCTCCAGGGGTGTAGGTGTTTTAATAACTTCACATCGGTATTTGCATTAGGAGACTGCCGAGAATTGCTTGGGTGTCTCTTTTTATGCTATAAATGAGTCATGAGTGAAAAGTATCGACAAATAGTCGATACATTTATTTTCTAGCAACATAAATATGCTCGATTGCCTGCTCTATGTGATTCCGATATTTCTCATCCTGCAGATGTCAGGAGGAGAGACGCCACCAAAAGAGCTGTTTATCAGGACCCATCTGCACTGTCCGAACTACTGGGGACTGATCGAACAGACCCCTTGGGAGAATCTCCACGGCTCCTATCGGTATAAATATATAGTCAAGATGGGAGTAAGAATCATGTGTTGTCGAAAAATAAGTGTATCCCTGCTCCTCAACATACAGCCGCCTCCATAGATCCACTAATCCCAGTCCAGTTGCCAGGGAGTTCAGTTGGTACCGTAGAGCACATTGGAATTTCCCCATCTATCTATGGCCAAGTCCATTACACCATTTCCAGTCCCCCTCTACTATTGCCAATCTTTCTGGTAAATCCGCCCACAGGGTCAAGAGACACTTGACTAACGCCCATTGCTGCGGCCGGGGGCATATATACAGCCCAATACCACTTGTTCCTCATACATGGTACCCCCATATAAATATGTATCTCCCCTGGATGTCTGTCCATGTCTTGATATGTTGGTATGAGACTACCATGAATTAAAATCGCAACCCTACATGACCCCCTGGTGAAGCCAGAGTGGTACACTTAAACATAGCCATAGTGGAGGAGACGCAATGCCGTATTACCCATTAAATGCGTCTCCTGAAGCATCAGGATGTCTGCTCTGTACCATTTGGCCTGTTGAAGTACAGCACCTCTTTTGACTTTATCTAGTGCTCCTCTGATGTTCCAACTCACTATTCGGAGGTTCCCCCACCTGGAGTCATGCCCTATCTATAGTGACTACCATCTAAAGTCTTGTGACTTTGATGTGTGGGACAACTATAAGCCAGTGTGCGAATATTAGCCATGTGTAGCAGTGACGCAGTGTAAACATATAGAACTGTGTTATCCCTGTGCACACTTTTAGCGTAATCCTTCCAAATTTTTTTTTATATACGTTCTGGTTAGCGCTGCTTCTGTTGCACGTCGTCAGTCCGTGCCTTAAGACAACAAGGAATGTGGAGTGAGAAAGAAGAAGAAGCGCGCTCAATCGCACATGGAACAATTTGTTCCTTTTAATATTCCAAAACTGATTGTAATTCAAAAACTCATTCCATGTTGTAGATGATTTAGACGTTTATTTTCATCAGAAAGGCCTACCGAGCCGAGACCCGTTTATGAGTTACAGCTTGACGTCTGGCCCTGAAGATGAGCCATGCAGCAGAGACCTACCACAACGTTGCGTTCCCGAGAAACACCGCTCTGACTCCACTCGGCGAAGGAAAAGCATAGCGGGAAGACAAGGGGCCCAAGTGCTGCGTTAATGAAGTGAGAGCCGCGGGGACGACGAGGCAGCTAGGAGAGGACAGGGTTGGAGATGGGCCCTGACTAGTTGTCTACAGAGATCATTGGGCAGATGCAATTGCATTTTCGCTGCAGAGCTGAAAATTCCCACGCTCTTTCTAGCAGTTGCTCCTAAGCGATACCTGTGCGCACCAAGAGCACTGATGTCTCCTGTCAGTGCGCCTCCAAAATTAAAACGCATTTCCAGAGCTGCCTTTCTTTCAAAATCACTCTTTTGGTGACTTATCATCTTTTTTGCCTCTGAGCTGACACCTTGAGCCGACACACGTACACGGAGGCGGCCCTCATCAGTGAGGTCAGCGCCCCCTCGGATGTGCCGTGGACCGCTCTCCTCTGGTCTAAATAGCCTCATTTCCCGGGACAAGGCCCAGTTCTCTTCCAGAGAGTGCCAGTCCAGCACTTACAGTATACACGTCCATTTATACAACGTATGCTTGGCACACAGCATCGAAGCGTGGGAGCCAGACCAGTCAAAGCATTTGCAATGCAATAGGTCTCGCATTTACCCGAGTTTAAGCTATTGCCATTGTACATGACAATGCCTTTTACTTATGTTTTAAAAATGAAAACATAAATAAAAGGCAATCAATCAATCAATCAATCATGCCATTTGTATAGCGCACTACTCACCCGGGAGGGTCTCAAGGCGCTTGGGGGGAGGGGTATGCTACTTCTCGAACAGCCAGGTCTTGAGTTGTTTCCTGAAGGCGAGATGGTCCTGGGTCAGCCGAAGGTGGATGGGGAGGGAGTTCCAAGTCTTGGCAGCTAGGTAAGAGAAGGATCTTCCTCCGGTGGTGACTCTTCGGATGCGTGGTACGGCTGCGAGGGCGAGGCTGGTGGACCGTAGCTGGCGGGTGGCCGTGTAGAAGGTCAGGCGGTCGTTGAGGTACTTGGGGCCCAGGTCGTGGAGAGACTTGTGTGCGTGGGTGAGGAGCCGGAACGTGATCCTCTTGTCGACGGGGAGCCAGTGCAGGTTCCTCAGGTGGCTGGAGATGTGGCTGCGTCGGGGGACATCCAGGATGAGTCGGGCGGAGGCGTTCTTGATGCGCTGGAGTCTTTTCTGTAGCTTGGCTTTGGTTCCGGCGTAGAGGGCGTTTCCGTAGTCCAGTCGGCTGGTGACGAGTGCCTGGGTAACAGTCTTCCTGGTCTCGGTCGGGATCCAGCGGAAGATCTTGCGAAGCATACGCAGGGTGTTGAAGCACGATGAGGAGACGGCGTTGACTTGTCTTGTCATCGAGAGGGACGGGTCCAGGATGAAGCCCAGGTTGCGTGCGTGGTCGGTTGGCTTGGGTGCGGTGCCCAGGGCTGGGGGCCACCAGGAGTCGTCCCAGGCGGAGGGCGAAGATCCCAGGATGAGGACTTCCGTCTTGTCCGAGTTCAGTTTCAGGCGGCTGTCCTTCATCCACTCGGCGACGTCTTTCATCCCTTCATGTAGGCAGGTTCTGGCGGTGTCGGGGTCTCTGGTGAGGGAGAGGATCAGCTGGGTGTCGTCGGCGTAAGAGATGATGTTGAGGTTGTGCTGGCGTGCGATGGCTGCGAGAGGTTTCATGTAGATGTTGAAGAGGGTGGGGCTGAGTGAAGATCCTTGCGGGACGCCACAGATGACTTCGGTGGCCTCGGAGCGAAACGGGGGAGGCGGACTCTTTGTGTTCTACCGGCGAGGAACGAGATGATCCACTCCAGTGCCTTCTCTTGGATACCGATGTTGCTGAGGCGCTGGACTAGGGTGCGGTGGCAGACCGTGTTGAACGCAGCGGAGAGGTCCCGGAGGATGAGGGCCACTGTTTCCCCTTTGTCAAGCAGGGTCCGGATGTCGTCGGTGGCTGCGATGAGGGCGGTCTCGGTGCTGTGGTTGGCTCTGAAGCCGGACTGCGAGGGGTCGAGGGATCCGTTCGTCTCGAAGAAGGTGGTCAGCTGTCTGTTGACGATCTTCTCGATGACTTTAGCAGGAAAAGGGAGGAGCGAGATGGGGCGGACGTTTTTGAGATCGGTGGGGTCCGCTGTAGGTTTCTTCAGGAGGGCGCTGATCTTGGCGTGCTTCCAGCTCTCCGGGAAGGTGGCGGTGTTGAAGGAGGCATTGATGATGTTCCGGAGTTGGGGTACGATGGTGGAGTCGGCCTTGTTGAAGACGTGGTGTGGGCAGGGGTCGGTCGGTGATCCGGAGTGGATGGTGTTCATCGTGCGGGCTGTGTCTTCGGTGGTCACCGTGGTCCAGGTGCAAAGGGTGGCGGTGGGGGGCGTTGGTTCGACGGTTGGGTGCGTGGGTGGGGCGCCGAAGCTGTTGTGGATGTCGGCGATCTTGCGGTGGAAGAACGAGGCGAGGGAGTCGCAGAGGTCTTGTGACGGAGTGATGTCGTTGGTGCCGGTGCTGGGGTTGGAGAACTCCTTGACGATAGTGAAGAGCTCTTTGCTGTCATGGGCGTTGTTGTCCAGTCGTTCCTTCAGGGATTTCTTCCTGGTGGTGCGGATGAGCTGGTGGTGCTTGCGGGTAGCGTGTTTGAGGGCGGTCATGTTGTCGGTGGTCCGGTCGAGGAGCCAGGCTTTCTCGAGGGTGCGGCAGGTCTTCTTGGAGTCCTTGAGGTCATCGGTGAACCAGGATGCCTTCTTGCTTCTGGGTCTGCTGGGAGGGTTCTTTAGTGGCGCGAGGTCGTCGGCGCAGGCGGTCAGCCACTGTGTGAAGTTGCGGGCTGCTTCGTTGGGGTCCGTTGTGTTGGCAGGTGGGCTCTGGCTGAGGGAGGTGGTGAGCTGGTCTGTGGTGATCTTGCTCCAATTCCTGTGAGGTACCTGTTGCGGGTGGTGGTGGGTAGTGGATCTTTTGAAGCTGAAGTGGACGCAGCTGTGGTCGGTCCTGTGGAGTCCGGTGGCGTGGCTGAAGGTGATGTACTTGCTGGAAGAGAAGACGGGATCAAGCGTGTGGCCGGCGTAGTGGAAAGGGGTGTTGACCAGTTGCTTGAGTCCGAGGTTGGCGAGGTTTTCCAGCAGGGCGGTGGTGTTGCGGTCCTTGTTGTTCTCCAGGTGGAAGTTGAGGTCCCCGAGGAGGATGTAGTCAGTGGAGGGGAGGGCGTGCGGGCTGATGAAGTCTGTGATGTCTTTGCTGAATTGTGTGCGTGGTCCCGGGGGTCTGTAGACGAGGGTGCCTCTTAGGGTCGTCTTAGGGTCGGTGTGAATCTGGAAGTGGAGATGTTCGGCTGCGGCGAAGGAGTCGTTGGCGTCGGTCGTGATGCGGATGGTGTTCCTGTGGACGATGGCGATGCCACCTCCGGACTGGTTGATGCTGTCCCTCCTGATGATCTTGTACCCTGGAGTTCTGGACTTTTTGGTTCTGTCCAGAGGTGTCAGGGATAACACCCGAAGACCCCGGAGTTCTACCTGTCTCGGTGCACAAACAAACAGAAACACGGGCTTCTCGATGGTGACGTCAAAGACCAAAGGTTTATTACTGCAGGGACACAGAAGTCACAGAAACTACACATGGGCAGTATCTAGGAGCCTGTTCGATTTGTACAAAGAGGGTTGCTCCTTATATACTGAATATTGGGCTTCAGGCAAATTCTTTACATGTTAGCACATTCCAAAACCTTTGTATCTTAAACAATAAATATTTGGCGTTGCACAGGAATCGTCAACAATATCTGATGTCAAAACATTACAAACGAGGGGTTCCCACTATTCCATCATAATCCCATGTCAACTTTTCATTCAAGACCCGGACCGCCTCATCGTAAATTTCGTTACCTCCCCCTAATAAAGGCCCAGAAGGAAAGGAGCAGAGCCAGGTGCAGAAGATAGAAGAGTAGGATAAGAGATGTTTGTGGGTCGTAAATGGGCACGGTTACCAGCTTCGGCCGCCTAATCATGATCAGACCAACGAACACGAGAACCAGTATAGCAGGACAGGCCTCAGGCTGGGGAGGCAGCTCTTGCCGAGTCATGCTGCCACAGCGTTGCTGGCCTAAGGTGCACGTGTCACTAGCAAGGTGAATTGCCGGCTAAAGCCTACGTGTCCTTAAGTGAAAAGAGGTCATTGCGTGTCCATTGACTATGTGAGGGCAAGGAATACAAAATGGCTTCCTTGTTCTAAGATGGATGCCACGGGTAGAACAGAAATGTGTTTGTAACAGGAGTGCTCTTGCTCGTAGCATAGCGAAAACACCAGGATATACTAAATGGATCATTTGCGGTTCACTGATACCAAAATTATGCATTTGCGACAATGTTACAAACACGGGTAAAATCGTCACGGAACCTCAGACCCTTCTTTTGCCCTTACATAGGCAATTACTCAGTCTATGTCTGAATCTAACTCTATGCTCATTAGGTCAGTGACATGTTGTTGTATCATCATTCTGTCTCGTGTCTTTTCTCCTAATGCAGGTGGTTTTCTGAAACAGGTTGCAGCACAGAGACTACACAAAGCAGGACCACATTGGATAATAAGGCAGCACGAGAACAGAAATACTAGGATGACACCAATGACCATCAGAACCTTCCATCCCCACGCTGATACCAGAGTCCAAAACCACTCCATGAAGGACCAGTTTCCCTTGTCTACGTGTATAGAGTCGGAAATCTTGTGTAGCTTAGAGATCGCTTCATAGACGGTTGGAGCATTATTGGGAATGAAAACACAGCAGCTCGATTGGATCATTCTGCATACCCCACCTCGATCTGCAAGTATTACGTCTAGAACCATACGGTTCTGCAACGTCATGAGACATTCCGCCTGAAGCTCAGCTGTTAAGTTACTAAGGGCACCAGCAGTTTCTGTAATAGTAGATTCAACTACCCGTGTTAGTTGACGTAGATTTCTACTATTGGCCATAGGCCCCCAAAACGGAAGGAAACCTTTGAAGAAGTCTCCAGCTTCCTGACCAGCGGTATCTTCCTTGCTGAAGACACCTCTTGCTACTCTGGTCTTGTGATAATCTGAAGAAGCAGTGTATGTCGGAGGTAACAATCGAGCAACATAACATGAACCTGAGAAGTCAGCAGGCAGCCATGTATACGCTCTGTCTTGACAGATGAAGTAAGTACCCCTAGCAGTCAGGGGAGGAGTTAGACGGAAATACGTAAGTCTCAACGCACTCACTCCTCCCTAGCTGAGCTCTCAGATTTCTCCCATTTCCTTGCAAACAGACCTGACCTCGGTGAGGCACGACCCAGACTGAAGTGGAGCTTTTACGCTTGCTCTCTCCCAAACTAAGGCGATACTCGGTAGAGTTCCAACTCAAATACACCCGTAATTCATCTCTAGGGTAAGATGGAGTATTATTGACGTCTTTAATCATGTCAATAATTCCCTGGACTAAAGCTTTGTTGGCTGAGTTGTATTTAGTGGACCGTGGTGGACGCGGAGGATAGGTCTCAAGGGCATAGGAAAAAATAGTCTGAAAGGCCTGAAATGATCCATTATAGCTAAAAGGCAAAACTAGATAGGGAATGCCTTTATCCATAGTGTGAGGTATCAAGCCACACACCCAGCAGTCTGTAGTATTAACTACCATTTGGTGTTGATGTAAGAGCTGTACAAATGTATTGTTAATAAATTCTGAACGTCGAGCTTGTTCGTGTTCAGGAAATGAGTGAAAAGAATGCATAGATGAAACCGTAGAAGTAGTAGGATCAAGGGGAGGTACTGTAGTTACCGGCATAAAAATCAAATGTACACCAAAGATGATTCCACCCACCAACGTTATCAAAACAATTAAAAATGTAACTGCACATTGTATTAGAAAGCATTTGCTGTGAAGTATTCTGTACAGTCTATTTCTGCGAACATAAATTACATTCTTTCTTTGCAGCTCAGGAAGCTCCATCTTCTACAATCCGCTCGTGACCACTGATGATGTGTACGTAGATGAAAATGCCTCTATCAGCCCTGGGAGTTCCCAGAACTAACAGAAAGATCGACCTTGTGTCTGACCCCCGCAGATTCAACTAGGCACACAGCCACGACCCTACGGCTACCCAGACGGCAAGGCAAAATTTAAAACACCAAAATAATAGCAAACTTCCTGGCTGGAGGCAATGTATAGAAAATTCAAATCTGAAAATAGGCAGTTTCCTGCTTTATTTGTCCATATTGCGAGGTCGCAAGTTGTATCTCAGTTTTGCAGGAGCTGTCTGATCTGGAAACAATCTATTTTCAGCCGACGTTGCAATGTTCACGTTTGCAGATGGCAAATGTTCTTTTGGTGCAGATGGCAAATGTTCAGGGTTCAAAAGAGCAGTTTCAGGAGGAGAGTCAGAGTTTGATGTATCAGTGATCAGTTCTGCATCACTGAAAGGTATGAACCTGGGTATTTGTTCTGCTTCAGAGGCACTGATTCCTTTCTTTACCCAGTTGTCGTAAGGAAGTGGCAGAGGCACACGTTTGACATGTGTCGTGTGGATCCAATTCTTCCTTCCGGCCACTCGAATAGCAGTTCTCGTCGCCAATAGGACTTGGAAAGGGCCAACGAATCTGGGCTGAAGATTTTTCGTTCTTGCAAAGTTTCTAATGACTACTTGGTCTCCAGGTTTCAGCTGATGACCTGGACTCTCCGGTGGCTTTGGCAATGCATCGAAAACCTGTTGGTGAATAAGGCTCAATTTAGCAGTCAAGTCGAAAAGATAATCAATTAACATTGGGTATTCCAACTGCTTAAATTCTTTCGGTCTAGGTACCCCCCAAACATTTGCAGGACGACCAAAAATTATTTCATATGGACTAAGCCCTACTCTAGAATGTACAGTTGCTCTTGTTGATAACAAAGCCAAAGGCAGTGCGTCTGGCCAGGGCAGACCCGTGGATGCTTGTATCTTAGCAAGTTTCAGTTTAAGGGTGCCATTGTAACCCTCAACTAAACCCGCGGACTGGGGATGATTCGCACTGTGAAACTTTTGTCTAATCCCTAGGCCGGCACACACACTCTGCATAACTTTCCCTACGAACTCACTTCCGTTATCTGACCATACAATCCGTGGCATTCCGAATCTGGGGAAGTATTCTTTAAGAAGGATCTTGGCAGTGGACAAAGCAGTATTGTCCTTCAGTGGGTATGCTTCGATCCATCTGGAGAACGCACAAACTACCACTAGGACGTACTTTAGGTTATTACAACGATCCATGTGAATGAAGTCTAACTGGATCACTTCAAAGGGGCAGGAAGGAGGAGCGAAGTGACCTGCAGGTGTGGGGATTCCCTTGCCAGGATTATGCATCAAGCATACCATACAATTTCTCACCACTCTCTCTGCACACTTACTAATCCCATCATTCTTCCAAACTGGAGCCAACATCTTACAAATCCCTTTAGAACTGATGTGCGCTGCTCCATGTGCCATCGTTACTACTGCAAGCACATACGCAACAGGCAACATCCAACGCTGTTGTTCCGATAAGTCAATCCAACACCCACTCGAGTCCAATTTACCCGTGCTCTCTTTCCATGCAAGCTTTTCCTCCTCAGTCGCCTCTTTCTGAATTTCTTTCACGCTTTCCACTGTGTCTTCACACATTCCAGACTCAGAAATCCATCTTGCAGACGTTGCAACATACATTCTACTCATCATATTTCTAGCTGTCTGTTTTGCAGTCTCATCAGCAAAAGCATTCCCACGACCAACATCATCCGTGATTGCTTTATGAGCACTGCATTTCACAATCGCAACTTCAGTCGGCAAGGTTAGAGATTCCAACAAGTCATTAACTAGCTGGCCATGTTGGATCTTAGTCCCATGGGACGTAATGAAACCTCTCTCTTTCCACAAACGGCCAAAACTATGGGCCACGCCGAACGCGTACTGACTATCTGTGAACACATTCACTCTCTTTCCCTTAGCTAAAATGCACGCTCTTGTTAGCGCGATCAATTCTGCAGCCTGGGCAGAATTCTGACTCACTCTCGCAGTCTCCACAATCGTACTCAAGGTCGTTACTGCATAAGCAGCAGTCACGTCACCATTCTCCAATTTGAAGCAAGACCCGTCAACATACAACGTGCCATCTGGGTCTGATAATGGAGTATCTTTTAAATCAATTCGTCCTTTTGTTTCTTCCTCACTTCTGAAACAACAGTCGTGTGGTTCGGAATCACTCGACTCTTGGCTAGTCGGCAACAATGTTGCTGGATTCAATACATTGCATCTTTTGATCTGAATATGACTTGCTAGCAGTGTCAATTCGTAACCTGATAATCTAGCACTGGTAAGGTGCTGCGTCTTGGTTCGGTTCATGAGTGTATCCACAGCATGAGGAACCATAACCACTAGCATGTTGTTCATTACTAAACCAGCAGATTGTCGAATGGAGGCTGCAGCTGCGGCTGTAGCTCTCAAGCAACTAGGCAACGCTCTAGCTACCGGATCTAATGTTGATGAAAAATACGCACAAGGGCGTTGTTTATCACCAAATTTCTGTGTCAAAACACTCAACGCACAACCTTCTCTCTCATGGACATAGAGCGTGAATGGCTTACTGTAATCGGGTGTACCCAATACAGGAGCTGAACACAGTGCATTTCGTAACTCAGAAAAACTCTCCTGACATTCGGCAGACCATGGCACTGGACTCGGAACATTTTTCCCAGTCAAAGCTACCAATGGTTTCGCCAAAAGAGAAAAATTTGGGATCCACTGCCTACAATATGAGGTAATACCTAAAAAGGCACGTACTTCTCTCTGCGTGCTAGGAACATTCATCTGTGTAATTGCTTTTATTCTCTCTGGGGTCAGCTTCCTTCCCTCCTTTGACAAGAGATGACCTAGGTAGGTCACTTCTTGGCAACAGTATTGCATTTTTGAAGGTGACACCTTATGATTCAAATTTGACAAATGATGCAATAAAGAAATTGTAGCTGTTTTGCAAGTTTCCTTGTCATCGGCAGCCACTAGAAGATCATCGACATATTGTATTAAAGCAGAACCAGGAGGAAGTACAAATGAGTCTAACTGGCTTTTTAATGCTTGACTGTAAATGGATGGGCTTTCACAATAACCTTGTGGAGCGCGTTTAAACCTGAAGCTTCGTCCTCCTAAAGAGAAACCGAAGATATCCCTGCTTTCCTCGGCTATCGGAATACTGAAAAAGGCATTTTTCAAGTCGATAACTGAAAACCATGCCGCTGTAGCAGGAATTAACGTTAACAATGCAGTAATGTCTGGAACCACAGGAAACTGTGGAATCACAATTTTATTAACCTCTCTAAGATCAATTACAAATCTATATACTGGAGGTTTTGTTGGGTCAGTTCGTTTCAGAATGGGCAGTACAGGACTATTACAGACATTACCTCTAGTTTCTTCTATAACGCCTTTCTTGATCAGATCTTGTACTATCAGTAGGAGCGCACGCTCACCTTCAGTAGAAATTCTGTATTGTGGAATTCGTGGAAATTTTACATTCGCTTTCAAAGTTACTACATATGGTGGAATTTCTAAAAGACCTACATCATTAGGACCAGTCGCCCAAAGAGTATCAGGGAGTGAACGCAGCTCTGGTGGGAGTGCATCCATCGACAAGTACATCGGAGAAATTATTCTTTTACCCAACGTAAGCTGTACTCCTTCTGGAGAACAGTACAATGTCGCATATAGGCGTTTTAACAAGTCTAAACCAAGCAGATTTTCATTACAACCTGTCGTCAAAATCAGGGGTGCTTTCAATTGTCGCGGTCCAACAGAAATAGACAAAGGACCAGAAACAGGGTTGTGAACAGGGGCGCCTGAAAAACCTACTGAAACGTTTGTTGAGCCAGACAAAGGTGCGCCAGGGAGTTTCGCATGTATGATAGAACTTTTTGCTGCACCAGTATCCAACAGAAACGGTTCGACTACACCTGATGTTGCTACTGCGACATAAGGCCCACTCTGATCTACTGGAACTGAAACTACTCCCTCTCTTTGTCCATGGCTGTCCTAGTACTCCCTTGGCTGAACTTCCTCACTAGCTTCATAGTAATCTTCAACATGATACTGTTGAGACCTATTCTGTTGGGCAGATTGTCCATTTCGTTGATCGAAATAATTAGAAGGGCGATCACTCGTCTGTGGAGGCATAGCACCTCGTCCTCTACCTCTAGAGTTTTGCATAGAACTACCACGACCTCTCTGAGCTGCCGCAGCATTATTTTGTGCCCGTACCGGACACTCAGTCTTATAATGGCCTTCCATTTTGCAATAAGCACACTGATTCCATTGGTACTGTGGCCTCTGAGAATTATACTCCGTTCTTTGATATGACCCTTGCTGTGTATTGTTCTGATTGGTGCGAGGCGGATATGCTTGCTGTAAAAGAACTTTAGTTTTTAACTCTTTCGTCTTTTTATCTGATTTTTCTTTCTCCTCTTTGTCCCTATTTTCATAGTACTGAGCAGTCGCAAGTATTTGCGCAGTCGTAGAGACAGCCCACGCACTTTCAGAATTTTTTAATTTACCACTAAGTTCTGGCAACAGATTGTGCACAAATTTATCAACAAATAATCTCTGGCCTCCTTCTGTGCTCATATCCTGACCACTATGATCCACAAAAGTCTCCTCGAATTTTGTGAAAAAGTCGGAGACGCTTTCGTCTTTCTTCTGTTTGCACGCGGACAATTTGTCCCAGTTAACGCGTAATGCTGGCATTAGGGTTTTCATTAAATCGATTATTCTACCAGGCAAATTAGCAATTAAGGGTTCAGGTTTAGAACCACCTATTTGTTGACCATCCGCTGCAATTATAGCTGCCCAATCACCACCTAGGGCAACTGGATGATTCTCTTTACGAATTTTAGCCCAAATTGGTTGCGGTACTACATTACCAAATAGCAGATCTATGTCAGCTAGATTTAATACACAAGCGTCAACTGTCTGAGCCAACTCTTTGTAGTACCCTGCAGGATTTTTACGCGGATCTGGCAAGGCCTGTTTCACTGCTAATACTTCAGCTCGCTTCCATGGAATATGTATCCATACTCTCTGGAATTGGGCCGGAGCGGCTGCAATACCAAGGTTTACATTAGCTTGCACAGCTTCACGCCAAATTGGTGGAACCTCTCTCATTGGATATTGACGATTTTGTTTCGTACTACGTTTTTCTGACTCCCTCGGAGAACGAAGGGATGGGTCATTCCTATAACTTAAAACCAGTTCCATCGCTTCTTTTATATTTTGTCCAACTATCATACCTGCAGCAAACTCTTTCTGAACATTAATTAATTCTTCTAGATTTGATTCAGGGTCATCCTCTTCTAATTCCTCACGTAGAAGGAAGCACATTTCATCAAACACATATCGTTGTGTCGGTTCGTTCCATTGCATAAATGTATCTAATACATCTTGTACATTATATCTTCCAACTTTCGAAACCCATCTAAGAGCAGTGGAATCTAGTATTCCTCTTTCTTCAGTACTGGGAAGCTGACTACGTCTCTGCACAGAGTCAGAGGTAGGAGTCTTAATCAGAGTTTTATAGAAGGGAGATAGAATATTAGAGACAGAATCAGTGATTCTCCGACGAACAGAAAGCGGAGTCATAATATTAGCAGAAGCAGTAAATAGAGTAGCAGTTGGAACAGATAGATCAGGAGCAGTAGGAGTAGCGGGCAAAATAGCCTGTGAACTAGCAGGTGTGAGCGATACAGGTATAGGTAAAGAAACCGGCAACCCTGAAAGAGGGGGTGCCGAAGGAACATTAATATTGACCACAGGAGGTACAGGAACTTGATTCAGAGGAGCAGGAACACCAGGTTGTCCAGCAACCGGTAATTGAACATTCGGTATAGGTGGAGCCGTAGCACCCTGTGCATACGGTGGGGGTGATCGTAACAAGTAAGACAACAAGGGATCCTTTTCAGGGTCCTCTACTATCTTAGCTGGACTCGATGGCAAAGCAGGATAGCACTTGTCTATCGCTAAATTACGCTCTCTATTGGCCACCTCCATTGCCTTCTCAGACTCGTTGAATTGCAGCTGCTTAGCAGACTGTTCTAAAGTCAACTCTTGCTCTTTCTGTTCTTTCTTCAACTTTTTAATTTCTCTCTGTTTAGATTCTTTTCGCCAATAACGGAAAGAATCAAACATTGCCGGCCGGGCTTTCTTCTTGAATAATTTCGTTTCTAAATTATCAAGAACTTGAGGTTCAAAACTACCATGCAGTGGCCAACTAAGGACACCATCTTTCTCTGTGTAGTGGATCCATACCTCGTTATAAGAGATAGGGCCCACACCAAATTTGCAATATAGATCATAAAGGGGAGTTCCAATCGGAGGAACCGAACACGAGTCCTCCAACTGGGAATCACTGTTGCAACTAAAACAAGACAACATACAATTTTTCCGACTTACCATTTTATAATCCGGAACACAAAACAGATAAAACACAAATCAAAAGAAAGGTGCGCACTCGAACCAAGAACTTAGGCCTACCAGAACAGACAAACGTATCGATACCCGAACTGAACTGAATGATTATCGTAACCAGAATAACCAGCGACAATCTTATGAAACCGAACCGAAACTGAAAACTAGAAGGATTATCCAAACAGGAGCAACCCTTACGAAGTAACCAACTATCAACCACTTAATACTTAACTGAGGCACTGAAGACGTCACCAAGGAGAAACCCGTCACGTCTCGCCGTACTAAGGACTGCACCTCGGGTCCAAGACAGGGAGACGGTCAAGGCAACGAACCACTGCAGCCGTCTGAACGGGAACCCTCGTGGAAGAGAACGTCGGGCCACTTTTGCGATATGCTGGGATCGATGAAGTGGGGCGCCTCCCTCTGAAATCTTCACACGAAGCTCCTCGAACTCTTCAGGCTTTTGGACCGGTACCGAATGACGTCGCCCCACATTGGGCGCCAATTGGAGTTCTGGACTTTTTGGTTCTGTCCAGAGGTGTCAGGGATAACACCCGAAGACCCCGGAGTTCTACCTGTCTCGGTGCACAAACAAACAGAAACACGGGCTTCTCGATGGTGGCGTCAAAGACCAAAGGTTTATTACTGCAGGGACACAGAAGTCACAGAAACTACACATGGGCAGTATCTAGGAGCCTGTTCGATTTGTACAAAGAGGGTTGCTCCTTATATACTGAATATTGGGCTTCAGGCAAATTCTTTACATGTTAGCACATTCCAAAACCTTTGTATCTTAAACAATAAATATTTGGCGTTGCACAGGAATCGTCAACAATATCTGATGTCAAAACATTACAAACGAGGGGTTCCCACTATTCCATCATAATCCCATGTCAACTTTTCATTCAAGACCCGGACCGCCTCATCGTAAATTTCGTTACCTCCCCCTAATAAAGGCCCAGAAGGAAAGGAGCAGAGCCAGGTGCAGAAGATAGAAGAGTAGGATAAGAGATGTTTGTGGGTCGTAAATGGGCACGGTTACCAGCTTCGGCCGCCTAATCATGATCAGACCAACGAACACGAGAACCAGTATAGCAGGACAGGCCTCAGGCTGGGGAGGCAGCTCTTGCCGAGTCATGCTGCCACAGCGTTGCTGGCCTAAGGTGCACGTGTCACTAGCAAGGTGAATTGCCAGCTAAAGCCTACGTGTCCTTAAGTGAAAAGAGGTCATTGCGTGTCCATTGACTATGTGAGGGCAAGGAATACAAAATGGCTTCCTTGTTCTAAGATGGATGCCACGGGTAGAACAGAAATGTGTTTGTAACAGGAGTGCTCTTGCTCGTAGCATAGCGAAAACACCAGGATATACTAAATGGATCATTTGCGGTTCACTGATACCAAAATTATGCATTTGCGACAATGTTACAAACACGGGTAAAATCGTCACGGAACCTCAACCCGTCCGGGATGGCGATGGCGATGTCGGGTGCAGAGGAGGCGTTCATCCAGGTTTCGGTGAGGAAGGCGACGTCCGGTGATGTAGCGTCGAGGAGGTTCCAGAGTTCCACGGCGTGTCTGTGGACGGAGCGGGTGTTGATCAGGATGCACTTGAGGTGGTTGCTGCTGGTGTTTGTCTTGGCGGGTGCGGGGCAGGTTCGGAGGCAGGTGAACTTGCAGGTGCAGCAGGTGAAGGGTCCGTGGGTGCGTCTCGGGGTGGCTCGGCAGCAGGCGTGGGTCCGGCCGGCATTGAGTGCGTTGAGAGTGGCGGCGTTGTAGGTCAGTCGGGTCGTCTTGCCTCGGCGGGGAGGGCCAGGGGTCCTGGCGCTGGGCGTGGTCCAGGCGCGGACGGGCGCAGACGGGCTTACCTTTGGCGCACCTTCGGTGCTCAATCGGCGCTCCCGCTGCGCGCGTCCGCTGCGCGGTCGCTCTGGGGGCGTCATAAGTAAGGAGCCGGGAGGGAGGAGCAGCTGGGTGGCGGGAGCGGGGTGGCGAATGGAATCACAGGGGGGCGGGGCCGCAGGGAGGCAGCGGCGGGAAATTCCAAGAAGCAGCAGGCAGCGGGAAATTCCCAGGAGCAGCGGGAAATTCCCAGGAGCAGCGGGCAGCGGGAAATTCCCAGGAGCAGCGGGAAATTCCCAGGAGCAGCGGGCAGCGGGCAGCGAGCGAAGGAATCTGCAGGCAGGAGGCGGCAAAGGCAGGCAGGAGCGGCAGCAGTGAGTGGGGCGACCAAGCCCTGTGGAGGGCTGAGCGGTCATTGTTATTTGCAATGTCAAAAGCTTAAACATGCGTAAATGCGAGACCTATTGCTTTGCAAATGCTTCTTTAAAATGCCAGTGTGGTCCAAAGTACGGGGAGATCCTGTCGTGTGTACGGAGACTTCTGGTGACTCAAAGAATAGCATACGGGATTGGTACACCACCCTCAGCCTGGCTAGATACAGCAATGCATAGGGAAGTTTCAGCTCACAAAGGTGGGCCTTGGCTGCCATAAATTACTGTTGCTTCTGCTGGACTAGTCTTGTGTATTCATGAAATTTGAGGATGCAAGTGTTTTTGAACATTAGGGGTTCTTTGATTCTGGATTGCTTTCAAATTATGTCCCTGTCATGGTAATTCAAAATCTTTGCAATGACAGGCCTTGGTCTGGCTTCCGGGGGCGACTTCTGCATCATAGCCCTGTGCGCCCTTTCAACAACAAAGTAACAGGACAACAACTATGGAGGAAGCCAGCCGGTGAGGCACTTAGTCAGGAACTGTTCCATGTCCCCCATTCACATTCTTTGTGGAATCCCACAAAGCGTAGGTTTTTACTCCTAACCCTGCCCTCTGTGTCTTCCACCCAAGAGGGCAGCCCCTGGTGATCGTCTCCAGTGACGCAACTTTTTTCTGCAAGGTAGATATCGAATCCTCCACTCCCTGGACCCTGGTCTCGGTCTCAGTAATGCGCTCCACCGCATTCCACAGATCCTGTCTTATGAGCATGACATCGGAGCCCACCTCTCCAATCTTCTCTTCCAATGTGTCCCTGGACTGTGTGATGGCCGCCATGAGTGCGGCATTGTCCGGAATGCCTACTGTGCACATCCCTGGTGGGTTGTTGAGGCCCATATTACGGTGCAGTGGCCCAACATGCTCTGCTTAGCAGTTCTTCCTGCCGTTTTATCTTTTGTCATGGTGCAATCTTGATGCTCATCCCTCATAATTTAAATAAACAAAACAAATGCCAGTGCTGCAACATTGTTTGTGCAAATAATGACAAGCAATGACTGAAACAATTGCCCTCAAGAAACCACTTTTTCCATTTCATACAAAAATACAAAACTTTATTTGTTTTGGTTTCAATTCTCTGTCCTTTGAGATATTATATTTTATAAGTTTTGGGAATTTCCCGCTTTACAAGATGGCCTCCGGGTAGGAGCTCCTGGTTAGAGCTCCGAGTGCTGGGGGTTCCAATTCTGGATTAAATCCCTGTTAGCACCTGAGCATCTTCGAGGATTCTTACTATAACAAGTAACTGGATGCAAGTAACTGGATGCAAGATATTATATGTACCTGTTTTGAAGACGGCTGCTGCCCAGGCGCTGGTCATCGTGCGTGCTGCCTGGAGATCGGCTGCTGCTGTTGGGCGGACGGCTGCTGTGCCTGCGCTGGACTTCGGAGACGTTGGAGGCCGGGATCGTCGGGAGACTGAAGGCGGGCCCCTGTGTCTGCACCGGACCTGTGCTGGTTTCCACTGGGGACCCGTGCACCGCTGGACATCGTGGGTGCTACCGGTGATCGGCTGCTGGATGGAGGGCTGCTGCTCGGGCGCTACACACTGGCCTTGGACATCTATGCAGCCGGAGTCTGGGATCGCCTGGAGGTCGGAGAGCACCCGGGGCCACACCGGTCCTGGGGTGGCCCTGTTGGGAGTTCCGCACCGCCACAGCCAAACAGTGAGTGTCTGGCTACCCACGGGAGGGCTCCTGACAGTCTGAGGGCCTGCCCGTTACCACCGGAGCGATCCTGAGGGGCGCGAGCCGCGGGAGGGCTCCCGGGACTGCTCCGGACTGGGGAGTTTCGCGCTGCTGGTCCCAACTGGTATCGCGGGCGCTGTGCGGCCCATGGGAGGGCCCCTGGCTGTGTGCTTTCCTGCCCACCGACATCGGAGCGCTCCTGCGGTGGCGGACCTGACCGGGAGCTGCACGCCTGCACACGCACATCGCCGGTGGCGGAGCGGGTGGCGCCGTCGGGCGCGGTTGGAGGGCACCGGGAGCGCAGGCGATTGGATCCACCGGAGCCGGCTCCTTTTCACCGTGGCCGCCCCCTCCCGCCCCCCTCGCAGGCAACGAGGTAGCTGGCTCCGCGGAGCTTGACTGGAGCGCACCCCCGGTGACCTCCCTCCCATCTACATCGACTGCAGGCGCGAGCCTGTTGAAGGGACGTCCTCTGACCCCTCTCCCTCGACAGCTGCAGCACAACTCACGGAGGCATCGGCCATTCCTGGCGCCCCCACCCCTGCCGCCGCCGGGACGTGGCGAAGACGGAGCCGCAGTGGTTTGCAAGGGTGCCTCGAGCGGCGCCACAGCCCTAAAGGTGTGTGTTCATAACCTCATAACCTCTTAACTCCTTCACCATAGTACATATGTATGCCGGTTTTCCCCTACCGGTTTCCCCCTTCGCTACTGGGATGACTCAAATCAAAATATTCCCCTAACAAAGAGTTTATTATCGACGTGGCAGAGTCTCTCTTTTGACCAAAATGGCAGGGGCTATAAACTAAAGTAATAAATCGCCCCTCTGCCCACAGTCGACCATGAGGCTGCATACCAACACGGTCAGGGGTCACCTGCAGTGAGATAAGGCTCCCTCCTCCTCTCTCATCTTCACCAAGCAGCAACATGGATGCAGCAACATACAAGATGGACCAACCAGATCTGCCCATTAATAGAAAGGGAAACTGGGCTCGCTAACCCAACAACAGCAACAGACAAAGGACTTATACTCCTGCCTCTCTATGCTCTTTTTGGCGGCCATCTTAGATCAGACTAGTACACCACTGCGGTGGCCATCTTAGACTAGTCAGTTCTCCTCATTAACTCACATCTATAGCTATACTATTTGTCTCCCCTATAATCTCTCCACGCTTCCCGCCCTATAACCGTGTCCAAACCTATAGCTACCTTTTATTTCTCCCCTCTATTCTCTCCATGCCCCCGCCCTATAACCGTGTCCACCCACCCACACACTCCACCCCCTCCACCCTCCCTTTCCACCTCTTCTACCTACACCTCTTCCATCATGGAACGCATGGGCAATCATACATACAAGATTAACTATCCATCCGAGCTCACCAAAAAAAAGGCCAAAATCTTCAAACACAACTTCCTGAAGGCCCACCCCGAAACACCATTTGTGGACACCTACTTCTCGCTAAATAATGGGGCCACGAGCACTGATATCATCTTCTACACCCTACGCAGAGCACAGTGGAGGAAAGTGCTCCTCGCCACCCTCACCATCTACACTTCTAGAAAAACCGCTCATGGCTTAACACTCTCCACTACACCATCCCAACTTTTCCCGGGCAGAGCGACCATCTCCATCTATAACCACGGGATTATCCTATTCCAATCCACAGATAGAAACCTTGACCTACTCGACAATCTGTTCCCCACCTTCCTAAATCATATCTCCAACGGGCGGTCCGCCACGCCTAACACCATGGGTTACACAACACCCCCTAACTCCAAGCGTCAGTACTCCTTGCCTAAACCATCACAGCAGAGGAGCATTCCACACCTCTCCCCTCTGACCAGTGCGGTAATCAGTCACCCACCCAACCACACCTCCCAAATGGCACCTGGCACTGGCGTAGATCACCCCCCCTCGCACATTCCCCATACCCCCACCCTCCTCACCCCCCACCTCACGACTCCTGTGAACGTCGCAGATCCCACTGCAATCAATGCCCCATCCGATCTCACCTCCCCACACCCCTCAGGCACTGGCGAATATCACCCCACTGCACACATCCCCTATACCCCCACCCGCCTTACACCCCATCCCACACCTCACACGAGTTTCGCAGAACCCACCTCCACCGCACTGAGCATATTTCCCACGCACCGCGACACAACCAACTCTCACCCTTTCTCCCCTTTCTCCCCCCCCCACTCCCACTCCCCACCACCCCACCCTACCGGCCAGACTCACGGAACACACCACCTCCCTCAACACAACCCCTTATCCTCTATCCCCCCCCACCCCTAGCCCCCACCATCCTACCGTCATTCCTTCTTTCTCCAGCCTACATTCATCCCTCATCTCACCTGCCCCTCCCTCCCCCAGCGCCACCACATCCGCTACCAACCCCCCCCTGGCATCATCCACGCCACCCATGCCCCTTACTCACAAACTCTCTCATCCATCGATTGCTACCCCACCTACTACGGCCGCAGAGCCCTTTACCCCACCTACTACGACCACAGAGCCATGTACCATTGCGTGCACAGCCTGCCCCATTCGATCCAGTGCACACCCCATCGCCCCACTCAATCACTCACCCACTGTTCTCACTCCCTCTCCCAATACCATCCCCAATCCAACTCTGGACATGATCATATCCACCCTCCAACAGGTCAAAGAAGATCTTCAATCCATCAAGAGCGTCTTTTCACACACCCCAGACACCCCTACCCTCCAATTCTGCGCCCAACAAGTATTCCACTCGCCCCTCAAACATCCTCACTCATCGATCCCCGCGCTGGCCCTCTATCCCCGACCGCAAGGCCACCGGCCGCCCCCGTCGCACCCTACACCCCCTCTCTGACCGAGACTTGCACACTCTACTCCGCTCATATGGCCCAGGCCCCACAAAACTCCCACCCACCACACACCTTCCCATACCCACGATTCTCACAAATCCCCTCAGGCCCCCCACGCGGAGCAATAGAAGCGCCGTCCCCTGTAATCTCAGAAAAGTCCCCCTCTCCCTCGAACACTCTCCCACTCTCCTCACCCCTAGACTAAAGTGTATCCTGCTCAACTGCAGATCGGCCCCGAGACACTCCTCCGGCATCGCAGATCTCATCCTATCAATGGACCTCGATCTAGCCATTCTGACTGAAACGTGGCTAACTGAAGCCTCCACACCTATAATGGACATACTAGTCCCCCCCAACTATCACATTATTAGACTCGACAGAAATGGCAAGACGGGCGGGGGAATCGCATGCATCTACAGGAACAACCTCGCTATCACTGTAGGTCCCTCCCCCTCCCTCTCCTCCTGCGAACTC
Source organism: Lissotriton helveticus (assembly GCF_964261635.1). Lineage (NCBI taxonomy): Eukaryota > Metazoa > Chordata > Amphibia > Caudata > Salamandridae > Lissotriton > Lissotriton helveticus. Next base: position 348,339,525 of record NC_136059.1, read on the forward strand.
ATCTGCCTCGATATTACTAGCGAGGGCAAACATGTGTGCTCCCTTCATGTTATCTACCACCCTCCCAGAGACAACCTCACCTTCTCCCAACAACTCATGGACACGATATCCACCAACGCCGGTCGACAGATCAATCAAATCTACTTGGGAGACTTCAACCTCCACTGGAACGACAAGAAAGACGCGGTGGTGAATAGCCTTAAGACGTTCCTTAACGCGCTTGACCTCACCCAAATCTGCAACCGTCCAACACATGAAAAAGGCTCTATCCTTGACCTTATCATCGCCAAAGAAGACGCTACCCAGCTGGAGGCAATCGAACCCTGTGACTGGTCAGACCACCACATCATCACCTTCTTCATCAACGAAAAGGTCAAACTTAACCAGGCTCAACCTGCCAAATCCAAGAGCTGGAAGAGGGATTTGAGGAATCTTAACCCAAACTTCTTGCCTGCCCACACAGACAGTCTCCTTCTTCCCCCGACGGGCGTCTCTGATGTGCACTCACTGACCGACTTCTACCTAGACAATATGTCTGCAATAATCAATGAAGCCGCACCCCTGCAAATGAAGAGAGTCGCCACCAAGAACTCGAACCCATGGTATGATGGTAGACTCAATGAAGACAGACGTGCTATGCGCATGGCAGAGCGCATGTGGAGAGCTGACCCCTCAGCACTGCACATTCGAGCGCTTAAGAGTAAAAGAAACGCTTACTTCAGAAAAATAAAACGCTCGAAATCAGTCTTCTTTAGCCAACAGCTGGATCAAGCAAAAAACCGACCAAGAAAACTGTTCGAGTTAGTAAAAACCCAAACCAAGACGCAACCTCTGCAACCTAACAGCTCAACAAAGGCCATTCCAAGTTGCGAAGAATTTTCTGCTTTCTTCAAGCAAAAGACAGACAATATAAGAAGTGATCTCCTCAAGGATGTAAGCCGATACTCCGGCTCCATATGCATAACAAACACTCAACCAAAAAACAACGCCTCATGGTCGTCCTTCGACACCTATACTGAAGAATCAATTCACAAGCTGCTCGGCACCTTGAAACCCGCCAATCACCTCACAGACCCCCTACCTGCCAACGCTGTTAAAGCCCTCACCCCCCTGGTCCTCCCACTTTGGACCAAAATCATCAACTGTTCCTTGCAACAAGGACTCATCCCAGACTCCTTCAAGATAGGGCAAGTCACGCCTATACTCAAGAAACCCACAGCTGACCCGGCCGACCTAAACAATTACCGACCCAATATCCCCACTCTGGCCAAATTGCTAGAAAAATGTGTACAACTCCAACTGACAAAACACATTGAGCAGTTTGACCTCCTCAACCCTCACCAATCTGGATTCAGAGCAAAACATAGCACGGAATCGGCTATGACTCACATAATTGATGACGCCCTCCAAATCCTTGATCACAATGAGTCCTGCCTCCTCATCCTCCTCGACCTCTCCTCAGCATTTGATACGGTCAAACACGAGAATCTACTGGAGCTGTTAAACACCAGAATGGGCATATCTCAAATGGTTCACCTCCTTTCTGCACAACAGGTCTCAAAAGTTCAAAATCAACAACGCATTGTCCTCGTCTGTACCCGTAACACTAGGAGTCCCGCAAGGCTCCTCCCTATCCCCCACATTGTTCAACCTCGTCATGGAACCACTCACCACCTTGCTTCAAGCATCAAATGTACACTTCCATATGTACGCTGATGACACTCAGCTCTACTTCAAGCTTCAATCCCCTGAAGACATCAAACTTTTGAATGCCACACTAAGAAACACCCAGGCATGGCTGGCCGACAATCACCTTAAACTAAATGCTCTGAAAACTGAGTTCCTTCTGATCTCACCCCCTGCGAAAAAGGCCATCACCCAAACCTGGCTCAATCATCTAACCGCTCTAAATGTCCAGCCCACCATCGTGGACTCGGCGAAATCCCTTGGCATCACACTTGACTCCAATCTCTACATGCAGCAGCATATCAGCAAAGCAGCTAAGGGAGCCAACTTCCAAATCAACACGTTGAGAAAACTCAAACCCTTCCTACCACCCAAAGACTTCCGAATTGTTGTACAAGCCCTAGTCATTCCTCGCATAGACTACGGAATTGTGGCTCTCAGCGGGCTCCCCCTAACAACAACGGCGCCCCTACGAGCCTCCTTGAACGCGGCCGCGAGACTCATCACTGGTTCAAGAAAACACTCGCATATATCCCCCGACTTAAAAGCCCTGAACTGGCTGCCTTTTGAAGCCAGAGTTCAGCTGAAAATTGCCTGTATGACGCATTCGGCCTTACACCACAAGTCACACAACTACCTCACTCATAAGCTGACTATATCAGGAGGCTCAAGATCCAACAGAAGCACAAAGAATCTCCTCCTGAAACCTCGTCGATTCCGGAAGGAAAAAACATACAAACGCTCCTTCTCAGGGATGGCTCCTAGGATCTGGAATGCACTCCCGCCAGAAACTAGGCTTATCCCCTCCTCTGTACTCTTCAAGAAAGAGGTAAAAGCCATCCTTATGGCTAAGTTCACCTGACCTGTATTGCGACTGGAACAATGACAGTACATGGCTCCTATATTATCGGCTACCTGAATGCTTAACTATGTTAGACTCTTTTATGGCTGCTAATGGACCAAATTCACTGCACGGATGCTATATTATTGGTTTCCTGATTGTTTATTAAGGCTGTACACTATGACTTGAGTGCTTTACTAACTTGCATTCCACTCACTACTGCCTACTATGCTTTCAATAGTGTGTTTACTCACCCTCTGGGGTGCTATAATCTTATTCGAGTCGACATTACACGGCTCCTATATTATTGCTTATTGATTGTTATTATTGTGCATACGCTTGTGCGATTTCTACCCTAATTAGCAAATCACTCCCTATCGAATTCTACACTGTTTTCAACAGGTTGTCTATCCTACCTATTGTTTCTGTAAAGCGCTCTGATATCTGCAAAGATCTTGTTCGCACTATATAAAACTTTAAAAATAAATAAATCTTTTTTATAAAAGTCTGCATGGTTCTAATAACCAGGATTTTTTTGCTTTTTGGTTTTAGTAAGCCCCTTTATACACTGAAAACCCATTCACTCTCTAAACCTCTGTGATTGTTAAGCCACATACATACTGTGTAAGAATCATTCACCTATTCGCCTTATCCTCACACCCATCCATATACTGAATCACAATCACACTCCACTCATACAATGCCCACTCTGGTATCCCTTTCAGAGACCAATTTTTACTCATGGTGAGGCATACAAAAACTCAACATAATCTAAAAAAATCTATATACAAGAAAAACAGACCATCTCAACAATTTCCTACATTTCAAAATGATGAATAGATTTTTCTAACACAGATTGGCCTAAATGACGTGGGGACTGGAACCGCGAGGATTAAGTCGGATGCCCTTGCATTTTAATGGCACTCTTTCCCTGCAGTCACGGGCAATACATCCCAGGGCTCAAGCCGTAACACTATTGCACATAAAAAGGATCACAGTGTCCCTCCACTGAGTGGATATATATGCCTTGTGGAGACCAACAGCTCCTGTGCCAGTCCCCATGCTGCAGGCCTCAATGCTACAGCCAGGGTCAGGTGAGCTGGCCCACGGACCTACAATTGGGCCCTGCGCAGTCCCAATAACCCCCCACACGCTGTCCGGACCCCAGCAGGCAATTCACTCGACACCGACCCCCTGTTAGTCTGCGGGACACCCCCTCCCCGCGGCCTGATCTGACCTCTAGAATCAATGAAGAAGGTGGGTGGAGGGAAGATGAGCAAAAACACTCACGGGGTCACCACTGGGGACCTCCCGGTCAAATATACACCGTTGCTGCCACAACACGCACGCCAGGCCATCCACCAGGGACCGCGCCCGTCGTTCTCTGCTCCGGCTGCCGTCCAGAAGGCTCCGCATGCATCTCGCTCACTAGGCCTCCGAGGCCGCACACCACCACAGCCACTGCAAACTCTCCGGTCATGGCTGTCTCTGAGTGAGAAACACTGCAACACGGTTCACAACAGCTACGGGATACTTTGAAAGATAGGTTATCCAATGAAACAGGATAAAACACATATTAGTATCTTTGTTATTGTAGTGTTCTGCTGAACACAGAACTTAGCTGCCATTCCTTAGCGGCTTTATTGACACCCATACCCATCCATCACATCCATCACCAGTTAGGTGAAACTGCTATTAAAAGGTTCTGGGTGCACAAGTCTGTGTCAAGTTCCACAATGTAATATGTGTCACTTTATTCACTAGCATATGGTCTGAGGGTCAACAATACCATAGTCATGACACTAAGGGGCCCATTACGATATGGCTCGGAAGGCGAGCCGCATCATAATGGGCCGGTTTGATTTCTTTCCGACTGCCTCATTTTGATGGAGGAATTCAGAATGGAATCTGCCTGTTTATTCCGGCTGGCTTCTGACTGGCTTGGACAGTCTGTCCGCCAGTCGGAATGCAGCCTGTAAACTAATGTGTGGTTCTTTCCTCACTTGAGATTATGATCATGATTTCGACATGGTTTCCATGCTGGTCTGTCCGAGATGGAAACCATGTTGAAAAGCGTGTTAGGGTGCCCCAGCTGGGCCACCTTTGGTGCACAGCCTCCCGTTTGAGGCTGAGAAAACACCTTTAGGTGCCTATGGGAGCATGTATTATGGCCGGTTTATGGCCAGAAGTCATGCTCCCATAGTAAATTATAACAATGCAACAGAACAAGGTCTGTTCGCATCGTAATAGGGCGGTCAGGGCCGATGACTGGGAGTCCGTAGGTCCCATTACTGAGTCAGTATCTGGCAGAAGTCATTCTGTCCAACATCGTCATGAGCCCCAAAAGCTTTTTGGAGTTTGGTAGCTGTCTGTCAAAAATTATGTCTGCTGTTCACAAAGCTTTTTGTACCTTCATGGGACCCATTGTTACAGCTTTTCCTCTGAAGGCACAGAGATCATTGCTGGCCTTGAGGGTAACTCTAAATCTGGTGTGCTGTAGTACATCATAGTGGTGTATGACATTTCCTCCACCACCCTGACTGACAGACTACTGCCTATCAAACTCTAAATTGCGCCCTTCAAGTTTAGGGATCTTATGCTAGTTTTTTTCTAACAAATTGCCACATTTTATTTATAATTTTGTTCTGCACTGAAAGACACAGACACCAAATGGATTCAATATAATGTTTTTAGACTGGATACTAATACTTCATTCCAGGTGTAAGCCCTGAACTCTGAGGAGCTTGTAATGTGCTCTTGCTTAAGTATTGAAGCTTCTATCTTCTTTGTTGTTTCACAGAAGAGTTTAAAATTGCTATGCACTGGTGTGTGTTTAGGCATTATTTATAACAGTCTATTTGAAACTTTTACAAACTCTGATATTGTATGCATCTCTGAGAATCCAGCAGTTGCATAGCAGGATGACCGAATGTAGTATAGAAAGGAACTCCATAGGATACCTGTAATAAAATGAATTATTACTTTTGGGGGGTTAGTAGGTCAGCAAAGTAATAAAGTCACAAACCTTTTTGGTCCAAGCTTATATTTTATTAATTTAAAACTAAACTAAGCCCCTGCTAGATATAGCAAAGAGCAAACATTGTTAAATTACAGAAAATGTGTAAAGCATTTAAAATATCCAAAAAACGTAAAAGTTTAAAACACATCACACTAATAATTTAACTCCAATCTGCAAAAATAATTTACAATTGAATAAACAGATTTACTTCAAAATAATGAAATACCAATAAGGGGAACCTGAGATATTATATTTCCAAAGGAAAATGTGTCAAGAATAATTCACTGTTCATGGGGGACCTGCCCTAGGTGTAATTTGAGGTTTACTGAGATAAAATGCAGTCAGATAAATCAAATGGGTTAAGTCAGGTTGAAGGTTTTACCTTAGGACTTAGAAAGGAAAGTGGAGATCCTTGACTGTGCTAAGGTTGCAGACCATACCTGATGAAGTTTTCTGGAAGCCTGATTGTTATTAGTACGAGGTCCTGCTGAAGCTGTTGGTTTTGGAGGGAAAAGGCCTAGGTGGGAGCTGCTCGAATTTTACGTGCAAGAAAGTCATTTTGTTAGGCGGGTCAAGATTTATAAGTTTGTACTTAGTGCCTGATTATGAGTTTGGTGGTGTGAGAGCAGGACACCACACCACCGCCCCCTCCCACACTGCCATACCTTACCACCGGCCACCCGCAAGATTAAGAGTTATCGTGTAGTCTGGCAGGTGGTCCTTTGGCATTGCCAAGGTGGTGCCCATAAAAAAGGCCTAGCAATGTCACTGCTAAAGCCCACTCATTCACTGCATATACTGTAAAGTCCATGGTTTGCAGTAAAGGGGGTGCATGCAGACATGGGTGCACACCATGTGCCCCTCTGCATGCTTCCCATGGCCCTGTGTGAACAGGGTGCCCTGTAAGGCCCCCTAGGTGTTCTCACTGCCACCCTTTTATGGGGACTCACCTCCATGAAAAGGTTGGATGTGAGGAAACTAGTAGCATGCTTGGCGGTGCTGCAGTGGTACTTTCAGCTTATTACAGCCCTCAGACTACTGATCAACCCCCAGGGATTGCAGAGCCCTGGTGGTTGTGGCATCCTATGGTGATCTGAATGATATACTTGTAATACAGCATCGGACCACTGGTGTGGCTGTTACTGCACTGCCATTGTGGGTTTGGTGGTCCACAAATCTGCCAAACTCATAACCAATCCCTAAGTCTCTTTTTTCTCAGAGGTCAGAATCAGCCATCTGACAAGGCTAAAGGTTCTATCTGATGATGAGTCTGGAAACATGGGGCCTGGATACCTTCTCATAGAGGACCAACTGAAACAGATTTGCTGCTGCAGAGAAGCTCCTTGCACAAGAAACCTTTTTCTTCAGCCCAGTGAAGACGCAATATTGTGGGATTGGCTCAGATGGATGGTCTTAGTTCTCCTATGGCAGGAAGTTCAAAGCCATTTTCTGTACCAACTTTTCAGAGATTGCAGCAGAATTCACCCAAGTGTTTCATGATCTCACAGACAGCACTTAGACGTTTAAGCTCAGACTTCAAAATCCAATTTAGGATTGGAAAGCCACTCGAGGACCAATTTGTCTCACCTTGCATGACTCTGTATAATAACAAAAAATGAATCACATCGGCTACACTGTGAAGGGTTGACCTTACAATGGGTGGACCATGAGCATTCCCATACACCCACCCTTGTATTTTAATGCATTCCTGAATTACTGAAGGTAGTAAACCTGATTTAATGTGACAATCGTGCACCTGCCAGGTAGAGCAGTAACAAGGAGAAAAAGTTTAATTTTGCTGTGTTACTTCCTTTTTGAATTTGTGCTTTATTCTGTAGCACACATATTACAAAGAATATGCCTCTAAGTATTGTTTTTCTGCTGGGAGTATGCCTTCCGATAGAAAAAGAATAACAGCCCATAATATATTCACTTTTGCATCCTGGTGCAAGTCTGCATGAGTTGGTGCAAGTTCAACAGCGTATTTAGCGAGCTGAAATGTGCCATAGGTTTGCAAGGTGGCACTGTTCTGTTTTTTTCCATTCTTGTATCACAGCACAACAACTTCCCCTGCTGCATTATGTTGTGTGCATATTTTATGAAAATCTGCCAATACACTTTGAAATGTCCTACTTTTAAAAACAATGTATTCTGCTTTATGGGTAGAATGGCCTTCATAGGCGTGATGTGTTAATATTTAGAAAGAAAGTTCTTACCGTTGAAAAGGGGTTACTTTGATTGGTTGAATTGTAATATTTAAACTGCCACACTGAGGCTGTAATGGTAGTGTAGGGAAGTGCCGCTTTCTGTATAGTCACCCTAACCTCATTGCTCTAAAGGCTGACGGATACGACAAGTGAACATGAGTCTGCTGCCTATACACCAGTGCATGTTCTCTCTCCTACAACTGCTATCTTCCACCTGGGAATCCCAAATTGGCAACCATTTTACCATCTTATGAGTTTCAAGCATATGGTACCCGGAGTACCATGGGCATTGGTAGTAGAGGAGTCACCAGGGCTTCAGCACATTTGTTGCCACCCTGGGTGACCTATGTAAACTAAAGACAGCAGGCCTGTTAATGTAGAAGCAGTGCAAAGTACACAAACTCTTCTGTGCCCTCACAATGTGTGGAACAGGCACCTACACAGCCTTTACTTTATCAAAGACACTCCTTAATGTAGGGCCCCTCAGCCCAGGCATCAGGGTACATTATATTAAAGGTGTGAACAAATAAGGGCACGCCTTTATGTCTGTATAGTAGCATTCCCCATTGTAAATTAGTATATATGTTAGCGGTCAATAGCATAACATGGGCTGCCAACCAGACACTATCGAGATTGGCTGTTCCATTATTGGTGACAGTAGAATAAGTCATGTTTGGTATCAAACAAAGTGCCTTCTCACCCCGGACACAATTCTTGTGCCCTGGGTGATGTGGCCAGCACCCATGTGGCACCTTAGAGTTTACCTATAGCTCTACTGTGCTTTTGCTGACCAACCCTTGCTTTCTCGTGCCTGATGTAGCCAAGACAGGAGGTGACACCTCCCCCATCCCCAGCAGCCTAGTGAATTGGCACATCAGAGCAGTGAGCTTCTAAGGATGCACCTCCTCTGATATGGAGCTGGGAGGAAAGAACACTCCCCATGCCCCAGGCGCACCTGCAACCGGAAAAGCTTTGAAATTAGCTATGCAGGAGGCACTCACACAGAGGACGGCTGGCCATACCTCTAATTTGGGAAAGCTGTTCTGTACACCTAAAATTAAATTCTTTCATCTTTGGGAGGGCAGCAATAGTGTTTTCTGGGTAGAAAAGGTGACCGCCACCACCAGATGAGGTCACTTCAAGGGCAGACTAGCTGCAGGGGCTAGCAACGCATTGTCTCCTAGCTCCCAGATCCCTACATTCCCTAAATCTAGGATTTCAGGGACCCCCCATGACACCGGAAACTTGTATCTGAACACATTTCTTTTAAAAGGGCCCAAGAGGAGACTCGTGTTGCCAATAACATGGCTTTTCCCACCAGCCAAAAGCAAATGGCAACAAACTTGGAACTTATTAAACAACCCCCGTCCTTGGCTAGACCTCAACACATCTCAAAATGGGGGCCGCTGTGGAAGTCAGACACACCCTCAGTCTACCCTGGATTAGAAAAACTACTCCCCTACAAACTGCATTTAAAAACAATCACTGACTCCAAATAATTCTTTGCTATTGGGCCTTCTGAGGGATTGCCCACATCAAGGTGGCCAGGTGCATTGTGGGATATGTAGTCTCACCTGCCCCAAAGTTTCACACCACTATGTTACTGACCCAATGAGGTTCCTGAAGCTTTTCATTGTGTTTACTGCAGCCAAGACATGTTAGTCACCAATCTGGAAATCAACGGCCAAAGTTTATACTGTATCTACAGAGAACAGTGTGCAACCCACATCCAACATCAGCTGTGTGTGCCTGTTGTGCTTTTGCATTTCGCTTCTTGCCGCTCTGTGTAAGCGATAAAATCAGGGGTAACACAGTGGGTCCTGTTCTGCACCCAGGAAGCGCCAGAACAACTATGCACCTGAGGCTATGTAAAATGTATCTGACTGTTGTGGCCTGGTCCCAGTCCTGGGGCCCGCATGACCTTAAATTTATCATGGTTCCAAGGAACTCGACCCAGTGGTGGCTGCTGCAGAAATGGGGTTTTGGGGGATGAAAAAAATACTTACCTGTGTACGGCTATTGCCTCTCCTCCATCCTCTTCTCTTCTTGTCTTCTTGGCATCATGGAAAAGAAGCACACAGGCTCCCAGACTCCCCTATGCCAATCACAACTCTGCTGTCACCAGCAAGACAGCAGTATCGAGATTAGTCTGAGCTTCCTGTTTGGCTGCTCAGGCAGTGCCTGGAAGCCTAGGATAGTTCTTCACCTGGCTAGCTGGCCAAACTGACATGTGCACTAATGTTAGACATATTTTCTCCTCCCACTGGCTCAGATAGCCCAGCCCCGCCCCACCCGAACCTGGCTCTGAGTTCACACTGAAAAATAACTGATAATAACTTTGAGTTATTACTAATTTCTTTTTTGTTTTATGCGCTGCTCAAACAGCAGTGGGGTGACTGTGTACCGCTTTGCTGGAGGAGCCGCTGCGGACTCGAACTGCAAATGACCTATTGTCACTAGTGGATTTTGCAATTGACTTCAATGTTATTTTGTCTCTGTATTTTTCTGCACTGATTTGCAATTGCTTTAAAAATCTATAACTCCTATTATAAGTATGCTATTCTGTTATTTTTTGTCTCTACATTAAGATATTATTACCCTTACTTTGTAAAGATTGATGCTGGATTCCTTACAAGTTTTGTTAATTACATGTTCCTCTAGTTAAGCATGATTTCTTTTAGCCACTCTACTTACTAGGACCAAAAAAAAAGAATTAATACTGTGAATTTAAGGACCATCTTTGGGGTATAAGTATAACATTACAAGGTAAGGCTCCCAGCCATAACATTTTATATTGCACTTTTTTACAGGTAGTCCCAAAGCCTTGTTTTACACCATCAGGTTAGTGGATGGGACACTCAGTGCTACAGTCCAACAGTGACATTTAACTTGCAGGCCTTGGGTACACTTTGTGCACAAGACTAGGGGCTTAGAAGTAAGATTAAATATGCCAAATTACAATAAACCAGTTTCATCATATTGAAAGGAGGATTACAGGCACATCATAACTGGGAGGCAGGTGTAACGTACAGAGAGTTGTACACCCGCAGTAACTGATATGGTAAGACTTTGGGTATATGTAATGCAAAAGATGTTCATTTCCTGAAGATAAATCACAGATATTTTTTTTTTAATGAACTGTTTCTTCCCATAAAGTTCACTACATTTGTTGTCCTTTTAAGTTTGACAGACATTAGGTTTATTTTCCAGCCTTTTCGAAGAAATCTACTCAGCAATTAAGTGCATTCTATATTAATAGCATTTTCAATTAGTAATAACATAAAATTGTAGTTGATGTACAATCCGAATGTTAAAATTGCGCTATAAGGTAGTCATTTTGATTTCTATGTTCATCAAACCAAAAATGATGTACAATATGATTCTTAATGTTTATGAATACATGTTCTTTGTTTGAATTGTTTAATAATATTCTATGTTGAAATTAAGCATAATCAAAATAGGCATGACAAAGAATATCTTCAATGTATTTTTATCTCATTACTAAAAATACCTCAATTTATTTACAAGAGTAAACAGTTATACATATTATATTTTAGTCAATAAATATTTTTCATAACAGTTCTTTTAGTAAAGTTACATGTAATACTATACACCTTTTGGCATTAACATACAATTTAATTTTTCAAGTGATGAACAAGACAATCTTTCAAAAACGTTATTTCAGTGCGTCCATTTTCACTTTTTTCAATGTTTAAACTTCATCTACTTCATCCTCATTGGAGTCTAGGAAGTACCCTCTCATCAGTACAAGTTCTGCTTCATATCTATTTAACTCTTCCTGTTTTTGGAGACTTTTGATTGTCATCTGCAATAAGAATATTAAGAACTTTTAAATCAACATACTTTTAGCTTTAAATCTTACATGGAAAGTATTTATACCATATAAAATTCCATACAAGAACATCTGCCCTGCAAGCAAGGCACAAAGAATTGCCTCCAGAGTGACTTCCAGGGGCTTGTCAACTGCCCTTGTTCACCCTACTGAGCTTCGGAGCCCAACTAGCCTTGCCAGTCTTGCTCGCGATGTCAACTTCAGTGCTCTCCAGGCACAAGGGACCTAGTGCGCTGTAGATCGCTTCAAGACCGTGCCCTTGCCATGTGACAGCATCAACCCGCATCCGAGAACGGAGTGCCTCCCTTTGCGCAGTTGTCAGGAGTACACCACAGCAGAGCACTTGGGCCAGGGACGACCCGCCCAACACCGACAGGACTTAGAGGTCATGGGCTCCTACCCGTGCCAATTTACTGGCTGTTTGCCATGATCTGTGTGTCTTTTGCCTCGCCCTAAGTGCACCGGCTATGCTCAGACATGGGTCCTGGGCTCACTGTGTGACTGGCTTCAAGCTAGATTGGCTGATGAGAAGTGAAACCACAAAACTGGTCCCAGGAGGCTTGTTTATGGTCCACGGAGGACCTGGCTTGGCAGTCCATGCTGGACTGTTCACATGAAGCACAGTGTCAAGACTGATTTGCATTTGGATGTGACCAAACTATGATGGCACAGTGAGCAAAAGAACAATGGATTTAACCCAGATCTATTGGGACAGGTCTGCAATCTTCTGAGAACTGAAATCGCAACAGTTGTACTTTGTTGCATCGTCTGTAACCACCACAAACAAGTAAGGATGGCTGGCAGGGGGACTAAAAACATCAAAGGGAAAAATGTTTCTGCGCCCAGCGCTCAGACACAAGCAGCCTCACATACCATTACAACTTCTTTACCTTATCCAAAGCCAGTTTACACATGGTGCAGTGTCCACACTTATAAAACCCTTTGTTTCTAGTGTGTAACCAGGCTCCTGTTTTTACAGCGATTGGTAGCTGGGGCTTAAAATGCTTGAATAGTATTGCCCTTTCTATAAGTAATATTAGGTCATGTTTTAACAAACTTGTGTAGATCACTATCTGCAGTAAGTAGCTTGTTTTTATTGTTATGTAAGGGGAAGATGTGTTGATATCTTGTTGCATAATCTAGAATGTATAATACAGGCATTGTGGATGTGGAATGTGTATTCTTGATCAGGGAGCAGCAGTTGATGTGAGCCTTCTTTCCTGTCGGTCCATACCTAAAGATACTCTTCAATAAATCCAAAATTGGAGAAATACTTACCTGACTATGCATCTTTATAAAAAACCACCTACTGGACGCCTCACAATAGAATTCTGTGCCAACCACAGCACTGAGACCATGCTGATTGCACCAACAGAAGCCGGACATGAGGCGTCAGTGGACTACCGTAAGCATAACAAAAGTAGCACACGGCGCGCCACGGAGTAAAAGAGACGCGTGTGCAAGGATGCAGTTGTGTTAATACTGCCATGCCTAGTGGGAAATACTGCCATGCCCAGTGTGACACACGGACTGTCTGAAATAACCCCTAAACCTCCGCACGTTCATTCGCCGGAATGCCCCGCGTAAAATAAATGGCTGAGCAGTCCGTGCAAAACACCACCAAAACACTGCACACTATCTCTTCACCCGACTCACCGCAATAGAAAACAAGCCAGCGAACGGCGGAAGCACCACACCCGACGCCAGTCCAGGCCTCAGGACGAGCTCCCAGAGGGCCCACCAAACGGCGTCAGGGTGAGGGGACAGCGGACAAAGAGGCCGCTAGGTGGGCGGGGAGGAATATACACTCTCCCCCGCCCACACCAGGCCGGAAGTGGCGAGCGGGACCCTTGCAGGACCCTTGCAGGAATCTCATAGCACTGGGCTGCCCCGTGTGCCATTTTGTGGCACTATGGGGGCCGCCCTCTTACTAGTGTCCCCTGCGGGGACGTGTCGGTCAGCCTGCATTCCTATTTGAGCCCTCTGACCGCAGACCTAATGGTTTGGGCCGAGGAAGGGAAGGAGGAAATTAAGGTACCTGAGACACGCCTCTCTTGGCTCATTACACAATCAAGTGTCGGGTCATTCATAACCTCTTTAAAGCATGTATCTGTTACACCTACCGACCTTGAATACAACAATTTTGCGACTGGTGTGGTCAGGTCCTGGTGCCTTACCACGTCATCGTGCCTGGTCTTCCTGTCATTTTTGTTGTCTTTGCATTGTCGTGGTGGCTCCTGGGGATGTTTTCCCATTGACATCTTGCCTGACGGGTGGCCTGCCTCCTGCAAGCCTGCAATCTCCAGCGACTGTCTCGGACGTCTTTTCTGGCTGTCACGCCCATCCCCCCTCAAAAAGTTAGGAAGCTGCCTTCTGTTCCGCCGAGGCGCCATGCTCCCAGGTCCTCTTCTGGATTCTTACTGCTGACCTCACGGATCCCCTTTCAGGGAGGCATCCTTGAGCCCGAGGCTACGTCGGCTGACTGAGGTGGCGAGCCATTCACTGGTGAGGGCATGGATTTCTGCTTTTCCGGCCGGTAGGCCAATTTCCTCTGCATGTGCTACCTGCATTTCAAGTGGGAGGCATAATCAACTGACTGATTATGCCTGCTACTCGGAAATAAGTGCCCTGATGCCCTGGGATTGCCTCCTATATACTGCCTGCACCACTAAGACAGATTGTTTTGTCTCTATTCCCCATACTGGCTGTCATTTTAAGGAGGGCAGCATACACTGAGGTCCCCAGCTAAATCACCAGAGTGCCTTAATCAGCAGACAAATAAGTAAACAAATGAAGGAAGACGCTCACCTTTACATGTGATAGCGATGACCAGTACTCATCATGACAACCATACCTCCTTTTGAGCCCTTCATAGTTGATGGGCCCCCTTCTGCTCAAGCAGCCAAATGGAAAGAATAGGTGGATCGCCTAGAAATGACCGACAATGTCCTATGTGTAGTAATTCACTCCAGGCTGTCTCTTTGAAGGGTGAATTTATTGATGGTGAGACTACACAGCTGAAGGTTGTCACCTGCCCACAGCACACTGGAAAACAACTAGAGCAGTTACAGAGTTCCCCCTTTTGAATGGTAACATTCGCAGCCTGCATCAAACAATATGACATCACTGCTTCAGCAAAGCAGAGACCTAGAATACAACATACATTTGTATACATTTGTTCACCAACAGAATAAAAGAGCAACATTTGAAACAGAAACAGAAAATGACATACAAAAAAAAAACACTATGTTAAATATTAAAAACAAAAATTAATTCACAAAACCTTCTCGGTGCAACATTGATCCTGGAGCTCCTCCTGAGTTCAGAAGAAGCTGGAGGAAAATCGTCTTCAAGACCACTCAACCTTTGACGCAATCTTGATTTGACAATTTAAGACAGGTTCCACCAGCGACCTCCTTCCACCTGAACAGCATTGTTACCAGTCTTAATAACTTTGATCGGTTCACCATATTTATACTTCTGTTTCTTGGTATGCACAGGAATTTTAATGCGAACAAAATCTCCTGCACTAAGGGAGACAACCTTCGCCCCCTTTTTTTTGTCAAACCAGACTGTTGCAAGGATTTCTGCCAATACACAGAACTGTGCACAGAGACCTAAGACATTAGTAAATTGTTGAGTACCACAAACTCACCTCAGTACCTAGAAAAGCCCAACCAGCTAGCATCAGTGTCACATTAGCTCTTCGTCCTATAGCAAAGTAACCAATCATTAGACAACCTAGAACATGCGACTTAGGACCATCTCAGGAATGGTCGGAAGTGAGAACACTCTTTTGTTATACTCTCATGCCAGTCCACAACAGGAGTAAAATAGGAGACACGGCAAGGTTAAAATATTTATTTTAACAAAGTGATCTCATGTGCAGTATCTTAGCCAACATAAGCAGACATATGATTAACAATAATATGGTCAGCATGGTTACAATTACATAAATTACAAAAGGAGGAATCATATTACAATGATAGTGCAAACAGGTTAAATAGCGCCTAGTTTTAACACCCTCCCTATATAGGAACTATGTATTTTAAACTAAAGAAGGTCTCTTGGGCTTGTTTTGGGGGACCCCATTACCTTTCCGCTCAGTAAGAGTAAATTACATCTGGATGAGCAAGGCTCTCTGCATCCCTGCAATCTTCCAAGTGTGTGAAATAATGGCAAGTGTGTAATGATAAAGGCGGCAGAATCTTACTTGGCTCGCAGCTGCCAAAATGTTGTGTCTAGAATGTGTTACATGGACATGCTGATAAAAAGGCTCACATGTTATGATAACCTTGACGGCTCAGCACTCACTGTGCAGACTAGGGCGCAATGTATGTCTAGAGATGTCGGAAAACAAACCTTTTCTCATGTGTAGACCTTCATGAAGACTAACTTACAAAAACAGCTATGCAGTGTCGTGTGCAAAAGCAGCAAAAGGTAAAATAGCGTTTAAACTTCTAATAAGCCATGCTAACATAACATGCATGCAAAAGTAGGCCCTAAACCATACTACACCATCCCTTGTTCGGGGAACGCACAATAACCGGGGCAAGCTTCATAGAACGCTTAGTTCAAGTTCGAATGAGACAGAACCAAGTTC
The DNA here is from genome assembly GCF_964261635.1 of Lissotriton helveticus. Lineage (NCBI taxonomy): Eukaryota > Metazoa > Chordata > Amphibia > Caudata > Salamandridae > Lissotriton > Lissotriton helveticus. The sequence goes on from NC_136059.1 coordinate 348,355,734, forward strand.
AGGAATTTTGCCAAGCTTGAAAGTTGGCAGTAAAAATCCGAATTAAAGTGTGAAAAAAGGACCTCAAACATTAAGAAAAACATTAAGGCATTAAAAGAAAAAATATTCACGAGTTCACTACGTGTTTATGAAGCAGAAAAAAAAATCCGCACTTCAATACAACATCGCATAAGCGCCATACATTGCAACTGCCTCCAACAGGAAGTCGTTATCATCTATGAACATTTCAGCCATCCAATTAAGTAAAGGGAAAGAACATACATGTTCCTCGATTGCCGGAGCCTCCAGTACCATAAGAGGACAATTCGGGCTTACTTCAAGATAACTGCGCCCCAGAAAGTCATTGGCCGCAGTCCAAATGTTCCAATTGCCTGGAACCCCATGAGCTGCTGCGCAGGCCATAATCCCGAAACTAGAACAATCCATTTCATGAGCAATTAAGGGACTCATTAGTAGATTAAAATCCAGGTCAGGAGACACCGCGTTGCAGAGACATAAATCCAGGGCCCATTCACAATCCAGGCAATGGAACACAGGCTGCATGCAAGTGAAGAATGCGAACCGGAAAGATAAACCGTACGCCACACTCAGAGTCACCAGAGGCAGCGATCCATAGTATCCATACTACTTTAAAAAGATGTGCCATGCCAGTGGTCGACGAGGCTTTAAGATTGTGCGCATCAAAGCACCGAAATGCAGGGGCAGGTCTGTGTTTAGAAAGGCATTTACCTCAGTACGAGTATTTGCAACGTGAAGGACGAATGTCTCACGCGCAGATGTAAGGGGGACTTCTTTTTTGGGACAAAAGAGCTCTTATTCGACTCATCTTGTTGAACTCTGCTTTCAAGGTCGGAACAGAGGGCCAGATGGAAACATCTAGCCTCCCATGTGGAGGAGGAAACAAGACGTTTTTACAGAAAACTACACGCTGAGAAACCGTAACGATATAAGGAATACCAGCATGCATACCACAATCTTCATTATTCAATAACAAATAACTACGGTTTGCAAGCAATGTGAATGTTGGTGCAATGGCCGGGGCTGGAGTGCCTTTCAAAACACAGCCAAGGTTCAGTGCAAGGACATTACAAGAACAGTGCAATTGCAGATTCCCGCAGACTAAAGAGTGATCTGGTGTGGTGGTGCAATATTCCCCTTTCAAATAAACTTCCTTTCCTTAAACTTCATGAAGATAATCACTATCTAAGGGTTCAAATCTGCATATTGCATAGTGTTTCATGCAGGACTCAAATTTGAAAAGGGGAAAAGGTAGAGCTATTAACCCATGGATGAGCCAAACTGCTGAATCGGACTCCGGAGGAAGGCTACCCCTCTTTCTGGGAACAAGTGCTCACCGCACGGCTCAGGGGACCCTAGGCGCGAACGTGCCCGACCTCCTGGAGCCCTGGCTGGGATCCGGGAGGTGAATGGCACCTCATCGGAACTTCCAGGGAAGCCCGGCCATCTGGTCGCCCCATAGGAAACCATTGCGGGCGACCAGATGGCTGAGGGGAGAGGGGCGACCAGATGGCTGGGACCGAAATGATGCCAATCTGCCTGCTCCAGGGCTCCGAGGCTCCAGGGCTCCGAGGCTCCAGGGCTCCAGGGCTCCAGGGCTCTGAGGCTCCAGGGCTCCGAGGCTCCAGGGCTTCAGGGCTCCAGGGCTCCAGGGCGCCAGGACTCCAGGGCTCCAGGACTCCAGGGCTCGGGGGCTGCAGGGCTCCGGGGGCTGCAGGGCTCCGGGGGCTGCAGGGATCCGGGGGCTGCAGGGCTGCGGAACTCCGGGGTTGCAGGGCCCAGGACCCATGGAGCCCTTCCCGGGTACTTACCCACGCCGCGGGCCGGAGGAGGGAGCCCTGGATGCCTGGGAGGTGTTGCCCGGGAACACAGCCCATCTGGTCCCCGGCAGGGAACCGCCCTCCTGGGAGGGTGTCCGGGCATACCCTTGCCCCTAGTAATCCCGAGGAAAATTACCCCCCTTTCTTGTAATCAGTGCACTCAAGGTGACAGAGGGGACCCAGGGCGCAAACGTGCCCGACCTCCTGGAGCCCTGCCTGGGATCCGGGAGGCAAATGGCACCTCATCGGGACTTCCAGGGAAGCCCGGCCATCTGGTCGCCCTATAGGAAAGCATTGGTCGCGACCAGATTGCTGAGGCGGGGCCCCAGGACGCGCCCCCATTTTCCACAATTTATTTTTTTCAAAAAATTTGCGTAGTGTGCGTAGTGACACTACGCCCAGCCCCAGCCCTACAGTTTATCATTGAATTGTTTCATAACAATGCCACTATTGAAATCAAGTTTCACCATGTTTGGGATTCCTTCAAAGCCTCTGCACTAAGACACTAAGACACTAAGACAATTATATTCCTCATCCAATAAAAAATATTTGGACCAACTTATTCAAGCTAAGCTCAGCTTTAACAAATCATTTATAAATAATGCTTGTAATGCTCTCTTGCAAATAAACGCGAAATATTATGGCGGTTCCAATAAGGCGGGCAAACTTTTAGTAAATTATCTAAAGATTGAAAAACAGAAATCCAAAGTTGTTCCGCAAAAGAAAGTGGTTGCCACCAAGGTATCTTCTTCTCTCATACAACATATTAAAAAATCACAAGATGAATACTATTCCTCTTCCAATAAAAAGGTTTTGGACTAACTTATTCAAGCTAAGCTAAGCTTTAACAAATCATTCATAAATAATGCTTGTAATGCTCTCTTGAAAATAAACACATTATATTATGGTGGTTCCAATAAGGCAGGCAAACTTTTAGAAAATTATCTAAAGATTAAAAAACAGAAATCCAAAGTTGAAGTTATCCGTGATGCCTCCGGTCAACAGTTATTTTTTGGATCAGGATATTATCACTCATTTCCCCGAGTTTTATTCCAATTTTTATACGGAATATACTCATCCTACTCCAGATTCCTTCAACACATTTTTCAGTACTATTCTTAAATCTCAATCTCCACATATTTATTTTTCCTTTCTTGGCACAGATATCTCTTTGGCTGAACTTCAGTCTGCTATTTCCAAACTTTCAAAGGACAAGATTCCAGTTCCTGATTGTTTTATCATTGATTTGTATTCCAAATGTTCTCATCTTCTACTCCCTAACCTTTTTACCCTTATTCAGCATTTTTTTTATTTCTGATACCCTGATTGGCTCTTTTTCTGAAGCTATAATCTGTTTAATTCCACAAAAGGATAAGGACTTGGCCGATTGTAAAAATGTGAAGTCAATATCCTTCATTAATGCTGCTTGTAAAATCTTTTCTAAGGTACTGGCACTTTGTGCCAATGATCTTGACCCTTTTTCTTGTCGGTATTGAGCATTTTGGCTTTGTTAAAGGTCATAACATTTGGGATAACTCCTGCTCTTTTAGAAATATTGTACACAAGACTTTCCGGTGCAAAACTCCTCTAGCAGCGGTTACCTTGGATGCTGAAAAGGCGTTAAAATTCTTTACACCTCTCCTTCTACTTCGGTCTTTACTAGTGGCTTGCAGTCACTGTATTTTCCCCTTTCTAGAGGAACTAAACGGGGTTGCCCATTATCTCCATTACTTTTTATTCTTGCTTTGGAACCATTTTTACAATCTATTAGAAGATCCCAGACTTTCACTGGTTATACTTTAAATCAACTTCGTATTAAATTCACTGCATATGCTGCCGATATTTCACTTTATATTTCCAATTCTCATTCATCCTTTCACAAATTTCTTCAACTTCTATCCCGCTACTCTGCAGTCTCTGGCTATCATCTTAATATTGCTAAATCGGAAGTAATGCTGCTTAATACATTTTGTTTCAAAGAGATGTTGAACAATACCAGTTTTCTTTGGAACTCTTCTAAAAATTAAATGTTTGCGAATACTTAAATCTCCCTCTATCATTGCCACTATACAAGCTAATTTGTTTAATCTAAAGCACAAGATTCTTACCTTACCTGCTCAATGGTCACCCTTATACCTTTCCTGGTAGAGTAGATGGGATACAATTAAAAAGATGTTCTTGTCTATTATTAATTTTTACTTGCAAATGCTTCCTCTTCTTTATATGTCATGTTTTTCAGATCCATAGATGGTATTATGAAACAAGGGATTGACTTAAATCTCTCTATCCAAACTTAAAAATTCCAAATTATCTGGTTGTATTCATTTCCCTATTTTCACTCAATATCATTCTGCTTTTACCCATAGACAGATTTGGTCCTCATTGGATAGTTCACATTGAATTTCCCATCCGCTTTGGTGATCGCTTGAACTTTTGCTAATGTCTCCTTTTTCTTTTCTCCAATTCTCATTCATGACTCATAAACCCAGATCTATGTCTTCTCCTTTACAGAAACACTCTAGTAATATTGTTAAGAAATTAAAATCTCGAATGTATACCCCTTCTCAATTGTTGCTGTTCACTCCTGTTTGTATAATCCCTATATCACTTTTGCTCATAAGGTTCTTAAATGGTCTCCTTATTTGGCTAATGGTCTTATCTCACTATCCCAGATCCTTCATGACGATTGATTCCTCTCTTTTGATAAATGACACTCCCATTTTCACATTCGCTTTTCTTTTAGGACTAAATCTGGCACTCACTTGTATATATTTGACAAGGTCTCATAGACCCTTCTTCAATTTCTTCACAATCTTCCAACTCTCCCACATCTACTTACGATTTTTCTGGCAAGGTTAAAGCTTCTTTCATATATAAGCAGTTTTCTTTTTCAGACATAGACAGGACAAAATCTAAAACTGAGGAATCTTGGGAAAAATGTTTGCAATTTTCCTTCTCCATACCCGTATGGAGCAAAATATGGTACATAATCCTTCATACTTCTCCTTCTTCTAGTACCACTGAGACCATGGTTTTTTGTTTTTCTTCAAGTTTGGTAAATGGGAAACATGGCAGCAGCCGGTTGAGCTGCGGCAGTGCTCCGTTCCTGGGTTCCCGTCCGTGATATCTCTGGATGGTTCAGGGGTGAATATTCCGCGATGTGCCTCGCGTGAAACTGACACTTGCTATTGTGTTGCAGACTCCCTAATCCATTTTTGAATATTTTTTTAACATTGCGGAGATATTGGTGTTTTTCATCTCCATCAGACCCCATGTGTTTGGAAGGGGCGTGTTCCTCGGCGGAGTTTCCTGCTGCTGTAGGCGGTGGCTCTGCATCGCAGTCGAAGGGCTTGTGTCAGAGCCAAAGCTCGCCTGCGTTTTTGCGGGTGCTGGGCTTACCGGTTTGGACTCTTGCCGCCCTGGAGCTCTGACGAGGACTAAGGATCCGTTCTCTTCTCCTGGGACATCGTGGAGCCGTTGGGGGTCCCGCTGCCGAGGTGGAGGTAATAGCAGAAACATCGGAATAAGCGCCGGAGGAAGGAGAGTTGTCTGCCGACTGCAGTTGCCACGACTTTGGTGAAGGTGCTAAAGGTGGTGGGGGCTCAGCGCAGGCCGGGGGGGGGTACTACTTAAGGTGAGTCCATCTGTATATCTCCGGGTGGCGATTTATTCAGGCCGGGTGTAGGGGGGTCACCACATTTGAGAAAGGACAAACGCAAGGGGCCAAAAAGAGAGTCAAAAAAAGGGAACAAAAGTAAAGGAGTACAAGCTCAAAACATTACACTCTCCGCATCTTGTTGTTCTAACCCAACCCCTGCCCTAAGCTTAGAGGTGCCCAAGCTAGTGGTTCCTGCTAGTGTTGGTAACGCTGATAGCGTGAAAAAGAAACTTTCCTCCTATCTGACAGGGCAGGTCAAGGCTAAGCGAGCCTATATGTGTAAAACAACTAAATGGCCTAAAGACTCTAATTTTAAATGTAAATCCACTAGCTCAGCTAGTGCTGAGTCCAAGATGACTCCATCACTCAGGTTGTACTTTAAGGCGATCCCCCAAGTGTTACTACTATACTATATAGGGCTGAGGAGGCACGGTGGTGAGCAGTGACCTCTGTCCCTCTGGGCCGGTCACCCCACGCACCTCGCTCACTCCTCCGTGTGTGAGTCCAGGCTGCCCCTTTCCCGCCGAGTGCCGCCGCTGCCCGCAGCTGTGCTCCTGATCCTGCGCTGCTGCTGATTTTGCCCTGTTGCACTGTGTGTGTATTCTTTCCCCGTTTGTGCCTTAGCTGTACTGTGTGCGTTATCTCCCGGTATTCTTTCCCTTTTGTGCCCTGCCTCATTTGTGCTGTGTGTGTCATTCCCCGGTTTTGCTCTGCCTTAGTTCTGCCTTAATTGTTTTCTCCCTCTGTGCCCCTGGTTGTGCCCAGCCCCTGCCGCCTTCCCGCCACCTCCCCGCTCCCCGCCGCTGCCCCCCTGTGGCCCGCCCCCTTTCCCCGGTCGCCCTTCCCCACTCGCTGCCCCTCACCCACCTCCCAGCTGCTCCTCCCTCGCTCCGCCCCCCCCACTCTCCACATATGGCAGAGTGGCAAACGCGCAGCGTTGACGCGCAGTGGGCGCGCCAAAGGTAAGCCCGTCTGCGCCCGTCCGCGCCTGGACCGCGCCCAGTGCCCGGACCCCTGGACCCCGCAGACACCAGCCCACCCGCCGGACCTACAACGCCACGGAAATCAACGCACTCAACACCGGCCCGGACCCCTGGATGCTACCGAGCCACCCCGAGACGCAACCACGGACCCTTCAGCTGCCACTCCTGCAAGTTCACAAAAAACCAAAGGGGGAAGCGTAGAGGTTGAGATAGAATCACCCTCCTAAACGGTTCATGTAAACATAGAGATTCTATCAATGTGTAGAGGTGCAAAATATTTTTTTGATTTTGTAGTTTTTTGTGAAATGATAGGCTCTCTCTTAACAATGGAAAGATGAGAGCACGTGTGCTTGTTTAAAATACCCCTCACACACTAAAAAAATCCGTTAGTGTCATGCTTCATCATAGGGGTCTTCCCGTCCCTACAACGGGGCGGGGCGTGCTACGACCAGACGAAATACGCGGGAGCACTGTAAATGTGACAGAGCTATGTGTGGGTGCAGTGGTGTCAGTGGAGTGTAGGGATCTAACTAGTGAATGCACAAAAAAAGAAAAAAAAAATACAAAAATTAAAAATTCCTTGGCTAGTAGAAAAAATACATTTTATTGGTTTCTCTGGCTGGGAATATTAAAAAAGGGGATATAGGTAGAGCAATTACTGACTACCAAGTCGACATGTTTCATAGGCAGTCCCCAACTGCCTACTCATCAGGACCATATGGCGATCCCTACTGTAAATAGCTCAGTTCTACAGAAGTAGGCCTACTGTCCTACAAATATACCAGCAAAAATAGGCTGAATATCTGGGCTTCAGGGCATGAGCTGGCCCAGGATGATCCTCGGAGCTGCACGGTAGGAACGATAGGCGAATTGCTATGCCGGTAACTAGACCGAGCAAAAACTTCCTCCGCCTGCAAGCTCATGGGGCAGTGAAAAATATCGGAAAAAGACCACTGGTCATTCTTTTTTTGGCACTGATTACTGGTGCTTTGCTTCACCTGGGCCAGCTCATGCCCTGAAGCCCAGATATTCAGCCTATTTTTGCTGGTATATTTGTAGGACAGTAGGCCTACTTCTGTAGAACTGAGCTATTTACAGTAGGGATCGCCATATGGTCCTGATGAGTAGGCAGTTGGGGACTGCCTATGAAACATGTCGACTTGGTAGTCAGTAATTGCTCTACCTATATCCCCTTTTTTAATATTCCCAGCCAGAGAAACCAATAAAATGTATTTTTTCTACTAGCCAGGGAATTTTTAATTTTTGTATTTTTTTTTTTTTTTTGTGCATTCACTAGTTAGATCCCTACACTCCACTGACACCACTGCACCCACACATAGCTCTGTCACATTTACAGTGCTCCCGCGTATTTCGTCTGGTCGTAGCACGCCCCGCCCCGTTATAGGGACGGGAAGACCCCTATGATGAAGCATGACACTAACGGATTTTTTTAGTGTGTGAGGGGTATTTTAAACAAGCACACGTGCTCTCATCTTTCCACTGTTAAGAGAGAGCCTATCATTTCACAAAAAACTACAAAATCAAAAAAATATTTTGCACCTCTACACATTGATAGAATCTCTATGTTTACATGACTCCTGCAAGTTCACCTGCATCCGGGCTTGCACTGCACCCGCACCCACCGCGACGACCCCCAGCAGCAACCACCTGAAGTGCATCCTGCTCAACACCTGGTCCGTCCACAGACACGCCGTAGAGCTCTGGAACCTGCTCGACACCACATCCGAAGACGTCGCCTTCCTCACGGAAACATGGATGAACGCCTCCTCAGCACCCGACATCGCCATCGCCATCCCGTACGGATACAAGATCACCCGGAGGGACCGCGGCAATCAGACCGGAGGAGGCATCGCCATCATCCACAGGAACACCATCCGCAACACGACCAACACCGACGGCACCCTCACATCCGCCGAACACCTGCACTTTCAGATCCACACCGATCCCAAGACCACCCTCAGAGGCACCCTCATCTACAGACCCCCGGGACCACGCACACAATTCAGCGAAGACATCGCCGACTTCATCAGCCCGCACGCCCTCTCCTCCGCTGACTACATCCTCCTCGGGGACCTCAACTTCCACCTGGAGAACCACGATGACCGCAACACCACCACCCTGCTGGACAACCTCGCCAACCTCGGACTCAAGCAGCTGGTGACCACCCCCACCCACTACGCCGGACACACTCTCGACCCCGTCTTCTTATCCAGCAAGGACATCACCTTCAGCCACGCCACCGGGCTCCACTGGACGGACCACAGCTGCGTCCACTTCAGCTTCAGAAAGAACACGATCCACCACCACCAGCAACAGGTTGCACGCAGAAGCTGGAACAAGATCACAGCCGACCAGCTTGCCGCATCCCTGAGCCGGGACCCCCCCGCCAGCTCAGCGAACCCCAGCCAGGCCGCCAATAACCTCACGAAGTGGATCAGCAACTGCGCAGACGACCTCGCCCCTCTGAGGACCCCGCCTAGAAGACCCGGCAGTAAGAAAGCACCATGGTTCACCGACGAACTCAAGAGCTCCAAGAAGAACTGCCGAACCCTCGAGAGAGCCTGGCGCAGAGACCCAACACCAGACAACATGACCACCCTCAAGCTCGCCACCCGAAAACACCACCAACTGATCCACACCACCAAGAAAACCGCCTTCAAGGAACGACTGGACAACAACGCACACAACAGCAAGGAACTCTTCAACATCGTCAAAGAGCTCTCCAACCCCAACGCCGGAAACAACGACATCACCCCATATCAAGACCTCTGCAACTCCCTCGCCTCCTACTTCCACAACAAGATCGCAGACATACACAACAGCTTCGTCACTCAGCCAACGCACCCCACGACCGCACCGCCACCCCCCACCGCCACCCTCCGTGCATGGACCCCGATCAACACCGAAGAAACCCGACGCACGATGAACTCCATCCACTCCGGATCTCCAACCGACCCCTGCCCTCACCACGTCTTCAACAAGGCCGACGCCATCATCGCACCCCACCTACGAGACATCATCAACGCCTCCTTCGACACCGCTACCTTCCCGGAGAGCTGGAAGTACGCCGAACTCAGAGCCCTACTGAAGAAACCATCAGCAGACCCCACCGAACTCAAAAACTACCGCCTGATCTCGCTCCTCAAAGTCAATGAGAAGACCGTCAACAAGCAGCTGGCCACCTTCCTCGAGACGAACGGATCCCTCGACCTCTCACAATCCGGCTTCTGGGCCAACCACAGCACCGAGACCGCCCTCATCGCAGCCACCGATGACATCCAAGCCCTGCTCGACAACGGGGAAACTGCGGCCCTCATCCTCCTGGACCTCTCCGCGGCATTCGACACTGTCTGCCACCGCACCCTAGTGCAGCGCCTCAGCAACGTCAGAATCCTAGAGAAGGCACTGGAATGGATCATCTCCTTCCTCGCCGAAAGAACACAGAGAGTCCGCCTCCCCCCGTTCAAATCAGAAACCACCGAAGTCATCTGCGGCGTTCCTCAAGGCTCCTCGCTCAGCCCCACCCTCTTCAATGTCTACATGAGCCCCCTTGCGGCCATCGCACGCCAACACAACCTCAACATCATCTCCTACACCGACGACACCCAGCTGATCCTCTCCCTCACCAACGACCCCGCCACCGCCAGAGCCAACCTGCACGAAGGGATGACAGCCGTAGCCGAGTGGATGATGAACAGCCGCCTGAAACTGAACTCAGACAAGATGGAAGTCCTCATCCTGGGCTCCTCGCCCTCCGCCTGGGACGACACCTGGTGGCCCCCCGCCCTGGGCAGCGCACCCAAACCAACGGACCACGCACGCAACCTGGGCTTCATCCTGGACTCCTCCCTCTCCATGACCAGACAAGTCAACGCCGTCTCCTCATCGTGCTTCAACATCCTGCGCATGCTACGTAAGATCTTCCGGTGGATCCCCACCGAGACCAGGAAGACAGTCACCCAGGCCCTCGTAACCAGCCGACTGGACTACGGCAACACCCTCTACCCCGGAACCACCGCTAAACTCCAGAAGAGACTCCAACGGATCCAGAATGCATCAGCAAGACTCATCCTCGACATCTCCCGACACAGCCACATCTCCGGACACCTGAGAGACCTGCACTGGCTCCCGGTCAACAAAAGAATCACCTTCCGGCTCCTCACCCACGCACACAAAGCCCTGCACAACCAAGGCCCAAGATACCTCAACAGCCGCCTCAACTTCTACACACACACACGCCAGCTTCGATCGACCAGCCACGCCCTCGCCGCCGTCCCCCGCATCTGAAGAGCCACCACAGGAGGAAGGTCCTTCTCCTACCTGGCCGCCAAGACTTGGAACTCCCTCCCGACCCATCTCCGCCTGACCCAAGACCACCTCGCATTCAGGAAGCAGCTCAAGACCTGGCTGTTCGAGCAGTAGCGGACCCCCCCCCCTCCTCAAGGGCCTTGAGACCCTCCGGGTGAGTAGTGCGCTATACAAATGCAATGATTGATTGATTGATTGACTACTATTGGATATCCTTTCTCCCATGGGCTGTCCAGAAAGGTCACTATCAGAGGTCTTGGGTCCTGATTAGGCAGTGAATACTGGGGTCCCGATTACTAGTACCTCAATTGTCATGGCGATGGGTGGTGTGGATGGTCCAGGAATCCCAGACGCCAACATGGAAGCTGAATTAGACTTGGATAGGGATAGGGACAGAGAGGATGAGACTGCCGGCACCCTTACCCTCACTGAAGTTCTTGAGAGCTTGATCCCTGTGTTGGAGACTTTGGGTCCTTCTGGTTCATCGGGTCACCCCCCACTAGCCTTGGTTCTGGCTCCACCACTGACTCTGCCTCTTTTGCTGGTTCCTCCATCTTTGATAGCCGGCCCCCTTGATGGCTCAACGCAAGGGGATAGTACACAAGACAGCACACAAGGTTGTGCACAGGCTGCTTTACCGGTTAGCTGTGATAATGTAACCTTGACCACCTCCCTGCAGGCTTCCATACAGGGAATGTTTACAACTCTGTCCGCTGACATAAAAAAAGGGTTTGAGACCTCTGCAGCTAATCAGGCCGACATTAGATGTTTTTGTGAGTCCCTTGAAGGCGACTAATGTTGGAATCTGGGGACCACGGTTCGATCCCCGGCTCCGGCGGCAGGTTAGCCCAGCACCATGTGACTCTGGGCAATAGCTCGCTTAATCTTCCCGACGGCCCCCAGCGCCTAGAGACCCTTACGGGTGATTGTGCGCTTTACAAATGTGGACTTGACAAGAAGCTAAGTGATCTTACTTTAAGAACAGAGTCCTTAGAGGACACGGTAACGGGTCTTTCTATACATTTGGATGAAGCAAAAGTTGATATCACAACGCTCAGGAAAGAAGACCAAGCATTGGCAGAGAGGATGGGGACTCTTGAGTACAATGCTCGACGGAATAATCTTCGTATCTTGAATATTCCGGAGGATAAGGAAGGCTCAGATATCAAGCAGTTTGTCATCTCACTGTTGAAGGAAGCATTAAGTTTGGATCAGTCTGTGGAAGAACTAGCTTTAGACATTCAACGCATCCATAGAGAGCCTTTTAGGAAGAACCCCCAAAGGACCAAGCCAAAAAAAGTCTTGGTCAATTTCCATACTTACTCACTTAAGGAGACCATTCTCAATCTGGCCCTAAAGCAGAAATCTGTGAGTGGTAAGGGATTTAATTTTCAGATTCGATCTGACCTGTCCAGGACCACACTTGATAAGCAGTGGGAGTTTGGGAGGAGGCTTGAGGCTTTTAGAAGTTATGGGGCAGTTGCTCAATTAGCCTTTCCGGCAACACTGAGAGTAATGTATAAAAATAGTATGCATAATATCAGATCAGTGCAGGCAGCGGATGAGCTATTACTGACTATCGGCAGAGACAAAAGAGCATCAGGCTAAAAGAGAGTTATGTAATTAATAACGTATGTAAGTACAGCAAGAAACCCTTTTGTAATCTGATAAGGCCCGGAAGATAACGCTAGCTTAAATACGAAAGTGTAAAAGATTAGATATGTTAAAAAAAATATATATATATATATACAATAAAAAATTAAAAATGATCTGTGAAATAGAAAATCACTGCTTCAGTATAGGTATAAGGTATATAGTATAGGTTTAATGCCTTGGCTTTTCACGGTTACCGGTAGGGTGGGAACCCAGGATGGGGCGCTATCTTCTGTTTCTTCCAGATAGATACAGCAACGGTTTCCCAGGGGGGTGGAAGGGTAGTTTGGGGCACAGGGGGAGGTTGGGGGTGCAAGGGAAAAAACTTAAAAAACTTCCTCATTTTCGCTCTAGTTTAGCTTTGAGTTTGTTGCTGCTGTTTGAAGAATATACGATTGTTCTTTCTTCATTCTGGTTGTATGTATACTGGTGGGTTTGCCCTTATAAACTCTGCAGTGTCGGTACAGATATTATTGTGTTGATGTTGATGGTAAAAGTTTTGGTGTGGGGTCTTTATTACAATGAGTAAATTAGCGATTCTCTCCTGGAATACTAATGGATTGCGTATTAACCCTAGAAAAAATAATATAATGCAGTATCTTTGCGACTCAGATGCGCAGATTATAGTACTCCAGGAGACTCATCTTGCTGAGTCAGAAATGCTTTCGCTGGTTAAAAAAAATAGGAGGATTGATCTATGTATAATGATGTCACAATCTGTACACATTAGAGGTGTGGCAATAATCTTTAAAAAATCAATAAAAGCGAAATTAGTGTCTAAATTGGTTGACCCTGGTGGTAGGTGGACAATTGCTTCAGTAATCATACCGGGGTCCCCAATTACTATAATAGGACATTATGATCCAAATCAGGATGACCCGTCAGCTTTGAAGACCCTTTTTTCTCACCTGTATTTATTTCCTGAGCCGGTTATCCTTGCAGGAGATTTTAACATAGTTTTGGATCCTTTATTGGATAAGTCCCCTTCTAACAGAGCCAGGTCTCTATCTAAAACTAGGTCTTTTCTGCAGAATAGTATGAAGCAGCTAGGGTATAACGATATCTGGAGATTATTACTTGAGCAACAAAGAGGTGTCACATTCCACAACTACAGATACCACCATCAGTCAAGAATTGATTTTATCTTGATTAGTCAACCTTTAGTTAATTTGGTGGAATCAGTTTCTCACCTCCCCTTTCATCTATCAGACCACGCGGCTATTTATCTAGAACTGGAGGGGTTTCCTAAGAGTCGATTGAGAAACTGGTCATTTGATCGTTCATTGCTCTCCTCGTTGGATGTTATTAATGCTCTTAATGTGGAGGTGCAGCATTTTTTGGAAGATAATATTGGAACAGCTTCCCCTGGGGGCGTATGGGATTCACTAAAGGCCTTCTTAAGGGGCTTTATAACAAATAAAGCTACATATAAAAATAAGAACTATAGAGAAGCTGTGGCTTCCCTGTAAATGGAGATGGCCAGAGTGCAGACAGAAATAGCCATGCACCCGGATGCCCCTGCGACCACAGTACAGGTGTGGCAAAACAAAGTAGTTACTCTAAAAGAGGAGTTTGCCCAGTTTTGAATGCTCGGGTCTCAGAGAGGTGGGAAGCAAGTAAATTAGCCCATTTCGAGTATGGTGAGGGGGCTGGAAAGTTGCTAGCCTGGAAGACAAAGACTGAGCAGGTTAGAAATAATATCTATTCAATCATCTCTGGCGATATAACATACTCTACCGATGCAGATATTAGAGGGGCTCTCCGGGTATTTTTCAGTGAAATATACCGTGAGGATAAAAATATTGAAATCAAAAGTTGAAGATTGGCTGGCGGGAGTTTCTCTTCCTGCATTGTCATTAGAACAACGTGCTGTTTTGGTAGATCCTATCTCCCAGGAAGAAGTTAGACTGGCAATTATCAGTAGTAAAAAGGGAAGGGCTTCTGGCCCAGATGGTCTGCCGTCGGAAATTTACAAGGCTTTGAACTTAACAATCCTCCCTTTTTTGACTGAGTTGTTTAACGATATCCTTCAAGATGGAATGCCCCCTCCCATTTCTTGAAACAGTGCTTCAATAACATTGATACTGAAACCAACCTGCTGTGGGTCTTACAGACCAATCTCTATCTTAAATGCTGACTATAAAATCTTTGCGTCAGTGTTGGCGAACAGGTTGGGGGCAGTTGCTTCAAGTATCTTGCACGTAGACCAAAAGGGATTTGTAAGGGGTCGCCAGTTCTATGAGTTGACTTACGATCTCATAGGTGCCATCGATATGGCTTCTGTGAAATCACACCCCCTGGCTGTTCTCACCCTGGACGCCACCAAGGCCTTCGATAGGGTTAACTGGACTTACCTATCGGAGGCTTTGGTGAAATTTAAGATCGGCGAGAAATTCAGGCGTGCAGTGAGACTTTTGCATCAGAATCCGTCTGCCTCTTTACTTGTAAACGGTGAATTAACTACCCCATTTAACATCACGCGGGGTACCTGCCAGGGCTGCCCTCTTTCTCTCCTCCTATTCGACCTATATATTGAGCCTTTTGCTCAACGGTTACGGGACGATTGTAACATCAAGCCCTTTATTTTTGAAGGACGGGAGAAGAAGGTAGCCCTGTATGCGGATGATGTCCTCATTTTCTCCTCCGAACTCCGCTCAGCCTTTCCAGCTGTAATTGCTCTGGCTCAGGACTTCGGCAACGTGTCTGGGTATGAAATCAATGCCTCGAAGACGGATATAATGGTCTGGAAAGACCCTGAGCCGGTGGCAGGGGCTCAGCTGAGTTCTGTTTTACGCTATTTGGGCCTAAATATATATAATGATATAAACTAAATAGTTCCATCAAATTTTTCGCTTGTTGCCAAGGAGTGTCGTAGGTTGATGAAATCATGGTCTTCGCTTCCTTTATCCTTATTGGGTAGAGCCAACTTAATAAAAATTTCCATCCTTACCAAAGTTTCCTTTTTGTTTAATACCATCCCTCTTTTTTTCGAACCTTCTATGATAGCCAAACTTCAAAGTGATATAAGGTATTTTATTTGGAATGACCACATTCCTAGAATAGCCTGGAAGAAACTTAGGCGTCGTAGAGAAAAGGGTGGTTTGGCGGCTCTTGATATACAGCTATACGCGTGGGCTTTTCAATTTTCCCATGCTAGGATGTTGCTAAAATCACCTCCAAACTCTGCTTGTGGGTATATGTTTGCAGCACTGCTTAGAGGGGAAAAAATAGCTGAGCATTCATTTTTGTTTAAGTTTGGCGACCCCAAGTTTAAAAAAAAAAAAAAATTGAAGGTATTGCGAGATATATCTAAAACATGGGTGAAACTCAGGCGTTCCATAAAAATTGATTACTTCTCTAGTAGATATCCACTGTGGAATTCACCCGGGTCTTCGAGTTGGCTTCTTGATAGTCTCGCAGTACCACTAAGAGAGGCAGGTGTGGAGGTGTGGGGGGACCTTTTTGTGGAGGGTAGCTTACTCCCGTGGGAGGTGTTATTCTCTAAAATAGGGGCAGGACTTTCCAGGTTTAAATACCTGCAAATACAAAGCTGGGCGCACTCACATGTTTCTGCTAAGGGCAGATTTTTGTTAGGGGGTGATAGTAACATGGTCTCCCTCTTAATAGATAAGCCTCCAACTAAGGAAGAGGATTCATTTTGGTACAATCTACTATTGGAGGAGGTCGAGAGTGAGTTCCATACTGTGGGCCGCACATATCACCAATCAAAATGTGGAGAACTTGTGGTTTGAGTCTTTTAAGATCATGTGGAACATAGTGAAACCCTCTTGGTTGCGCCGAAACCAACTTTTTACCCTACATAGGGCCTACTATTCTCCAGAGAGACTCTCAAAATTTCCAAACAATACAGCAGTGGCATGCCCTAAATGTGGTCTGACTGCGGCTTCTGACCTCCATATGTTCCTTGATTGCTCACTGCTATTGCCTTTTTGGAACGCGGTTTGCCTCACACTCACTACTGCTCTAGGCTCCCAAGTCCTGCTATGTCCCGCTCTTATAATTTTTGGGGCGCCCCAGAGTTTCAGGGTCTGGGCAAGAACTTACTCTTTTATGGTATTTTGTTGGCCAGAAGAGAGATTTGTAGGAAATGGAAAGACCCGTTACCTCCTAACTTGCTGGACTGGCTCACTTCAGTGCTACAAACATCAAAAATGGATCTATTAAGATCGGGCAATCCAGACAAGAGAAATTTCTGGTTTTTAGGGCTCGGGCCTACGTCACACGAAGTGGGGCGGGGCTTCCGAGCTCTAATGTTATAAAAAAAAAAGTTCAGAAAGGGCTGTGGGCTGCCGCATTCCAGAAAGCGCGCGGTTTTTGCGTGTGGTATTCTGCCATGTGAATGGTAATTGGTCCAGGCAAGGCTGTGTTTAAGTAAGGCAGCACGCCATAGGGCTTTGGAATTTTTGCAATGTCCACTTCCTGCATAAAGTGTTCGGACACGCGCAGAAGAATACATAAATCCTCAATTACCAGCTGTCCGAGGTGCCGGTAATTGAAGGCAGATGGTGCTGGGAGCGTGTGCACTGCTGCGTTTTTTTTCCCTTGAGCTCTGTGTGCGCGCCGGCAAACCCGCGCCTGCTCTTTGACTGAGGTAGGCTAAACAAGCATTGGCAAAGCAAATAGGACTCTCCTATACAAAATCTGTTGGTTTTGTCAGGGATATGTTTAGCCATGTTGTACAGCAGGCTGGCTGCTATGCAGCACAGCTGAAAGTAAAAAAACAAGCAAAGTGTTTTGATAAGCACTCGTGCCCACTCACCCGAACTCAAACTTTTAATGTCAAAATAGAAGATCACTTTAATTTACTGCCCTCATAACAGACCCCTTGCAGTAGCTCTCGTTGTCCTCTTACCAGATCCCTTGCATCTTCCCAGCTATTGCCAGATTCCTCACTCGCTCCCTGTCTCGTCACCATGACTCACTCTCTCCACCCTTTCATTAAAAAAACACTCCACCTCGCTTTCCTCTCACTGGGAGCCTCACATTTACTCTCACAGTCCGGTTACCAGATTCCTACTGCCGTTGTACCAGATCACTCATTGTACTATCATTCAGTGTCCTATCATTAGAGACTTGCTTCAGGCAGAGTAGGGAGGGCAGAGTAGGGAGGGCAGAGTAGGGAGGGCAGAGTAGGGAGAGAAGTGAGTAGTGAGTAGAGTAGTGAGTAGTGAGTAGAGTAGTGAGTAGTGAGTAGTGAGTAGAGTAGTGAGTAGTGAGTAGAGTAGTGAGTAGTGAGTAGAGTAGTGAGTAGAGTAGTGAGTAGTGAGTTGAGTAGTGAGTAGAGTAGTGAGTAGTGAGTAGTGAGTAGAGTAGTGAGTAGTGAGTAGTGAGTAGTGAGTAGTGAGTAGAGTAGTGAGTAGAGTAGTGAGGAGTGAGTAGAGTAGTGAGGAGTGAGGAGTGAGTAGTGAGTAGAGTAGTGAGTAGTGAGTAGAGTAGTGAGTAGAGTAGTGAGTAGAGTAGTGAGTAGAGTGCAGAGTAGTGAGTAGTGAGTGCAGAGTAGTGAGTAGTGAGTAGAGTAGTGAGTAGAGCAGTGAGTAGAGTAGTGAGTAGTGAGTGCAGAGTAGTGAGTAGAGTAGTGAGTAGTGAGTAGAGTAGTGAGTAGAGTAGTGAGTAGAGTAGTGAGTAGAGTAGTGAGTAGTGAGTGCAGAGTAGTGAGTAGTGAGTGCAGAGTAGTGAGTAGTGAGTAGAGTAGTGAGTAGAGTGCAGAGTAGTGAGTAGTGAGTGCAGAGTAGTGAGTAGTGAGTAGAGTAGTGAGTAGAGTAGTGAGTAGAGCAGTGAGTAGAGTAGTGAGTAGTGAGTGCAGAGTAGTGAGTAAAGTAGTGAGTAGAGTAGTGAGTAGAGAGTGCAGTAGTGAGTAGAGTAGTGAGTAGAGTAGTGAGTAGTGAGTGCAGAGTAGTGAGTAGTGAGTGCAGAGTAGTGAGTAGTGAGTAGAGTAGTGAGTAGTGAGTAGAGTAGTGAGTAGTGAGTAGTGAGTAGTGAGTAGAGTAGTGAGTAGAGTAGTGAGTAGAGTAGTGGGTAGAGTAGTGGGTAGAGTAGTGGGTAGAGTAGTGGCTAGAGTAGTGAGTAGAGTAGTGAGTAGAGTAGTGAGTAGAGTAGTGAGTAGAGTAGTGAGTAGTGAGTAGAGTAGTGAGTAGAGTAGTGAGTAGTGAGTGCAGAGTAGTGAGTAGAGTAGTGAGTAGAGTAGTGAGTAGTGAGTGCAGAGTAGTGAGTAGAGTAGTGAGTAGAGTAGTGAGTAGTGAGTGCAGAGTAGTGAGTAGTGAGTAGAGTAGTGAGTAGTGAGTAGAGTAGTGAGTAGTGAGTAGAGTAGTGAGTAGTGAGTAGTGAGTAGAGTAGTGAGTAGAGTAGTGAGTAGTGAGTAGAGTAGTGAGTAGAGTAGTGAGTAGAGTAGTGAGGTGAGTAAAGTAGTGAGTGCAGAGAAGTGAGTAGTGAGTAGAGAAGTGAGTAGTGAGTAGAGAAGTGAGTAGTAGAGAAGTGAGTAGTGAGTAGAGAAGTGAGTAGTGAGTAGAGAAGTGAGTAGTGAGTAGAGTAGTGAGGTGAGTAGTGAGTAGTGAGTGCAGAGTAGTGAGTATAGTAGTCAGTAGTGAGTAGAGTAGTGAGTAGAGTAGTGAGGTGAGTAGAGTAGTGAGTAGAGTAGTGAGGTGAGTAGAGTAGTGAGTAAAGTAGTGAGTGCAGAGTAGTGAGTAGAGAAGTGAGTAGTGAGTAGAGAAGTGAGTAGTGAGTAGAGTAGTGAGTAGAGTAGTGAGTAGTGAGTAGTGAGTAGAGTAGTGAGTAGAGTAGTGAGTAGAGTAGTGAGTAGTGAGTAGAGTAGTGAGTAGTGAGTAGAGAGTAAAGTAGTGAGTAGAGAAGTGAGTAGTGAGTAGAGAAGTGAGTAGTGAGTAGAGTAGTGAGTAGTGAGTAGTGAGTAGAGTAGTGAGTAGTGAGTAGAGTAGTGAGTAGTGAGTAGAGAGTAAAGTAGTGAGTGCAGAGTAGTGAGTAGAGAAGTGAGTAGTGAGTAGAGTAGTGAGTAGTGAGTGCAGAGTAGTGAGTGGAGAGTAGTGAGTAGAGTAGTGAGTAGTGAGCAGAGTAGTGAGTAGTGAGTGCAGAGTAGTGAGTAGAGTAGTGAGTAGAGTAGTGAGTAGAGTAGTGAGTAGTGAGTGCAGAGTAGTGAGTAGTGAGTAGAGTAGAGTAGTGAGTAGGACATCACAGGCAGCAGCTGTGCAAGCTTCTTACACTCACAAGGAGACCACAGGCAGCTGAGTTGCAAGCTTCTCCCACTCACAAGAAGGACATCACAAACAGCAGCGGTGCAAGCTTCTCACACTCACAAGAAGGACATCACAAACAGCAGCGGTGCAAGCTTCTCACACTCACAAGGAGACCACAGGCAGCTGAGGTGCAAGCTTCTCCCACTCACAAGAAGGACATCACAAGCAGCAGCGGTGCAAGCTTCTCACACTCACAAGAACGACCTCACAGGCAGCAGCAGTGCAAGCTACTTACACTCACAAGGAGACGACAGGCAGCAGAGGTGCAAGCTTCTCACACTCGCAAGAATGACATCACAAGCAGCAGTGGTGCAAGCTTCCCTTACACACTCACAGCAGGTACTGTGCCAAGGCAGCAGCAGCAACAGAGCAAGAGTCCCTTACAAAGAACAGGCACAGCACAGAGATGCACAATGCAATCTTCTCATACTCACAGGCAGCAGCGGTGCAAGCTTCTCACACTCACACGAAGGACATCACAGGCAGCAGCTGTGCAAGCTTGTTACACTCACAAGGATACCACAGGCAGCTGAGGTGCAAGCTTCTCCCACTCACAAGAAGGACATCACAAGCAGCAGCGGTGCAAGCTTCCCTCACACACTCACAGCAGGTACTGTGCCAAGGCAGCAGCAGCAACAGAGCAAGAGTCCCTTATAAAGAACAGGCACAGCACAGAGATGCACAATGCAATCTTCTCATACTCACAGGCAGCAGCTCTGCAAGCTTCTCACACTCACAAGAACGACATCACAGGCAGCAGCAGTGCAAGCTTCTTACACTCACAAGAAGGACATCACAGGCAGCAGCAGTGCAAACTTCTTACACTCACAAGGAGACCACAGGCAGCAGAGGTGCAAACTTCTTACACTCACAAGGAGACCACAGGCAGCAGAGGTGCAAGCTTCTCACACTCACAAGGAGATCACTGGCAGTATACACCACATGAACACACTCCATAACACATAGCAAGAATACATTGCCATTTACAATGCCATTAGCTCAAACTCAAATAAATCCGAGCCCGATTGCATTTCTAATGCTTGTTATTAAGCTGGTTATAGCTGAGTACTCGACCATGGGGGGTTTTTTATTTTTGTTTTTTCCCCAAGGTCCAATGATTACGCTGTTTGGCATTTTCTTTTATGTTTGTATACCCAATAGGGTGACATTGCTATAAGATTGGGTATCTGACTGCAGCATACTACCCCGTTGGCTGTTGTAATGTGGTGCTGTTGGAGTATAATAATTGTACTGAGGGGTGACCCACCTCGTATTATTCAGTGCCCCTACCAGTTAATCTGTGACAGTACGCCTATCTCCATACACTACTATTTGGCCACCAAGGGCGTGAATGAGGACTAAAAAAAAAAAAAGAAAAAAAAAAAAGGTTCTTAAATGGTCTCCTTATTTGGCTAATGGTCTTATCTCACTATCCCAGATCCTTCATGACAATTGATTCCTCTCTTTTGATAAGTGACACTCCCATTTTCACATTCGCTTTTCTTTTAGGACTAAGGGCTAGATGTAGGTAAATCTATTTTACCACTTCTTAAATACCGAATTTTACCAATTCGGTATTTAATAAGTGGTAAAATAGAGGGGGGGAGATGTAGGTAATCCCAGATGTGGAATTACCGAATAGTTAAAATTCGGTATTTACCGATTTGGTAAATACCGAATCGGTATTTCCTATTGATTCCTATGGGCTGTGAAGCCCATAGGAATCAATGGGAAATACCGATTCTGTAATTACAGAATCGGTAAATACCGATTTTAGCAAGGGTGCAGGGGGTGTCACTTTGACACCCTCTGGCACCCCAAAAATGGACATGTGCGCCATGAGGCACACAGACATGCCCTAAGGGCATGTCTGTCTGTCACATGGCATAGGTGTGCATGCACACATGTGCATGCACACCTGAATTCAGTATTTTAACACCCAATTGGATTGGGTGGTAAAATACCGAATTTGTAGGGCCTTTGGGACTCTGAAGAGTCCCACCTACATCTGAGATTTACCGAATCGGTAAAAATACCGATTCAGTGTTTTACAGAATCGGTAAATTTACCGAATCAGTAAATTTACCGATTCTGTAAAAAAGTGCCCCTACATACCGAAAACCCATACCGGTCGGTAAATGGCTCCTACATCTGGCCCTTAATCTGGCACTCACTTGTATATATTTCGATAAAGTGTCATAGACCCTTCTTCAATTTCTTCACAATCTTCCAACTCTCCCACATCTACTTACGATTTTTCTGTCAAGGTTAAAGCTTCTTTCATATATAAGCAGTTTTCTTTTTCAGTCATAGACAGGACAAAATCTAAAACTGAGGAATCTTGGGAAAAATGTTTGCAGTTTTCCTTCTCCATACCCGTATGGAACAAAATATGATACATAATCCTTCATACTTCACCTTCTTCTAGTACCACTGAGACCATGGTTTTTTGTTTTTCTTAATAATCGGTCATTTTTTACTCCTTGTTCTCTTTTTAAATGAAATTACTCCCTCACAATAATTTCTGGACTTGCCATGCCTCTCATGAAGATCTTCTTCTTATGTTCTTCCTATGTCTAAAGGATCTTTCCTTTTGGAAACAGGTTTGGCACAAATTGTCCCAATTGTTTTGTATTACTGCTCTTTGTTACATTCTTCATGTATTTCTCAGAGTTTGTTTGGAGGTTGTTTGGATATTTGGTTGGGTGATAAGGTTAAGGGTGGTGCTGGCCCTTCAAGTTATTACTTCTTTTTTTAAGTTTGAAGTTTATTGAAGTATAAAGAAGCAAAGACAGAAAATGAAGAAACAATCATAAGTTATAAAAACAAGAAATCTCTATTGAAAAAACTCTAACAACATTTCTCTTCTTACCTGATGGACCTTTATTTGTCATAATCATAGATTGAACAACGCCCATTCACCCACACTGTGCAGTGCCATCAAAAAGGGCCTGTTATTGTCTCCTTTGACTTCCTATTGATCTCATCAGAACATAATTGCCACTAAAACTGATGAGGTTCTTAAACATTCATGAAGCCGTATTATATCTTAACTTCTTGTTTTTACCTTCATATCTTTTAACACACCTTTTTTTTCGGTTTTTTTCTCCTCCTTGTAGCCCACATTTTTAAAACATATAAAATGCTGCTTCTTATATTTTGCGGATTTCATTCCTGTGTATCCATTTTGAGATATGTTTTACTTTATTGAGCTGAATTCAATGTATTATATTTCATATTTATTTCTCCCTTATATCTCTTTGGACTATTTCATTATTATATATCTCGTTGTTCTGTTCATTAATGTCTACAGTTCTATATTTCCAAATAAATATTTTTAAACTCAAAAACGGAAGACCCGAAGGAAACGTGTAACCGGTTGTGTTGCATTGCAAGTCCTCCACAAGATGGCGCCCCTACACAACTGTGCGAGTGCTGTTCCCAGCGAGGAACTGGAAAGTTGTGGCTTCTTATTGCTTGTTGGAGTTAGGAGAAAAACCGAGCGAAAGGTGAAACTGCAGTTATTTGCTTGGAGATGCCAAGCCCTTCCGCTTCGTTTTTGTACGAGCGGAAAATGGCTGGAATTGGAAGTGTGATTTTCTGTTTCCTCTTCTTCCTCAAACCCCTTCTTTCCGAGAGTTCCAAGATTCTAACGTTATCCTTCGTAGGTAAGTAAAGATTATAGCAGTGCCTGTAAGTATAACATGGGCAAGTAGCAATTTGCACGTTGGTATAAAAAGCTAAATATTATATTACAGCGTAACGGCATTGTTAAATATTTATTTATACATTATTACTGATCGAATTGAAAATTTACAGCTGCGTTTTGAATGCATGAATATGTAGATGATTGGTTTAGTTGAAACATCCCGTGGGACTCCCTTGGCTTTCTCTGCGCCTCTCTGTTGTTTGATAGCACCTAGTGAGGTTGCTGAACAAAGCTGTTTGTAAATGTTAATGTGTTAAGATGATAACGTGATATTGTGTTAGAATGTTAAGCCATAGAGTATTTGTTCCGTGAAGCACACTGAGAGAATAGAAATTTTGTTGAATTACACATTTGAATTATGAATTAGAGAATAGGAGAAATTGTTTCAACTCTGGAACTCTGAGCCTTTATTCCAAGTAAATACCTGCTTTGAGCTTTGACCAGATATTGTGGAGTTTCGTGTTTTGTTGTGATTTTGGAAATTTGGCGGGTGTGAGGTCTCTTAATCACCTCTTCTGCTAAAGAACTCTTGTACATTGCTCTGCTTTTCTCCATCCTTAAGCGCTGCAATACAATGCGCGTATTACGTTTGTAGCCCCCTCCTGTCCAACAGAGAACACCAACACTCTTCTCCGAGGACACTCTACAAGCCACACACTACCAATCACGCACAACAAATGGTGTGGTTGTGAAGCTGGCAACTGCATGCAGTATGAGTGTACTCACACACCCAACGCTTCTCTGTGTGCTTCAGGGCAACTAGTAGTGGCGGTGACACCTTCGGAGCACCGCCAAGCCTCGTGCCCACTGCCAGACAGACTCTTCCTCCATGGGCCACACTATGAACAACCCTCAACACTCCAAACAACACAGTATACTTAGTACCCTTCTGCTCCTCCAGCACTACACGTGCTTTCTAGTCCCTACATGGGTATGAGGCGCTATGAAAATTATATAATGCAGACTATTAGTTCTACAAATCCCAGTTGCAGGCAGCCTTCACCTTTGCCCAGATTGAAGCTATGAAATGCCTGGGTACATGTGCCTGCAGGATTCCTATGAAAAGCCTGGGTACATGTGCCTGCAGGATTCCTATGAAAAGCCTGGTACATGTGCCTGCAGGATTCCCATGAAAGGCATAGGGACATGTGCCTGCAGGATTCCCATGAAAGGCCTGGGTACATGTGTCTGCAGGATTCCTATGAAAAGCATAGGGACATGTGCCTGCAGGATTCCTATGAAAAGCCTGGGTACATGTGCCGGAAGGATTCCTATGAAAAGCCTGGGTACCAGCAGCGGTGCGTCCATAGGGGCGTAGGGGCATAGCCCCACTAAGCCTGGACGCACCGCATAGCATACTTACACAAATAAATGAATATATTTAATTTAATTTTGAGCAGCGCTTCAATCCGGGTTGCGGCGGGACCCACCCGATTGAATAGGGAGTCCGAGTCAGTCAGTGCGCAGGGGGTGGGGCTGGCTGGTCTGCTGAGTGACAGTCTGCAGAGTGCAGACGTCAGCAGGCCAGCAGCAGTACGGTGTGCGCTGTGCGCATATGAAATTCAGGGCTGCACCTAGCCCGAGCATGCGCGCTGGCCAGAGATGCTCGCTGGGAAAGAAGGGGCCGGGGGAGGGGTGCTGCTGTAGCCGGGCCCCGTGGTATGGAAGGTGCCAGGGCGAGGAGCCAGTGTGCCCCCCTAGCCAATCCATGCAACGCCAGGATTGGCTGGTGGCACACTGGCTCAGGCTCAGCACTGCATGGCCAATCTCTGTGTGACTTCATTATGAAGCCATGCAGTGATTGGTCATTCTGGACGGCGCGCGGGCCGTGACGTTGTCCTGGTGTTGAACGAGTCGCACAGCACTTCTAGAGTGACTCTCTCCACGTGCACACAGGCAGCAGCAGAGGGCCCCGGTCACCACACAAGGATACCGCCAAGGGCCTCCGGAGCGTGCTTGTGAGGAGCCTCTCAAGGTAAAAATATATCACTGCCACTTAATGATTTTGAGAAAGCCTGTATAGACAATAATGTGCCACTGGCCATTGTCTTCTTATATGGTGGAACAATTCGCTGTAGGTCCAAACTAGAGGATAAGTAAGGTATTTTTCTGGGAGTATTTATTCAGTTCATCTGTAAAAATATTGGTCTTTTTCTGTTTAGTGCCTTGGTCGTTATGCACAGGGGTTTGAAAGTAGCTCTTCTGACAACATGCAGGCAATTCAGAGCCTTCAGAACGGGCGAGCTGTGATTGTGAATCTCAGGGTAGAGACACTGCAAGGTACAGAAGTTGCACATTCTGGTGTCTACTCTACTTTGTACTTGTTTGAAGACTTGATTGAGGACGGGAGCCCCACGACCTGACATGGGCGCTGGGATTAGTTGTACCCTACCTGACCTCCGTTCGGAAGTCTGGATTTCGTCTCTCCTGATTTCAATCTGGCCTGGATCAAGGTGGTCGAGGGTGGATAGGAGGGGGTCTACCAGGTCCACAAGCTCAGTGGTGCACCGTGAAGGAGCCCGTCCACTTGCGGGGCTAGAGGCATGAGTGTGCAATTGATTCACCGGAGACCGTGGAAGACTGCACGTCACCCGCTCAATTTCCTTTTCAAGAACCCCTGCCACTTGCTGTAGAAAACAATCCAAAGTCTTTACAACCGCAGCTGTATGGAATATGGCAGGTGTCTTGTGTTTCCCCATGATGCCCAGCTATGTAAAATCTTCTTGTAATAATGATAGAGCAGCCTGGCACCACTATAAGAACCCCTCAGGTTAAAGGTCCAGGGGCAAGAATAACAAAAGTAGTGGATCCAATTGTGTAAAATATGCAAGAGTGTGCTTTATGTCCAAGGGGGGGAGCACCGAGGACCTCTTTAATCCTCAGCCCCTCTACCCACCCAAGGCTGTCCAGGGACCGTACTAAGAGAAGTGACACTGGTGCCCCCATCGGGCTTAACGTGTAACAGCAGTAATTATCACTCCCAGTTCCCACTGGGGTCTCTGCAAGAGATGTGTTCCAGCACCAACCACTGCTCCACTCCCTCTTTTCTGTATGAGTGCGTTATTGCTTTCATGATGTAAGGGGGCGCTACAATATGAAATGTCCACCTCCGCTGAGGAATAAAACTTGATTAGTCTCCGAACATAGCTGTGCCACTACGGTTAACACAGGTAGTAGCGCTGCTTTGCGCCAAAAGACTGGGTAAGGTACTGCCCTGCGTGTCCTCCAAAATACCCTTAGCATAGTCTCCATAGCAACTCACTCGAACCAGTAGGTCATATGTTCGCACCACATTCTAAAAGGACCATGCTAGTTCTAAAATTAGCTGCAGCAGGTGTGGTTTACTGTACAGAATAAAAATCATATCTAAGTCTGTATTAAAATGTATTTGTTCGAGATCCAATCCTAGATCTAGTTACTAATCCTCTGCACACTACATAATTTTATTCACCTAGATGTTCACAGCATCCAATCAAATTGGTTTAAAAACCAGGAGGGCACCTCAATTAGAACTACCTTTCATTTTGAAAACTGCCTCGTTCACCTCCAGTCTTCTCCTGTCTGCTACTGCTGCGTCACTTCAAAATGCTTAGTGTGTATTATGGGCCACAGCTTTGTCTTTTGGGATAGAGGCTGATAGAAAGAGTAGTATTGACAGAAACCTAGGACAAAGCCAGGAAACGTGTTAATAAAAATGTTTCTGCATTCCTCAAATACCATAACATGGGCTCTAGCTGCAACCTGTGTTTTGACATGCTTAGAATCTATAGAAGTGATGGAGTTCACTTCACAGACAAAGGCAACAGGTTGTTTCTCAGCAACCTAAAACTCTGCATCAGCTCTTATGTGCACGCTATTGTTTTAATGGATTTGTTACTGAATGTGTATATTTGTGTATGTTATGGCTATGATTACTGCCAAATAAAGATTGTGTACTCACAATGAACACAAAGGCTCTTCTCCGAGCCACCCTATTGCCAAAAATGTTGTTCATTTTCTTTATAAAAATGTTTTTCAATGTTTTAAAATATTCATGACGTTGCGATCTTCGCGATAATGTCACATATATGCAAAACAAAAGCATACATTCTGTAGATACCATTCCATTAAAAAACATAACTGATAAGTGACTTAAACTACCCTAACCCCTTCCACTGCCCTAAAACCTACCTGCCCCAGCCCTAAAAACGACCCCAACTACCCATTCCCCTCCCACTGCCCTAAGGCCTAAGACCCAACACTACATCTCCCCCGCGCTGTCCCTTAAACAACTCCAACCAGTTCCACTACCCTAAAACCTACCCCAAAATGCCATAAAAACAAACCCAACTACCCAGTCCCCTCTCTCTGCCCTAAGGCCTAAAACCCTGCACCCTGACTTACACTACCCTGACCCCCCCCGGCCCACCCTGCTCTGTCCCTTAAACTACTCCAACCCCTTCCACCACCCTGAAATCCACCACAATCCTCCACGCCCTAAAAATTACCCCAACTACCCATTCCCCTCCCACTGCCCTAAGGCTTTAAACCCTACTCTACCCTGCCCCCACCCTGTGTTGTCCCTTTAACTACCCCAACCCCTTCCACTGCGCTAAAACCTACCATGATCCCCTGCCTAAAAAATAACCCAACTACCCATTCCCCTGCCACTGACCTAAGTCCTAAAACCCTGCACATTAACTTGCACTACCCCAACCCCCACCACCTTGCTCTGTCCATTAAACTTCCCCAACCCCTTCCCTAAAACCTATCTGACCCCCTCCCAGCCATGAAAAATAAAACCCAGCCCCACTTATCTCACTGCAGTGTCTTCTTCCTTCTGTCCTCCAGCATCTAGACCATGCACTGCCTTAACCATGCATATGTGTGGTTATGGCATACGCGTGGTAAGGCAAGTGTGGTAGAGCTTGCATAGTCGGAACACGTGTGGTTCAGACTGCGGTGTAAAGCAAGCCCTCCAGACTATTAGATCATTTTTGGGAACGATGACACACACAGGATGGCTGTTTTTCATGGAAAGAATATGTCAGGCTTTACCTTAATCTTCATTGCTGACAGTGAATCTCTTACAGATGACTCTCTTAATCCCCTGTGGTCCTGTATATCAGCACCACACACTGTTTTGATTTATGGGCACACTATATGACTCTATTAAGCAACCAGTGGCAGCTACCTATGTTATGCCATCTATTAATGTAATAACTGCACTTTCACAATTGCTTTATTAACCTTCCTGCTTTCTCAAATTTGCTTGAAAATGCACGATTTTTCTTCTTTTTTTTCAAAATTTTCTTGGTAGGGTGAAATCTAGCCCAAACCCCCCTTTTGGGTTTCGGGCTCGCTCGCTGCGCTCGCTCGCTACGCGTTGAATGCAAATCACTTTGCGCCCCACCGCTTTCAAATGTCACCCACCGACCCTGCTGGGTACATGTGCCTGCAGGATTCCTATGAATGGCTTGGGGACATGTGCCTGCAGGATTCCTATGAATGGCTTGGGGACATGTGCCTGCAGGATTCCTATGAATGGCTTGGGGACATGTGCCTGCAGGATTCCTATGAATGGCTTGTGGACATGTGCCTGCAGGATTCCTTTTTCTTTTTCAACTATTCCTCCAAAGTGCCTTTGTAAGGTGCACACATGCGCTATTGGCCTCATTTAGGCACCTGTAAAGAACCACTAGGTTATGCTTGGTGGTAATTTTGTGAATACCTTAGTGTTTTCAAAGACGTGGGAAAAAATGTGGCATTACACGCAGTAATAACATAACCACATGTTAGAATATAAAATATTTATAGAGCTTTCTATCACTAACCTATCTTGGCGCTAAATGCTGCACATAGGATACTATGAATTGTAACATTACATTGAGGGAAACAAAAATGCAGGTTCTCTGTTCAGGCAATTGGAAGATATATCCTCGAAAAAGGAATCCATTGACTCAAACTTGAAATTAGGACGTCTATCATGAGTCGCCTCATTTTCAGTGGCAAGCTTTTAATTCACAGAGCCATCCTGTTGGCTGAATGAATGCATGAAGGAATGAATGAATATAAAAATGTACTCAACAAACTTAATGACCTAAATTGACCTACCTCCACATCACTGACAAACCTAGACCTCCATCCTGTTGGATGGTGTTTGCAAAGCCTGGCCAGAGTAGTAGTACGAACTTTTGTAAACTTTAAAAAAGTTTGCAAACTATTTGTTGGCCAATGCTTGTTGCGGTTGAAATTAAAAGTGATAAAACCTTTGAAACATCTTATTTTTGGAACCCTTCTGTCGATTTCGCTCTTCTTGCACTCCAAAAAGTCCTAAAAGTACACTCTATTTTTATAAACTGATGTTGTGTTTCTTTCTGGATTAGTGATGTTCTTATTTCGTTGTTTGGTACTTTTAAATGCTTTACACTAAGTTCAATTATTTAAGCCTTGCTGCTCGAAAGTCATAATTACCCAGGTTTGAGCTTAAGATTGTTCAAATGAGCCTGACTGGACCCAATCAAGGTTTTCCGAGTTCCACAATAAGGCCCCCCAAACATATCATATAATACACCCAGATCCTCACAATGGAAGTGCACATTAACCTGAAATTCTCTCATGTACAAATGTCCACATGTACATTCTTGTATGCAAAATATTTATGTAGGTGGGTATTCCTGGAAGTCTGCAACTGCTGCAACATCCACGAGTACTTCTGGAATTCTTCAAAAATGTTTACAAATTCAGAAACTTAACTGAAAACATGAGTTTAACATTGTGAGTAAAGTTCCAACTTTTGTACATCAATCATACTGATTGACATAACTCTGTCTTCCTCCATTAAGTGTAAAAATGGCTGAGAATCTTTAAATGAGCCAGTACCAAAGGTTGAATTTTCTCTAGTGACATGACTCATAGTATGACAACAAAGAAAAATGTGCAAAACGATAAGAAAACAAACAAGTCCTAAATCTGAAAATATAAAGTTTAGGTTTTTTAGAACAACTTAAGGATACATATGTCTCTTAGTTGAAACAGGACATCTCCGAGGAGTTAGAGAAACCTTAGGCCCTCATTACGTTGAAACCTTATCAATGTAGGATAAAAGGATATATTAACATGGTGGAAGAATCTGTGGAAAATCGGTTATGTTGTGACGTAGTGACCAAGCATACAGAAGCATATCAACCGGCGGCGTCACGGTAAGGGACGGCTGATGACGCCGGTTGATAGCCGTCCCTGCATTGACAATTTGTGGTTAATGTGGATTAATACACAAGGAATACGTCTCGTGAAATTAGACGCGTTGAGACACACCCTTGCTGGCACTCTTTATCTGACGTTACCTGCCCAAGCCCACAAGGGTGTATTGGGTTACCCACCCTCCTACTGAGCTCCCTGAAGATGACGCCTCCGACTCCAACAGCACTGACTGCCTTGCCTTACCCTGCAAAATATTACTTTCTCAGACATTTTTCCTCAACATTTCTTCTATTTCCGAAGGTAAGTCAAGACCAGACCCAATCCGCTCCTAGTATCCGAACCGCTCTCCATCACGGTCTGCCATAACTTTCGACTTTGTCCCAGTATTACGCGACTAGATGCCTGCGGTTGTTGCTTTGATCTTTTAGGTGGTCGTTTTTACCTAAAAAATGTAAAACTATTTACTTCCGTTATGCTGATTGGATTGTTGTCACTTTGGTATCAAATCATTTATGACATTTTACTAAATTTTTCTAATTTGGGTGGGATATTTTTTTGTGTTGTGTACTCACTTTATTACTGTTTAAGTGCTTCATAAATAGTTTGCACATTGCCTTTCAGTTAAGCCTGACTGCTTTGGTGCCAAGCTTCCAGATGGTTAAGCACAAGTTAATTTAGTGACTTTTGGGTTTCGCCCTGACAAGGATTGTGGTTGATGCTTGAGAGGGGTTTTCACCTCCCTCAATCAAACACCTAATCTCTAACAGTGCATGATTTAGTAAGATGTTAAATTGCATTTTATTTAGTGTCCTACAAAGAAATATGTCAGATTACAATGCCAATACAGATGTTTTAGTCAGCACTGTGCACTTTATCCAGTTGACTCACACACAAACACACCCACTCTCTCTCTCTCTTTCTCGCTGGCTTATATATACATTTAGAGTGTTGCAATCATAGTTCTTAGTTCTCATTAAAGACATATATGTGATGTCAAGTTGTATGGCATAGTCATAGTGGAAAATTTGGAGTAGAGGTACATTGAGCCACCCATTGGAATTCAGTAGGTAAGAGGCCTTCTAGGTTGATTAGTAGAAATTGTAGGACCAATTTTTGGCCTCCTTAATATTTTTAAGAGAAAAGGAGAGTCTCAAGGCAATTGAAAGATACGCTATAGTCTTGAAGCATAGAATAGAAAGGTTTGACTCCTTGTTATTTGCTTAATTGGTACAAATCTGGCTAGGTTGAGACCAATGAACTGTTCAAAAGGCCACCAGATATTCTGGATTGGTCAACATCAAAGCAGTCTTTTTTTTATTTTTATTTTTAGAATAAAATGTTTGTGAAAACTGCACCAAGTTGACTGTTGGATTCAGTTTGGCAAGGGGTATCCAGAGCCACCCCTCCTGGTGAGGGAGGTTTACTGTAATGTCACTAGGTCAAAGACTAGAATAGTCTTAAATGGGGCTACTGTGTAATCTGATGATGACAAATGCATGCATTGAATGCAAGGGTGAAGCGTTACGGAGCTAGACAAACTCTGATTGTGTGAATGAGTTTTCGATTTACACTGTTTTACTTTGGATGTAACTGACAGCTTTTAATGCCCTTCGCGCACTAAACGAATTATGTTTAGGTAGCACAAGTCTTTTAAATCACACAGCGCAGATTGATTTAAGAACATGCACTGTTATTCTGTTGATGTTATTTTAACTCTGATTCACCTGTAAACTTTATTTACTCCTGCTGCCCAAGTCCACCGCAAGCGCTAGGCTTGTTTGTGTGGAGGGCGCAGGGAGGCACCTTCTTCCGGCTTCATGGTCGAGGCAGGCACTGATTGGCCCAGCACGTAGAGGCGGAGCTGATTAACAGCCCGTCATCTACTTACGCCTGATGCCCCCTATGACGCGCAGCGAATACGCGCTGCGACCGCGCCAGAGCCGCACCAAAGACAAACCTAAGACCTGCCCATCTGGGCCCGTCCGGGACAGGACGGGGCACGGGGCAGAAGGCTATGCTCTACCCTCAGTCAAAAGGTTGGTAAGATCCCCTAGTCAACTACTAGCGTTACGCCCGCCCACTAACATTAGGTGTACAACGCTCGAACTCCACAAAACAGGAGTCACTTCCTGCCTAAACTGCAACCTCACCCTTACCATTTGCCAACCTCATCCTGACTCCGGGAGGAGGCACAGGAAACGCAAACAGCCTTGGAATGTTATGGCACAAGAATACCTGTTCTACAGTACTAACTGCCGTTCATTACCAAAACACAAATTAGATATTTTTAACCTCCTACTGGAAGACATTCCTAGCGCCCTCTTCCTGACAGAAACGTGGCTACACGAGAGTGCTGGCCCGGATGTTGCCACTGCCCTCCCCGCCAACTATGCAATCACTAGGATAGATAGAAATCAACAACTTGGTGGTGGAATTGCTATCATTTTCAATAGAGACTTGAAATGTACGTTAGATCCAGTCGATATCCCTGACTGTGAAGCCGGCTCCTTCAAAATATCTTTGAACCCGAACTTTACGATGTCTGGCCTATTGATCTACCGGCCCCCTAGTAATTCACCCAAATGGGCGTCAAATCTAGCCAATCATATTACCCCGTATTACCTAACCTCCAAAAACTTTTCAATTATCAGGGACCTTAATTTACATCTTGACGACCCTTCTATACCCTCTTGCTCAAACTTGTTAGAGGATTTGACGGCCCTCAACCTGACGTTGGTCAATTCAGGACCCACTCATAAAGCGGGCCACTTGCTCGACCCCATTATTTCTAACATTAACGATTTAAAATGGCATGACACCACTCCCATCTGTTGGTCTGATCGCTACTTAGTAAAATTCGGCATCAATCTTCCACCTTCCACTACCACGCATCCTGTTTTTCTAGCCGCTTCCAGGAAAAACTAGAAATTATTGGACATGGCAAAACTTAATTCAGCACTCCATGAAAACCCTCCTAGAACAGGTCACAACATGGCTAGCTTAGCAGTAGCCACTCAACAATGGCTCAGTGACGCCGCTGATCACTGCTTATCCACCTCTCTTGCCAAAGGAAATAGACACCGTCACCCTGCCCCATGGTTTAATGACAGTTTGAAAATTGAAAAATCGAAATGCAAGGCACTTGAGCGTCAATGGCGCAAAGACTATGCCCCGGACTTAAAACAGACCTACCATGAAGCCAGAAACTTATACCACACTCCTTGCGCGAAGGCGCGAGCCTTGTTTGTTTCAAACACCATCAGGGAAGCAACCAATAAGCCCAAAACTCTGTTCAACAAGGTTAGAGAACTTGCGGGTGCACAAACCACAGCCACGGCTCCCCCCTTAAATACTCAACAATGCCAAGATCTAGCCTGTTTCTTTACCGAACAAATCGAGACAATTATCAGGGACATCAAAACTAACATCAATGTACCACCTCCTTTGGCTGACACGGAAGATGTTCCCCCTACTGAGAATACCTTGGAATCCTGGCCCTCCATCACGGTTAACACACTGAAGACCATCTTTAAGACCATCAAATCCGGTTCCCCCAGGGACCCGATTCCCATCAAAGTACTTAAACAACTGGACGATTGCTCCCTGGAAATCATTGTGGATATGCTCAATTTCTCGTTCGAGCTATCCACAGTCCCGGCCCTCTGGAAACACGCCATGATAACGCCATTGCTAAAAAAAAACACAGCAGACCCGGAAATTCCAGCAAATTATAGACCTATATCTCTACTCCCTGTATTCTCCAAATGCTTAGAGAGACACGTCCATTCAGTCTTATCCACCTTTGCTGAAAACAATTCACTCCTGCACCCCTCGCAATCTGGCTTCCGGGCTGGTTTCTCGACAGAATCCACCCTTCTAGGAGTTACGGAACATATCCGGAACCTCCTTGATAATGGTCAAACGGTCGCGCTCGTACTCTTAGACCTGAGCGTGGCCTTTGACACCATTTCTCACGAAACACTCATCAAGGTGTTACACAGAAACGGTGTCGGGGGAAAGCGCTCGAATGGATTCGGTCCTTCTTGGCTAAACTGACTTGCCAAATAACATCCTCCTTGGCTTGTTCCGACACCTTTGAAGCCCCTCACGGAGTGCCACAGGGATCTATTTTGAGCCCCCTGTTTTTTAACCTTTACCTAAGACCCCTGGCTGACCTAGCGGAGAGATCTGGTCTCACCCTCATGACCTACGCCGACGATTCTCGAATTATTTTTTCCCTGTCTGAATCTAGTCCACTATCTCCATCCCTTCTCAAATTAGGGCTTCAAAACATCCTTAATTGGATGACAAGAAACCAATTAAAGCTAAATGGAAACAAAACAGAGATTCTTCTACTAGGGAAACAACGAGATCTTTGGAACCCCTCACACTGGCCCAACCAGATGGGAAATTTTCCCACCCCAGTTACTCAAGTACGAAATCTGGGAGTTATCATGGAAGTTCTCTCTCCATGAACAGGCCAGCAAAGTCGTCGGCCTGTGCCTTACCATCATCAAATGGTTGAGGAAAATCCTCTGGATGCTGCCCTCCTCCACTCAAAAAACCGTAGTCAATGCCCTCATAACATCTCGGCTTGACTACGGCAATATTCTATACTTTGGTTCCAACAAAGCGGTAGTCAGTCGGCTGCAGCTTGCCCAAAACGCAGCTGTTCGACTACTGTGCAGAATCCCCAAAAATTCCGGAGTCTCGAGCTACCGTCGTGAGCTCCATTGGCTCAGGGTTGAAAACAGAATCCGCTTCAAAGCCCTGAACTATATGTTCAGAATCAAAGCAGGAATCGCACCCAAATACCTTTTAGCTTTGGCTCATCCTTATGCTCCCAGGCGAAACCTTCGATCGCAATCAGCCGCCAACTTCTGCGTACCCAGATTTAAACTGGCTAGAATAGGTGGCAGATCCTTTGCCCATCTAGGACCATCCCTCTGGAACGCACTCCCTCTCCATATTTGAAAGGAGGAAAATCATGCTAGGTTCAGAAAGCACGTCAAGACCTGGTTATTCGATTAACATCCTGATTAACCAGTAACCCCCTGCCATCTTTATGATTTGTCTCGGCGCCGGGAAACCCTTATTGGGTAGCTGTCGCGCCTTATAAGTTTAAAAAATAAATAATAAATAAATAAATAAATCTGATAGCCTGCTTAGGAAGACATTACCCCTTTGATGTGGAGCAACACTATGGCAGAACACCAGAATGGAAATCATTGCCAGATAAGTATGGAATGATCTTGAGAAGCAGCATCAGCTTAAAATGTGTATTTTTCTGTCACATGGCTTTAATAGATGGCTGGGTGCCAATAGTGATTTTGTGAAGTACAAATGGAGTTGGATGAAGCCAATTATATCCCTCTTAGTGATTTAAGATTAGATCAGTAGGTTAGTTCTTCTGAAAAGATGATGGAGAGGAAACTTAATTCTTTTAAACTTCTTAAGATAGTATGCTGCATCCATTACTCAATGTAATAAGCTCAAAGGCAGGGATGGTAGTCCTCTCGTGTGCACATAAACTCTAAATTAGCAATACGTGCAGTCACCCCTTTTCTCTATTTTTTGTTGTTGTCACAACAATAGGTGCACCCGTCTGTTGGGCAGGGAGGGAGGGGGGTTATTGATGTAGTTACTAACTAAGTAGGATTGGTCCAGTGGTGAGTTATAGTTAATATAGTGCAGCGAGTGAGGTGAGAAGACTGTGTACAGAGGTGCATGAGTTATATGAATTTTAATCTTTAGTTTTTTTTTTATAAATTTCAGTGGTTTTTCTAATGTTAGTAACACATTTGGAATATTTGTCGAATTTAGTCCAGTTTAGTTTTGTGGAGCGTTGTTATGTGGAGTGTGGTACAATATACTTGAGGACAATGTTGTAAAGTATACTACGGTACAGTATATTGTGGTATAGTGGACTGGAGTAAGGTAGAATCCGGTATACTGGAGTGGCATTCAGTGTAATGGCATACAGTGGAGTGCTGTATAGTGAATTAGAAAATGGTAAAGTGGTGTATATTGGAGTAGTTTATAGTGTAGTGGTGTGCACTACTTTGGTATACAGTGGGATAGCATAGAGTGAAGTGTGTTAAAGTGGAGTTACTTTTGTAAACATTGTAGAGAATATTTGCATCCACTGCACTGGCATATAGTGTAATGCTATAGGCTGTAGTGTTGTACAGTGTAGGAACATATATTGGAATATCGTATACTGTAATGGCGTACAGTTTGGAGGCATGCAGTGGAATCTGTTACAGTGAAGTGGCGTAGAGTGAAATAACATACACTGAAGGGAAGTACAGTGGAGTACCCTACAGCGGAGTGGCGAACAGTTTAGTGGTGTACAGTGGGCTTACTTAATGTTGAGTGTGGTACAGTGTAGTGTTGTAAATTAAAATTCAGTAAATGAGAGTGGTGTATATTGGAGTGCTGTACAGTGTAGTGATGCAGAACAGAATTGCATACACTACAGTTGGGTACAGTGCAATAGTGTACAGTGCTGTGGCGTATACAGGAGTAGCATAAAGTGTAGTGCCATACACTGGAGTAGCACAGAATTGAGTAGTCTTTAGTGTAATAATGTTCAGTATAGTGGTGTGAAATCAAATGTATATTGGAGTGGCTTTTACTGGAGAACCGTACAGTAGCTTTGTATAATGGAATAGGGCGTGTAGAGTCCAGTAATAGAGTGAAGTGTTGTTTAGTGCAGGGCTGCAGAATGTAGTCTTGTAAAGTGTAATACAGTGGATTGTAGTACAGATCAGTGCTTAAGCATATAGTGGAATAGCGTAAACTAGAGTTCCGTGCAATGAAATGTGTACATTTGTGAGCAGGACAGTGTAGGGGTGTCCAGAAACTGTCATACACAAATGTGTAATAGAATACAGCGCTAAACAGTGTAATTGCGTAGAGTATAGTGTTGTAGACTGGAGTGGTGTACAGTGATGTTCGATGGAGTAAAATGAACAAATGTACAGTTGATTAGCATACAATATAGTGGCATATATTGGAGTGTTGTAAAGTGGAGTAACATACTTTAAATAGCGTACACTGGAGTGCTGTTTAGTGAATTTTAGACAGTAGAGTGGCGTGAAGTGGAGTGTGTAAATTAAACGAAACTTAGTCTTAAAGTGTTTGAAAAGATGTAAATGTTATACCTGCACAATATATATAATAATATGTACATGTAAATGTTCTGCTTGTATATGTAAATAGTGTAAGTAATGTTAAACTTGTACGTTATATAAACCTTATATATTGTGCTATGGTGTACAGTGCTAAGTTCATGGTATACCATTGTACATGCGGCTCACAACTGCGTATGGGATTAGTTCATCGCTGTTTTTACCAAAGGTAAAAAACAGACATATTTTTTTTATCACAAATTTCCATTACTGTGCGGGCAGCGTTTTGCTGACCTATGACTTTGAGTGTTATAGATAATTATTAAGTTTTAATTACAAAATTTAATTTCAGTGATAATAGGTTACCTTTTTTTGTTTATAAATGTGTAAATATTATTGACCTAAGGACTTTTAAATGTTGTCTCCCTTCATTATTTTGGACCCATTTGCCGAATGTCCCCAAAACTCATCGTACTTGTTACAACCTTTTCATTGTGGAAGGTGTAAACGTTTTGTGGGGTTTAATCAAGAGGGTCCCCAAATCTTTTTCCCGTTCTGTGAAAAACGTCTGACTCATTTTGTTAGAATGTTGCCAGATTACATATTATAGCGCCCATATGATTATTTTCTGTAATTCAAGAAATTAGTATAACTAATTTATAAGTTTTGTGGTATTTAAAGGTAGTGATATCTGTGGTTGCGTTAATTCAGCAAAATATAGGGGTATTTTGTGTGTTAAACATAGCTATGTTGTTTTTAGGTACACTTTGTCCATCATCTTAGTTGCGCCTTCCGATTTACGATGTTGGTAAGTATTAGGTGTGGTATTTTTGGCCTATTACCACTTTAGTTAAGAGGCTTAGGTAGATCAAAATATGTTTTTATATATTTGTTAAAAAAATACGAAGAGCAAGGTAATACCATGGTACCGCAAAATGTTTTGTAAGGTTAACATTTTTCTTTTTTAATTTCTATACATTTTATAGCAGTATACTCTAAACTTTGTTTTTATTTTAAAGTAGCTCAGTAATTGTTAGTATGCACTACTCGGTAGACTTTTTTGTACATATTTAAATATGCCCAAAATTGAATATGCACACTATATTAGTAAAAGATCGGGCCAGATGTACAGCGCTTCTTTCAGGTCACTAACAGCCCGGTTTGCAGATTTGGTCCATTAGCGACCTCAAAAAAGTATTTTTTCATGTATAAATGATCAATTTACAATTTGGTAAACTATTACTGAATCATATATTGGGTTTGCAATTCGGTATTAGGAAGGGTGTGTTTAAGGCGTCCCTTCCTAAGAGCCACTCGCAGTGAGATGTGTGAAAATTTTGGGCTCAAAATGCAGAAGATTTGCATTTTACCGCCAACTCAGAGTTTAACCCCTTCCCCTCTGTAAATGTTGGGGAAAACCTTTTTTAACGGACCCCTGCCTACTCTTAAAAAATGAAAAGAAAACTTTTCATTTAACATGTTGAAACACATCCTGTTTACCTTTAATGAAAACAAGATGCATCCAAAAAATTTGCTTTATTTTAAAGCAATCACAGACCCCAGCAGGCCACCATCCCTGTGATTTTTGCGAATCCCAGTTGGTTCAAACAGAGACTTAATTCAAGAATAGTAATGAGGTAGGTCTATTTACAACCCACTGAGAATCACTTAATGACCACCAGGTAAAAGTGCCCCTCATCTCCCCATAGTCCCTCTCTCACATATATTTTATTTGTTTTAAAGCACAATTAAAGGCTAACGTTACTAATAAGAATGTATATCTGCCATAACAATGTTTGTCACCAATATTAGGAAAAGATAAGGAAAGGCTGGGGGGAAAACAGAACATCATAACCTAGTTTATGAAGTTTGCTTGCAGCTCTTTGATGACAGTTCATAACAGTCACTGTTCTTGTTAGAAAGTGGTGCTGACCATCCAAGCCGCCTGGATTTTTAGCTTTTTGAACACCTCATTTTTGAGTTTTTACTATGGGAGAGCTTAATCAGCTGGGACTCACCCACAGTGAACTCATAATAAAAGAGACTGCATGTAGATTGCATCATTGTCCCCCTTGTGAGAGAAGGCCGCTGCGCTGCAGCCCGAGTAAGGGGCACCGGACTTGTTACTTGTAGACACGTGTGCACAGGCGTGTGCACACGTGTAAGGGCTGTGCGGGGGAGATTCTTGTTGTGCGCAGCCCAGGAGCAGGTATGGATAGAATGGTGTGGCAGGAATTATGCAGAGTTGGGTTGTGACATGGAATAGGCCTTATAACACACATGGAAAGAAAAGTCAGTGTGCTTTACTGTTTTAATAGAACACTTCATTTCTCTCCGATGGAAACAGAGGCTACATGGTAGTTTCACTTCCCTAGGGCCTACAAACTCCAGACACGCACAAATGTACACTGCAAATTGTGTAGAAAGAAGTTTTCTGCTGAGTCCAAGGCCATATCTGTACTGCTTATGGGTCATCCAAAAATGTCTCATTCCTTTGACTCAGCTCATAACCAGAGCCTGCCTGGCTGTGTTCCTGCCAGGCCGGATTAATTACCTTCCTCCCCAAGCTGTAGCATCAGAGGCCTAGCCCTTCACTGCAAGCATTCCAAGGACGAAGGTCTCCTCTCCAGGGAGAGATGGGGGTGAAGCTGCTGTCACCCGGGGCCAGGCACCAGGCCTGCTCTGGGCCCGGGCTAGGAAGGCAGCAGGAGGGAAGGGGGCTTTTCAGCGACCATGTGGCATGAGACCCCTGGACGACGCCATTTTGAACTATCCCAGAGGTCTGTGCAGGAAGGTGGTAGCAGGGGCAGAGAGGTGATGTGTAGCTGCAGGATATAGTAGAAGTGCCTTCCTGCTAGCCCCCTCAAAATTCTTTGAAAATGTGAAAAATATTAACCAAGGAGCATCAAATGTACAATTTAAATTTCAAGCATAAATTTCTGCCATTCATCAGAAGAAAAAAGTTCCAAGCAGATTTGCTTCATCACTTCATCAATGTTAGTATGCACTACTCGGTAGACTTTTCATTTGTTGGTCATTTCCACTGTATAGATGAGCATATTCTTTTTCATACATAAAGGTTGCAAAATTTACACATTTCCCTACACGTTTCATCCCTACCGGGACATCATCAGGGCTGTGAAAAAACAAGAAAAACACAAAAAAGTAACCATGAGAATTAAAGTAACCTAAAGTAATACAATGGGAAAGACATTGATGAAGTGATGAAGCAAAGCCTGCTTGGAACTTTTTTCTTCTGATGAATCGTAGAAATGTATGCTTGAGACTTAAATTGTACATTTGATGCTCCTTGGTTAATATTTTTAATTTATTTCTAAGTGGCTTTGGCGGTGGGTTACTCCAAGTAGAGTGTCAATCTGAAAACTATTAATAGTTTGAGTGCAAAGTAATTGGTTAAATATCTCATTGTGCACATGGTTGAGTTCCCTCATCCTGTGATTGGGTTGAATTCTTTGAAA
Organism: Lissotriton helveticus; assembly: GCF_964261635.1. Lineage (NCBI taxonomy): Eukaryota > Metazoa > Chordata > Amphibia > Caudata > Salamandridae > Lissotriton > Lissotriton helveticus. The sequence continues at coordinate 348,396,963 of NC_136059.1, forward strand.
ACGTCTTGCACAGGAAGAGGATCTCTCTGGGCTGTGGTCTTGCTGAGGAGGAATGGGACTGGAGCCTGGCACCAGGGGCAGTTCGAAGGAGGAACTCCTTGTTGCGGGGATTCTGCTCATGCACAGAACTGTGCACAGGAACCCAGGACCTCAGTGATTTGTGGTGTACCAAAAAAACTCACCTCAGTACCCAGAACCCCTAACCGACTAGCATCAGTGTTTCATTAGCTCTTCGTCCTACAGCAAAGCTACCAATAATTAAGCAACCCAGAATATGCGACTCAGGGTACTCAAAATGTTTATTTTAACAATGTGCTCTAAGGTGCAATATTTTTGCTAACATAAGCAGGCATATGATTAAAAATAATACGATCAGCATTGTTACAATTCCACAAAACACAAAGGGAGAAATCATATTATAATGATAGTGGAAACAGATCCTATAGTGCCTTGTGAACCACACTCCCCTGCTAGGAACTAGGTTTTATAATAATGATAGAAGGTCTCCTAGGCTTGAATGGGGAACCCCATACCTTCAAGATCAGCAGTGGTGAATCACATCACAAGATCAGCAAAGCTCTCTCACTGGACAAGTATTTTCTCCCAAGTGCCCAAATCATGCATGCAGTGCAATATTAAAGGCACTAGAATTTCAGTCAGCTGCAGCTGTGTTCGTGTTGTGTCTAGAGCATGGGTGTTATGGTAACCTTGAAGGTTTCTGCACGCAGTGTACAAACTAAGGTTGCGATGTAAGTCTAGGGATGTTAAAAGCAAGCCGTTCTCATGCAAGGAAAATTAAGCAGTCTAACTTACAACAACAGTTACATGTAGTGTCATGTGCAAAGCTGCAAAATGGCGTTTAACTTCTAATAAGCTCATGCTAACAAAGCACTGTGTGCAAGCAGGGCTCTGTCTGCAATACACCCTAACTGTCCCAGGACTCTGGACTGCTCCTTGGAGGGAGTACAGGGCCAGTGAGGAGAAGCCTGAGCCCTGGTGCAAGGAGAAGAGAGGCGCAGAAGGAGGACGGGGTTAAAGGCTGGCGCAGGGAGCCAGTGAAGACAGCTCCCTGCTGAGTTTGCCCCCTTTGAAGCGTGTGGGGCTCCGTCGCCGGTCTTTGATGTGCCCCTGGGCTGGGTAAGGTCCAGGGGCTGCCCCAGAAGGAAGTAAAGTCAGGTAGCGCTGTTGCGCTCCCCGTGATATTGGCCCAAAGGCGGTGCCAGGAGCACACCAAGGCCCCTGATGACACCAAAGGAGGAGAGCACCAACGCACCCCCCTCGAAGTGATCTCTGGGGCTCAGGACCCCCAACTCCAGGCCCTGCTGAAGATGAAGCCTTGGAGCACCATCGTGCTCCCCATGAAGGTCTCAGGGGCCCAGGATCCCCAAATCCGTGGTGAGGGGAGGGGGGCGTGCCATCGCGCGTCCCTCCTGGTGGGAGAAGACAAGCCCGGGAGCACTGTTGCACTCCCTGTGAAGAATGCCCTGGGGCCCGGGACCACTACTTCAGGCCCCCAAGAGAAAGTGGAAGTTGGGGAGACGTTTTTCTCACCGTGCAGATTGCCCCAGGGGGCCCAGCATTTTAGACTCTGTCCCCCCTGTGAAGCCGGAAGAGGGGGGAGTGCCGCCGCACTCCCCACAGCAGTGGGAAGGAGGGGGGAGTGACGTCACTTTCCCCATGGCCCTGCTGGGCAAGCAGCAGTCTTGGTGTCTGTCCACAGGAGCAGGCGGCCCAGAAAGAAGCACCGGCTCCCGTGGCCGCGCACAAGGGTGCTGGCCAGACGGAGAGCTGGCAGGAGCAGCTGGGGGTGGGCTCCCTGAGATGCAATGACACTCACCTGTGAGGAAAGGGGTCCGGGTGAGACCGAGCCCCCAACGGTGGACAGATGTGGAGACCGAGCCCCCAATGGTGGGCAGATGTGGTATGAGGCCTCTGGCAGGTGCAGCGCAGCTCTCATCAGAGCAGCTGGAGAGCAAATGTTCTAATATGCGTGCTCTGCACACAATTGCTGCATGTTTTTTGGCATGAGGTGGCCTCCCGGAGAATTTGGGTCACCACCATGGGCTGGAAAAGGTGCAGGTGGAGCTGGTGGAGCAATGCAGACTCCCCCTGCATGAACATCGAAAGTCCTCACCCTCAGTCTCTGGGGGACTTAAAAGAAAGAACCCCTCAAGGGTTATCCAGGGTTTTTAAAGCTAAATCCATCACTGGAACTTTTGTCCTGCAGCTGGGAGTTGAAGATTTGGACTGCACTGAAGGGTGCAAGTTTAAACCTGGAAGGTCATTGAAATGAAACCCCCTAGAGGGGGAAAGGTGAAATTGCACAGTGGTGCATTTATATGATGTTGTTTTTTGGGGGGTTGGAAGTTACATGTGCACTGTGAAATCATAAGCAAAGTAGGGTTATATTGTTGGGCATTCCTACCAGGGTGCCTGGCTGTAAATGTTTAATTCCCTGATTATAACTGTGATGCCTTTTAGGGGCTGTAATTGCATTGCATTACAAATATTATGAGAAATGATAAGTACCTGCCATTCTAAAGGGATGCTTAGACATGTATTCTTGCTACTGCATTAAGTGATGAACAACCCAGATTGCTAGCCACTGTCATGTATGGTCAGTATGAGATGCTCAGTCAGGGTAACGTGTCACTAGGGCAGGTGTTCCCATTATAAATGCTTGTTAAGGTAATGGGGTGGGTCGTCTCTGGGATGGTGCCAGTGGGCAGGGCCCTCCCTTCAGGTTATGGCCAACCTACTGCATTAGGGGGCAAAATGATGTGCATACATAGGAGTGGTGGTACTAGACCCCACCCCCCCTGCGGGAGGGGTGGAAATGTTATGCAATGTCACGAAGTAATTCCAACAGCTTATGTACATATGTAAGTTGATGGATGGTATTGAGTAGTGTGTGTGTGTGAAATAAATATACTCTTCGTTTTTAGAAAGAAAAGTTTAGACTGGACAATCAATTATTGAGTGTTATTTTTGCGTACTTGTAAATGGTGATTACTAGCCCACATCACCTCCCTTGAATAAGCCTTAGACTGCTCTGCAACGCTACCCTCTGAGAGTCAAGCACTACAGTGGGGTGTTTGGTTCCCAGTGAAGGACAAATGTAGGCATGGTATTTGTGCAGGCCTCAGATTTACTGCCTCCGTTTTCAACAGTTCTATATTAGGGTTGTATCTTATGAACTGCGTTAACAAAAGGATGTCTGTGAAAAAAGCAGTAATCCATTCAGCTATCCACATAAAATACAGATCTGTGATCTGCATGGTAGGCATTTTTTATAGCAGGTATATTAACTCTCTGCACTACTTCATGGTGAGTCAAAACTACCTCTAGACAAAACTCTGACCTCTCTCTCTAGCAGGAACATTAATCACAAGAGTTATCTTAACATATAAATGCTGGCCGAAAACTGGACATACAAAGAAATCTGCTGAAGATGTTAAATCATAAGTTATTACTAAACACAGGTGCCCCCCTGCCCCCCCCCTCGAGGTCATCTCCCCCTCCACAAGTCGGTGCCCAATGAGGCCGCACCAGTCGCTCTGTCTTTAAAGCCGTCCCTGAGTATATCCTTGTTTGCGATTATAAAATAGCAAATCGCTGAAATTCACTATTTGGTAGTCGCAAACCCTAGGAAACTTACAGCTAGCCCGTAATGTGTCTGCAATTCATTTTTAGTTTTTTTTCTCAGTACTGTGGTACTCCTGATTTTTACAAATATAGATATAAAGATATAGATAGATAGATAGATAGATAGATAGATAGATAGATAGATAGAAATATATTTATTTATATATATATATATATCTATATATATATATACATATATATATATATATATATAGATATATATATATATATATTCACTGAAAAAACCATAGGTTATAGACCATATATAGTTAGGAATTAGCATTTACAAAACCTTGAAAATTCACTGAAAAAACCATAGGTTATAGACCATATATAGTTAGGGATTAGCATTTACAAAACCTTATTTTACTCACACAAAACCATTGAAATTCCATATATAGTTAGTTGTACTAACTATATATCGCGCACCCGCAATCCACTGCTGATCATGTCACATATTACATCATTCATGACATGGTCAGTGACATCACTGATGACATCACTGATGACATCTCAAATGACATCACTGATGACATCACTGATGACATCTCAATGACATGACTGATGACATCACTGATGACATCTCAAATGACATCACTGATGACATCTCAAATGTCTTACATATTGAAGAATGAGTGGATGTATAAGTGTCTGGATGAAGGATTTAGTAGGTGCGTGACTGACTGTATGAGTGAGTGATTAAATGTGTGTCACTGAGTGCATGGGTTAGTGAGTAAACTGTCTTAATTTGTGCATCATTATGTCTGTTGTTCTGTAAACTGCTGCATATGTTGATCAGTAGCTATATGAGTAAGTATATGGGTTATTGATTGGTTGCCCAAGTATTCGTATGGGAGACTGAGTGTGTGTGTGGGTGGCTGGGAGGTGTATGACTCTGTGCATAGATGTGTAAGCAGTTGATTCACTAGATATATGGATTCAAAAGTGCATGTGGAAACAGGTGTATGGGCGGTTGACTGAGTGCATTGGTGAGTGAATGGATATCTGAGTGCTACATGTCAAAGTAAGAACATATGTAAAACACAGTACATGTGAGAGTTGACATATATAAATAACTGTGCATAAGAGCCAGTGAATGTGTGAGTGGCTGTATTGATCATTGTGAACTTGTATCAGGGATTGTAAAAGAGAGTAAATATGTGTTAGTATATGTTTGAATAAGTAAGGTATGTATAACTGTATAGTTGAGGAAATGGAGGTGTAATTGATTCTTTGCATGACTGAGTAGGTGTGTGAGTAACTCCATGGATGAGTGACAGTCTGTGAGTGTCTGTTTACACTGAGTGTATCTAAGGTTATTTTAGAGTCTGAAGAAGTTCATCGTATTATCACATGAATGATGTCATCAGTGATGTCATCAGTAATGTCAAATGAGATGTCATCAGTGATGTCATCAGTCATGTCATTTGAGATGTCATCAGTGATGTCATTTGAGATGTCATCAGTGATGTCATCAGTGATGTCATTGAGATGTCATCAGTGATGTCATCAGTGATGTCATTTGAGATGTCATCAGTGATGTCATCAGTGATGTCATTTGAGATGTCATCAGTGATGTCATCAGTAATGTCAAATGAGATGTCATCAGTGATGTCATCAGTCATGTCATTTGAGATGTCATCAGTGATGTCATTTGAGATGTCATCAGTGATGTCATCAGTCATGTCATTGAGATGTCATCAGTGATGTCATCAGTGATGTCATTTGAGATGTCATCAGTGATGTCATCAGTGATGTCACTGACCATGTCATGAATGATGTAATATGTGACATGATCAGCAGTGGATTGCGGGTGCGCGATATATAGTTAGTACAACTAACTATATATGGAATTTCAATGGTTTTGTGTGAGTAAAATAAGGTTTTGTAAATGCTAATCCCTAACTATATATGGTCTATAACCTATGGTTTTTTCAGTGAATTTTCAAGGTTTTGTAAATGCTAATTCCTAACTATATATGGTCTATAACCTATGGTTTTTTCAGTGAATTTCAATGGTTTTTTAATAGCAAATATCAAATCCTTTACAATGTATTCTTCTTTAAATCGAAAAATATTTTTTACATGTTTTTAATACAATTTTTTTTAAATTATTTTTATTGTTTCGCTCCCGGTACGCGAACCGGTTAGCTTCCCGTTAGCTCAATTCGGAGCCGCGACCCGGTCCGCGAACCGGTAAACGTTCCGTTTGCGCAACTGTCGCGTTAGAAAACAACATCGTGACACGTCGCGTCAGCATGACGTTTCGCGTTTTCGCGTGATACGTCATATGACGTGCTACGTTAGCGTACCTGGAAGCGCACCGGTACACGAACCGGAAGCGATCCGCGGCGCGGCGCGGACCGCGTAATGTAAACACAGCAGGTCATGTGACTCGGTAATAACACTTTTCATTGGTTCATTTCACTTTTGGTATCCTAATGATGTAATACTAGGTCATGTGATCTAAAATTAACACTTTTCATTGGTTTAGAACTTTTGCTTCTCCCAAATGATGAAAACCCCTCCTTCTTTCCTCACTCTGACTTTCATCTTGGTGAGAGAAAGACCCTTTATTTACATTGTGACATGGCTTCATTAGTAGCTTCAGCTGGTTCTAACCCACCACATCCACCAAATCCAAAGAAGAGAGGACCACCTGCTGAAGTAATTTTACAACAAGAAGAGGAAGAACAGGAAGAGGAGGAAGAGGAGGAAGAGCCAAGGTTTTTGCCAGAGGAGCCCAGGAGGTTTAATCGAAAAGAGAACTACATTTGGCAATTCTTTAAATTTCCTGAGGGGCAAAAAAAAGTAAATGCACGCTACGTGTTTTGCCGTATATGCGGTGATAGACTGTCAAGGGGGACTGAAAAAAAATACAGTTACGGCAATTTCACTATGCATCGGCATATGAGTAGGTGGCATCCTAATAATTATAGTGCTGCCCAGCTACGTGATGAGCAACAAAATCCCCCTGCGATGGCAAGAAGATCGGTTGTTCCAGAAGTGTCGGGACCAGAGGCGAGGGAGATGATCCCAAACATTCAAATGTTGTTTGGGGAAGTGAAGCAAGTGTGCGTGCACTGCAACCAATTCATTTGCTACAGGGAAAGTAGCATCATTTTGATTATGAGAGCTATTGAAAATCATGTTTGCCCGAAACGCCCCAAAAAATAAATTCTTTTTTTTTTGTTGCTCCTGTTGAGCCCTTTACAATGGATCGTTTTCGTTCCCCCCCCCCAAAAAAAAACCAAAAAAAATATAAAAACGTTCAGAAAATACAAAAAAAGTAAAAAACATGTTAAAAAAATACTAAAAAAAATATAAAACAACAAAAAAAATTTAAAAAAAGTTCTTTTCAGAACTACCTCCCCGTTATAAAAAAATTGGTAGAATATTTGGAACTCTGCCAACCTCTATTTCTTTTAGTTCGCTCCCCGGAGCGCTACCCGGTACGCGAACCGGAAGCTAACCCAAAAAATTATTTTTAAAAAAAAGAACAGTAAGTATAAGGGAAGGAAACAGACAGTTATGTGAAAAGAAAGACAGCTCTAGGGAGTAAACAAGAGATACTGTTACCCACAATCCACTGCTGATGATGTCACATATTACATCATTCATAACATGGTCAGTAACATCATCAGCAGTGGATTGCGGGTAACAGTATCCTTAGTTTACTCCCTATAGCTGTCTTTCTTTTAACATAACTGTCTGTTTCCTTCCCTTATAGTTACTGTTCTTTTTTAAAAAAAATTTTTTTGATCAGTCAGAAACAGTGACATTAATAGAAACAGAGAGAGTGAACAAGAGTGAAGAACTATGGTCCTCCTCAGCCACCCTCAGAAAACCAAGGGGGTCAAGATACATCTACCGTGCCCCCTTCTACCCATTCTGAACATTATTTGCCCTCCATCTTGGGGGGGCGTGGCTTGGCAAGCCACGATGGCGGCTGTGTCTTGCTGAGGCTCCGCGATCGGGCTAGCATCTTGCCCATTTCCCATGATCGCCGGGAGCCTCAGCCTTTCCATACCTACTCCTAGACGACTCACCTGCAGTGCGGTGACTTCTGCCCTCGTCTAGGGAACTGCAAACGGACGACAGCCACGGATCCGTCCCTCTCCGCACCCGGAGCGGAGTGCCGAGCGCACAAGATGGCGGGCGCGACTCCCTCTGCCTACCGGGAGCGCCTCTGAGACTCGGTCCCTGAAGCGGCGACCATCGTGGGACAGGAATATTGCCGGCTCCGGTGCCCGGTGGGGAGCGCGGCAGCTGGACCTCGGACTTTCGGTCCGGTACTATTGCCCACATTATCTCGACGCACAAGATGGCGGCCGCACTAACGCAGATCCATAGCGCCGGCGCCTCTTCGCGTCTGGGAGCCTGATCTTCCCAGCACACCGCCGCGGACAGCGGAGCACCAGCGGAGATCCCACCTGTGTGGCGCTGGACCCACCGAACGACCACGATCCCTCCTGAGGGCGGTAGGTGTACGCCCCCCTCCCCCCCTTCCCTCGCGAGCCGCGGTGCCGGTGACCCGGCGGCCCCCCTGTCCCCTCTGGGGTCCAGTCACGATCCGCATTGGCCCCTGCTCGGGGGAGGGGAGCTGGTTCACGCCTAAATCCTCGTGTGTCCTGGTGGACCCAGATGCCTGACTCTGTAATGGCGCCCATGGGTGTCGTGGCACCGTGACTGATGTGAGAACCACCCTGGGGGCACGGAGCTCTACTGGCCCTGAGGCGGTGGCACGCCACGCCGTAGACACTTTTCAACCTGAGACCTTCCCTGGGCCCGGATCGTCTGTTCCTTGGCCCCCGGAGTTACCTGGAGGGCGGAGCTGCCCGCCGGAGAGGAGGGAGCATTGGAGCCTAATCTCCGAAGGGCCTCTGGCCTCTGGACTGTGGTGGCAGTGCCCCTCTACTGCCCTCCTCCTAGCACCCGAAAAGTCGCCCCCTGCGGCTGCGAGCTCCTAAGGGTGTCCTGACCAACAGTGGGGCCCCCCAGTGGGAGGACAGAACCCGCCCCGGAACCGCAAAAGACTGTGTACTCACCCTATGCTGAGCTCCTATCTATCTGACCATACCACAGGAAGGCGGCCTGCTGAACGCGATATACACAGGAGCCCGGGCCCCCCCCCCCCCATTTCCATCAGCACTCATGGGGAAACCGAATGCCGCAAAATGCTCGGCGGTCCCCGAGACGGCCCCCGAGAGGATACCACAAACGAGGACATGGACACAGGCCCATGCATCGCAGACCGACCCTACACTGTCGGCAAAGCTGGATCAGGTGTTGGCGGCAATTGAATTGTCCCGCCTATCGATGGAGGAGCGGCTGGGAGCTCTGACGACGGACATTAGTCTAATCCGCGACGACCACCGCAAGTTGGCGGACCGGGTGAAGGAGGGAGAGCGGATCGTGACCGAGCTACAGCCTGCGGTGAAATCGCAGACAGCGGAACTGAAGGAAGTCCTACACCGTGTGGCGGCCCTCGAGGAACGCACGGTGGACTTGGAAGGACGCTCAAGGAGATGTAACATTCGCGTTCTGGGTCTACCGGAAGGGATTGAGAACTCGGACCCTCTGACGTACATGGAATCCTGGACCAAATCTTTCACGCCTGAGGCAGACAGGACGGCGTACTTCTCCATTGAAAGAGCCCACAGGGTCCCGGCCCGAGCACCAAAACCAGGCCTCCCTCCACGACCCATGCTGGCTAAATTTCTGCACTTCCGAGACCGCGACGCGGTGCTCCGTGCGGCCCGGACAGTCGGTCCCCTACAGGTGGAGGACCAGCATGTTATGGTGTTCCCGGACTATGCCCGAGAAGTACAGCTTCAGCGCTCCACCTACCTCGATGTCAAGAGACGCCTTCGCGCCAACGACCTTCAGTACTCCCTGCTGTTCCCGGCCCGCCTGAAAGTGCTGCACAAAGGGAAGGCCCTCTTCTTCAATACGGCGGAGGAAGCGCAGGATTGGACTGAGCTTCACTGCCCAATCATTCCTAATCCTGGACCCCAGAGAGCACGCAATAACGATTTCCGGCGTTCCAGACGGCGAGGTGCGAGCCGTGCTCGATCGGGTTGCCCCAGAGACCAGGAGTCACCCCCCAAGGGCTCACCCGACCTCGCGCAAATCATGCAAGAACGACGAGACGCCTTGAAAGCGGTGTCCGGCCTACATACGTCGCCCACGACCTCAGATTTGGAAGGCCAACCGCACCTGTTCACCCCTGAGAAGGACCGGGACAGTGATGGAACAATGTCGGGGATCGGACCGATCTCCTCCCCCCTTGTAGCGGTACACACCCTGGAAGCTACCCTGGCCAGCTGATCTGGCACCTCCTCCTGAGGAAAGGACTACCTACTGTTATATCCTTCTCATGGTGTTCTGTTGTGCTGCGCGACGTCTAGGAGCCTAGACTGTTTGTCATTTGCTTGTAAGCGCTAATGTGCGATAGACGCTTCTCCTGCAAGAGCCTGACCCGCGCGCAAGCCCAGCGACGACACATGCTGCCACCCCCGCAGTTATTCGTTGTATTTCTCCCCAAGTGGGACACTAGTTTGGATATGTCACCCCCGGTGAGATATCCCCAGTATTGGGACTGTTTCCCACCTACCGTTCTGTTTATTGTTACTCCCCTTAGTCCCTCCCCTATGACTGTGGAAGCTCGGCGCGTAGGAACACGTATGTCACATGCACACCGACGGCCGTCGGGGGCTGCAGGGGGTTCCCTCTCCCACTCACGACACCCTAAGTATGGCAGTCTCATGCACAGACGTTAACGTCCTGACACTGAATGTACGAGGCCTACACACACCCAGCAAACGGTACTCGGTTTACTCATATATTAGGCGCATGTCAGCCAATATAGCGTTTCTGCAGGAGACACATATTAATACCACCGAACTCACCCGCTTACAAGTCAAATGGCGAGGTGTCCTCTGTGCCACACACTATTCAGCATTTGCGCGCGGCGCTTTAATTTGGGTCAGGCCTGGCACTCCCTTCCGGGAACTTCGGCGGGTGGTAGATCGAGAGGGCCGGTATGCGCTTTTGGAAGGGGTGCTCGATGGCCAGGGTATACTCCTTGGAAGCATATATGCCCCCAACACAGATCAGGACAAATTCTGGGACCACCTCACAGGCGTTCTAGCCCAGTTCACTACAGTTCCTTGGGTACTGGGAGGCGACTTTAACTGTACACTAGACCCCGCCCTGGATCGCTCACATCCTCCCCCCACACACTCCCCGGCCCCTCGACAGGCAGACCTCTTCAGGGCATGGACCACGCACTGGGCACTCACTGACGCATGGCGACACCTACACCCACTTGCCCGCGTTTACTCCTTCCACTCGATCCCGCATAACCTCAGGGTCCGCCTGGACCGTTTCCTTTGCTCTGCGCCGATCCTCCCTAAGATCGCATCTGCAGATTACTTGGGTCGGATCCTATCGGATCATGATGCCCACGTCATTCGGCTGAACTGGCGCCCCCCGCGACCGCCAGTCCCCACCTGGCGCCTCCCTAGAGACTGCCTCACGGACCCAGTGTTCAGAGACGCACACAAATCCAGCATCCAAGACTATTTCGCACACAACACAGACACGGCATCGTCGGTACTGGTGGAATGGGACGCTTTTAAAGTGGTGGCCAGGGGCGAATGCATCCAACAGGTAGTCGGGGTTCGCCGCACCCTGGAACGGATGCTCCAGACCTCAGAGCGGTCTCTGGCCGCACTCACTACACAGCCTGACGACTCAGAGGAGCACGCCATACTCACGGCCAAGGCTAAGACGGATTATCAGGCGGCCTGCGCTGACCTCAGAAAGTACAATTTTAGAGCTTATGCCTCTAGGGTGCATAAGGACAGAGACAAAACTGGCGCGCTCCTGGCCTGGATGGCGAGGCAAGATACCGTAATCAAGCCGATCACGGATATTATCAATCCAGAAGGCGTACTGGTGCGCTCCCAAGCCGATATCCTCCTGGCGTTCCAGCGACACTATACACAAGTGTACGGAACTCCGACCCACTGTTCCCCTTTTTCCGTGGATAGTTTTTTGGACCCACTGACGCTACCTACAATATCGGAAGCAGATAAGCACACCCTCGACACCAAGATAAAACCCCCTGACATCACCCAGGCGATTCGTGCCATGTCCCGGAATAAAGCGCCAGGGCTGGACGGCTTCCCGCTGGAATACTACTCGACATTCTCTCCCCTGGTGGTCCCCCGTTTGTCGCGGGTGTTCGGGGCGTCCCTTCAACTGGGGAGATTGCCCCAGTCACTGCGGGAATCCGTGATCGTCACCTTCCCTAAGCCTCACAGAGACCCACTCCACATGGGATCGTACCGCCCCATCACGCTCCTATCGGCTGACTGTAAAATTCTGGGGAAAATTCTAGCTGATCGTTATGCACAGGTCATACGCCCACTGGTCCACCCCGACCAATGTGGCTTTGTTCCGGGAAGGAACACCTCCCAGAACCTTCGCCGAGTTTTCCATGTACAAGATCAGGTGCGTGGCAGATTTCCTCGCGCCGCCTGTCTCATTATGGACCTGGAGAAGGCATTTGATACCCTCACCTGGCCCTATCTTTTCTCGGTCTTGCAGCGCCTTAATGTTGGCCCGACGCTTGTAGCATACACGCGCCTCTTGTATACTGATTTGACTACGCGTGTCCGCATCGGGAAACCTATATCACCAGCGTTCGAGGTTCGGCGAGGCACGCGACAGGGGTGCCCCCTGTCGCCTCTTTTATTTGCACTGGCGGTCGAGCCGCTGGCGGTGAGACTACGCCTAGAGGGCGCGGAATGGGGCATCCCGCTAGCGGACAGCACCCACAGTGTCTCCATGTACGCGGACGATCTCCTCATATACGTCCGAGACATTGAAACGGACCTGACCGCTATTGGGGCGACACTGGAGGAATTCGCGAATGCCTCCGGATTACAGGTGAACTGGGACAAATCCACGGTCTACCCCTTGCACCCGAGCCTGCCCCCCCGGGAAGTCGAGCTCGGAGCACATAAACTCTCGTGGTCCACGGAAGCCCCCCGCTACCTTGGTGTCCGCATGTATCATTCCCCAGCGGACCTTTTCGCCGGGAACCACTGCAAAGCACTTGCCAGCCTGCGTCCGGCGGTTGCCTTCTGGAATAAACTCCCACTAGCCCCAATAGGTCGGATTGCACTGGCTAAAATGATAATGCTCCCCCGGCTCCTATACCACTTCACGAATTTGCCAGTGGTGCCGCCCAGATCTTTTTTCCGCGACGTTGACTCCCTCCTAGGGACCCTTATCTGGGGCGAGGGCCGACACCGGGTCGCCCTGCGAACCCTCCAACTTCCCACGACGCTGGGAGGGCTCGGAGCTCCATCCTTCGAGTCATACTTCCTTGCAGCGCAGCTCCAGTGGCTGTCGTACTGGACGGCGGACCGTTACCCTCAGGAAACTGTCACCTCGACCGGTAGAATCGCGACCCCGGAACTCACCCGTCTACTACTCCCGGGCACCAAGCCACGGCGCACATACCCCCTCCAAGTGGCGATAGCGCGCCGGTGCATGATGCGGATCCACCGAATGTCCCCCGCTCGACCTCCGTACTCTCCGCTCTTACCGCTGATAGGCAGCCCCAGGCAAGACTCTTACTTCACGACTCCGTTCTTCGCCGGATGGTCGCTCTGTGGCATCACGGATCTGGAGTCGCTCTTTGAGGAAGGCCAGCTAAAAACACTTGACCGTCTGACCGCTGAATATGGGCTCCCCCCGGGCCAATTTCTCAGATATCGACAGCTGATTGAGGGATTCCGACCCCATTTCGACCTTCGCACGGGCGAGCCAGACACGCATCCAGTCATACACACTATCCTACGTATGGGGGTGGGACGTCATTTGGTCACCTGGTTGTACAAATCCATCCGAGAACTCTCACATGCTCCCCTGACGACCTTGCGCACTACATGGGAGGAGGACATAGGCCGCGCGCTGCACGACTCTGAGTGGACTAAGGCGTTGGAGGCCCCCAAACGTGTCTCTAGGAATGCCCGCTTCAAGAATATCCAATACTATATCCTACACAGGGCGTACCTCACCCCAGCGCGCTTACAGAAATTCTATCCCTCCACGTCCTTCCTATGCCCCAGATGCTGCGCCCCTACTGCAGATTTTCGTCATATGTTTTGGAGCTGCCCCGACCTCCATTCCTTTTGGCGGGCGGTACATGACACCTTGTCGGAACTGACTGGCCTCACCACGTTATCCACCTGGGAGTCTAGCGCACTAGGCATCTTTCATGTCCCTAAGCGGGTTCCAGTACATAGACGCTTCGTGTCCTTAGCGCTCCTGTTAGCGAACAGATGCATTACCATGCGCTGGCGATCCCCGGAGGGTCCCCCTATAGCAGCCTGGACGGGGGCGGTCAGTAAATGGGCGGCGGCGGAAGAGGATGCTCTCAGAGAGGAAGAAGCCAGGGGTGCGCGTAAATTTCCCATATCCATGGAATGGGCCATGCTCCTCCACAGTTTCCGACAGTCCTTCACTGTGAGTGAACCACCTACCCCTCCCCCTCGCCTCCCAGTCCGTGAGGACCGATAGCATCTACCTGATGTCTTCCCCCCCCTCCCCAGAACACGCTCCTGACTACCTGCTCGCCCCTCTGGAACGCAGGCTGATTGACCCACTGGGTTCCCCCCCCCCCTGACGCCCGTCGCTAGTATCCCCCTACTTTGACCTTGCTGGCGCCCGCACGCTTCCCTCCCACGGTTTTGTTCCCCCCTGTTCTCTGGTAGCACCGTTCATGGGCAGTACAGGCCCCGATCCAACGCCTTAGAGACCGGAACTTACTTACATGTTATCGTCCACTGGTTTTTTTGGCTATGCGGGTTCACCGTCTCCCGACCGATAGACGTGGCTATACGACCAGCACGGCTTGATCGAGGAATTGTATATTTGCACCAGTTGTATAAACCAAAAATGTTGCACGCATGGCCGAATGTTGAGGCCAAGTCGGCTGATAATTTTTACTGTACCTGTTTACTTTGATGCAACAATAAAACAAATTTAAAAAAAAAAAAAAATTTGCCCTCCATCTTGTATCTTGATTCGACCGAAACACAAAATGGTGGACTCCCGTAACGCTGCTGGTTTGCGAACCGGGCCGCTTCCCGGGAAGCGGTCCAAAAAAAAAGGTAGGAAAGTAATTCACAGACACTAAGAGTAATAGAGACGGAGTGCGTGAACAAGACTGAGGAACTATGAGAAGAGAGGGACTGAGAAAAAGAGTGGAAGGAGTTGAGTAAGTAGGTAATAGAGAAAGGAATGAGGAAAGTAGCAAAGGCAGGAAACTGAGGGTTAAAGAAATGAAGCAGTGGAACTAATAGTAGGTGAATGTGATAGAAATGTAACGAAAAGAGTACAAAATATTTACCTTATAATTGCCTTTAAATTACTCACTTTTTGTTTTTATACTTTCAATCTGTGAAAGAGAGAACCAACATTTGAAAAATATTAAAACATGTATTTAAAAATTACAAAAGACAAGGGAAAAGATTGAAGGACAAATAGTTTTTCAACAACTTTGACACTGACAGAAGCTTCTGCTTCTCCAGGCCCCCTACACAGTCCTAAAGATATACATTTTAAACTAACAGTATCTTGATGCAGATGAAGTGAGGCCTATCTTAAAACATGGTGCATCTTTTGCATTGCTCTTGTTTCAGAAAAGTGTCGCTTCAGGATGCCAATAACATGTCTCCTATCCAGAGGTTTGTTTGAGGTGAGGCCTACTCAGAGTTCAAGATGAGATTTACACTTGTTGAAGTGTACAGAGGAGATCATATCTGTGAAAGTCTACCAATGAAGTGAGTCATGTCCACTGCACTCTTCAACAAAGTTCAAACCTCCTATGTTTCCCTGGACAGACCTAAACTTGATCTGCACAATGTGATTCGTAATGATAGGAAACACAGGTGATGTAAATGAAATACGTGCAATTTATTTTGCTCATTTCACAATCACATCACTTGTGTTTCCTTTGCTTAGGTATCTCATTGTGCAGATGTAGTCTATCATATGAAAGAGTACGCAGAAGTGCAGCACTGCATGCAACAACTTTGACACTTACAGAAGCCTCAGCTTCTCCATGCCTCCTACACAGTTCTACATATACATCATAAATGCAAACAGTACAGAATTAATTATACATGTTAAATGGTTTATTTTTGCTGTTCTCAGAATGTATCAAAATTCACTAAAAACAGTGACTTGAAGGTATTCATCATGTAACAGCGGGAAAAAAAAACACAATCAAAATGATTGTGTTTAAAAAACCCATACAACATAAGAAATGAAAATTCAGAACTCCTTAAAGTTAACTTACTTTCCATGACGTCCAAGGATGTCCTATGAACAGCTTACACTCTTTTGTGCTGTTATTACTTTCAGCCCGCCACTTTCTGAAAGAAAATCTCCATCGTTTTTAAAAACACGTTACATGCAATAAATGACTTCTTGCTCTCTACCACAAGTTTCCACAAGGCCAAATCTGGTCAGAGCCCTTTATAACTCTTGGATTTTTTGTAAGCCAATCCCGTCATTTGGCATTTCCGCAACTTTCAGAATTAAAATGTTGAAGATCATTTTCACAATCCTGGAATAGTAATATCTTCCCCTTCTTGCTCAGTCATGTTCTACATTTCCTATGACACTGATACTGCTTACTATGAAGCAGACTTACACTACCTCTATGACTACTACAATTATTTAATTCTCTACATCACTTTTAATCACAAAGCAATGTAAAACAGTAGACAGCATTGCAGACTTACATTCCCTCTACTCCATGTTTTGATTGGCTGCTTCAATTAGCTTATAAAAAGAAACAGTTTTTCTGAACTCATTCAAAGTGCACATATTTCTCCATGATGTCCAGTCCTATGGTTAGAAGTTATGTCTCTGAAATACTCTTATCCTCAAGGCCAAATTGTGTAGGAGCCATTAGAACTTCTTGAAATTCCACAGAGCACATCCCGAGATTATTTCCCTAAAATTTTGGTTTTAAAAACACCAGGTAAGAGTTTTTAAGGTCATACGGCAATTTTTTTTTGAAAATTTAAACAGAATCATTGCAGAATGACCAGCCATTTCTAGACTTTAAATAAGCTGTGTAATGTCCTGATGTTATTGAAGGGCCATCATGATATATAATTGCTGCAGTTACAAAAGTCCTTCCTGATATTGACAACTGCGAAGCTACAAAATTTTTAATTAAAGTTGTCAATTTTGTTCCATCAGGCCTACATCGTTGGAACATTAAAATGACATACTGGCCATATGTTCGTATAAATAATGTGGACATCATTTCAGATTTACATTGGCTACACTCCATGTTGTGATCAGCTGCTTTTACTAGCTTATTAAGGGAAACTGATTTACTGTCTGGCAAAGTTAAATATATAAATCTTTCTGAGTCTACACTAGTAGTACTTGATACCATACAGTTCTCGCAGTCATGCTGCCATTGATAAGAAAGCCCAAACAGCTGATCTACATCTACACCTTCAGCATGTAATACATCAAGCATATACATTAAAAACTCCTGACAATCTTGCTGAATATTTTGAGAGAATTGTGTTTGGCCTGAACATCTGTCTAACAGATTTCGAATTTCAGACACACTTTCTATGTTTCTTCTATCGGTGGTACATTTCTCTAACACAGAATTTAACAAACTGCAAAATCTTTGATCAGAATTGACCACAATCTCTTCTTTTACATTTTTTAGAGAAAACAAAACATTAACCACTACATTAGCATAGCAGTTGACACCAGAACTGTTTTCAAACTGAAAACCAACAACATCTTCAACAGAATCCTTTTTGTTTCTGCTTGTAATTTTAGGTTCATTGACTTTTTGCCTTTTTGCTACAACCTCCCCAGTATTGTTCTCATTTCTTCGTTTCCGGCCTACCACACGTTTCTCAAACAAAGGATACTGAGGCAAATGTGGCGCATACTCTCTTCTTAACCTATTGTATTCCTTAACACAATCTAGATCCGCACAAATGTTTGTGACATCACACTCAATCAAGTACAATCCCGATAAAGTTCTAACTCGTGACAATGCCACATATGCCATACCCTCCTTGAACACAGAACTGCCAATATTCACCGATGCACTGTCTACACTTAAACCTTGCGATTTATGAATTGTCACCGCATATGCCAAGCAAACAGGAAACTGCTTACGGCGAACATATAAGTCTTTTACAAGCAAAAATCTAGCAGAACAACGAGCAATTAGCTGTACTTCCTCAATGCCATCAAATTTAATTTTTAAAAATTCAATTCCATCTCTATTTCTGTATTTCACAAAATCAACAACATTACCCATTGATCCATTTACCAGACCTCTTTCAACATGTAAATTCCTTCTTAAAATTATACGGCAGTTCAAGCACACATTCAGAGTCTTTTCAAAACCTGCAGTTTTAGATATACTCTTCTCTAATGAATCCAATTTTGTTTTCAGATTCTCAGACAAAATAATTGTTGATCCCATATGCTCTACTCTATCAATAGCTTTCAGTTTCACAATCTCTTGCTTTTCTAAATGCAACATTTTGTTGTTAAATTTGGCACATTCTGCAAGAGTTGGCATCAAACATATTCCAGATTTCTTCTCAGTAATTTTCTGAAAAATATTCTCAGGCACAACATCTTGTTCTGGATATAAATTTGACAGTAATCGTGCATGTAAAGCTTCTTTCCCATGCTCGGTCACTTTTCCAATTCTAACATCTTGAAGAATAGTCTTGTAAACTTCATCCTTCGCCTGACGCATATTTTCATGCAGTTCAGCATAATTGAAGTTTAACCATATATTGACGTTGCCAATGCTGCCTAGGCACTTCCTGGTATCTTCATGCGTGAGCATTTTGAACACAGGTTGCCCTTTCACTGGTGTCAGCTGCAGAAGATCTCCGAAAACAATGATGTGTTTGCCACCAAATAACACATCATACTCTGTTTTGAGAACTTCTTGCATCCTCAAATGCACAAAGGCAAGCATGACATTGGAAACCATGCTTACTTCGTCAATGATAAGAAGTTTCATTTTCCTCAAGATTCTTGAAACTTCAAAACAAGCATCTCCAGATAGCTTGTGATATTGTAATTTGTTGTCATGCTCCACTGGCAGCATCAGTAAACGATGTAAAGTAATCCCTTTAATATTATGTGCTGCCAGTCCAGTTGGAGCAGTGACAACACAAGACAGCGATGACTCTGTCCTTTCCTGCAAATAGCATGAAATTGCTTTAATGAGGAAACTTTTTCCAGTTCCCGCTTCTCCACTCACGTACAGTCGGACAGGCTTCAACGACGTACATGAGCACTCTTTCTTATCATGACTTAATCCATGATCAATTTGCATGGTAACTTCGTCATATATTTTCCTCTGCTCAACGTTGAGTTGTCTTTCCAACTCTTCTAAGTTAACCGCATCCTCTTGAGCATGTGCCATGGCTCTTTCCACTTCATTCATAGCAGTGGCAGCTTCATTTTCAATAACAGGTCCTCCTAGTGGATCCTGACTCAATGAAGCAGAACTCTGACTGTCCTGAGAACTGTCTCTGGCAATCTCGGCTGCAATCGTTGCTTCCTGCTCAATTTCCGCATTCAACATTTCTACATATTTGGGAAAAGCAGGACATTCTATGGTCTCCTTGGCGGCATTGAAAGAGTCTTCGTAACAGAGGAAATCTCCAAGCAGTTCCTCTTCTGCACGCCAAGGCTTGAAAAGTTGCAAAAGTGCTAAATAGAAAAACTCCTTTTTTTCAGGAGATTCGCCACTCAATTTTCGATGGTTTACCAAGTGGCATTTTCTTTGCTTGACCAGACATCCCTCACTTCCTATTACAGCATACACTCTTTTCTCAGTATCTTCTTTGATGTTCCTCTTGAATATGTAATTTTGCAGAACCTCATACAGACAAACATTCTCGAGGTGACTGCTTCGATTTGGATAATATGTATCCAACATGTTTGTCTTCAAAATGTCGGTACTGTTTGGCTCCTTTTCCGCCAAATACTCAATTTCCCGCACAGGTTTGAGAACTCGATTACGCGTTGCTGCAAGACCAAGACTCGCCCAAACGATACTCCTGGACTTGGCATAGAGACTTGCTGAAGACAACCGGTCAGAACATTTGTACGCTCCGATTTCTCGATGCGACAACATCTTCAGACTGAAACTGTACAACTTCTTGCTGAGGCTCTTTACATGGGAAATGTCCTCCCACATATCCTTCAATTCTGTCTTCTCTTTTTTGGTGATGTAAGACGTCACATACCGAGCCACAGCCATACAGTTATCAGCCACAAACTGTATATCCATGTTAGCATTCCACATGGACAAAATCACCGGGTTGTAGTCGTTGATGTACTTGGACTCTTCGTTCCTCTTCAAATTGTAAGTGTTTTTAGGTGATTTCTTCATGACATTGTGTCGCAGCGAAGACATCAAACTGTTTACTCTTCCTTTAGAAATCACCGGTCGTGGAAAGCCGAAACGACATTTAGTGTAGAACTTGTCCTTGTTTCGGAATTTACGACGGCAGTACTTTCCACATCGATGGCTTTGGAAACGCAGAACTTTTTCTCTTAGGCTTTTCTTCTCCTTTGCGTTTGGAACAGCACACGTAGAATACTGTTGATGAAACTCATCACTGAGTCTTCTGGATCCGTTCCAAATTTAGGTGCATCCTTGATCCACAGCAACATATGTATATGAGGAGCACCTCTTGCTTGGTACTCCTTTCTCCAGAAGAAATCCAACACCTCTCCAAGAGGTGGATTCTTCTTATTCATGATGAAAGACATCATAGCTTCAAATCTATGATTGAAGTACCTACATACATTGACTGGATCCAAAGAGCACAGTTCTCCGGGTGTCTTGAGTTCGATGTTATCTACGTTAGCATTTGCCTCTCGTAGAAATTCAAGTAAGTCTTCCCAGCCATACTCGGCACAGCTCAGAGTGAGGAACCATGTGGGAGTACCTAAGTTCCTCAACATACATTTTAAATCACCATGACGACGGTACCAGTACTCATTAGTACCACGCTGACACGCCATGAGATTAATCAGGTGAGAATCCAAAATACTGTCTTGGACATTGACTTTATCCATAAAGTCACTTGCCGAGATGTTTTGCATGTGTATACCACTTTTCAAGATGTGGTTCACTGCATATGACAGTCCAGACAGATCGCTTTCAAACAGGAGATGAAACAAATAGGGAATGCATTGTCGAAACCTAGCATCTCCTGCATACAATCGCAAAGTCCGGTATTCAGAAGCAGGAATTTGATGAGGTCGCTCATCATATCTTCCTCCCTGACCTGTTGGAAAAAGCTGTGGGAAACACCGAGCTTCCAAACTTTCCTCCCAAACACTAATGGGACTCCCTTTGGCTTGTTTCATTTGAAACAACTCAATAGCATTCCCCATGACTTCCTTGGAATGCAAAGGATGAACACTATAATGTTCATATATTTCTTCACTAGTAGAGGGTTCTACTTTCTCAATTTGACCAGCACACAAATCGCTATCCTCTTCCTCACTTACTTCCTCTTCTGCAACATATACATTCTTATAGTATTTATGATTTTTTTCAAATACAATGTTGCCTTTTTAACTTTCCTAACATCTACTAAATCTTGCCATATTTTCTTATTCTTTGTCGGAACCCCATTAACTAAGATAACCAGAGGTTCCTCTTCCACTTTTTCTACTCCAATTGTGTTAATGTTTTTCTTCAAATCTAGAGGCAAATAAACAACTCTTCCCTTTAATCCTCTCTGTAAATCTGATGGAGGCAATTTCCCTGTCTTTGGCTCCATTCTTACAATAGCCTGAAAGGGATGGATACTTTGAATCAAAATAGATTCATAAGTATTTAAATCCTTCAATTCAGAAGGAATCTCAATCAATTCCAGATTATTATGAACTGCTCTAGCAGGCATCTGGTTTTGATTTAATTTGTTACAACAATAAGTACACACACGTTGATCCAATCCCAAATCAAAACAATTTTCTACCATCAAGTATGTTGCGAAATCCTTCCATTCACTATTATTTTCCCTTTCACTTTTTGCATATAAATCCACTAACTTAGTCTGATTCTTATAATAAGTGCGTCGACAACACACACAAGTGAAATTTGGCCTCTCACTTGATTTGACCTGAAACGTCGCAATTTCCCTCTGGAAATTATCTGTACTGGAAACCTGTACACTATCTTCCACATTACCCGCTTCTTCTTGGTCAATTTCAACATTCTCCTCTTTACTTCCAAAGTAACAAAACTCAATTTCTTCACATATATTCTTCACATCTATTTCAGAACCATGCAAAAGAGCAGCGCATAATTGTTTAAGCATAATTGCTGGACTCTTAGCATAATACAACATTCTAACTAATTTCCTCACTTTATTATGATGCACTGCTAGCATCCTGAAATGATGAAAAACACTCTGGCATACTCTCCTGGAAAGACAAGCCAGTGAATGACCATGCAAACCTGTCACTTCTCTCACTCTGCAAGGATCTAATTCTTGCAACAACATCATTTTCTGCTTCAAACTTTTCTTATTAAATGACCGTACAAAATCACAAAGCAAATTGATGGAATCCTGTCGCACACTGCAAATACTACTACACTTCCAGGTGTACACAGGACCCTTAGCACGTCTTCCTAAAACCTCATTACCTAACACCTCTTCTGCCTCTGTTGTCACAAGTTTTTCTTTTTCAACTGGACAACCATCTTTCACTTCATAAGCACGACCACTGGTGTCAACTGCATGCACCAAATCATTATCCTGGAAATAACTCTCCTCATTAAAAAATGCCTCACAGCTTGAACTATGCATCCATTCTCCAGAAAAAACTTCACAAAAATTACTACGATTAACTATTCTCTTCCATCTACTATTTCTTTTGAAATCATAAATTGCCTTGTTTAGCTTTCTAATTCTATTGATTATCAAAATAAATAACTTACGTTTAATTTCAAATGCCTGATCAATAACTTTCTCAACTTTTTTTTTTCTCTTATAAAAAACCAGTTTCTGTTGACCTTTCTTAATATTTTTTAACAAATTGCCAATTATCCTGTTGCGGAACATTCGTTTACGAATCTCCCTAAACTGTTGTTTCCTTCTACTATCATGCACAGAGTTATCTCTTGCTCTAGCAGTAACATTTTTCATTGGCCTTTCCTTTCCATTTGAATTCCTTCTCGTTTTATGGACTGAAACATTTTCTGTAGTAATATTTTTTTTACTACACATATTTCTTATGAAATATTTTGTGCTCTTACCCGGTGCATTCTTCGTGACTTGACAAATCTTTTTGTTAGAGGACTGCTGCTTATTTTGTTTCACCTGCTGTCTTTGACGTTTTGCAGCATTTCTCTGTCTTTCTATTGTTGGCATGGTGAAATCTTGAAATGATCTGCAGTTGAATCTGTGGTAAAATATAATAAAAAATGTTATTAACCATTATTACCAAACAGTAAAACAATAACAGTAATCAAAAACTTAACACACTACTTGACATTTTAAATAGAAGATTTTTTAGTCCTTGCAAATTTACAATACAGAAATAGCAGAAAAGAAATGACATTTATATTTATGTTACCTGTGCTATTTTATATGTGAATCTGATCTAATTTTATGAGCATATTTTAATATTTTATTGAAGACACTACACATAACCTGCTTTTGAAGGTGTCTTTATTTTTAAATTAAACGGTTTACCTTTTTATTAATTATAAATTTTAAAAATAAATATTTATATTTCCATAGGCTCAAGCAGGTCAGCTTCCCATCCTATTTCATATAATTCGGACAAATCTGCATCCTCATCACGCTCTTCTTCATCCTCAGGATTTAAATCATCCAAGGGATCAACATCCACTGATGTTTCAATTACAAGTTCAATGATGAGGTCAAAATCAACTGATTGCAGATTGTCGCTCATGTTGAGGTTGTCTTTATCTTTAAAGAAAGATAACAACAATGAGATGTTGCAGAGTAAGAGACAAATCTCAGAGATTATAATAGTAAAATTGTTTAACAAGAGTAATATTTTGCAGCTATTATTTAGCCATGTCCAGCAATGCTGAGCAGGTGAAGACTATGTCTAAATTTTCAGTGAACAGGACTCATCTCTTCTTAACCTTGGATAAGCCTCACCGACTCTGTGTGTCCTGCACATACTTAAATGTAAAGGGGCAGATTTATGTTAAATGGCACATCCCCAGGCATGCACCAGTTAACGTGCACCACTACTCTGCCACCCATGGTGTGCCGTATTTACAATCAGATAGGAGAAAGCTTCGTCAAAACCCTTCGCCTGCTTTAAGCAGTCATAGGTCTTGACGCAACATTGTGGAGATGGGGCACCCCTGAGCCTTGCTTGAGCTGCATCGCACTTGCGATACAACTCCAGCAATCACTACCTTTACAGCACAGATACGTCACGCATCTGTGCCATTTTTGCCCGATGATGCCCCGCATTCTAAATGCAGCACACCATGGGTGGCGGAACAGCGGCGCAGGATGACTGACACATCCCTGGTGATGCACCAGTCATCATAAATCTATCCCTAAGCTTCTTATCTTGTTACAGATGAACCGCCATATGTAGCATGAAACTATTTTGCATTTCCTAAATAGCGAATTTTAAGGAATAAATAGCAATTCTTTACCATTCCTAATTTGCAATGAGCAAATTGCTAATTGCAAATTAGCACCGCCGCTGCATCATAAAAGTGACGCACAGTGGCACAAAAGAGGCATACACCTATCATAAATCTGTCCCTAGCATTTTAAATGATTAATCCAGGCTGACAATAAGGTGTGGCCTATCCAAAGGTTTGTTTAAGGTGAGGCCTACTCAGGATTGCAGATTAAAGTTACGCTTGATGAAGAATACAGAGGAGATAATACATGTGAAGGCCTACCAATGAAGTAAGTAATGTGCACTTTATTGCGCCAGTCATCATAAATGTATCCCTAAGCTTCTTATCTTGTTACAGATGAACCACCATATGTACCATCAAACTATTTTGCATTTCCTAAATAGCAAATTTTAAGGAATAAATAGCAATTCTTTACCATTTCTAATTTGCAATGAGCAAATTGCTAATTGCAAATTAGCACCGCCGCTGCATCATAAAAGTGACGCACAGTGGCACAAAAGAGGCATACACCTATCATAAATCTGTCCCTAGCATTTTAAATGATTAATCCAGGATGACAATAAGGTGTGGCCTATCCAAAGGTTTGTTTAAGGTGAGGCCTACTCAGGATTGCAGATTAAAGTTACGCTTGATGAAGAATACAGAGGAGATAATACATGTAAAGGCCTACCAATGAAGTAAGTAATGTCCACTTTATTGCGCCAGTCATCATAAATGTATCCCTAAGCTTCTTATCTTGTTACAGATGAACCACCATATGTACCATCAAACTATTTTGCATTTCCTAAATAGCGAATTTTAAGGAATAAATAGCAATTCTTTACCATTCCTAATTTGCAATGAGCAAATTGCTAATTGCAAGTTACCCATTCACTTCCATGGGCTAGGAGGCTCATAGGAATGAAGGTTGCAATTTGCGATTAGCAATTAGCTCATCACAAAATAGGAATTTTTTCAAGCGTGCAGGGGTATCTCAAGAACACCCTGCTACACCCCTGAAAAAGAAATTTGGGGGCATATGGCACACATACATGCCCTAAGGACATGTATAGGCGTCATATGGCACCTTTTGTTTTTTGGAAAAAAAATGCTTTTTGAAAAGAATTCGCAAATTACCACAAACTAGAAGTTGGTGGTAGTTTCCAAATCCTTAATATCATTTTTTACATATTTTTTGTTTGATACATTGCATTTAAGGAATCGCAAAATTTGCAAATCCTTCAGTGCAATCGCAAAATAAGGAATAGCAAATTTAAGAATTAAGGACATTTTAAGTAATTTCCACATGTGCAGTGTTTTCAAATTATAATTTGAAAATCGTTTTTGGGGAAAAGTAATGGTTTGCAAATTTATGACAAGGACATAATGGTGTATGCTTCTCTATAAGGCATTTCAGTGTCTCTGATGTCATTTTTCCCATATTACATTATAAGACCTTTCCCCATAGAGCACATTCCTTGTAAATATGCTCCCACCTGTGCATGGTGAATTTAGATTTTGACTGTTTGAGTCACATAGCCATGTTAAAAGTCACCCCAAAAAATTGCAAACGCTTTAAAAAAACACATTCATGTGTCTTAAGGACATTTTAAGTCATTTCCCCGTGGACAGTGTTTTGTAAGTGGCGCAAAAGAGGCATACACCTATCATAAATCTGTCCCTAGCATTTTAAATGATTAATTCAGGATGACGATAAGGTGTGGCCTATCCAGAGGTTTGTTTAAGGTGAGGCCTACTCAGGATTGCAGATTAAAGTTACGCTTGATGAAGAATACAGAGGACATAATACATGTAAAGCTCTACCAATGAAGTAAGTGATGTCCACTTCATTGCGCCAGTCATCATAAATGTATCCCTAAGCTTCTTATCTTGTTAGACATCAACCGCCATATGTATCATATAACTATTTTGCATTTCCAAAATAGCGAATTTTAAGGAATAAATAGCGATTCTTTACCATTCCTAATTTGCGATGAGCAAATTGCTAATTGCAAATTACCCATTCATTTCCATGGAGCAGGAGGCCCATAGGAATGAAGGTACAATTTGCGATTAGCAATTAGCTCATCGCAAATTAGGAATTTTTCCAAAGGTGCAGGGGTGTCTCAAGAACACCCTGCTGCACCCCTGAAAACGAAATTTGTGGGCATATGGCGCACATAAATTTTAACAACATTCCTTTACCTCAAAAACGATTTTCAATTCATAATTTGAAAACACTGCCCACAGGGAAATTACTTAAAATGTCCTTAAGACACATGAAAGTGTTTTTTTATTGCCTTTCCAGCATGGTTGGGTCACTTTTAACATGGCTATGTAACACAAACATTTAAAATCTAAATTTCCCATGCACAGGTCGGAGCATATTTACAAGCAACTTGCGCCACAGAGAAAGGTCTTACATTAAAATGGGAAAAATAACATAAGGGACAGTCAATTGCCGTATAAAGAAGCATACACCATTATGTCCTTGTCATAAATTTAAAAACAATTCCTTTTCCCCAAAAACGATTTTCAAATCATAATTTCAAAACACTGCACATGGGAAAATTACTTAAAATGTCCTTAAGACACATAAAAGCGTTTTTTGATTGCCTTTGCAGCATGTTTGTATCACTTTTAACATGGCTATGTAACACAAACATTCAAAATCTAAATTTTCCATGCACATGTGGGATCATATTTACAAGCAATTTGCGCCACATAATTCATAATTTTCTCCTTAAAGCACACTATTCTCTATCTAAATTAAAGAAATATTTTCTCACCTTAGCAAATACTTTGAGTTTGAAAACAGTCTCAGAAACACACCAATTTGTCTTCAGCAGAGCAAAAGGTATGCACTCCAGAGTCTGCAGCTATCAAAAGCACAGAAATGCTGTAAATCTTCACACATATCTCTCATGTCACCCAATCAAAACTCTTCCCTCACTTTTTTTCAAATGAAAACCCTTCCCCCCTCTGCCATTTCATGCCTTTTCTGCATGGCAACCACCTCATTGGAAGACTTCTGGTGTTTGCAAGTTCACACAACTTTGTTGCAATTGAACTCTGAACTCTCAGTGCACCTGCATATCCAGTGCATTCTTTCATTTAATGATTTTTTATTGACCATTCAAAATACATCTTTCAAAGAACACATCCGTGCACCCTAACTTTCTGTTTTCAGCAATCAAAATCCACCAATCACTGTTACTGCTTCATGAACACAGAAACTCCACAGTTTTTTTCATTTTAAACTCTCATTTTTTCAACTGCCATTTCATTGCCACACTTCATCTGACTGCAGGAGAACCTTCTCTCACCATGTTTTCTGTCTGGATTGTTGGACATAGTTATATTCACTGGGCTCAAAGGTACGTTGAAAACAGGAATTTACCTAACCTCAATTTACAAGATGTGGAAATTAAGTGGTTTGGCCACAGAGGATTAAAATGTCACCAATTGATACCATTGGTGAAAACCTTTATGCATTTGCCCAAACCTGACCTGTTAATTGTGCACTGTGGAGGTAATGACTTGGGCACTTTGACTGGGGTAGGTCTGGAAATGCTTTTAAAGGACACCTTTGAGCAATTGATGGCACTTTTTCCTCAGACTGCCTTGGTATATTCAAATATATGCCAAAGACAGAAATGGAGGTGGTCAAACCAATTTTGTCCACAAATTGAGAAGTCGAGGAAGCATGTAAACAAATCTGTTTCAGCTTACATGAGAGACCATGGAATGGGCTTCCTGTACAACAATAACTTGTGTTACTACATGCAAGATATCTACAGAGGAGATGGAGTTCACTTCTCAGATGAGGGCAACAGAGTTTTCACTCTGAATTTAAGAATGTGCATTGGTACCTACTTATAAGTACCTAAATGTACCATAAACCCAAAAGCTCTTCTCAGAGCTACCCTACATCTAATCACTCACAATTATTATTTTACTCTAACATTTTTCACTAATTTTCAACAAAGTACGCTCCCCGGGGCGCTACCCGGTACGCGAACCGGGAGCTAACCTCGCGAAATTTTTAAAAAAAATGTTTTTTTTCCGCACATATAAGCCTCCTCAGCCACCCTCACAAAACCTAGGGTGTCAAGATAAGTCTACCGTGCCCCCTTCTACCCATTCTGAACATTATTTGCCCTCCATTTTGTATCTTAATTCGACCGAAACACAAAATGGTGGAATCCCGTAACGCTTAAGGTTCGCGTACCGGGGCGCTCAACGGTTCGCGTACCGGGTCGCTCCCTGGGAAGCGCACCATCAAAAAAGGTGGGAAAGTAGTTCACAGAAAAGCCACTGGAGACAATTTCACCAAATATAGATTAGCTCATACTACATACCAATCCCTACCATTTTCACAAAATTGATTGGAATTCCATTTAGTCATTTAGCCTGTAGACCTCTCTAAATACCCTGAGGTAAATTACTTCACAAAACACATCTGAAGTGTTGGAATTGACAACCAATTAAAATGTTACTTTCATTTTCTACTTTTTTTACCTGACATTTCATTGGTTATATACCTGAATATATATAAAGGAAGAGAAGAAAACACAGCCATTTTGACTACTACTTCTTGCTGTACATTTCAATAGTATTTTCACTAATTCCTTCAACTTCTTTCTAAAGGTAAGTTTTTATTTTTAAAACTGAAGTATATTGTGCACTATAAGTTAATATGGTAAACTTTTTCTGATAGATATATACTATCCCTCTGTAGTAGTTATAGATTTAGAGAGACTTCTCTGTTATAGTTATGGATGGAGTTAGGCTTCTCTTGTATAATTATGAATTTACTTACGTTAAATCACATACACTTTTTTAAATTCCTACTTCCACTCTGATACTATACACTGCCCAAAGATAAATTCACTGATAAAAAATGCCTATCTAAAATTATTCCCAACATTGCCCTATCTCTACTAATATATATTTTTTTAATCCAAATTTCAGGCAAAATGGAAGGCGAAAACCAAGTTTCTTTTGAAATGGACCTGCAAGAGAGCAGCCAAGAATTGATTGATACAATTGATCAAATTGACATTGAATTTTTCGATGAAACTTGGGACAATGAACTACTGCAATGTGTACAAGCAGTAGATAACCTCCTTGCACATGAGGACATTTTACACCCTCAGAGACTACAATGTATATTCCATGATAATTATGAAATTTCTGACAATGAAATGTTAGAAAGTTTAATAAATTATGAAACACAATCACAATAAAAAAAAAATGCTTAAAAAATAAAGAAAATAAAAAATAATCAACAAAACCAACAATCAATTAACATACTGCATTTGAAAAGTCTCTCATTCTTTTTTCATTGTAGTACGCTGCCCAGAACGCTTCCCGGTTTGCGTACCGGGCGCTACCCACGCAAAAAAAACAAAAAAAAAATTATTTTTTTTTGCCCCGCGGGGCCCTTTTAAAGCCTCCACATTAAACCTAGGGGGTCAGGGAGGATCTACTATGCCCCCTTATTGTCATTTCCCCCTTTGTTTTGGCCTCCTCTTGTCTCTCAATCCTACCGAGAGACAAAATGGCGGCCGCTACGGACTGTTTAGAATGTTGACAGACACCGGAGAGCCAATCAGCTTCGCTACGCGAAGTTCCGGTACGCGCCCCGGTCCGCGAACCGGGGCGCGGACCGGAGCGCGCTTACAGATATATATCTTTTTTT
Organism: Lissotriton helveticus; assembly: GCF_964261635.1. NCBI lineage: Eukaryota > Metazoa > Chordata > Amphibia > Caudata > Salamandridae > Lissotriton > Lissotriton helveticus. Next base: position 348,427,064 of record NC_136059.1, read on the forward strand.
AAACGTTAATTTCTCAAAATCCACTGGAGCACATATATTGAGACCTACAAAAGGCACATCGGGCTACCAGTCCCTACAATTTTGCCAAGTTTCGTGCAAATCCATTCAGCCGTTCGGGCTAAAAGTGAGGCCAACCGCCCTATGGAAAACTCAATGTTAAAAACACGTTTTGGGACCCCCCTTTTTTCTCGGCCCCCCCTTGACGAACCCCCCCCCCAAATTTTCAAGGGCTGCTCAGAAACAAAATGTTCCATTTTCCAGAAAATTTCAGCCAATTCCGTCCACAAACACCAAAGTTATTAGACATAGAATTTTCAAAAATCCCATAGAGAAAAAATCCTAACTATATATACCTACTGGCGACCGCCAGTAGGTAATATATTACCTACATATATATAGATATATATATATATATATTACCTACTGGCGGTCGCCAGTAGGTAGTTATAGTTAGGATCGATTTCCATAGGGAAATCGCAACATTCTATTTGGAATAACTTTGGCGCCGGTTGAGGAATCAGCCTGAATTTTTCAGCAACTTTGCCTCGCGGCGCTCCGCTCCTTCCCTTAAAGTTTGGGGGGGATTCGTCAAGCGGGGGCCGAGATAAAAGGGGGCTCCCAAAACGTGTTTTCCCCATGTTAATTTCCATAGGGCGGTCTGTCGCACTTTTAGCTCGAACGGCTGAATGGATTTTCACCAAACTTGGCAAAATTGTAGGGACTGGTAGCCCGATGTGCCTTTGCTATGTCTCAAGATATGTGCTCCAGAGGATTTTGAGTAATGTAGGTTCAAAAAAATGTATATATCTGTAAGCGCGCCCCGGTGCGCGTACCGGGGAGCGCTCCGGGCGCGCCACGTGACTTGCGCACGGGAAGCTGATTGGCTCTCGGGTGTCTGTAAACATTCTAAACAGTCCGCAGCGGCCGCCATCTTGTGTCTCGGTAGGATCGAGACACAAGAGGTGGCAAAAAACAAAGGGGGAAATGACCAAAAGGGGGCAGGGTACACCCCCCCTGCCCCCTAGGTTTGATGTGGGGGCCATAAAAGGGTCCCTCGGGTAAAAAAAAAAAAATAATAATTTTTATTTTCGCGGGGGTAGTGCCCGGTACGTGCACCGGGGAGCGTACCGGGGAGCGTCCTTTGATGAAAAATAGTGAAAATAATAGTGTAAAATAATCATTTTGAGTGATTACAGGTAGGGTAGCTCTGAAAAGAGCTTTTGGGTTCTGTGGCTGTTTTAGGTACCTACAAGTACGTCCCACACACACCCACACGCACACAACCCCACACCCCCACACCCACACACTCCCCACACACACCTCACACACGCACACCTCCACCCACACCCAAACACCCCACACCCCCACACCGACACCTTACACATCCACACCCACAAGAACACATCCCACACACCCACACACACACACACACACACCTCACCCCCCAACACACACACACGCACACACAGATACCTCACAGACACACCTCACACATCCCACACACACACCTCCCCCCACACACACACGCACACCTCACTGACAGACTCACACATCCCACACATACACACACATCCTACACACATACCCCCCACACCCACACACACCCCACACACACCTCACACACCCACACTTCCACCTACACCCAAACACCCCACACACCCACACCCACACACACACTTTACACACCCACATCCCCACCCACACCCACATACCCCACACACCTATACACCTCATCCCCCAGACACACACACATACACACCTCACAGACACACCCCGCACATCTCCCACACACACCTCCCCCACCCCCACACATGGGGAAAACTCAGTGAAACACTAAAATAATAATTTAAAGTGCTTAGAGGTAGGGTATCTCTGAATAGAGCTGTTGTGTTGTGTGGGTGATTTAAGTACCAACATGTAGGTACCAATGCAGAGTCTTAAATTCAATGTACACCGTTTCCTCTGTAGATAATTTGCATGTTGTTATAGAAGTTATTGTGGTATATGGAATCCATACCATAGTCTGTCAGGAAAGCATAAAGAACATGGAGGCAGGAGATGAAAAAGAGAAGTCAAATACACATTGGAGATAATATAGTGGGAGAAAGGAAGTATCTATGAGCAAAATTACTATGTAAAACAAAAAAGTTGCACAGTATACTATAAGTTTGACTTTACATTATAATCAATTTGGTACTAGTTTAAGAATTACATATAAAAATGAATAATGTCTCAAACAATTTTAGAATTATTAAATATAAATTTATTTTTGAGATTCATTTTCAAAATTTGATAGAACGTCTAACATTTGACTGTCCGAAATGTCCTCTTTTTGAGTGAACATAACTTCCAACATTTGACTGTCAGAAACGTCCTCATATTGAATTAACAAATCCACAGATTCTACACATTGTAGAAGTTCATGGTCCCGTAATACATCCATGAATTCCAAGTCATTGGGTTCAATGATTTCTTTATTGTTCATCTCTAGGACAATTTCAAAGGAAACGTTCTGTTCTCCTTCCATTTTTGTGCTGAAATTTGCATTAAAAAAAAAAATCTGTAGAAATATGGCACTGTTGGGTTTAAGTTCAGACAGGTAGTTTTGATTTTTTAACAGTGAAGTTAACTTTGGGCAATGTATGGTAACAGGCAGGAAGTAGAAATATAAAAAAGGGCCTGTGAAGAAACGTAAGTAAATTCATAATTATAGCAGAGAAGCCTAAGTCAATCCATAAATATAACAGAGGAGCCTATCTATATCTATAACTATAGCAGAGGGACAGTAAATAACTATCAGAAAACGTTTTTACAAATTAACTTAAAGTGCCCCTTACAAATTATCAACTTACTTTACAGAGAGGTGAAGAAGACAAAATGCGAAAATCCTTTCAAGATGTACCTCAAGTAGTTGTAGTCAAAATGGCCGTGTTTCCCTCTCATTTTTCATTTATATTCATGTACATAACCAATCAAATGTCAGGAAAAAAAAGTAGGAAATGAAAGTAACATTTTAATTGGTTGTAAATTCTAACACTTCAGATGTGTTTTTGTGAAGTAATTTACCTCAGGGTATTTAGGGAGGTCTACAGGCTAAATGGCTCAATGGAATTCCATCGAATTTGGAAAAATTGTAGGGATTGTTATGTAGTATGAGCTATTCTATATTTGGTGAAAGTGTCTCCAGTGGTTTTTGTGTAAATTAACTTTTAACATTTTTTTTAGAGATCTTCCCGGTGCGCGCCCCGGTACGCGTACCGGCAGCGCTACGGCAGTCCTCCATTTTGTTTTCGGTAGATTTAAGACAGAAAATGGAGGACAAACAACGTTGGGAATGGGTATAAGGGGGAATCGTAGGCACTCCTTGACCCCCTATGTTTTGTGAGGGGGTCTTAGGAGGCCCAAATGGACAAAAAAAAAAAAAAATTCACGGGGGGAGCGCCCGGTACGCGCACCGGGAAGCGTACCGGGGAGCGTACTGTGGTGAAATATAGTGAAAAAAGTTTGAAAAAGATAATCATTTGGAGTGATCAGAGATAGGGTAGCCCTGAAAAGGGCTTTTGGGTTCTGTGGCTGATGTAGGTACCTACAAGTAGGTACCAATGCACAGTCTTAAATTCAGGAGGAATATTCTATTCCCCTCATCTGAAAAGTGCACACCATCTCCCCTGTAGATATCTTGCATGTTGTAACGCAAGTTATTATTGTATATTGAACCCATTCCATAGTCTCTCATGTAAGCAGAAACAGATTTATTCACATGTTTCCGTGCTTTCTCAAATTGTGGACAAAATTGATTGGACCACTTCCATTTCTGTGTTTGGCATATATTGGAATATACCAAGGCAGTTTGAGGAAAAAGTGCCATCAATTGATCAAGGTGTCCTTTAAAAGCATTTCCAGACCTACCCCAGTCAAAGTACCCAAGTCATTTCCTCCACAGTGCACAATTAAAAGGCCAGGGTGTGGCAAATGCAAAAAGGTTTTCACCAATGGTATCAATTGGTGACATTTCAGTCCTCTCTGGCCAATCCATTTAATCTTCACATTTGGTAAGTCATGGTTGTGAAAATTTCTGGTAGCTGCATACCTTTGAGCCCAGTGGATATAGCTATGTCCAATAATCCAGACAGAATACATGGTGAGAGGATATTCTGATGCAGTCAGATGAAGTGTGGAAAAGAAATGGCAGTTGGAACAATAGGAGTTTGCAAAAAAAAAACTGGAGTTTCAGTGCTCTTGAATCACAAGCAATGATTGGTAGAATGAGATAGTTGAAAACTGAAAGTTAGGGTGCATGGTTGTGTTCTGTGTAAGAAGTAATTTGAATGGTTAAAAAAAAGTCATTTAAAGAAACCTTGCACCAGAAAAGCTGGTGTATTCGCAGGTCAAACATCCTTGATGAGGTGATTTGCAACATTGTAGAATACACTTTTAACCCTGGGAGCTCAGTGAGGAGGGAGTTGCTATGGTAACAGGTAGAAAGGGCTGAGGGGGGGGAAGGGTGTTGGTTTGAAAATACAGAGGGAAGAGATTTGATTGGTTACCATGAGCAATATGTGTGTAGAATTAGAGGTTTTCTGTGCCTTTATGGTTTGCAGTGCCTGAAGAACATACCTTTTGCTCTGCTAAAGAAATATTGGTGTGTGTATCTGACACTGTTCTGAATCTCCTAAAATATTTGTAAAGGTGAGTTATGATTCATTTAATATACATAGAGACTTGTATACTCTATGGAGAAGATATGGAAGCAAATTGTGGTTTTTTAATGTTGCTTTGTGTCATGCTTTTTGATAATGCTTGGTAAAAAGTTTTTACTGCATAGAGTAATTGTATTTTGTAAAATTGTGAAGTTTTAGTCGTGACATGGAATGCTTCTACATAGGACCTGTGCTGTGTTTTGTAAATGTGATGTCAAAAACGATTTTAGGAAAAATGAATGGCCTTTACATTTTTTAAAAGGAATAAAGAATGTGTGCATGTTTAAAGAAATACATTTGACTCTTTACAATGATGTTACCTGTGTAAACTCAGTGTAGGAAGCATATTGTGTTTGTTTGCATAGAGGAATTGTATTTTGTAAAATTGTGAAGCTCCATGTAAAAGCTTTTGCCTCAGTCTTATCCCTGTTGTGAGTCAGATGTTTGTACATAGGATCTGTGCTATTTTGGGGAAAAATGAATGGTTTTTACATTTTTGAGTATAATGTGGCGCAGAGGTTTAAAAAGTGACGCATCTAACTACATGCATCACTTTTTAAATATGGTGCAAAAAAGTACATGTTTGGGCTTTCCTGGGGAGCGTAGGATGTGAGGCTTGTATCTAAGAGTGCAGTGGACTAGGCTCCATGAAGCCTATCCCCGTCTGCATTCTTAGACACAGGTGTCAATTTGACTCTTTACAATAATGTTACCTGTGTTAACTCAGTGTAGGAAGCATATTGAGTTTGTTTGCATAGAGGAATTGTATTTTGTAAAATTGTGAAGCTCCATGTGAAAGGGTTTGCCTCAGTCTTATCCCTGCTGTGAGGCAGATGCTTGTACATAGGATCTGTGCTATTTTGGGGAAAATGAATGGTTTTTACATTTTTGAGTATAATGTGGCGCAGAGGTTTAAAAAGTGACGCATCTAACTACATGCGTCACTTTTTAAATATGGCGCAAAAAGGTACATGTTTGGGTTTTCCTGGGGAGCGTAGGTGGTGAGGCTTGTGTCTAAGAGTGCAGTGGACTAGGCTCCATGAAGCCTATCCCCGACTGCACTCTTAGACACAGGTGTCAATTTGACTCTTTACAATGATGTTACCTGTGTTAACTCAGTGTAGGAAGCATATTGAGTTTGTTTGCATAGAGGTATTGTATTTTGTAAAATTGTGAAGCTCCATGTGAAAGCGTTTGCCTCAGTCTTATCCCTGCTGTGAGGCAGATGGTTGTACATAGGATATGTGCTATTTTGGGGAAAATTAATAGTTTTTACATCTTTGAGTATATTGTGGCGCAGAGGTTTAAAAAGTGACGCATCTACCTACATGCGTCACTTTTTAAATATGGTGCAAAAAGGTACATGTTTGGGGTTTCCTGGGGAGCGTAGGTGGTGAGGCTTGTGTCTAAGAGTGCAGTGGACTAGGCTTCATGAAGCCTATCCCCGACTGCACTCTTAGACACAGGTGTCAATTTGACTCTTTACAATGATGTTACCTGTGTTAACTCAGTGTAGTAAGCATATTGAGTTTGTTTGCATAGAGGAATTGTATTTTGTAAAATTGTGAAGCTCCATGTGAAAGCTTTTGCCTCAGTCTTATCCCTGCTGTGAGGCAGATGTTTGTACATAGGATCTATGCTATTTTGTGGAAAATGAATGGTTTTTACATTTTTGAGTATAATGTGGCGCAGAGGTTTAAAAAGTGACGCATCTAACTACATGCGTCACTTTTTAAATATGGTGCAAAAAGGTACATGTTTGGGCTTTCCTGGGGAGCGTAGGTGGTGAGGCTTGTATCTAAGAGTGCAGTGGACTAGGCTTCATGAAGCCTATCCCCGACTGCACTCTTAGACACAGGTGTCAATTTGACTCTACACAATGATGTTACCTGTGTTAACTCAGTGTAGTAAGCATATTGAGTTTTGTTTGCATAGAGGAATTGTATTTTGTAAAATTGTGAAGCTCCATGTGAAAGCTTTTGCCTCAGTCTTATCCCTGCTGTGAGGCAGATGTTTGTACATAGGATCTATGCTATTTTGTGGAAAATGAATGGTTTTTACATTTTTGAGTATAATGTGGCGCAGAGGTTTAAAAAGTCACGCATCTAACTACATGCGTCACTTTTTAAATATGGTGCAAAAAGGTACATGTTTGGGCTTTCCTGGGGAGCGTAGGTGGTGAGGCTTGTATCTAAGAGTGCAGTGGACTAGGCTTCATGAAGCCTATCCCCGACTGCACTCTTAGACACAGGTGTCAATTTGACTCTACACAATGATGTTACCTGTGTTAACTCAGTGTAGTAAGCATATTGAGTTTTGTTTGCATAGAGGAATTGTATTTTGTAAAATTGTGAAGCTCCATGTGAAAGCTTTTGCCTCAGTCTTATCCCTGCTGTGAGGCAGATGTTTGTACATAGGATCTATGCTATTTCGTGGAAAATGAATGGTTTTTACATTTTTGAGTATAATGTGGCGCAGAGGTTTAAAAAGTCACGCATCTAACTACATGCGTCACTTTTTAAATATGGTGCAAAAAGGTACATGTTTGGGCTTTCCTGGGGAGCGTAGGTGGTGAGGCTTGTATCTAAGAGTGCAGTGGACTAGGCTTCATGAAGCCTATCCCCATCTGCATTCTTAGATACAGGTGTCAATTTGACTCTTTACAATGATGTTACCTGTGTTAACTTAGTGTAGGAAGCATATTGAGTTTGTTTGCATAGAGGAATTGTATTTTGTAAAATTGTGAAGGTCCATGTGAAAGCTTTTGCCTCAGTCTTATCTCTGCTGTGAGGCAGATGCTTGTACATAGGACCTGTGCTGTGTTTACTAAATGTGATGTCATAAACGATTTTGGGGAAAATAAAAAAAAATAGATGCGTCTGTTTTTAAACCTCTGCGCCACATTATACTCAAAAATGTAAAAGGCATTTATTTTCCCCAAAATTGTTTTTGACATCACATTTAGGAAACACAGCACAGGTCCTATGTACAAGCATAGGCTTCATGAAGCCTATCCCCGTCTGCATTTTCAGACACAGGTGTCAATTTGACTCTTTACAATGATGTTACCTGTGTTAACTCAGTGTAGGAAGCATATTGAGTTTGTTTGCATAGAGGAATTGTATTTTGTAAAATTGTGAAGCTCCATGTGAAAGCGTTTGCCTCAGTCTTAACTCTGCTGTGAGGCAGATGCTTGTACATAGACCCGTGCTGTGTTTACTAAATGTGATGTCATAAACAATTTTGGGGAAAATAAAAAAAAAGTAGATGCGTCTGTTTTTAAACCTCTGCGCCACATTATACTCAAAAATGTAAAAGCCATTTATTTTCCCCAAAATCGTTTTTGACATCACATTTAGGAAACACAGCACAGGTCCTATGTACAAGCATAGGCTTCATGAAGCCTAGTCCACTGCACTCTTAGACACAGGCCTCACCACCTACGCTTCCCAGGAAAGCCCAAACATGTACCTTTTTGCGCCATATTTAAAAAGTGACGCATGTAGGTAGATGCGTCTCTTTTTAAACCTCTGCGCCACATTATACTCAAAAATGTAAAAGCCATTCATTTTACCCAAAATCGTTTTTGACATCACATTTAGGAAACACAGCACAGGTCCTATGTACAAGCATAGGCTTCATGAAGCCTAGTCCACTGCACTCTTAGACACAAGCCTCACCACCGACGCTCCCCAGGAAAGCCCAAACATGTACCTTTTTGCGCCATATTTAAAAAGTGACACATGTAGGTAGATGCGTCACTTTTTAAACCTCTGCGCCACATTATACTCAAAAATGTAAAAACCATTCATTTTCCCCAAAATCGTTTTTGACATCACATTTAGGAAACACAGCACAGGTCTTATGTACAAGCATTCCATGTCATTACTGAAACCTCACTATTTTACAAAATATAATTCCTCTATGCAAACAAACTGAATATGGTTCCTACACTGAGTTAACACAGGTAACATCATTGTAAAGAGTCAAATTGACGCCTGTGTCTAAGAGTGCAGTCAGGGATAGGCTTCATGAAGCCTAGTCCACTGCACTCTTAGACACAAGCTTCATCACCTACGCTCCCCAGGAAAGCCCAAACATGTACCTTTTTGCGCTATTTTTAAAAAGTGACGCATGTAGGTAGATGCGTCACTTTTTAAACCTCTGCGCCACATTATACTCAAAAATATAAAAGCCATTCATTTTCCTCAAAATCGTGTTTGACATCACATTTAGGAAGCACAGCACAGGTCCTATGTACAAGCATTCCATGTCATTACTGAAACCTCACTATTTTACAAAATACAATTCCTCTATGCAAACAAACTCAATATGCTTCCTACACTGAGTTAACACAGGTAACATCATTGTAAAGTACATAACACTTGACAGAGGTATAATGTGGCGTAGAGGTTTAAAAAGTGACCGTCTACCTACATGTGTCACTTTTTAAATATGGTGCAACAAGGCACATGTTTTATACCGCCAATGCGTCACAAAAAGTGATGCATCAGTAGCGCAAAACTGACGCATGGCTTTATAAATGAGGCTCATCTTTTTCTTGCACACTACTCCAGTTTAGTCCTGTCCACTGCACTCTTGGACACAAGCCTCACGTTTTGTGCTCCCCTGGAGATTCTTCATCTCATCTGCACTCCTGCTTAGGTGTGAGAATCGTATCACATGGGGAAAGCCCCATGTGAAAACGTTTGCCCCAGTCTTATCCCTACTGTGAGGCAGGTGCAAGATTTTGACATAACAGTTTCCTAAAAGTGACGCAGTGAAGTTTTATAGATTTCACTGTGTCATTATTACGAGGCTTTTTGCAGAGAAATGACCCCTCTCTGTACATTACACTTGACAGAGGTATAATGTGGTGCAAAAGGTTTTAAAAATGACGCATCTACCTACATGCGTCACTTTTTAAATACGGTGCAACAAGGCACATGTTTTATGATGCCAATGCGTCACAAAAAGTGACGCTTCAGTAGCGCAAAACTGACGCATGGCTTTATAAATGAGGATCAATTATGTCATCTGTGTTACCTGAGATTGGGAAGTAGATTGTGCAGATGAGGTGAGACATGTCCAAAGGGACAGAAGAGGTGAGGTTTATGATCAAGACTGTAGTGGGAGAGAGGGCTTTCCCGGGAAGCATAGGTGGTGAAGCCTGTGTATAAGAGTGCAGTGGACTTAGACACAGGTCTCATCTTCTTTGTACCTGTGGACAGAACTGTCTTCCACTATACTCTTCAATACAGGCCTCACCTTTTGTGTACCCCTGGAGAATCCTCACCTGATCTGTAACCCTGAATAGATCGTTTGCTTTTTGTCATTGATTTGTTGTTTGGTAATAGTGGTCTATAATGTGCTATTTTTTTCTTTAACACAGATTGAAATCAAGATTTCAAGAGTTAGCAAACATGCCCACAAGGGAAAGAACAAGAAAACAACGTAACCGAAAAAATAAAAAACAGCAACGGAATTACAGTACTCTTCCACAACAAATACTTCAAAAAACAGGATCCAAGCTCCTGGTAAGACAACTAAGTCTTTTATTCAGAACATATGTACTTTAAAAAAAAATAATGGACAGCATGTAGAAAAAGAAAATGAGAGAGTAAATTTGAAAAGGAAGGAGAGAACCTCAAAGAATCCTACAACTGGAGCAGGAGAGAATAATATGTATAGGAATAGAAGGCAGAATCAGTTTAGAGACATTCGTAGACGAATGTTTCGCAATAGGGTGGTTTTAAATTTGTTAAAAAACATTAGGAAAGGTAAACAGAGAGCTGCTTTTTATAAGAAAAAGAAAAGTGTAGAGAAGATTGTTGATCAGGCTTTTGAAGTTAAGAAAAGATTATTTATTTTAATAATCAATAGAATTAGGACACTTAACAAGACAATTGATGTTTTCAAATCAAACAGTAGATGGAAAAGAGTAATTAATCGGACTAATTTTTGTAAAGTTTTTTCAGGAGAATGGATGCACAGTTCAAGTTGTGAGCCATTTTTTAATGCGGAGAGTTACTTTCAGGATAATGATTTAGTGCATGCAGTTGACACCTGTGGTCGAGCGTATGAAGTGAAAGACGGTTGTCCGATTGAAAAAGAGAAACTTGTGCCTAGAGAACCAGAAGAGGTGTTAACTGATGAAGTTTTAGGGGGACGTACTAAGGGTCCAGTGTACACTTGGAAGTGTAGTAGTATTTGTAGTGTGCGACAGGAATCAATTGATTTGTTTTGTAATTTCTTACGTACATATAGTAAGAAAAGTCTAAAGCAGAAAGTGAAGTTGTTGCAAGACTTAGATCCTTGTAGAGTGAGAGAAAACACAGGTTTGCAAGGGCATTCACTGGCTTGTCTTTCTAGAAAAGTCTGTCAGAGTGTTTTTCATCATTTTAGGATGTTAGCAGTGCATCATACCAAAATGAGGAAATTAGTGAGAATGTTGTATTATGCAATAAGTCCAGCACTTAAGCTTAAACAATTAAACAGTGCTCTTTTGCATGGAACTGAATTAGATGTGAAGAAGATTTGTGAAGAAATTGAGATTTGTTATTTTGGTGAAAAAGAGGACAGTGTAGAAATTGAGACAGCAATTCAAGGTAATGTGGAAGACAATGTACAGATTTCAAATACAGAAAAGTTTGAGCAGGAAATTACCAGGTTTAAGGTGAAAACAAGTGAAAGGCCGAATTTTACTTGTGTGTGTTGTCGACGAAGTCATTATAAGCATCAAACTAGATTAGTTGATTTATATGTAAAAAGCGAAAAGATGAATAATTATGAGTGGGAAGATTTAGCAACTTATTTGTGGGTGGAGAATTGTTTTGATTTGAGTTCTGATCAGCGTATTTGTAAATATTGTTATGGTAAATTAAATCAAAACAGAATGCCTGCTAGAGCTGTTCATAATAATCTGGAGTTGGTAGACATGCCCCCTGAATTGATGGATTTAAATACATATGAGTCTATTTTGATTCAATGTGTCCACCCTTTTCAGGCAATTGTTCGCATGGAGCCTAAGATAGGGAAATTGCCTCCTACAGATTTGCAGAGAGGATTAAAGGGAAGAGTTGTTTATTTGCCTCTAGATTTAAAAAAAAATATTGATACAATTGGTATAGAAAAAGTAGAAGAGGAACCTTTAGTTATTCTAGTTAATGGGGTTCCGACAAAGAGTAAAAAAATCTGGCAAGATTTAGTGGATGTTAGGAAAGTCAAAAAGGCAACGTTGTATTTAGTCAAAAACAATGAGTATTATAAACATGTATGTGTTGCAGCAGAGGAAACAGTTGCAGATGAAGACAGTGATTGTTCAGTCGGCCAAATTGAAAAAGTTGATGTCTCTAGAAGTGAAGAAATATATGAACATTATACTGTTCATCCTTTGCATTCCAAAGAAGTAATGGGGAATGCAATTGAATTGTTTCAAATGAAAGCAGCAAAAGGAAGTCCCGTTAGTGTATGGGAAGAAAGTTTGGAAGCTCGTTGTTTTCCACAGCTATTTCCAACAGGTCGAGGTGGACGATATGACGATCGACCACTTCAAATTCCTGCATCTGAATATCGAACTGTAAGATTATATGCTGAAGATCCAAGGTTTCGCCAATGCATTCCCTATTTGTTTCATCTACTGTATGAAAGTGACTTGTCTGGGCTTTCTTATGCAGTAAACCATATACTGAAAAGTGGAGCACATCTGCAAAATGTTTCGGCGAGGGACTTTATGGAGAAAGTGAATCTGCAAGATAATATTTTGGAATCTCATCTAATCAATCTCATGGCATGTCAGCGTGGTACAAATGAGTATTGGTACCGTCGTCATGGGGAATTGAAATGTATGCTAAGAAACTTAGGAACTCCTACATGGTTCCTCACTCTTAGCTGTGCCGAGTATGCATGGGATGACTTACTTCAATTTCTACGAGAGGCAAATGCAAATATACAAAATATAGAATTCGAAACAGCTGGAGAACTGTGTTCTTTGGATCCAGTAAATGTATGCAGATATTTCAATCATAGATTTGAAGCTATGATGTCTTTTATTACCAACAAAAAAAATCCTCCCCTTGGAGAGGTTTTGGATTTCTTTTGGAGAAAGGAGTATCAAGCGAGAGGTGCTCCTCACATACATATGTTGTTGTGGATTAAAGATGCACCCAAATTTCGAACAGATTCAGGTGAGACAGTGATGAGCTTTATTGAAGAGTATTCAACATGTGCTGTTCCGAAAACTACTGAAGAAAACAGTTTAAGGCAACAAGTTTTACGCTTTCAATCCCATCGTTGTGGAAAGTACTGTCGTCGAAAATTCAGAAACAAGGACAAGTTCTACACAAAATGTCGTTTCGCCTTTCCACGACCAGTGATTTCTAAAGGAAGAGTAAATAATTTGATGTCTTCTCTGCGGCATACTGTGATGAGGAAATCACCAAAAAATACATACAATTTAAAAAGAAACGAGAGTCCAAGTACATCAACGACTAGAACCCGGTGATTTTGTCCATGTGAAATGCTAACATGGATATTCAATTCGTTGCTGACAACTCTATTGCTGTGGCTCGATATCACAAAAAAAGAAAAGACAGAACTGAAGGAAATGTGGGAGGACATTTCACATGAAAAGAGTCTAAGCAAGAAATTATACAGTTACAGTCTGAAGATGTTGTCACATCGAGAAATTGGAGCATATGAATGTTCTGATCGATTGTCATCAGCAAGTCTATATGCCAAATCTAGAACCATCATTTGGGTGAGTCTAGGTCTTGCTGCAACACGAAATCGAGTTTTGAAATCAGTACAAGAAATAGAGTATTTGGCGGAGAAAGAACCAGAAAGTACAGATATTTTGAAGACAAACATGTTGGATACATACTATCCAAATAGAAGTCCTCACCTTGAGAACGTTTGTCTCTATGAAGTTCTGCAAAGATATATTTATAAGAGGAACATCAGAGAAGATATCAATAATGGAATATATGGAATCATTGGATGTGAAGGATGTCTAGTGAAACAGAAAAAAGGTCATTTGATTAATCATCGAAAATTGAGTTGTGAAAATCCAGACAAAAGAGAATTTTACTATTTGGCTCTTTTGCAACTCTTTAAACCATGGCGAGAAGAAGAGGAACTACTTGGAGATTTTCTCTGTTATAAAGACTCTTTTAATGCTACGAAGGATACCATAGAATGTCCTGTTTTTCCAAATTATCTGCAAATGTTGAATGAAGAAATAGAGCAAGAATCAACAATTGCTGCAGAGATTGCGAGAGATAGTTCTCAAGGCAGTCAGAGTTCTGCTTCATTGAGTCAGGATCCACTAGGAGGACCAATTATCCAAAATGAAGCTGCCACTGCCATGGATGAAGCGGAAAGAGCTATGGAGCAAGCTCAAGAGGATGTAATTAATTTAGAAGATTTGGTGAAACAATTAAACCTTGAGCAGAAACTGATATATGACGAAGTCACAGAACAGGTTGAACATAGATTGAGTCATGAGAAGAAAGAGTGCTCATGTACATCATTTAAGCCTGTCCGACTGTATGTGAGTGGAGAAGCGGGAACTGGAAAAAGTTTTCTGATTAAAGCAATTGCATCTTATCTGCAGAAAAGGACTAAATCACCGCTGTCTTGTGTTGTTACCGCTCCAACTGGGCTGGCAGCACATAATATTAAAGGGATTACTTTACATCGTTTACTGATGCTGCCAGTGGAGCATGATAACAAATTGCAATATCACAAGCTATCTGGAGATGCGTGTTCCGGAGTTTCGAGAGTCCTGAAGAAAATGAAACTTCTTATCATTGATGAAGTAAGCATGGTGTCAAATATAATGCTTGCTTTTGTGCATTTGAGAATGCAAGAAATTCTTAGAACAGACTATGATGTTTTATTTGGAGGAAAACATATTATTGTTTTTGGAGAGCTTCTGCAGTTGACTCCAGTGAAAGGACAACCTGTGTTCAAAATGCTCACACATGAAAATACCAGGAAGTGCCTAGGAAGCATTGGAAATGTTAATATATGGTTAAACTTCAAATATGCAGAACTGCTTCAAAATATGCAGCAGGCAAAGGATGACGATTATAAAAATATTTTACAAGATGTAAGAGTAGGAAAAATAAGTCAGCAAGGGAAAGAAGCTTTACATGGACGGTTAATTTCTACTTTGTACCCAAATGAAAACATTCTTCCAGAGAATATTTTTAAGAAAATTAACGAGAAGAAATCTGCCATATGTTTGATGCCTACTCTGAAAGAATGTTCCATGTTCAACAACAAAATGCTGGAGTTAGAAAATGAAGAGATAGTGAAACTGGAAGCTATAGATAAAATAGAGCATATGGGAGCAACAATTATTTTGTCAAAAAATTTGAAATCAAAATTGGATTCATTGGAGAAGACTATATCTAAAGCTGCTGGTTTTGAAAAGACTCTGAATGTGTGTTTAAATTGTCGTATTATTTTGAGAAGGAATTTAAATGTTGAAAGAGGTCTGGTAAATGGAGCAATGGGTCATGTTGTTGGTTTTGTGAATTACAAAAATAGAGATGGAATTGAAATTTTAAAAATTAAATTTGATGGCATTGACGAAATAGAACAAATTTGTCGTTGTTCAGCTAGATTTTTGCTTGTGAAAGACTTATATGTTCGCCGAAAACAGTTTCCTGTTTGTTTGGCATATGCAGTGACAACTCATAAATCTCAAGGTTTAAGTGTAGATAGTGCTTTGGTGAACATTGGAAGTTCTGTGTTTAAAGAGGGTATGGCATATGTGGCATTATCACGAGTGAGAACATTATCAGGATTGTACTTGATTGAGTGTGATGAAACAAAGATTTGTGCTGATCTAGATTGTGTTAAAGAATACAATAGGTTATGAAGAGAGTATGCTCCACATTTGCCTCAATGTCCTCTGATTGGAAAACGTGTGGTAGGCCGAAAAAGAAGAAATGAGAGTAATTGCAGTAAGGTAGTAGCAAAAAGACAAAAAATAGATGAAACTGTAATTGTAAGCAGAAAGAAAAATGATTCTGTTGAAGATGTTGTTGGATTTCAGTTTAAAACAGTTCTGGTGTCAACTGCTATGCTAATGTAGTAGTTAATGTTGTTTTTTTCTTCACAATTTACAAAAACAGATTGTCGAAAATCGAGAACAAACATTGTGCTGTTTATTGAATTCTGTGTTAGAGAAATGTAGTAGTGATAGAGGAAAAATAGAAAGTGTTTCAGAAATTAGGAATCTTGTAGACATATGTTCAGGTCAAAATCAATTTTCACAGATAATTCAGCAGGATTGTCAGGAATTTTTAATGTATATGTTTGATGTATTGGAAGATGAAGGGGTAGATATAAAAAATCTTTTTAATCTTTCTTATCAATGGCAACATGACTGTGATAACTGTGCTTCATCAAGTACTACTAGAATAGACACTGACAGATTTATATATTTGACTTGACCAGACTGCAAATCAGTGCCTTTTAATAATCTAGTTAAAGCAGCGGATCACAATATGGTGTTTACCCAATGTAAGTCTACAACGCTGTCCACATTATTTCTACAAAATTATGGTCACTATGTCATTTTAATGTTCCAACGATGTAGACCTGATGGAACTAAATTGACAACTTCTATTGAAAATTTCGTGGCTTCAGAGTTATCGATATCAGGAAGAACCTTTGCAACTGTAGCTATTATTTTTCATGATGGTCCTTCTACAACATCAGGGCATTACACATGCTATTTAAAAACTTCTAAAGGTTGGACCCAATGTAACGACACTCATTTGACCTTCAAACAACGTTTGCCTTTTGGCTTTATAAATTCATACCTAGTGTTTTTACAGCCAAAATTTAGGTAAAAGTAATTTGCATATGAAGACGGGAGTAGTTCATAAAGGTTATTTTGCTGTTTAAAAATATATTCTGAGTAAAAGTGTTCCAGGCAATATAAAAAATTGACTTGTCATATAGGTACTGTAATTGGATCTCATAATAAGTGAAGTTAGTATTATACAAAATGATGAACATGAGTGAGTCAGAGATGGTTATACAAATAATTAAATATTGTGAAAATGTTGTAGAGCCTTTCTTTCAGAACGTCGGGAAAAAGATCATTTCAGAGTGCCTTAGAATTAATTTGAACATATACTCATACATCTGACACTATTTGGCCAAATGGAAAGGTGCAGGAATGAGTAAAGAGTCATGACTGAAAAAAGGAGTATATGAAAATATTGAAAATATTTCAGATGTTCTTGGAGCTTTTCTTCTAGAAAGTCGATGAAATGGATTTTAAGTGAACAGCAAAGTACTTTCCAACGAGAAAAGGACCACCATGATACAGTATTTGGCCTCAAGGAAAAGTAAGTCAATCTAACTTTAGCGTACATTTGTCATTTGTCAGTATCTAAGGTTTTTTTTAAAACAAAATCTTTTAGATTGTGTTTTTTTTTCCGCTGTCATATGATGAGTAATTTGAACTCACTCTTTTAAGTGAAATTCAATATATTCTGAGAACAGCAAAAATAAACTTTGTAACATGTTGTACAAGTTATTTTATACTTTGGATTGTGTCAATTAAATTGTATTCCCATTCTCTGACATTTACTTTCCTTTTTCCATCCTCTTTCAACTCTTTTTACTCACTTATAATGTCTTTCTCTCACTCTCTGTAACCCCCGTTCCCTTACTCCACTTCTTTGACAACCCCTCATTTTCATTTCAACTGTGTGTATCCCGTCTCTCCCTTGCATAACTTTTCAGCTTTCAGTCTTTCTGCTTTACTTCTCTTTTCCGTATTTTCCTCCTTTGCTCTTTTAGTAATTCCTGTTTACTCACTCAGCAGTATTATTGCACTCTATCACTATAAATCACCCACTCTCCTTAGCTTATCTTTGTTTACTCCTTACTTTTGACCTCTTCTCTCTGTTTTTCGTTCACTACTTCTATGTCCTCAGTGCCTCACTCTACTTGTGTTATGTTCACTTGTGTTTATCTACCTTCTATCACTTCTTTTACAACAACTTCAATGCTCCTTTCTCATCGTTCTTCATCCCATTTCTTTTACTCTGGTTCCATTACTATCCCTCATTTCCTTTCTTTCAATGTCCTTCTCTTTACTTTCATCACCAAATTATTTTTTCTCAGTACCACTGTTTTAGTCGTCTTCTCCTTTCTTTGCTTCTTTTTGCTCACTTACTCATTTCCATTTCTCACTCATTGTACTCCACCTCACTCAGTTTTTCTCTTAGTGTGTCTACCTTATAACTTTCTCAGTCCATTTTCCTCAATCGTTGTATATTATCCTGTCTCCCTTCATCCTTTCACTCTATGACTGTTCTTCATTTACTCTCAGTTATCTTGTATTCCTCATTCTTCTAAATGCATCCTTAATTAGACTGTTTTCTGTCTCAGTCATTATCTTTTTACTTACTACTGTTTCCTGATTTAGTTTTGGTAACTCACATTGTTTTAGTATCTTTCTTAACTTCATTTCATTTCTCTGTTCTTCTCTCTCTTTTTCTCAATGAATCTATATGCCTTACTCTTTGTAATTTGCTCTCCTTCTATTTCTTTTTCCCTCTTTTTGTCCTTCTACCTTAGTTTATTTCCCTTTCTGTGTTCTTCACTCTAACTTTATTTCTAAATAGAGCGTTATGATTTTTAACCTCTTCATTTGGATCTTTTAATTTAAAATACATATTTTACTAATTATAACTTATTTTTTCTTCTCTCTTTCACAGATACAAAGTGTAGTTAAAAAATGTATTTATTATATGGTAAGTATGACTAAAAAAATGTAGTTTGTGATCACCCTTTGCTTTAAGCTCACTAACATTTTCTTAATCTACCACACTCCTGTGTCTTTACTCTGCTTCACTCACTTATTCTTATTCTACATGTTTACTCCCCTTTTCCGATTTCCCATCTCATATTCAACTTCTTTCAATCCCTTTTCTTTACTTTACTTACCCTCTAATCCCTTCCTTTGCTTCTTCACTCATTCTCTTTTTCTTAATTATTTACCTTACTCCTACACATACACCTCATCCCCATTCCAACACATAGACACACCTGTAACATACACCCCACACACACCACACACACACCTCATATACACAAAAAATCCGCCCACACACACTCCTGAAACACACACACATTCCATACACACACATACATCGAACACATATACACCCCACACTCATACACTCCTCACACATATTTCACACGCCCTCACCTCCACCCACACCGAAACACTCCACACAGCCACACCCACAGACACACCTTACACACCCACACTGCGACCTACACCCACTGACTCCCTATAAGTCACACACACTGCATTACTTATCTTTTTTTGCTGTTTTACTCAAGCCCATTCAGGTACTGTTTCCTTTACTCTCTTTGTCCTTTCTCTTTGTCACTCCACATGTGTTTTCGTAATTCAATTTTTCTCCCTCTTTCACCCCTCTTTACTTATACTACCTGGTCTTTTCTCACTTTTCCTCATTGTTCTTTATTTATCGTGATTCAGCCACTACCCTTCATATATATATATATATATGAACTCCAGCCTGTCATGTAAAGCACTTGACGTGCGGACAAGAAAACGGGACACCAAATAACGCCACAGCCAGACTTCAGGTAATTTTACGTGTTGAAATTTATTCGTGCATGCAGGGTGCAAAACCTCGTCAGATGCGTTTCGGGCCTCGGCTGTGCCCTTGTTCACTGACAATTAGCCGTAATAACTCCACCATTATAAGTATACACAGTGTAGCAAAAGCGCGCCAAACTCGCTGTTTAGTAATGAACATGGACAACGGACATATGCTATCAAATGCTTTATATATATATATATATATATATATATACAAATACAATTTGGGTAACAGTTTTTGTCCGGCGCTTAGTGTCCCAGTTACTGGTCCCCACTAGTATTTTTTTACAAACATATAAAACAACACATTACTGAGATATCCACAGACGCAACAATTCACAACACATTTTCATGGTTGAGTCTTAAAGTTGTGTTTATTCTTTAACTTAATTATCCATGTCCATACGTTGTAAGTGATCAGACAGAAGCCAACACGTGTTTCGCGCTCTACTTCGCTTCTTCAGGGCTGTCACAAACATAGAATACAATAAATTAAAATCTTAACAGAATCAATCTATTTTGCAACACACCCCTGAAATTTATTAACATTTTTTACTGCACTTAAAATAAATACAATTAAGCTACATGGAGTAAGTTGACATTCTCCTTATCTCCACATGTCTCAACATATTTCAATTGTGATCCCATCACATCATTTCTGGTCAGCCTTTTAAAGAAGTCTAAGTTTATCTATCTAAAAACGACAGAATTATAGAAAATGTATACTTATATTCTGTCAATATCAGGATTAGAACTTCCACAGCAGTCACCCCTCTCTTATCATTCAGTGCCACCATACCTTCATGAGAATTGTTATGAAATTGAGCTCTTCTATCTATCAATTATTGTATACTCAACTTTAACATACTACCTGAGGCCCACTAGGTTATTTAGTCTAAAGTATAGTAATCAATGTTAAGTCTAAATCTATTTAGTTCACCTTTGATTTTGAATTGTGATAATTTCATTCTATTCCTTCATTCCCAATCCTCCATTAATTCAATTCTTCTCATCTTCCGTTATGGAGGAGTGTGGCTCACTGATTAGAGTGGCAGACCCTGATGCAGAGGTCTGGCCTGGAACCAGGGTTCAATTCCTGACGCGGCAGGGTCCTGAGCCCAAAATGTCCACGGACTCGATAATTCTCGCCTCGGTGCCTATTCTAATCATGGGGTCCCACGCTGCAACTCTGGGCAATAGTTGCTTAATCTCCACTACAGCGGCCCACCCGCTGCGGGATGCCTGGCTTTCACCCTGGGGATACCCAGTAGGGGTTATCTCACAGGGAAAAGCCAGGACGGGTTCCCAAGGCAAGCGCCTTGATGCCTTCGGGTGATACGTGCAAGTCGCAATACAATACAATACAATACAACTGTCTGTGATATAGGAATACAGAGATACCTTGCTAAATCTAATCGTTTTCTACAGTCCTCGTTTTAATTTATTAAATAAAATCCTCTCACTTCTAAATTTCTTTTAAGACATCTAGATCCTCTTCTTATGTTTCAATTGAAAGTAAAAAGTCCTTGTACATGGTTACTACTCCAGAAACCCCTTGATACCGGTCTACAAATAAAAAAGAAGAAACGATTACGTATAGTGACTACAAAGTTAGAGTATATTATTTCTCTCCCACCTTGTTAAACACAAAACTTACTGGTGCTTTCAGTGTTTCTTAAGGAATGAAGCACCCTCCAAATTAACTCCTGTTACAACCCCACAGGATTCAATATCAACTAAACAGTCCCCCTGCTTACCGGCTACAGGCTGCGAGTCTCTTGATCCTTCTCCCTCGCTTCACGGACACGCAATGGGCTCACTACAACCTTACTCCTTCTACAATTTCATTTGTACTCCATCACAACCACCTGTGTGCCCCGAGTTTTACCAATTATCTCCTCGAGGCTCATTAACCCAGAAAACTCAGTACTCTACAGCGTTGGTTTCCTTCAAAAATCTATTTTGACCTCTTACAAAGCAGCACACAAACTGCAAAACCAATTATTCCACAAATTAAATAAGCTTTAAATTGATAAAAAAAATCTAAATAAAAGACAAATATTTTTTTTATATTTATGACAGGATTAGAACCCCAGACCTCTGCAACAATAGTCCTTCTCTTATCATTAGTGCTAACGTACCTCCATGGAAATTGTATTACAAGTGAACTGTATCAACCTCTATCCCATTTTCTTCAAACAAAATCCTTATTGAAATGCTCATCCCTGCGCTACTGCCCATATAAAGTCAGTTTCCAAGCCATAGTTAAAAAATGCATTTGAAGTATGGCTCCTTATATACAAACAATATTAGTTTTCTTTTAAACCTAGTTATTAATTCATACAGTCATCCTTGACTAGATTCAAACCCATTACCCCAGTCCCAACATCGAGTCACCTCTCTCCTAACATTGTGTGCTGCATTTCCCTTGTGTTAGTAATCAGACTTCAAGTCAGTATAGCTCTTTGGATTCACTTATCAGGCTGTTGCTCCTAATTAGCGGTACACCTATGTCCCTACAGAAAATTTTGAGTCATTATTAATAGTTAATCATATGAGAAAAAGGCTTGAGATTTATTAATAGCTCTTATCTGCTCTGTGTTTTTCTTATTTACTTCCTTAAAATTCACTTGTTCAACCCCATTCTTACTACGAAAGATGCTCCACAATGTACTATATTGTACCATGTTATGGGGAGATACAGACTAATTAAATGAGGGGGATGTGTTCTTACTTTCTCATATCTAGTTGACCTGTTTAGTCTTCCCACAAGCTTTGTGCACTCATTTTCCCTTTTACTTACTGCTCACATCATCTAGTCTTAAATTACTGTGTAAAGTTCCCTATCATTATTCAAACTGTGTTGAACAGTTTGGAATGTATTGGTCCAAAATGTTTCTCTTGTGCGTAGTTTACTTTCAAGGTCACCCCCTCTTCTGTCTAGGGTAACCTGTTCAATCCCCATAAAACGGATTCCTCCTATTTCTGTCAATTTGTGCGTATCCTTAAAATGCACAGCCATGAGGTATTTCATATCACAATTCTTTATGGCACGGAGATGTTCCATCCATCCGATTTTTAGTTTCCGTACAGATGAACCTACGTACATCTTCCCACATATACATGACATAAACACAATTACTTGTGTTACAATTGATACATTAACCAATTTTATAAGCCTTATGATGTTTGTTGTCATAGAAAACTTGTGTCTTATCTACTACATGTTTACAGCATATACAGTTTACTGAGTTTTCTGGGTTAATGAGCCTCAAGGAGATAATTGGTAACACTCGTGGCACACAGGTGGTTGTGATCGAGTACAAATAAAAGTGTATAAGGAGTAAGGTTGTATTGAGCCCATTGCGTGTCTGTGAAGCGAGGGAAAAGGATCAAGAGGCTCACAGCCTGTAGCCGGTAAGCAGGGGGACTGTTTAGTTGATAGTGAATCCTGTGAGGTTGTAACGGGAGTTAATTTGGAGGGTGCTTCCTTTCTTAAGAAACATTGAAAGCACCAGTAAGTTTTGTGTTTAACAAGGTGGTAGAGAAATAATATACTCTAACTTTGTAGCCACTATGCGTATTGGTTTACTAGTGACCGTTTCTTATTTTTTATGTGTAGACCGTAATCAAGGGGTTTCTGGAGTAGTAACCATGTACAAGGACTTTTACTTTAAATTGAACCATAAGAAGAGGATCTACATGTCTTGAAAGAAATTTAGAGGTGAAAGGATTTTATTTATTAAATAAATTAAAACGAGGACTGAAGAAAATGATTAGATTTTCTGAATATCTCTGTTTCATGGCTATTATGGGTCGATCGTTAGGAGTGTAGTGTATATAGACAGTGAATAAGCAGTTTATTGATCTCCTTTTAGTAAGTTATGCGCGTATGCTCATGTTACATCAATCATGCTTTGTAATTATTGGATATATTGCTGTACCTATTTATTATCCCTACTGGGTAATATATTTTTCCGTGACTATCAACTGAACTAATTAGTTGAAGGATAGTGTTGCTTAATGCAGACCCATCTACGGCGGGATTGTGTTTTGGGAGGCTAGCATTAATTATGCCCATTCAGGGCGTTATATAGGTCTGATTTATTTATATCTTTGCTGCCTCTCATCAGGTGTGGGGCCGTGTATTTTTACTACTTGTTGACATCTATGAGTTAAGCACATAATATTAGCTAAGACGGATGTGCTACATTTCTGGTATGAAGATATACTTATTTGGAAGTCGTGTGTCACGCTCATACTCCAAGAAGGCGCTCCCTTTCTGTTGCTTTAATTCTGACATTATTGGTGATTGCACATGTTGGCCTTTGTTTATTTTGTTGACGGAACTGCGTTAGAAATTATGTTTAAAAACAGGGATATCAGGCGTTTTCGGTAAACATCGAAGAAGGCCGTTGCCGAAACACGTCTGTTTGAGTGGCTGTGGTCTGCAAAAACTAAAATAGCCAACCTTCACCCGCAAATGCTGTCTTCCTTGGGGATTGTCCTGGATTTGGAGGAAAGTCGGAGCTTTGATTGATATGAGGATTCACCTCCGCATTTGAATAGCACCCATCTGCGAGTGCACCAAGCCGGTGTACTTGGAACGAAAATATATATATATTACCCACTGGTGGTCGCCAGTAGGTAGTTATAGTTAGGACCTATTTTCCATAGGAAATCCACAACATTTTATTTGCAATAACTTTGGCGCCGGTTGACGAATCTTCGCAATTTTTTTCAAAACTTTTGTGGCGTTCCTGTCCGCTCCTATCCTCAATGTTTGGGGGTGATTCGTCAAGCAGGGGCCGAGAAAAAGGGGGTCCTAAAACATGTTTTCCCCAAGCAATTTCCCATAGGAACCTTTAGTCGCAGCTACAGCCCAAACTGAAACGGAATTACACCAAATTTGGCAAAGAGCTAGTCCTTGGTTCAGACTCGTGCCTTTTTGTTAAATGGTGTAAATCTGTTCAGTAGTTTTTTAGATATTAAAGGAAAACATATATAGATATATATCTGGGTGGAGCCTAACGACACATCTCATCGTGAGATATAATTGGCTGTCAGCATTTCATTCAAGAAATGTTTTGGCAGCCATATTGGGATCAATATACATGATAGCACCCCATTAAAAAGCATTGCAGTTAATAGAAGGTTTTAAGACTTTAGTTACATTATAAATCATTTGTTGATGGTACCATACTCATTTTAGGAATTGTGGTGTGTTCTAAGGTGATTTTACCATGTTAAAAAGCCTTCTGCTAGGATATCATGAATCATGTTTGAGAGAAAAATATTTTCTCATGCTTTTCCCACAGAGGTTTGAAAGGTGATCTATAAGTTAAAATGAGAGCATATTTTATGTAAATTCACATTATCTTTCTCAATCACTTAACACATGGACTAGTAACTAAACTGTGTGAATGTGTGCATCACTGTCTCTGTTGTTGGATAACATGCTGCATCAGTTGGTCACTAACTACATGAGTGTGTATATTAGTTATTGATTAGTTGGGTGAGTATTTGTATGGGACACTGAGTTTGTGTGTGGTTGGATGGGTTGTGTGTACCTCTATGCATAGATGTGTGAATGGTTGATTGACTAGGTGTATAGGTTTAAGAGTGCACGTGTAAACCGTTGTTTGGGTGACTGAGTGTATTTATTTGTTTGTAGGTGAGAGAATATATGTTTTAGTTGTACATCTTCGACAAAGTAAAAAATAAAAGGTCATTTTAGGTGAGAGTTGGTGTATATAAATAAGTATATGTA
Organism: Lissotriton helveticus; assembly: GCF_964261635.1. NCBI lineage: Eukaryota > Metazoa > Chordata > Amphibia > Caudata > Salamandridae > Lissotriton > Lissotriton helveticus. The sequence goes on from NC_136059.1 coordinate 348,452,202, forward strand.
AGAGTCAGTGATTTTGAGACTTACTATATGAAGGAGTGTATAATTGTAATGGTGAATTTTTAACATTTTAACAATGAGTTACTATGTGTTTGAATACATGAAGTGTTGTTGGTATAATTGTGTAAGTGAGTAAATGTGTGATTAATTTTTTCCATGAGTGAGTAGGATGACTGCATAACCAACTAAGATGACTGCTGATGTGTCAATGTCTATATATGTGTATAAGTGCATTTGATAGTGTTCTATTAATTAGTGACTGCACGTATAAGTGATTCTGTTGTTGAATGGGTAGTTGTGTGTGTAGACTTAGGAATCAGTGAGTGGGTATGTAGTAACTGGTATTGGTGTGTCAATGGTTTCAAATATGGTACTCTGTATTTTACAGTGAGTGACGAAAGGTTGTACTAGTGTATGATGAGATGTATCAGATTGTCACTTGGATGATGCCATCAGTGATGTCATCAGTGATGTCACTGACCATGTCATGAGTGATGCATAACCAACTAAGATGACTGCTGATGTGTCAATGTCTATATATGTGTATAAGTGCATTTGACAGTGTTCTATTAATTAGTGACTGCATGTATAAGTGATTCTGTTGTTGAATGGGTAGTTGTGTGTGTAGACTTAGGAATCAGTGAGTGGGTATGTAGTAACTGGTATTGGTGTGTCAATGGTTTCAAATATGGTACTCTGTATTTTACAGTGAGTGACGAAAGGTTGTACTAGTGTATGATGAGATGTATCAGATTGTCACTTGGATGATGCCATCAGTGATGTCATGAGTGATGTCACTGACCATGTCATGAGTGATGTAATATGTGACATCATCAGCAGTGCATTGCCGGGGCGCGAATTATACAATACAATATGTTTTTATTGTCAAATTAATAAAAATCCTTAAAATACGAAAAGTAAGATTAGCCAATATTCACATAACAAATAACGTTAAAATAAAAAAAAACAAGAATTAATGTAGAAGTTAAAAAAGGGTTAAAACTTAAAACTAATCGTCGAGTCCGCCCACTAGCAGCTTAAGGAATTGTGAAGTAAGCGTGGGAGCACCAGCGTGGGAGGATGGGCTTCAGACAATATATTGGATGATCGTTAACAGACCTGTAGCTGCTTTCTAATCTCAATCATAAATTTGAGTCCCCGACAAGTCAGGATTGAGGATGAACCTGCCAGCCAGATAATAACAGCCTGCCGACATGTTCTAATGTTCAATTTGATCAGTATGTCCTATAAGAACTGTCTTCTAAATACCATGAGGACTGGGCACACACAAAACAAATGAATTAGAGATTCATTTTGGTATCCGCAGAGTCTGCATTTTGGGCAATCGTCTTGGGGTTTCCAGGAGGGTCTTAAGTCCTTGGATTCGTGGAGGCCCATACAGAGGTCGATGAGGGTCTTTTTTAAATGTTGGCTAAAATGAGTTGCCAAATATGCCTGGGGTTGTTGAAGCCGGGGCCCGAATTATAGTTAGCACAACTAACTATAACGGCCGAATTTCTCTTGTTTTGTACGAGTGAAATGTCCAACTAACTATGATGTCCATGAAACCTGTATTTTTTTCAGTGAATTTCTGAGTTTTTTTAAATACTGATTTCTAACTATAATGTCCCTGAAACTTGTGTTTTTTTCAGTCAATGTTATATATATATATGTATTTAATCGCCTCCCACTCTTACAAGGAAGGAATCAGCACTCAGGTTGAAGTTTGGAAGTATTTAATCTGCAAAGGACGTGAGCCACGCATTTCGGCTCGTCCAAACCTTGATAACGATACAAGACGTCATTGTAGCATCCTTATTTAAATGTACAAATGCCCCCAGTTGCCAACATTAACAAAGGACTACATATTACTTAGTCCAAAAAGCTGGCGGCCATATTGGCCTGGTCACAATGTGAAAATTCAGGAATTGATACAATAAAGAAAAGAAAACAAGTGTTAATATGCACACAATGTCATTTCAGCACATCTTGCCCCATGACCGCCATACCTGTATATTTGTCAACGTGACTTATTCATAATAAACATACTTAAGATTGCAAACATCAACTTAAACAATGGACTACACATTACTGTAAAATGAAAGGCTATCGGCCATATTAATCTAGGCATGTTGCATATTATAATGGTTCTTACACAAAAGAAAAGAAAACAAGCATTTGCAATGCAATAGGTCTCGCATTTGCGAGAGTTTAAGCAATTGGCATTGTAAATGACAATGCCTTTTATATATGTTTTTAAAAGCAACACGCATATAAAATGCACTTTTATTTATAATGCCAATAGCTCAAACTCTACTACGTTAAAGGTGGCCGCGCCCATTTCTTTAGACGCAGCTCGCCATTTTCAGGTTGCAGTGAGCAGCGTCTAAAGAAAGGGGCATGGCCAACATTAAAGTGAAAGCACGGTATGGGGCGCTTTCACCCAAAAAGTAAAAAGAAAGAAAGGTTCTGTAGGGCGGCTGCTAAACTGAATGCGGACTGCACTGTAAATTAAATAAATAAATATACACAGTCGCCATAGGTAAAGCGTACCACGCTTTAAATTAAATAAATAAATAGGTGCAGCCGCTATAGTTAAAGCGGACTGTGCTGTAAATAAAATAAATAAATAAATAAGCGTCAAGCGCGACCGCTATAGTTAGCGCAGACTGAGCTGTAAATTAAATAAATACATTACTGTTAAAAATATAAAAGTGGGCGGCATGCTTGTTTGTAGAAAAGCACGTCGCGGGTGGAATAGTGTTAGATCTTTACAGAAAATAGTGCTCGATAAACCATACTGTGTAACAACACAAGTAAAAATTTTAGTTCTCATGGGAGGTTACAAATACAGACAAGGTGGTACCAAGGAGGGACTACTAAGCCTATTTATCAATCAACAGCAACAATTTCGAAAAGCCTGCAACAGGAGCCAGTTGAAAAGATGGGCGGGAAATGGCGGAGCTTGTATTCCATACCTGAATACAGCATGCCTCACAGAGCAAAGCACACGCTGCCCAGGCTCGACTTAAAAATAAAGTAATGGTCTTGAGTTTTAAGAATGTAGGGTGGCTACCGGTTTCACACTTTTACATACTCTAGGAGAAACTGACATCCTGGCTCTAAAGCGGGGATAGAATTATCTCTTTCTAGTAATAATTGTGCAGCCTCTTGTCTTGTGACGCCCCAGGAAAAGTTCTGGGTGTGATTGGTGACTACATCAGATCTGGCTGCTTCTCTGCACAGCTTTAGTCTTTTTCCTTCTCTAAATTTCGAACATCTGTCAAAACCTATAAAGTCCCTTCCTGTACATTTAAAGGTGTGTCAGACCTCATTTGGGTGCCTCTGGGCAGATGGGTCACTGAGCTTCAACCGTGGTGTTTACGTTGTTTGTCCCTGATGGCCTTGGTCCATCCTACAATGGCTCTGCAATCTGTGCTAAGTACAACGGCCTCTGCATTTGACATCAGGGAGTTATTGAGGGCGTGCAGGAGCTGGAACTCAACAATCAGCGGATATAATAACTTCACCATCCAGCCCAGGGCTTACCTTTAAGTGAAATAAATTGCATTTAATCACACAGCCCACTCAATGCTCCACTTTTCAATATAATCTACCAATTTCACTGCTGTGTTTTCTCATTCTCCATTCTGTGCTAAACCCACCCCAGATGACTATCAAATGGTTGATCCCACCTAGTAGTGAAGCTAAAGGCGTAAACGAGGCATCGGAGCGGTCTATAATGTCTCCCACAACTCACATGTGCACTCAGTCCACAGTGTTCCAGCTTCTCACCGGGGGTCTTATGGGTATACAGCAGTTCATGGTGCTCTCTCTAGAGTGTATCCGGCAGGGTGTTTTCACTCAAACCCGAAGGATCTGAAATACATTGAAGTTGTTTTCGCACAAACTCCTACAAAATGACAAACCTGCCCGGAAGCAGCCTGTGCAGACCAGGGTGCGAATGTGTCGGACGCATATAGCGCTACAAGACCTTACTAACAGCATTACTGCGCCATTGCCCTGTAACGTGTAGCATTACAACCTTTTTCGAAAGGAAAACGCTGAAAAGAATTAACAGGAGCCCGCTCTCCCCCAAAAATAGTTCCATGAATGTGATAGCGCCATCCTTTGGATTCTAGAAACTGGACGAGACAGCTGAACAGGTTTAGGCGCCTGCTGTTGAAATCTGGTGCGTTCACATTAAACTGTTATAACCAAGACCTGGGTGACTTAACCTTTCAGCTATTCGGGTCAGTAAAATATTATCCGTGAGTTTGGTTCATAATAAGAAATGATACTTAAAACGCTTGGAAGCGGCGAAAGCAAACATACAGAAAGGCAAATGGTGATTAACGCAGAACGGAATTTCCAGTGAGAGCGTAAACGCTTGAAAGCTGCTAGACGGCGAAAGCAAACATATAGAAAGGCAAATGGTGATTAACGCAGAACGGCGTTTCCGGTGGAAGCGCAAACCACGCCCACACCCCTTCCAACAACAAAACAGGGCACACATCTCAGGGGACTGAGGGAGAGGGAAGGGTCAGCGACGCAGCAGCTTTTAGAAACTTCAACTTGATGAAGCAGCTAAACACAAGAATGCAACGCGATGTGGGGGGTGATTAATCACCAGCCGCAATCTGCCAGGGAACTTTTTCCCTCTCCAATAAATACATTTATTTTGGGCTATTCTGCTAATCTCGTATGGTGAGGGCCCCACAAAAATCTTAGAGCCCAAACATGCAATTCACTTTTTTTGCCTTGTTTCCGTTATTTTTGTCTTTGTTTAAGGCAGGTTTTTTTTTTCTCACTCGGCAGCGGAGGCGAGGGTTTTTTTTCCTTTCTCTTTCCCGAGTGAGAGGAAAGGGTTAAGGAGCCGCGTCTATGATAGCAGCTTTGGTTTGTCACTGAATCGGGGAAGGAAACTGCTTTGCCTGTCTGATCAGATAATCGCAATCTGCCTCTCCCAGTCACTTCCAGCGCTGGTAAGCGGACGGAGCGCTCTCGGAGCTCGGCGTGCGAGCCCTCACTCGGGCGACTTCACACTCCTTCCGGACAGGAGGTGGCGACCCATCGCTGGTCCGGGTCGCAGATGACAGTAACAAGCTTTCTCCGTGGAGCCGACGGGGAGGAGACGGAGGGAGGGAGTGAATGCGCGCGATGCGCGCATGGAAATCTCCTGTCCTGCGTGCGCGTAGACAGGGAGGGAGGGGGAGAGATGGAGCGAGCTGAGCCCTACGCACGTGAACATCTCCTGTTCACGCGCGCGTCCACATTTCCAGTCTGTCTTTTGCGCGTGCCCATCTATGGTCTTGCATGAGAGGAAACTCAGTAACAATACTTCTCGCTGGCGGCAGCGCTTCGCAATGCGTTCGCCAGGCTTGACCTAAAAAAGGGGTGTTAATATACACACACTGCTCCTAAATAAAGTTCTAGCGATTATAGTTCCATTCCATTCACAACTCATTTGAGGTGTCATGAGTGATGTCATGAGTGATGTAACTGACCATGTCATGAATGATGTAATGTCTGAGGTCATTAGCAGTACATTGCGGGGGCGTAAGTTATAGTTAGCTCATGTAACTATAACTGCTGAATTTCACTGGTTGTGTATGAGTGAACTCTCAGTCTAACTATACCGCAAATTTCTAGTTTGTTTTTTATAAGATACATATCACAATGGATGGTGGGGGGTTAGAAGCAGGGCCTACCATTGTGCTACTCCCACCCAATCTTGCTGCTCGTGCCTTCCCTCCTCCTAGCCATCAATTGTCCAAGTCCCTGTCCCTGCTCCCTTATTACAGCCCTGTGTGGCCGTTGTTCTGCCACTGGCCTTCCCGCCTTCTCTGAACAGTTAGCTTGCTGCCCATGCACCTCCTCCCCATCCTCTGTTGTCTGAATCCATGGACTAGCCTCCCACCTGCCATGCATGGTCTGACGTGCTGCCACTGCCCTCCATTTACCATGATGTACCAGTCCACTCCTCCTGCCCTCCATTGCCCAATTGAATGCCCCATCATTGACCTCCTGATTAGCCTCTGTGCTTAGCTTGCTGCCCCTATTCTCCTTCCCCCTGCCCTCCGATGTCTGTGTGCATGCCCCTGCTCCATCCTTTTTGCCCACCATGTTCCATGGACCTGCCACTCTTATCTACTCTGAGTGTTCTGCTGAGCTGCCACTCCCCTCCCACCTGCCTAGCATTGTCAGATGACTGTAACCTGTCCCTGCCACCTCCACCCTGCCTGCCCACATTCCATGCCCCAGCCCCTTCCTCCTGTCCTCCATGGTCCATTTTACTGCCACACCCTTCTTCCCTCCCTGGTCTGTTGTGCTGCAACTGCTCCTCCTGCCTGCCCCGCGTGGTCTGTTGTGAGGCCCCTTCCCCTGAACTGTCTTGTCTGTGCCCAGGTCCGGACCCTCCCTTCTATCCTCCATGGTCCTTTGTGCATGCCCCTGCACCCTCCTTCTTGCCTATCATAGCCACTGTGCTGCCACTAACCCTCCTGCTTGCCATGCATGGTCTTCTGTGCTACCACTGCCCCTCCCACCTTCCCTCTGTGGTCAGCTAGCTGCCCCTGACCCCCTCCCACCTTCCCTCCATGGTCTGTGTGTATGCCATTATAGTCTGAATGTTGCTCTCCATGGTGTGTTGCTTCTAGTGCTCATCCTGCCTGACCTCCTTGGTAATCTTGCTGCTCCTGCCCATCCCCCTTGCCCCCAGCACTCTGTTTCCATGTGAATACCCCTAGTCCCTCCCTCCTGGCTTGTCTGTTTCATTGTAATGCCCCTGATCAATACCTCCTGCCCTTTACGGTCCATTATGCTGTAGCTTTCGCTCCTGTCTGTGCATTATGGTCAGCTAGCTACCACTGCCTCTTTCCCCTCTGTTCTCTGTTGTCCATGTGCATGGTCCTGTCCCCTCCCTATTGCTTTCTATGGATTTTTGTGCTGCACTCCCGTCCCGCATGCACTATGTGGTGTATTGTGCTGCTGCAAACCCTGTTGCCTGCACTGTAGGGTCAGTTTGGTGCACCTCTCCATGTCCCTCCTGTTCTCAGTTATCCAAGTCCATGTCCCTACCCCAATTCCTCCTGGCTTTCATGATCCAATGTACCATACTTGCTAACATTTTGAACTTGGTAAGAGGGAGATTTTGGAAAAAAACTGGGGTATTGATGTTCCCCTTTGACTTACATTGAAAAAGAGGAGATTGTAGACAGCAGACAGATCAAATAAAGCCCCTTTGGGCTTAAAAACATTTGACGATTCCTGGCTGAATCGGGTCTGTTGGCATGTATGGTTGTGCTACCACTGCCTCTTCCTTCTGCCCACAATGGTCTATAATATTGCCACAGCCTCTCTTGCCAGTCCTGTATTGTTGGTTTGTTGCCCTTGCCCCCCTTTCCACTGCCCTCCATAGTCTGTTGTGCTGCCACTGCCCTTCCTGCCTGCCTAGTGTGGTCGAATTGTTGCCTCTGCACCCTCCTACCTGCCTTCAATTCTCAGAGTCTGTGCCCCTGGCTTCTGCCTCTCCACAGTATCCTAATGAACTAGATTGCTAACATTCTATATTTATTACAAAGGTGTGGAATACCTGACATCATCTTGATGTAATCAAAACTGTAATACCTAGAGCATTTCCTTTAGAAATTACATATATAAGAGGGTCTTATTTGCATCAAAATTATGGTTAGTGCTCTAAAAAACTATTTTCAAATGGCGTCAGAGGACTTTTACATTATTTGTTATCTTTATGTTTTTTTTATCCAGTTGACCACTTGATTAAATGTTGCACTTAGGGGAGAGGATGTGGTGTTACTTCCAGAGCTGCAGACTGCAATTATGGAACCAGGTTGGAGCTTCTGCTTCAGCTCGACATTATGTGATTCTGGCCAAATAACTTAATCTCCCCATGTCTACAACCAAAATTAATTTGTCCTTGTGTAACTATAACTTCTCTGAAACCTATGGTTTTTCAGTGAATTTCAAAGGTTTTTTAAATGCTTATTTTTAAGTGTAATAGTAGTTCTACCTATTTTTTTGTACTGATTTTCTACAGTTTTTTTAATTTCAAATCTTTTTATTTTACGTGGTAGAAACAGAACATCGGGTCAGATACACACAGCGTTATGCCCTGAACCCCATGTCGGGTCGGCCGCGTAGCATATAATTAAAAAAAAAGGGAGCAATAGTGTAGGAATTTTTTTAACACAGCATGTCACCTACAACCCGTGACGGGCCGGCCGCGTGGTAAATGTTTACAGGCAATATCAATTAGTTGTGATACTTCGCAGAACCCTTGAAAACCGTTAATACTGCAACAAGCGGTACAAAAGGGGGTGGTGATGGACGGAGCATCTGAAACAATTAAACACTCACACCCAGTCAACAGATCTGGGTTTAATCCATCACGTTCTTTAGCCCACTCTGCCACCCCAGTTCAGACATGGCCATATGCAAATCAGTTTGACCCTGTGCCTCATGGGGACAGTCCAGCCAGAACTGCCAAGCCATGCCTTCCCTGGTCCGGAAACAAGCTTCCTAGGACCGGTTTCTGGCATTTCAGCCGTCTTCAGCCAGGCTTGCTTGAATCCAGTGGCAAAGTGAGCAAGGGACTCAGGTCTGAGCATACCCTGCCAACTTATGGCAAACAAAGCGGTACAAAAGGGGTGGTGATGGACGGAGCATCTGAACCAATCAAACACTCACACCAATTCAAAAGATCTGGGTTTATACTGCAACAAGGGCACGAGGCCCAGAAGAGAAGGAAGCGAAAGAAACAAAGAAAAGGAAGACAGACAGTGAGAGAGCAACAGCGCTTAGATAGTAGGAGAAGGGAGGAAGGAGAAGGAGGGGGATAGTCGGGGTCAACGATCCAGGTCAGTGAGGAGCATTACACTCCATGCCTGGAGATCACGCGCTGGGTTGGGCCTATTGCGGGAGCAGCTTGCCAGGGTCAGACGGGAGGATAGCATCTTCGAAAAGGCACTGCGCTCGAAGCTTGGCAGGCAGGTATCGGGCATGCTCCACCTTGCAGAGATACTTAACTAAGGGTTGCCAAACTGCAGTGAAGTGGGTATCAGGTGCTTGCTGTAAGGAACTCCATGGTTATGACATGCCATAAGCTCACATACTAAGCGGCAATAGGGGGCGCCTCCGACTTTTTCCAATATTGCGCAATAAGTTGCTTGGCTGCTCCAAGCAGGTGTAGTGCTATGATCCAATCGCTCCAAGTGACGGCTTTTAAAGTGGCCGGTTTGATGCACAGCAGGATTGCACTTATAGACTCAGGCAGGGGAAAACCAAGAACCCGTTTGATATGACTAAGGACTTCTTTCCAGAACAGGGTCAAGAGTGGGCAGGACCACCACATGTGTATGAAATCGCCAGTCACATGCAAACACCTCCAGCACTTGGGGGATGAAGCAGGGAAAATCTTGTGGAAACGGTCCGCTGTGTAATACCATTGTGTCATGATTTTATATGCGTTTTCCTTTTGTGAGATACTGCGAAAACTCTGGGTATGTCGCGCCATAGACGACCCCACTGTGCGGGGGAGATTTCTGTGTCTGACTCCAGCTGCCACTTGTTCTGGTATGAGTGGGTGGGCGTGGAGGGGGATGCTGTAGAATCTGGTACATGCGGGAGATGAGGCCCTTCGAGTCATCAAAAGAGCGGACCAGCCGCTCGAAGGGGGTGAATGGGTGGGTAGCTGCCTCGCGCATCTCCACCGAGGTGGCCCAATGTTTCAACTGCGCGTACTGGAGCTCTGTTCCCAGCGGGAGATTAAATTCTTCCCTACACTGCGCAAACGTTTTGAATACCCTCCCTCGAAAAGGTCGCAGACCACTCTGCATCTCCCCTGTAGCCATCTATCAAAGGCCTGGGAGCGGTACGCCGGGGGAAAGAGGGCGCTGCCCTCTATGGGTGTGTGGATAGAGGGAAATGTCGTAAGGCCTCTGCGCACTGCCACTTTATCCCAGATGTCCTAGTGGATACCACCATGTAGGCACTTCTGGAGCGCGCCGTACGATGAAGCCACGTGAGGTCCCAGATGGTGCGCCCAGTGACCATCGTGTCCATGTGGAACCAGACCTTTTCGCTTTCAGTGGTGGTCCACTCCGACACAAAGCAGAGATGAGAAGCCCAGTAGTAGTCTAGAAGGTTAGGACAAGCTAACCCTCCCCTATCCTGTGGCAGCATGAGGATCTTGTGAGAAAATCACTGTCTGCGCCCATCCCAGATGAAGGTGGTAAGATCGCACTGTAGACGCTGTATCTGATGATATGGTATCAGGGTGGGTAGGCACTGGAATAAGTAAAATACGACATTTCGATGGGGTTGAGCCTGCTAAGCCAAGAGATCGCCAAAGGTTTCCATCCTTGCAAGTCCTCCAGCACTGCTCTCCTACAGTCACGCCAACTAATTTGGGTCCACGTATCTAAGGAGGGAGTTAGCTTAAGGCCTAGATATTGGATATGATCGGTAGCCCACTGATACGGCGCAAGTTTCTCCAAGGCGGGAATCTCCTCTTTAGGAATTGTGAGGTTCAAGATCCAGGATTTACCATGATTGATTTTGAGCCCTGAGGCCCGTTCAAAAGTCTGTAAAAGGGAGTGCAGGGATGTGTGCGGTCGTGAGAGTGGAAGGATGAGGTCGTCCGCAAATAGTTCCACCTTATTCTGCCGACCCCTCATAGCGATGCCATGTATGTCCGCCCTCTGTCGGATCATCTCTGCACAAGGGCAAAGAGAAAAGGCGACAGGGGACATCCCTGCCGGGTACCCCTGTGAATATGGAACGGCTCAATGAGTTGTCCATTAACCCTGACTCTGGCCTGTGGAGACTGATACTGTGCCATGATCCGGGAGATCATATTCTGGCCTAGTCCGATCCTCTTCAGTACCGCCCGAAGGAAAGCCCAGTCCACCCGATCGAATGCCTTCCCCGCATCGAGCGATAGAAGGCAAGCAGGTATGTTCCAGGCGTGCGCCTTCCCCACTAAGTGTGCAAGCCTGCGTACATTGTCTGCTCCTTGAAGATAGCGGATGAAGCCAACTTGGTCCGGCTGCACCAAACCAGGCATGTGGGGGTCCAGACGCTTGGCAAGGACTTCGGTGTAAATTTTAAGGTCAGTATTCAAGAGCGATATAGGGCAATATGAGGCGCATAACACAGATGCCTTCCCAGGCTTGGGTATGAGCGCTATTTCCGCCATGCCCATAGAGGGTGTCAGACCATCAGTGTCCGAGAAAGAATTGTACAAGAACAAGAGGTGGGGTATTAGCTGTGCCTGAAACATGCGGTAGAAGATCAGCGGTAGGCCGTCCGGCCCCGGAGCCCTCCGCAGTTAGAGGACCCTCCAGACTCCGAGCGTGGTGGGGATGTAACTGGTTCCAAGCACACCGGTTTGAGGCATCCTCGATACGAGCGGGGGCGGTGGCTCTGCCGCGTAAAGTGTGGCATAGTAGGCCCTAAAGGCCTCTCATTTGGCACGCTCTGAAGTGACTCGCGAGCCGTCCAGGAGTTTAATATTAGCTATGTGAGCTTTCGCCGCCCGTGCCCTCAGACGCCTCGCCAATAGCTTGCCCACGTTGTCCCCCCTCGTAATTCCGCTGCTTTAAGGCTATAAGGGATCTTTCTGCTTTATTGGTGCATAAAACGCACAGTTGCCCCTGTAGGTTCGCATGCTGCCGTCGGGACACAAGCGAGGTACGGACCTGATCTTGTTTTTCTGCCGCCTTGATGTCTGCAGACAGACTGTCCTCTAAACGTTGGATCTCAATCGAGAGCGAGGGGATGTGACCTCAGATTGTGGCCTTGAAAGCATCCCACACCACGGCGAAGGGTGGCTCAGGGATATCATTGCTCGCAAAGTAAGAGTCAATGGCAACCCGTATGCTTTCTACATCTGCCGGGTCCCGCAGTATACTCGGCGGCAAGCGTTATTTTGGAGCATAGGGTGGGCCAGCGGCCGAGTCCTGCAGAAGTAGTTCGAAATGAACGTGATCCGAGAGCGATATAGCAGACATGGACGTCGCCAGGATGTCCCGCACCATGGCCTGAGAGATAAACAGATAGTCTATACGAGAGTAGAACGAGTAATCCCTTGCCTCCGGCAAACAGTAGCGCCAGGCATCTGTCAAGCCCAGGTCCGTTATTTGAGCACGAAGCGCAGAAGACATGGCCCCCATCCCAGTCGAAGATGTTCCACTGCGGTCCGCCCCAGAGTCCCATACTAGATTGAAGTCACCCCCTAGGATCAATGAGGAGTCGCCCTGTGGGATATGGTTCCTTAAGAGTGCTCGGAGCTAGGAGTCCTGCATCTGGTTTGGTGCATACACATTACATAGCGTAAATACGCGCCTCCCAATTCCAACCCCCACCGTAACAAACCGCCCGTCTGGACTCCTTAGGGCCTTGGTTTCCCTCTGCCTGACATCGCTCCTGCACAGGATGGCCACCCCAGCCGTTTTTGTGGTCGCCGTAGCCCAGAATTGGAGTGGATATTTGGGATGTGCCATGCGCTGGACATCTTCTTTCAACAGATGGGTTTCTTGGAGGAATATAATGTTGGGGTCTTGTTGTAGGAGGTATCGCCACACCTGTCCCGCTTGTTCGGAGAATTAAGCCCCTTAACATTAAGGGAAAGCACCTTCAAAGGGCGAGGGAGAACCATTATCGGTTCCTGTCCCTAATTAGTCCTTTAAGCCACCGAAGGGAGCCGCGCAGGTCAGGGGAAGGGACCCTCAGGATCATTTCTGGGTTGCCCCGGGATATACGCCAGCACCACTGCGTTACCCGCCCGCCACACTCGAGGGGATAGAGAAAGAGGAGAGAGAGAGGTAGAAAAGCAGGAAAGTACAGCAGTGCAGAATAGTAAACCAACAATGGCCAACGGGGCCAAGGTATTCTGCTCCCTTCGTCGGGCGTCCTACACCCGAGGGTTCGGATGAGCCCAGGGATGTCACTCCCTCAGGAACAATTGGGGGTAGGTTTGCAGCCGACTTCAAGTTCATCCAGTGGGGCAGCCCCGGTGCTCCCCACCCTATTGGCAAGTAGCCATGCTGTAAATCGAGATAACACAGTAATTAGCAAACCTAGAGAGAAGGATGCATTTCAATAAGCATATGTTTCACAGATCAGTGCGGGTGTGTGTTCGGCCCGTCATGGAGTCGAGGGGTGCAAGGTGGGTTCTTCCTTATCTCCTTCAAGGGATCGTATATGTGCAATGATATCCTGTTTGGCCAGAGAGGCATAGTGCTCATCCATGGGTGGCGAACGTCGAGGGCGATGAACAGTAGTCCAAGATGGTTTGGCAGGCACCCGCTCCTGGCATCGGGGGCGGGAAGGGCTGGTTGGCGGCGATGACGGTAGTCGAAGTAACTGTGCCGCTTCTGTGTAAGACCTTAGCACTCTGCGTTTGGATTCCCATTGGAAGATGAGGGTGGATGGGTGGCCCAACTGGTAGGAAATGCTCCTGCTCCTCAGCTTCTCAGTCAAAGGCTTAAAAGCTCAGCGTCGTCTCAGAGTGTTGGGCACCAGGTCTTGGAAGATTTGGATCTTGTGCCCATCGTAGCAGAGATCTGGCTTGGCGCGTGCCGCCCTGAGGATAGCCTCCTTTTCTGTAAAGAAATGGACCCTAGTTAAAATGTCCGGGAGGAGACTCGGCCTCTCCGCGGGCCCGGAGACCCGGTGGGCTCGATCCAAATCCGGCAAAGAAGCGTCATCATCCCCCTCAGACCTCATGGAGGAGCTGTGCACGTACCTCATAATGTCCTTCCCCTCTGAACCAAGAGGAACCCCCCGGATGCAGAGGTTATTTCGGCAGCTTCGGTTTTCCAAATCCTCCTGCTTTACTTGTAGCTCTATGTGCTGCTTCTCTAGTACCGCCAGGCGTTGCCACAACTGTTCCTGGTCCTCCATGCGGGCATCCACTGTCTTTTCCAGTCCATCAACCCGATCTCCTAAGTCCGTAACCTCTTTTCTAAGCTCTCGCACGCTCGAGTGAACCTCCGTGCGCAGAGCGCCAATCTCCATCTTGAAGTCTGACATGAAGGAGGTCATAAATGCCTGGGTCACCGGTGTCGAATCCCCCGTAGCCGGTGGTGCCATCTAAGTAGGAGCCGACACTCCCGCCTTACCCCACATTGCCACCACCGAGTTGTCTCTGGGGGCTGCAGCCGGGTCCGCCTTGCCCTCTCTGGAGCGCGTCATCGCCAGTCCTTGAACGACCCATTGGCCACCATGCAGGGTGGTCGTTATAAAGTAGACTGGGAGATTCACCACCCAACCATTGCCACACTTTCCCCTATCTTGCAATGTCCAAACCTACAGATAGGGAATCCAATGTGTAGGGCCCCTCCTAAGCCCCTAACACCTAGGATGCGGACCACCTCCCGTTTAGGCCCACGGTGGCGAGGCGCTGCGGGTAGGTGGAGGCCCCTGATACCGGAGCAGGGAGTGAGAGTGTCCGCTGCAGGGGTCCTGCTGCTCCAAGCCCATCCGTACACCCCGCACACCCCTCCAATGGCAAGCACACCTGAAGTTCTGTGGGGCCCGCAACTGACTCTGGCCAAGCAGAAAACTGTGCCTCTCTGCTGTGCCCCCAGACGTTCACTGACCGTAATGCAGGTGTCCCGGTCTCCCCCTCCACCTCACCAACCGGCGTGTTGAGTGTGTCAGGTCTCTGCAGTGTTGGGGTGGGCCAACCAATGCCTCTAGGCTGCTCGGCAGTCACAAAATGGCGGCGCCTTCAACCTGTGCGAGGTGCCCCCCTCACTAGTGCCCAGCCGCCGCTGCGTGACCGCTTGCCACCAAGCCCCTATGTGTGTCCCCTCCCCCCCCAGGTAATGGCACAGGGTGGCAGAGGCTTTGTTTAGGGCACAGGCTCCCCGGGTGCAGCAGCGTGTAGGATCCGGCGTCTCAAGGCCGCCCAGTGGGAGAGACCCAAAATGGCGGGGGAACGCGAGTCTTGTCCTGCAGCCCCCACCCTCAGCCGCGCTGTACCTGTCGCGGTTCTCAAGGGCCCCATGATGCACTGGCTCCAATCAACCCCGTCGGGTCCTGCACCACAAAGATCCGCTAGGCCGCTCTTCCATCCCTGCTATCAGCCCTGATGCAGAGCCTGCCAGGGCAACCCTCGGAGTGCCTCCTATCCGTCCACTCCGCCACCGCCAGTCACTCCGGGTTGTTGACTCCGCTGCTCAGCCCGGAACTCTATGGGCCAGGGTCCCGGGACTCCACCAAGGCGCAGGGGAGCCTCCTCCCAGACCCTCAGAAAATATCGGCGCATTCCGCCAGGCCGTCAGTCCCCCGTCACACTCCGCACCTCGAGTCACTGCCGGGCTATGCGTAGGCCTTCCACAGGCTTCCCAGGTCTCCCTGCCCGATGCTCACGCCGGGGGGGGGAGCCACTGCTTCCCGGCAAGTGCCGCAGGGCAGGCCCGGCCGGGCCACTCAACCGCCTCCCGCCTCCTCCAGCTGCAGCGCGGGCTCCACCGTCGAGGCCGGTAATGGTGACGCCGCCGGTCTGGTCTTCTCAGTCCCCGCCAGACCCTCAGGGGACACAGCATTCCCGACTCACAGGGGCCCGGAGGAGTCCGCAGGGTGGGCTCCTCCATAGTACTCACAAAATGGCGGGCCGGACCTCCGATTTCCCTCTGTCTGCTGCCTGGGAACCGCCGGCGAACAAAGTGCAGCCCTCATGCAGGTGCCCCAGGTCACAGTGGTCAGCAGCCACCCCTGGGACTGCAGTCACAGCACCCCGGCTCCTCTATAATTGCTGGTGAAGGTGGCGGATCGCCGAAGCTCCCCGAAGACACGTCTCACCTCATCGCGGGTAAGGCCACGCCCCCTTCTACAGTTTTTTAAACTGTTTATTTATAAATATTTTATTAATTAAATAACATTATATATTTTTCTGAAAAGTGCAAAAAAATATTTTTTTATTCAAACTGCAATATTGTTTAATTTTTTTTGTTTTTGTTTTCATTTTAATATATTTATATTATTTTCTTTAAAAAAAATGTTTTCCCAATTTTTTTTCGGAGTCGCACACCCAAAGCATACACATTACGGTGGGTGTGCAGATTCTAGCTGCCATTTTAGAAAAGTCATGAAGGATCCGCATACGGTGTGCGACGGCTGTGTGTTTTTCAGTTACATCATATACATTTAATATTGCGTGATGTGCGTGATTGGTATGCGACCAGTCCATGACTCCTGCTCCCACGCATTCACGACACATGTGCATTACGGTACTCGATGCTTGCACGGTGGCGGGTCCCGCTTGACGTCATATACGTGCTGGGGCGCGCTGGTTGCGCGACTCCCGCAAAATAATGTATGTTCTCAAATGATATGTATGTGTCTTTAATATACATATTAGGGCAAGAGATTATCTAAGATATTCATAAAAATAATATATTTGTACTTATAATAAACTTATATTTTTTTTAAATATATTTTAGATATATATATATAAGTCGCGTCAGGTGCGTGCTTTGTGAGCGCAGAGTGCGCAGATCCCATGTGACCTCCAAAAAAAAAGATTTCATTGGATCATAACATTTTCCGCTGTAACTATTGAAGGACCGCACCCATTTTAATCATTCTTGTTGGAGCATCTTTAGAGAGACATCTCTTTTCCTACATGAACCCTTTTTGCTTGTTTTTTTCGTGTTTTTCAAAAATTATCAAACAAAATGGCATCTGGACAGCATCAGCAGCAGGAGGAAGTATCTTCTGAAGAAGAATTCTTGCAGGAGGCACCACGTCCACAGAGGCCGGAATCTGTAGTGTGGAAATTCTTCACTTTTCCACCTGGAGAGAAGAATGTAAATGCGAGAAAGGTGATGTGCAAAATTTGTGACCGAGTCCTGTCGAGAGGCAGTGAAAATAAATACTCTTATGGCACTGCTTCTATGTACAAGCATCTCCGTACCACACATCCTCTCAATCTTGCTCGGGAGGAAATGAGGGGAGCTGCTTTGAACCCCTCACCTGCTGTGGCAAGTACGTCTGGAGCGTCCTCAGGAACACCTACAATGGACATTAGGCCAGAATTCGCCTTTCTTGAGCAACACTGCGTGAAGTGTAAGAAACATGTGCTTTGGTGAGCAGTCGGTGGATGCAGTTTGTGCTGGGCATCGCAACCATCGTTGTTCATTTTTTTGTTTTTTTTGTTTTTGGAATGATAAGTAATTCTAAAAGTTTTCTGTTTTATTTGTTCTTTTTTTTGTTCATTGTTTGAGTTCATTGTTTGAAAAAACACCCAAAAAAATACAAAATTGTTAAAAAAAGAAAAAAATACAAAAGAAAAAAGAAGGGAAAAAAAGTTCTTATCAGAACTACCTTATCTGGTTAAAGAAAGAACTATAATTGAAATGTAATGTGTGAAGGTTTGGTTGAATATATGTATACAGCATGATTGACTGAAAGAATGCATTAGTAGTGTATGGTGAATTTATAGGTGAAGATTTATGAGGAAGTACTGCAGTGTGACACTGCAAGCTCTTTAGCTGCACTGCACTGTGGCACTTCCGAAGCACATGGATGTGACTTATGTACATGAATATGTTGCAACTCTGTGCTTCCCTCTGCACTGCTACACAAACTGCAGCCATGCGGTGAGACAGGCACCCTTGCACCATGGTGCAAGGATGTCTGTGTCATGCAGAGACTGTTTTTGTGCAGGAAGGGACACCTTCCTGCACAAAAACAATCAGTAAAGGCATTTTCCTCTTTCAATGTATGCTGTGGAATGGAGCATGCATTGAAAGAGGAAAAAATGAGTAGAAATGAAAACAATTCTCCTTGTTGCGCCTTGCTACACCAACTCTAGGATTGCGCAGCATTCACACACATCTCCAGATTTACGATTTCTCATAAATCTGAAGATGTTTCTTGTTCTATGGGTGTTGCACCCAAAGCAACACCTATGGAACGCACCTTCAATGCAAAGTTCTGTGTATGAAGGGGTTATATTTACAAGGAGAGGAAAACTACGCAGGGTGACTTTTCCTCTCCTTGTAAATATGAAGGAGTGCCTGGCGCCATCACTACATTACAAAAAGTGAAGTACTGGTGGCGTAGGGTGCTTGGAAAGCTGCCCCATAAGTGCTTGGGTATTGGAAGACTGATACAATAAGAAAATAGTGCTGGATGGGTAATTGAAGAATTGCATGAGACTGACAGGAGGTACCCTAAGCTGCTTGGGTACTACTTCAGTATTTAATGGAGTGGACCAATAGTATGTATCTGCTTAGAGATTTGTAGGGATTATGCACATAGTATTTTATGTGTACTTGTGTTGGTGCCTAGGTCATTTTTATAAGAATACCACTAGTAACTGGAATGATGACAGTGCTGCAAACAGAGTGCACGCTTAATTTATAAGTGCTTACGTATTGGTGGAGTGATAGGATAAGTAGATAGTGGTAGATCAGTGATTAAAGAAGTGCATGGGACAGACTGGAAGATTCCTACACTGACTGCATGAGTACTAACTGGGTATTTAGAAGAGTGTATCAATAGGATGTAGCTAGTTAGAGGTCTGCTTAGATAGTACACAAAATATTATAGCTGTACTTGTGTTAGTAGCTAGGCCATTCCATAAGTTCATGACGAGTAACTAGAATAATTACAGTATTACAAACAGAGTGTATAGTGAATTTATAAGTGCTTAGGTATTGGTGGAGTAATAGGATAAGTAGATAGTGCTGGATGGGTGATTGGAGAAATGCATGGGACAGACAGGAGGATTCCTACACTGCATAGGTACTAACTGGGTATTTAGAAGAGCGTATCAATAGTTTGTAGCTGGTTAGAGGTGTGCATGCATAGTGTACAAAATATTGTACCTGCACTTTTGTTAGTGACTACGCCATTCCTTAAGTATAGGACTAATAACTGGAGTAATTTCAGTGTTGCAAAGAGAGTGCATGCAAAATGTATTAATGCTTTGGTATTGGCAGAGTGATAGGATACGTAGATAGTGCTGGATGGTTGAATAGAGAAGTGCATGGGACAGACAGAAGGATTTCTAGACTGCATAGGTACTAACTGAGTATTCAAAAGACTGTATCAATGCTATGTAGCTGATTAGAGGTCTGCATGCATAGTGCACAGAATATTGTAGCTGTGCTAGTTTTACTGGCTAGGCCATTCCTTAGGTACATGACTAGTAACTAGAATAATTTCAGTGCTGCAAAGAGAGTACATGTTGAATTTATAAGTGCTTAGGTATTGCGGAGTGATAGGATACGTAGATAGTGCTGGATGGGTGATTGGAGAAGTGCATTAGGTAATAGATATATATATATATATATATATATATATTCACTGAAAAAACCGTAGGTTGGACACATGTTATAGTTAGCTGGACATTTCACTCATATAAAACCATTGAAATTCCCCCGTTATAGTTAGTTCAGCTAACTATAACTCGCGCGCCCGCAATGCACTGCTGATGACGTCACATATTACATCACTCATGACATGGTCAGTGACATCACTCATGACATCACTGATGACATAGTGCCTAGGGGGTTCGGGTACTTCTACCCTGCCTCTTTTTAAGTTCTACACTTTTTTTTCTGCTTTCTTGTGCCTCAGTCTACTGAGGCACAAGATGGCTGCCATCCATTTCTGTTTTGGAGTGTTGACAGACAGTTGACAGCCAATCAGCATGAAGCTCGTGCACGGCAAGGTACGCGCACGGTGCACGGCAAGGTACGCGCACGGTGCGCGCACGGAGCAGGCTTATAGAAATATAATTGATTTCAACTTTAATTTTCTCAGGCACTACTGGAGGGATTTACACTATTTAACCGAAAGCGTGATCTGCGTACGGGACTCTACCATTTTGCCAAGTTTGGTGTAATTCCGTTCAGCGGTTCGGGCTGTAGCCGTGTCTAAAGGTCCTATGGAAATTAACATGGGGAAAACACGTTTTGGGACCCCGCTTTTTTCTCGGCCCCCGCTTCACGAATCCCCCCGAAACTTTCAGGGAAGGAGCGGAGCAGAGCTGGCCAAAATTTTTGAAAATTACACGCAAATTCCTCCACCGGCTCCAGAGTTATTCCCAATAGAATGTTGCGGATTTCCTATGGAAACTAGGTGCTAACTATAACTAATATATATATATATATATATATATATATATATATATATATATATATATATATATATATATATATATATATATGTATATATGCAGAACAGCTCCACAGCTACCTCCGATCCCATGGAATGGCGAAACAGGAAGACAGACCACAGGATCAGTTAAGTAAAGATTTTTTTAATTTGGATTTCAGCAAAGACTCGTTTTGGGCTTGAGAGCCCTTGTTCACAGGCGGAGAACCTATATATTTATATATAAACTCATAAATATTCTTCCCTACCTATTACTACTATACTAAAGTGGTAAAAAGGATGGGGAAAATGCCAAACCTATACTTACCTACATTGAAAGGCGTAACGCAGAACACATAGAAACTCAAAGTGAAAACAACAGGTTGCCTTTAACTTTTGTAAAGGCAGTTATTAGCAAATCAGCTAATGACTTGTTATCACTGTATACCTCAAGAGTACCACAGTACTACAGCGGCAACAGATATAGCTAAACTAAAAACACTTAAAAACATATAAAATACTTAGCCTACATATCTGCAGTACCGAAAAAAATAATCTGCACAGCTTAATATAAAATCCTTCCAAATTTTGTCAAATTATGATTCGCACTACGCAAAAAACAAAAGTCTTTGTAAAATGCTTTGGATTTTACGTCCATTTTGGGACACCCCTTTTTTTTTGCATACCCTTGATAAAATGCTGTAAAATTTTCAGGACTCAAGGCACAAAATAAAAAAAAATCCCCATCTCCGTTCATCCCAACTATAACTACAGAGTGGCTACTGTGTGTATATATTTATACATATATGTGCAGCCACACCAAAATACATGAATTATTCATTGCCCTGTGAAGTGTTGGAGTTTGTTCGGGGAGTTTTGGGATGAACCTGTGTAATATATATATATATTCCCTTGGATGTTCTGCTTATGAGTCGATAAATATCATGTGTGTTTAGTATAAGGTCTTATATATCCAATAGACATATAGTTGCTTTGGGAATTTTTCTTCAATATGTTTCAGTTATAGACATGAAAATGCTGCAAAGTTTTGTGAAACTGAGGCATTGGTACTTCATGTAATTTTTACATTTGTATTAGTATCTACATATTTTTTAACATTAAAGCTATGTGTCACTCATAAATAACAAAAGTTTCCGGGAACAAAAAGTTGGTTCTCTGGGGTAAGTCTCTTGTATTCAGTTAAGAAGATTTGCCATAAAGCATACTCATTCAATTGGCCAAAGCTAGTAAGTGCTTATGGCTTAAAACAATGATTCAGAATAACAAAAGTTATTTATTGCATAGTAGTGTGTGCTCAATTGACCGTGAATATGCACATTATAATAGTATTATAGTAATCATACTGTTGGAAAACAGAGAGTTATACAGATATTAAAAACAAGAAAGAATGCAGACGTTTTTGATCCTTTTAAGCAGTAAATATGGCAGGCCATCATCAGTACAAATTATTGAAACAGCATCCAATATAGTTCAGTACACTAGAACCCCAATGCTCTGAGTTTGTGATAGGGAAAACAAAATAGTTTTATGGTTCTTACAACAGTAGAGATTCTTCAACAATTGCATGATTATAAATAAGTGAAAACATTTATATAGATGCAGAGCAATTGAATGCATGTCCACTGCATGTCTGAATTGATGACCAAATCAATGGGAAGCCATGTTTACACATATTGAAATAAACATTTATCTGCAGTCAGTTTATATTATATATAGCTAATATTTCCCAATGTGATTTTTAACCTGCATCATTTAGGAGGAAGCCATCACCTTCTGATGAGTGAGGTTTCGCATGTTCTTCATGAGAGCGGTCATGAAGTCACAATGTTGCTGAAGTCTGGAAATATCATGATCTCAGGTATATGAAGTCTTTTAGCATGGACATTGCATTGTACTGTGTGTGAAGATGCGTAGTATTTCTGTGATAACTGTAACACCTTCCAACATTTTACATTCTTCGTCTTTTTCTTTCCCTTCCACACAGAAAAAGATTTAACAAAGGGAGAATACTCATTTTCTGTATGTATTTCGTATGAAGTATCTGCTATCCGCTAGGTTGTGTGTTATGAAATCACACCAACTTTGTATCTTTGTGACAGCTCATGAAAATCTCAAACATATCCTGTGGTAGGCCTGTGTCATAAAGCTTGTGGTGGCTAAATTCTTTGAATCTGACTATTCACATCATCAAAGTCATACATCAGAATAAACAATGCATCAAAACATATATTCCTATTGTAAATTACTCATTGTTTAATGTCATAAGACATTAATTTCACACAATGAAACCAATCAAAATTAAACAGTCATTGACTATTTTTCAATATGTTTAAAAAATATATGCAACATAAACAAAACGCTGTTCTTGATTACAAAATTCTTTGACATCCAATAATCAATAATCAATTACAGAGACGTACATTAAACAAAGAAACATCATTCATACCCATGTATGACACTAATTCTTTAGAAATTTAGATATCAATTTTCAAAATTCATGAGAAATCTTCGATTACACCACTTCTTCACTAATATGCTACCTTTGTCTGATACGATGTAGTCTGATTCATGTACTCAAATTGAGACACTGTACAAAAAGATTAAACCTCGGAGTACGTACATGGCACCGACGTCGCACAAACGTTTGGACACGTTTGAAACTATGGTCAAACAAGACATCTCCAAATTGAACTTGCACCTAAAACCAGATCCAATTTATCGAGGAATGAAGAATGGATAATGCACCAACTAGCCAAGAAACAGCACTTATCATTTCAATCAGCAGATAAAGGGGATGCGCTAGTTGTGATGGATACTAGTTTCTATGAACAAAAGGTCGCCAAGCATCTGCAGGACACGAATATTATTATTATTATTAGCGGGTTTGTAAAGCGCTTGAATCAACTCCCTGGGGAAGTATCTCGGCGCTGCAGAAGCACCTGTGGTAAAAAAGGAATACATACGCTAAATTGGAGACAGACCCCACCCATGAAATTATGGTGACTTTAGACCAGATGGTAGACAAAGCCTTGGATAGAACTGGATCTCAACCCACACTTTCAATTTACTGGATTTCAACCCACACCATCAATTTTCTAAAGGTTCAACATCCCAGATGTCCTCGCCTATACATGCTACCGAAAGTTCATAAAATCGTATATGATCCTCCTTTCAGACCCATCGTGTCTGGTTGTGGCTCAGCTTTTGAGCCATTGGGACAGTACATGTATTACTTACTGCAATCTTTCGTGTAGAATTGGAAATCAGACATTAAAGACATTACCCATTTTCTACAACTTCTCAACAAGCTGGACATCCACTAGTGTGAACAATGGCTGTTGTGTTCCATTGATGTAACATCTTTGTACACATCCATGCCACTGCAAGCGGGCATGGATGCATGTGAGTGGGCTCTGCTTCAGCTTCCTGCGATTGAAGCCAACAAAGTGTTCATTCTTGAACTTCTACAATTTTGCTTATAACATAGCTACCTTGTATGGAAAGAACAGTTCTATTCACAAGTAAGCGGAATATCTATGAGTATTTCTGGGGCACCATTTTACTCAGACATTTTTATGTCTAAATTTGAGCAAGATTATATATTTGCTGACTCAGAATCATTCAATCAATCAATCAAGTAATTTGTAAAGCGCGCTACCTACCCGCTAGGGTCTCAAGGCGCTGGGGGGGGGGGCGGGGGTAGCTGCAGTCAGTGGTTGAAGACCCAGGTCTTGAGCAGTCTTCTGAATGCCGGGATGTCTGTAGTCTGTCGTAGGTTTTGGCGGAGCGGTGGGAGAAGGGTCTGCCCCCGGAGGTGGTTCTGTGGATGCGCGGGATGGCGGCCAGTGAAAGGTCAGCGGAGCAGAGTTTCCTGTTGGGTGCGTAGAAGGAGAGTCTGCTGTTGAGGTAGGCCGGACCGGTCTTGTGGAGTGCTTTGTGTGCGTGGATCATGAGTTTGAAGGTGATTCTTTTGTCGACGGGGAGACAATGCAGGTCTTTCAGGTGGGGAGTGATGTGATCTCTGTGAGGGACGTCTAGGACCAGGCGTGCGGAGGTGTTTCTGGATTCTTTGGAGTCTGCTGATGAGTTTGGCCGGGGCTCCGGCGCAGAGGGCGTTTCCGTAGTCGAGTCGGCTGCTGATGAGGGCGTGGGTGACTGTTTTCCGAGTGTTCGTTGGGATCCATCTGTAGAGCATACGGAGGGTAAGGAAGCATGAGGAGGAGACCGCGTTGACTTGGTACGTCATGCTGAGCAAGGAGTCGAGGATGATCCCTAGGTTGCGTGAGTGGTTGGTCGGTGTCGGGGGGGGTTCCCAGGGAAGGAGGCCACCAGGAGTCGTCCCACGCCGATGGGTTGGGCCCAAGGATGAGGATCTCCGTCTTGTCCGAGTTCAGCTTGAGCCGGCTTGCCTCCATCCAGTCGGCGACATCCTTCATCCCCTGGTGCAGGTTGGATTTGGCGATGAGGGGGTCCTTGGTGAGGGAGAGGATCAGCTGGGTGTCGTCGGCGTAGGAGATTATGTTGAGGTCGTGTAGTCTGGCGATGCGGGCGAGGGGGGCCATGTAGACGTTGAACAGCGTCGGGCTGAGGGAAGATCCATGAGGGACGCCACAGATGGTTTTGGTGGTTCCGGATTGGAACGGGGGGAGGAGGACTCTCTTGGTTCTGCCGGTGAGGAAGGAGGCGGTCCAGTCCAGGGCCTTGTCTCGGATCCCTGCGTCGTAGAGGCGTGTGCGGAGAGTGTGGTGGCAGACGGAGTTGAAAGCGGCAGAGAGGTCCAGGAGAATGAGGGCTGCTGTCTCACCGTTGTCGAGGAGGATTCTGATGTCGTCTGTGGCGGCGATGAGGGCGGTTTCAGTGCTGTGGTTGCTGCGAAAGTCCAAGATGTTGTTGTCTTCTAGGTAGCGGGTGAGGTGGGTGTTGACGGTCTTTTCAATGACTTTCGCTGGGAACGGAAGCAGGGAGATGGGCCGGAAATTCTTGAGGTTGCTCGGGTCTGCCTTGGGTTTCTTCAGGAGGGCGTTGATCTCGGCGTGCTTCCAGCTCTCAGGGAAAGTGGCGGTTTCGAAGGAGAGGTTGATGATGTTGCACAGGTGGGGTGCGATGAGGCTGTTGGCTTTGTTGGCGATGTGGTGGGAGAGAGGGCCCGAAGGGGCGCCTGAGTGGATGGTGCTCATGGTCTCGATTATGTCTTCGGTGCGCACCTTGGTCCATGTGGTCAGAAGGTCGTGGTCGGTGGGGTTGGGTGTGGTTGTCGTGGTGGGGTGCGTTGGGTTGATCTGAGTGTTGAAGCTGTTGTGGATGTTGGTGATCTTGTGGAGGACGAAAGTGGCGAGGGTGTCGCACAGAGCTTGCGACGGCGGGATGTCATTGGTGCAGGAGCTGGGTTTGGAGAATTCTTTCACGATGTTGAAGAGCTCTTTGCTGTTGTGGGTGTTGTTGTCGAGGCGGTCTGTGAATGAGGTTCATTTGGTTGTTCTGATGAGTTGGTGATGGTTGCGGATGGCGTCTTTGTGGACTGCGTGGTTGGCGGGTGTTCTGTCACTGAGCCAGATGTTTTCAAGTTTCCGGCAGCGCGCTTGGAGGCCAGGAGCATTCCAACCTGATTTTCTATGGAAGATTCATTGATGGTATCTTTTTAATTTGGAACAAGTCTCAAGCCAAACTGGAACTTACGATCCAAGAAATGAATCAAGGGAGTGCTTGATTTCAACTCACACACACCATGAGCAAGACAAGCTTGTCTTTCCTGTATGTATTGATTTCCAAAGGGTTGACCAATTTGGAAACAACTGTTTTCAAGAAGGAGACTGACAGGAATAACTTATCATTATTCTTAAGCTTCCATCCCCCGAGTCTCATTCATAATCTTCCATTCTCACAGACGTTGAGAATTAAAAGGATCACATCTACACAAGAAGCTTTGACTGTTGCGAATGAAATTCAAAATAGTGTTAATTGCTACAATGTCATGTTAGGCAACACTGTCACTCGCCCACAGTCCAGCAAGCCCCTCAAGCTCAGATATTCAGGGAATTGCAATTTTCCAATATAATCTATTGCATAAAGTGTCCGGGCAGCGTAATGTACGTAGGCAAGACAGAACGCAAAATCAAAACCAGAATCACTGAAACATAAGAGCACGGTTAGGACAAAGAACATCAAATCCAATTTAGCTTCACACTGGCTTAATCACCATCATATCTTCGCACAACTGAGATATACCATTTTGGAAACTATACAGATCAGTGCAGACAGAGATAATTCGAGATTGAGATCGCTACGTGAGGTTTGGTGGGTAAAACTGTTTAATACTATGACCCCTCGTGGTCTGAATGATAAAATGGACATTATTTGTTTCCTATAGTACATATCACAAGTGATTTTGTGCAAAGCACAGTCACCTCTTATGAGCTGCATTCATCACGCAGTGTTCTTATTTGTGCAATCATGTTGTTTTATGTATAATAATTTTATATGTTTTGCTTTGGCTCAATCATCATCGCAGGACAGTGATTGTTATGTATCTTTCATTGTGTCAGAGTGCTGGCTCGGCTATTTCGAACTCCTACACACAAATTCATGGCAATACGATTCATTGAAGTATGATTTGGGTGCATGATTTTCTGTTAAGTATATTCACATATCACAGTGGGTGTAGGATTTCTTCAGGTATAATACGGACCTACTTGGATTCTTGGCACCGTATTATATTCTTTCATTCTGGTTGTGCATTTCAATTACATTATTTTCAGATACAGATTTGTTCATGTGATTCCATACTTTGCCAGTTGTGAGTGTGTTTTCACAACATCGGTCATCTTCATACATAGATTCGTTCATGTGAATCTGGCAATTGCTAGCTGCGCAACACAGTGCCACATGCATTGCATGGGGGTTTACACTCCAACACCATTTTTAAAAAAAAAGAATTTTAAGACCTTTATTGCACATTATCATCCGAACACAGCTTAGGGCCTACAACCTCTGGGGCCGGCCACGATCACTCCAGTATTACATCTACAATGGAAAGATTACACAGCCGTTTAGCCGTTATCCCTGGGGCCCGGCGGCAAATGAAACATACTGTGCTTAATGCCGCTGTTATCACCAACTGACATTACATAGGTCTGTATTTTAACTGTAGAACCAAACTGTTCAATAAGGCAAAGGCACAAACAGAAAGGACACAAAGCGATCCCTGAAGGTAATTAGACATACATTCACAATTATATTGTCGTTAACATAAGAGATGCATTCCAGAACCGTCCCTAGCACCTCTACCTCCTGTAATGACCGGGCGGTTTCCAAAGCCGCCAGGCCTGTCACCATTTACAGCCATGGTATAACTTCAACCCTCAATCTGACAGACACTCATCCTAGTACTCCCGCGGTGGTTCACAAATATTTCCCCTGTACCTGTTCCATGCCCCCCAGACCAGACCCCATTTCTTGGGGCAACCCCTCTGGATAAACACCGCCTTCTCAGCCACCATTGCCTCATCCATGTCGCTGCACCATTCTCTCAGTGTGGGCAACACAGGCGAGCCCCACAGCTTAGCCACATTGCGCTTTGCAACCATCAGGCCCAACATGACCCAGTCCAGCTGTCTATGGGTTAAGTCCACTGCCTCCCATATGTTCAGTAAACAGCAGCGCGGGTCGGGCAGCAGGGAGGTAGCCATAGTCTGGGAGATAGTACGCATCACTGCTGTCCAGTACCTTGCCAATTGCCCACAATCCCAAATGGTGTGATAGAACGTCCCTCTCTCTCCGCATCCACGGAGACAGAAATCGTGTTCAGTTTTCCCTATCTTGTGCAGGACCGTCCTGGTGTAGTATGTGCGGTGCAGTATTTTCAGCTGCACCAGCTTAAGCCTGGAAGGAATTGCAGACTCGCGCGGAGACGACAGAGCCTCCTGCCACTCCGAGTCGTCAAGGTCACCAATATCCGCCACCCAGTTGGAACGCAGTTTGGACAGCATGTCGGGGAGATTGTTAACTAATTTCCGGTATGTGTAGGAGGTGGCTTTTTGGGACATATGTTCAGTTAGCAATCTGTCTTCTAGAGGGGTAGATTCCTGCAAATTCGTCCCTTCCGGAATGGATGCCCTCAGCGCATGCCGTATCTGCATGTACCTGAAATGTTCGGACCTAGCCATACCGTATTTGGACTGTAGAAAATCAAAATCTACGACCTTGTGGTTTTTCCAGATGTCCCCCACCACGGAAATGCCTATGGCGTCCCATGCCTTGAAACCCTTGGTGTTGCCCATGTAACCCAACCTGTACGAGTCCCACAGGGGTGTCATCTGTGTTATAATGTTCGCACACTGAAGATGTCTGTGTGCCTTATACCAGATTTGAATCGTGTGGCGGGTCGGGCCTCTTAGTTCGGGCGGGATGGCTCGGCTATAAAGGTTTCTCAACAGGCCCCTGGATTCAAAATTCTGCCTGTCCGCCAAGTAGGCGGGTTCCGTTTGCGAGGCGTGCAACCAATAGTTGATCTGTTTAAGGTGGGCGGCCCAGTAATAGAGTTTCAATACTAGGGAGCGCTATACCCCCATCGTACCAGTCTTTCACCAGCTTGTTCTGTGCAATGCGAGCTGGTTTCCCGTCCCAAAGCAAAGTAGAAACCGTCGCTGCGATGGCCTTAAAATAGGAGGGGGGGTACTGGGAATGGCGAGTTTTCAAGGAGGTACAAAAAACGGGGCAGTGCCATCATTTTAAACAAGGCAGCCTTGCCCAATAGAGTGAGAGGAAGGGAGCGCCACACCTTGACATCTCTAGTAAACCGGTCCAGGGGGGTTTCAAATTTAAGGCGTGGAATTCGTCCGAGTCAGGAGTGACGTAAACTCCAAGATATTTAAAAGGGGTGGTAGTGTAACTCAACAGACAGTCCCTCGGTAGGGGGGGGGGCAGCCAGTAAGAATGAATAGAACTGATTTCGACCAGTTAATTCTATAGCCCGATACTCTCCCAAACTTCTCGCAAACATTGAGCAGTTCCGGGATCGATTTCTTCGGGGAGGTGAGATAGAGCAGGACATCATCCGCGTAGAGCGATATCCGATCTTCCCACGTTGGTGACCACCGGATACCCTTAATGGATGGCTCCCATCGGACCCAAATCGCCAGCGGCTCCAGGACTAGTGTAAATAGCAGAGGGGATAACGGGCAACACTGCCTCGTCCCACGCCCGAGCGGGAAGTCCCTGGAGATGTGGCCATTAGCCGCCACCTGAGCCAAGGGACTGGTGTAGAGCAGTCGGACCCATGCGCAGAACTGTGGGCCAAAGCCCATGTGACGAAGCACAGCGAACAGGTAAGGCCACTCCACGGTGTCAAACGCCATAGTGGCGTCCAGGGAAAGCAATACCGCCGGCTCCTGTATATAATCTCGGCGAGCCAAAACCGCTTGTAAACGTCGCAAATTATGTGAGGTATTACGATTTTGCATAAAGCCGGACTGATCTGGGTGCACCAGAGTGGCAAGGTGGGGGGTCAACCGCTGCGCTAATAATTTGGCTAGGATTTTTGGCTCCGCATTTAGCAGGGAGATGGGGCGGTAAGAAGTACACTCCTCCGATGCCTTACCAGGTTTGTGGATCGGGATGATTGTGGCCAGACGTTGATCTTTCGGCAGCATTCCTACCTCCAAGCTGTCCTTGAACATGTTAAGGAGGTGGGGGGCTGTCGTCTGGGCTGTGTGTTTGTACAGTTCCACCGGGAGACCGTTGGGTCCCAGTGCTTTTCCAGACGCCAGTGCATCAGTCGCTTCTCGCACCTCCTCCATGGTAATATCAGCCTCCAGCAAAAGCGCTGCCTCAGGTGAGAGACAGGGGATCGCCAGATCCTTAATGTAATCGTAAGCCTCCTCCGCCGAGTACCTCGCCTGGGGAGCGTATATCGCCTCGAAGTGATCAGCCAGCAGGTCAACTATGACAACGGGGTCAGAGGTCGCACCTCCGTCAGGCAACGCCAATTGTGCAATGACCCTGCCCGCCCTTTCTTTTTTATCGAGCCAAGCCAGCATCTTTCCTGCCTTGTCGCCCAGCTCGTAAACCCTGTGTCGGGTGGCCTGAATCGAGGACCTAACCAACTCCTTCTGATATGCCATCCACTCTATTCGACACAGCCGGACCGCCTGGGCAGCTCCCCGAGATGGATGGGATTCCTGTCTAGCAATGGCAATTGCAAGGGCCTCCTCAAGGGTGCTAAGTTCTTGCTGCTGCGTCCTCCTATGGGCCGTTACGGATGCAATCGCTTGCCCCCGCAACACCGTTTTAAACGCTTCCCACAGGGTACTCCGAGAGTCAACCGAGCCCGCGTTCTCCTGGAAGTAGTGCTCAGCCGTAGCAGAGAGGGATTTTTTCAATGGGGCGTTCTGCAGATAGCTCGCATGAACCGGAAACACACGGTACCTATGGGAGCGGTGGTTCGTGTATGTGAGTCGTAGCGGGGAGTGGTCGGAGATCCCCCTGGGACAGATGTCCACCTCCTCCACCCCGCATAGTCCCTCCCCTGACATTAAAATGTGATCAATCCGTGAGAGGCAATTATGTGTCGCTGAGTAATAGGTATAGTGTCTGTCATAGGGGTGCTTGTATCGCCGTCAGTCCCAGGGCATCCAACAGACCGGCGAGTCGCCCGCCTCCCCGCATCGTCGCAGCATGTGGGTGTCTATCAAGCTCATGATCCACCACGTCATTAAAGTCGCCCCCCAAAACCAGTGTCGCCGTCGGTAAGGCCAGTAGAAAGGAAGCAAGGGCAGTGTGAGCCGCGGCCTGTAGGCCAGGCGGAATGTAGACGGATACAAAATTAAAGAGTTGCCCCTCCCACTGTACCGTCACAGCTGCGAAGCGGCCCTGAGTATCTATCTTAGTCTGCTGACATATCATTGGGAAGTTTTTCCGTATAAGGATCCCAGTCCCCCTAGAGCCTGAGGAGAAGTCCGCATGAGTAATGAATTTATACCCCCATCTATCCATCGCTCTAGAGGCCGTGCCCACAAGATGGGTCTCCTGCAGCATGACTATCGCGGGTTTACAGCGTTTCAAATATTGTAACACCAGGCCTCGCTTCACCTTATCGCCCAACCCCCTAACATTCCACGTGAGGGCCGTCAGTGTTGGCGAACGGGAGGGACGTGTCATGTGGAGCTCAGGTGTAGCCATGACGTGTGTCGCCATCGAGCAGGGTGTGGAACCCCCCACAAGTCAGGAAGGAACGATCCCAGCAGAGCACCATCGCCAATTAAAGTGTTACCTTCACGCAGTGCAGTGTATCTCGTGTTGTGCCATGGAAAACTACAATAAAACACAATAACCAAAACCAAAACAACCAACAAACCCCCCCCCCACCCTCCTCCCTGCCTCCCTGCTGCACGGGTCGAAAACCGCCCGCCTCCCCCAATTTAGCAGAGCGCCTTGTCCCAACCCAACCCATTGTACTTGCTTGTCGGGGATATGAAGCTCTGCAATCCGAAGGCAGCCCCATTCAACCTCATCCGCCCAACACTGAGCGGGGACCAAGAGTTCTCAGTCAGTGTGCTGCACATGTCTGCCGGCACTCACTCCTCCGGATGCTCTCCCTCCTCCAGACCCGTTTCCGCAAACAGGTCCTGAGTATGGCCCTGGGACGCCGCTTGGTCCGACTGATTCAGTGTTCCTCGACCGCGTTGACCTCTGCCGTCCCGCCTAGGTGCCTCCACACGTCTCCACCCGTCCAGCCAGTCCCTCGCCGCCTCTGGTGTATCGAAGAACCACGCCTTGTGATTGTCCACGACTCTGAGTCTCGCCGGGAATAACATGGAGTATGGGATGTCCTTGGCCCGCAAGCTTTTTTTGATGTCGATAAAAGTCTTTCGTCGTCGGGCCACCTCAGCTGTGTAATCAGGGAAGAAAGCTATAGTGGAGTTCAGTACCTTGATAGGGGCGGAATTCCTGGCAGTTTGAAGTATGGCATCTCTATCCCTGAAATTAAAGAGTCTTGCTAACACCGGCCGCGGCGCCGCTCCTGGTTTCGGCGTCCCCCCGGGGATCCTATGCGCCCTTTCGACTGAAAAGAAACGGGAGAGACCCTTCGGCTGCAATTTCGTCGTGATTAAGTCTTCCACATACAAATCCATCGTGCGTTTGCCCTCCGACTCCGGAATTCCTAAGATGCGGACGTTGTTCCTCCGCGACCTCCCTTCTTGATCGTCCAGGCGTTCTTGCAGCTTCTTGGTGACCGCTTCCAGGCGTTCAGTGGCCAACTGCAGTTCAGAAGTGTCCTCCACTAACGATTTAGTGACCACTTCCACCTGGGCCACACGCTCCGTCATTTTGTGGAAATCCGCCCTCAGTAGTCCAACATCAGTAGAGATCGCTCCCACTGTCGCCTGCACACTCGTCAGCATTTTCATTAGATCCTCCAATGTGACTCGCTTGGTGCCATCACCGTCTGGACTCTTGCCCGCGGAGGGGCGACCCTCTGATTGATGCGTGGCAGTTTTGTCGAAGGCGTACTTCTCCAGCTTCGCCTGCGCCGCAGCATTCCTGGGACCTCTGTTTGCCATTGCGCCCGGTAGTAATAACGTCGGGGGCAGCCCCACGGCACGGTCGTTCCGCCTCAGTAACAAGATGGCGTCTCCCGCCAAAGCTCCACCACCGCACAAGGTGTGCAGGTCAACAGCGTCAGTGGGCAGTAAGCAGCGTGCAGCCCGACTTTCACCTCCTCACAGGGAAATCCGCAGGACCCCCTACCTCACACTCCTCGGCAGTACTCGCCGACCTCTTGCCTAATAGTAGCACCGCTGACTCACACTGCGCACCACAGGGCGCAGATCGGAAAAGCAGCGGCCACGGAGGCTGATGACGTGCCCCTGAATATGGATGATCGCCGGTTCCTGTGGCACAGGAGCAAGTGCGGCCGCCTCCGCGCACCGCTCCAGGGGTCCGCTGGTACAATATTTGGCAATGCAGCCGCTGGCCGATGTGGGGGCCGGCGGCACCCCTGTGTTCCGCCCGCCCAGCCGGTCAGATGGGCTCTCCACCTCAGTGCGTGTCACCAGGGACCAAACAGTCTGGAACACGTGGGCACTTGAAAGCTTTACTTGTGCAACCCAACCAGTTCAGCAAGCAGTATATTCACTTGATTAATGCAGCCAGGCAAGGCGCATGGCCGCGTCCCACTATCTTCCTCCGGGTGTCGCGTTGTCCATAAAGCAGTTGCAGGCTCTCCGCGAGGTATCTCGTCCTCAGAGCAGTGTGGGTGTGCAGCAAGATTACCCAGCGGTAAAGCCGCGGCCGGTATGGTGCGTCTCCGCCTGAGGGCTAAACTATCTCCGGTGCGTTCCACTGCCGTCGGCGGCCCCTTCCGGCCAGGTCCTCCGTTCCCGCACACGCGGCGGGGCCCCTCCTGAACCGTTGGATCTCCACCGGCTATTCTCGCCCGATTTTGACCGGGGTAGCGTCAGCAGGCGCCGCTCATCTCCCGCACTCCGGTTCCGCGTCTGAAGGTACACTAGTGCCGGATGATCAGCCGGATTATTGACAAAGGAGCTGCCTCGGTGTCAGAGCACTCGCGCTACGCAGCCATCTCGGTCAGCTCGTAGCCACGCCCCCCCAACACCATTTTTAAAGTGTAGGTTGTCTACTACAACCTACATTAGCTAGTATCACTGAACCTGGTTTCACAGTTAGTTTCTCCATCGCAACAGTGGATGCCTCCACCCAACGCGACTGGAGCTCCCAAAATGGCGGCGTGACACTGGTGGAGCCCCTTCTATACTGGGCTCGCTGCCGGCACCACCAACCCATGCCTCTCTGCCCGCCAAACGTCTCTTCTCTTGCTCCGATCGCACTAATGGTGGTGGAGTTTTACAAATCAACCAGGGAACTCACAAAATTTGATGTGCAAAGGTGCTGGGGGAGCTGATGGAGATGCGCAGTCTCCCCCAGCACAAAGAGCAAAGTCCCACCCCGCGCTCCATGTATGCCCCGCGCACACTGCCTCCGTCCCGTCAGCCTCGCGTCCAACCCGCCACCCAACAACAGCGGCTCCCCCGGCCCGCTCTGAAGCAGAGCCCCGGCTCTCCGCACCCCCGGGGGCCAGAGCAGCGCCGGAGGCTCCTCTCCACACCAGGGATTTATGGTTCTCCCCGACCTGCAGGATCACCATACAGCCCCCGCCGAGAAGGGTGAGCCCTGGCCGCGCTCCCCAGCCGCCCCACGTCTGCAGCAGTCCCCGCAATTCTGGGCTAGTAGAGAGGGCCCGTGCAGAGCGGCCGTCGGGGCACACACACCCCTCCGCAAAACAAAGCAGCGGGCCGTGAAAACACCAGATGCAGGCAGCACTCCTGCAGCCACATTCGAATGAAAGAAACTGCGCCACGGACTCTCCTGAAATTCTTTACTTTTTCTTTTGTCCTGGCTGCCATTTTGCTGCTGCTCTCGCCCGCTTTTCTCTGGACCCTGACCCACCATCTTGTCCATTCCCTCATCCTTTAACCCTTTTCCCTCGTTTCCCCATTGACGATCCTCAAATGTTTCTTCCCTTTTCTGATTTGCCTTTTCTCCATACCCTTGTATCCCTCCCACCCTCCCTTGGTGCTGTGACTGCATCCCCCCTCCAACCCCACTTAATGGAACTCTGCTTTTCTGTATATAGAGATAACTCTAATCACTAGTATATGCAGTAGACATTTGTACTCTCTACCATTCCTATGTGACTCTTAGAGTATATCCATCCGTATCCCTTCCCTATATATAGAGAGATAACTCTAATCACTAGTATATGCAGTAGACCTTTGTACTCTCTACCATTCCTATGTGACTCTTAGAGTATATCCATTCGTATCCCTTCCCTATGTATATAGATATAACTCTAATCACTAGTATATGCAGTAGACCTTTGTACTCTCTACCATTCCTATGTGACTCTTAGAGTAGATCCATTTGTATCCCTTCCCTATGTATATAGAGATAACTCTAATCACTAGTATATGCAGTAGACCTTTGTACTCTCTACCATTCCTATGTGACTCTTAGAGTATATCCATCCGTAACACTTCCCTATGTATATAGAGATAACTCTAATCACTAGTATATGCAGTAGACATTTGTACTCTCTACCTTTCCTATGTGACTCTTAGAGTATATCCATTCATATCCCTTCCCTATGTATATAGAGATAACTCTAATCACTAGTATATGCTGTAGACCTTTGTACTCTCTACCATTCCTATGTGACTCTTAGAGTATATCCATCCGTAACACTTCCCTATGTATATAGAGATAACTCTAATCACTAGTATATGCAGTAGACATTTGTACTCTCTACCTTTCCTATGTGACTCTTAGAGTATATCCATCCGTATCCCTTCCCTATGTATATAGAGAACTCTAATCACTATTATATGCAGTAGACCTTTATACTCTCTACCATTCCTATGTGACTCTTAGAGCATATCCATTCGTATCCCTTCACTATGTATATAGAGATAACTCTAATCACTAGTCTATGCAGTAGACCTGTGTACTCTCTACCATTCCTATGTGACTCTTAAAGTATATACATTTGTATCTCTTCCTTGACTGACTCTACTATTTGTACATCCGCAGTTTCTCTTTCTGTTTGTATCTCTTCCTTATGTGACTTTGCATCTTGTACATTTGCAATTTTTTTCTGTTTGTATCTTTTATGTAACGCATAAGTCCTTATGTTTTGCAACTGGTTCTTATGTAAAGCGGTCTGACACCTTCCGGTAAAGTTCTCGCTATATAAAATCGGATTAAATAAATAAATGCACTATCTATTGTTTAAATTGAGGACTTTCTGCTCCAAGATGGTGGACGTCACGCCATCTGTTTTCGCAGAGGCCGCCTTAGAGGGCCGGCGCCTTAACCCGCGTCGGGCCCCCCCCAGAGAAACTGGTTCGGGGCACTCCCAGAAGCGGAAAAGTCCGTGCCACCCCTCCAGACCCCCCCCCGCTAGCTGCGCCAGGCAGGCGCCGGGCCCGCCGGCCAATAGGGTCATCGCTGGGGTCAAACCCCCCAATAGGAGAGAGGGGCCAGCTAGCTGGGAATGCAAAAATGAGGGCATAAAAGCACCGCGCCTGAGTCCAGCTGGCATCTCGGACCAGGGGCGGCGGCAGCACGGCGTTGGAATCTTGAACTTTTGGAACCTGACAGAGATCACCTGGGGACCCGGGGCGAAGCGCTGCCCGACTCGACAAGCCAGCAGACGAAACAAGTGACCCTCGCCCCCCCTTTCCCCTCTCCGTGCCGTGCTGAGCCAGGACCGCAGGAGGAGAAAGCAGCTGAGTAGCGGTCATCCGGAGGCCCGGCGGCAGGAGCTCCACCAGCGCTACAGTACCGGGCCAAGTCACGGAGCAATAAGGGAGAAACGGCCATCCGGGACGCGGCGCTCACCGAAGGCTCGGCGTGACGGTAAACACATCGCCAAGGGCCAGCGCCTGGGAAACCGGAACCGGAAGCGTCCAAGCAGTTCCGGGATAGCGGGGCCAGTGCAAGGCTGCAAGGCAGCGGTCCAGACGCTGGGGGCCCGTAGCATTCAGCACCTTGGCAACAGGGCGAGCGGCATGCGGGAGGCCAGGGGCTCGTCGCAGCTCGGCAAGAGAAGCACCGGCGCACACGTGCCCCTGAGGCCAGGCCTCATCGTCGAGACTTTGCAAGGCGCACCCTGGTGGTCTAGAGGAGCGGGAAGCGGAACACCGACAGGCAGCCCGGGGGACGGCAGAAGCCTCACGGGCACGGGGTAATCAGCAAGTCGCAACAGGAGCAGTTGGTGCATCGAGCAGGCGGCAGCACCCCGCCAAGGATTTGCTACATGACCTGAGCGCTTGTACATAAATCACCAGAGGCACGCGAAGGCAACAGGCGGTGCACCGGCAGGAACGCGGTTAGTAAGAGCCGGCGCCAAGGCGAACAGCTGGGCAGGAGCAAGCACAGGCACATGTCACCCCCCCCCCAATAGGAGGGAGTTTGGGGATCTGCTGAAGCAGATCCGGGCGGCCTCCGAGGTGCACGGAACAGAATGGCTGCAGCCACACAGGAATAGATGAGCCAACGCGAAAACGGCCGAGAAGACCACCAGCCAAGCTACAAGATGCGGCAGCAACTAAGAAAACACAACAGAAAAGGAAAGCCCCCCCCCCCGCCTACGAACAACCCAAGGGCAGCGAGACCGAGCGGCGGGGTGATGGAGACAGCGGCAACAAGTGGTGAGCATATTAACACCATTGTACAGGAGTGCATAAACGCCATTACTCCGCTTATCATGCAAGGGCGTAACATGCAGGGTGAGGGGGGTACCAGCGACCCAGGGGAAGAGGAAAGTTCAGGTCTGCCTTGGCACCTGATAGACCCAGGGTGGGTTAGACAAGCACGCTTGGGGGCACAAGGCCAAGTGCCTGGGGGGCAAGGGGGTGTAGGGTCACCAGTAGCAGTCTGGGGCGGCCCAGCCGGCGGCCCATCCACCGCCCCTCCAGTGCAGGACCCTTATGCGAGCCCCTCCCCTGGCCCCGCATCCTTGACAACCAGGGCCACAGGGCTAGCAAGCTTGATACCGCTGTCAGTTAAGGAGAGAATTTGGAAAAAAAAATTTATAGACATCTTTACTTTGTTAGAAATCCAGTTGGACAGGCTGGACCTCACAGCCTGTGACAAAAAGGACGAGGATAGAAGGGAACGGAGGAGAGAGAGCAAGGAGCGGAATTTTGATAATTGGCTAGACGCGTTTAGGATCATGGCCTGCATAATTGTTGAGAAGTTCCCGCGCTGCGCGGCAGACCTATGGCTCTATGAATCTAACATCCACAATGCGCAGAGACAGTTCCCCGGGGATGCATGGTTAGAGTATGACAAAGGCTTTCGCTTAAAGATGCAGACCCATCCAGAAATGGAATGGAATGAGGAGGATGTGTCTGGCTTCATCCACAAGATGATGATTGCCAAGGAGACCAGGAGCTGGACAGGGAGGAGCGAACAGCCCTTTCGTTCCCCCTTTCACAAGGGAAAAAGTAGGACTTTCCAAAAAAGCAGAGCGCGCAACAAATGGAAGGCCTCGCCACCACGGGGAGGGGCAGCCATATGCTGGAAATACGAAGCCAATGAATGCACATGGGGGTCATCCTGTAAGTTCCTACACATTTGTTCCAGTTGTGGTGGAGGGCACCCGGCAGCTGGGTGCAAGCGCAAAAGCGAGCAAGGAAGAGACAAAAAAGAAAAAAGAAAGAAGCAGTAAGGCAGCAGGAGCGCGCAGTGAGGGTCCAAAAGGTTTCCAACAATATCAACTGGCCACATCCCCCATTAACACGAAACAATTGCGCAAGCTGGCAAACACGTACCACAACAAAGAGGACGCAGCGATACTAGTGAAAGGTTTTGAGGAAGGATTTGTCATCCCATTTAGGGGGACCCCGCCGCGAGGCAGTGCTAAGAACCTGAAATCTGCCCTCCAGTACCCTGGGGTGGTCTCCAAGAAGTTGTTAAAAGAAAAAATGCTGGGCAGAATAGAGGGCCCCTTGCCACCCCACATGCATTCAAACATAGTGATCTCGCCACTAGGGGTGGTCCCAAAGAAGGAGCCGGGACTATTTAGGTTAATCCATCACCTGTCATTCCCTGAGGGGTCATCCATTAACGATGGGATCAGCCCTGAAGCTTGTTCAGTGGGTTACGCTACAGTGGACAACGCCATTGACATAGTGCGGGCGGCGGGCCACGGGGCCCTTATGGCAAAGGCGGACATAGAGTCGGCACTCCGCCTCCTGCCCGTCCACCCTAGCAGTTTCCACCTCCTGGGATTTCAATGGGAGGGAGAACTCTATTTTGATATGGCCTTGCCCGTGGGTTGTTCAGTGTCCTGCGCGTATTTTGAGACATTCAGCACCTTCTTAGAGTGGGCCCTTCACGCCAGGCACCCAAAGGGGGGGAAACTCCATTACCTGGATGACTTCCTGTTTACAGCACCAGCCGCGACGGACGATTGCGGCCAGGCACTAGCAGCATTCCAAGCTTTAGCAGAGGAGCTGGGCGTCCCCCTAGCAGCGGACAAAACAGTGGGCCCTACAACAAACATAACGTTCCTTGGGATAGAGTTGGACTCAATAGCAGGCACCTCGAGACTCCCAGAAGTAAAGGTGCAGGAATTCAGGGAGGACATTAGAAACATGTGTGGAAGAAGCAAAGCGACTCTCAGGGAGCTCCAGGAGCTGATAGGTAAGCTCAACTTTGCAGCAAGGGTGATCCCAGCAGGCAGGGCTTTCGCTAGACGGCTGATCCAGCTGACATCAGGCATGACACACAAACACCACCATGTCAGGTTGGGTGCGGGGGTCAAGCAGGACCTACAAATGTGGGACTCATTTCTAACAAACTTTAATGGGATTCTCATCTGGAGAGAAGGATGGGTAAGATGCAGGCAGATTGCACTGTTCACAGATTCCGCTGGCAGCCAGGGGTTTGGGGCCATCCTGGGCAACAAATGGTGCAGGGGGCAATGGCCAATTGAATGGCACAAGTCAGGCAGGACTGGGAACATTACATTTCTCGAGCTATTCCCCATAGTGGTGGCCTTCACTATCTGGCAGCACGAACTACGCAATATGAAGCTCACAATATGGTCCGATAACAAAGGAGTGGTACAAACTACCAACAAAGGGGCTGCCAGGTGCCCGGAGATACTGACACTAATGCGCCACCTGGTTAAATTTCAGTTGGAGGGCAACATATACCTGAGGGCTCGACACGTACCAGGGGTGGAGAACGAGCTGGCGGATGCCCTTTCAAGAGCACAGATGGACAGATTCAGACAGCTGGCACCCGGGGCAGAGCAGGACATGAGCCCTTTTCCGGCGCACCTGTGGGACCTGGGGTAGTAGACCTCGCCATACTGGTAAACCAAGCCCTCGCCCCCGAGGCAGCCAAGAGGTACAAGAAATATGTGAGCACAGTAATGCAGATAGGGGGCATTCAGAACCTAGAAGATGTGGGAGCAACAAGCAGGGCAGTGGAGAGTTTCATCCTGTGGGCCTATACCAGCAAAAAATCAAGGTCTTGGGCTCATGCACACCTAACAGCAGTGACACACTTCACCAAGCTAGCAGCAGGGCACGACCCGGCGGCATCACATTACGTCAAGGCGGCCATGAAGGGTTGGAGACGTGCCGAAGGCACGAGAAGCGACACCAGACGGCCAATAGATTTCTCCAAATTGGCGCTCCTGTTGGAGGCCCTGGGTAGTGTCACAAGAGATACGTTTGAGCTCCACCTGTTCAGAGCTGCCTTTGCCACTGCATTCTTCGGGGCCTTCCGGATCAGCGAGCTGGTGGCCCCGAATAAAGGGGGCCCCCCGGCGGATTGCTTACAAGCCGGAGACGTAACTCCGGGAGGGACCCAGGTGCGGATTCGGCCCCTGCGCTCCAAGACCGACCAAACCGGAGTAGGGAACACCATCCGGCTGTATTGCATCGAGGACCTGAGATGTTGTGCGGTTTGCTGCCTGCAGGCATTTATGTTAATCAGACCAGTAGGGGAGGGGCCACTCTTCAAACACCAGGATGGCACCCACCTTAGTAAATTCCAATTCACAACTGTGATGCGCTTGACCCTAGGCAAGGCGGGCCTCCACCCGGCCTCTTTTGGGTCACACTCATTCAGGATCGGAGCTGCCACATCTGCAGCTCAGCACGGGATGGCAGAAGCAGGGATAAAGGCCGTAGGGAGATGGCGGTCCCGCGCATTCAAGGCATACGTGAGGTCCCACCTGCAGTAAAAGACAGCAGCGCGCCAGGGTGGCCCCAGCAGCACAGAGCTGACCATTGTGACCATTAATTCAGCAGGGAAAAGACCGCGGCTGGTGCTGGTGGTAGGCCACTCTTTTGTGTCCAGGATGCAGATATGGTGGCAGCAGCGAGGCTGCAAGCGGAAAGGAAGGCCAATGGAAACATGCATCCGCTGGTTGGGCAAGCCTGGGATGAAATGGGAGCAGCTGACGGCGGAGCTGGAGAGAGTGCAAGCATGCGCGCCCTGGCTCCCCGACATCTTGATCATCCACCTGGGGGGGAACGACCTGGTGAGCAGGGGTAGGAAAGCGCTCCTCCAAGACATCCAGAGAGACCTCACAGAGATGGCCAGGGCATTCCGGAACACGGCTGTCATATGGTCGGAGCTCATTAGCAGACGGGAATGGCGTGAGTGGCGGAGTCAAGGAGAGCGGTGGAGAACTCCAGGAGGAAACTGAACATAGCCACAAGCAAGTTCTGCAGAGTCAACGGGATGGAGAGCGTGAGGCACGGGCTCATCCACCCAGGCCGACCGGAGCTCTATGCAAGCGATGGAGTACATCTCTCTAAAGAAG
This sequence comes from Lissotriton helveticus, assembly GCF_964261635.1. Taxonomy (NCBI): domain Eukaryota; kingdom Metazoa; phylum Chordata; class Amphibia; order Caudata; family Salamandridae; genus Lissotriton; species Lissotriton helveticus. Next base: position 348,493,720 of record NC_136059.1, read on the forward strand.
GGATGGAAGTGTTCTGGAGCAACCTATAGGGTGCAATGGCGCTGGCAGGGTGCAAGTAAAAAAATAAAAAAAAATAAAAACAGGAGGAGAGAGGAAGCAAATTTTCGGACATTGTGGGGGAGCCGCAGGAAGACGTAAGCCTCCCTAGCGGTGTGGCGGATAATAAGGAAAACAATGGTTGCTACGGAGGCACACCGTCGAGCGGTGTTTAAGAATGGGCACCCTCACACTGGGATGCCGGACGGCAGGGTGAGGGGCCAACCAATGAGAATGGGGGTAGCAAACGGAGACGGCACTCGCTGCCCAGCCCCTGCCGGTTGGCAGGGCACAACAGAAACCAACAAGGTGGCGAGTATGGTCCTAACTCCGGGAAGGAAGCTACCCCCGTGCAAAGTAAGCGCTGAGACAACCCAAAAGAACTAACGAACGAACTGCCAGTCCAAAGGGAACGGATGTCAGACGGGATCAGCAAACACGGACTGATGATTTATGACCATGTATGACAATTACTAAATAGTATTTTATGGCAAGAACTACATGTGACGTATGACAAACAGTATTCGCATGTATTGTAATAAAACTGCGGCCAACACTGACCACTAAGAAACCAAAACAGGTGTTGGCTTGTTCATTCAAAAGGACCGGAATAGGTCCTATGCATGTGTGTACATACTCTGGGGGTTTAGGGCATAGTGCGAGGGTTATCGCAGAGGCCGCCCCCACAGGGGGCTTAGAGGGCCGGCGCCCTAAACCGCGCCCGGGCCCCCCCCTCCCCGGAGAAACCGGTTCGGGGCACTCCCAGAAGCGGGAAAGTCCGTGCCACCCCTCCAGACACCCCCGCTAGCTGCGCCAGGCAGGCGCCGGGCCCGCCGGCCAATGGGGTCATCGCGGGGGTCAAACCCCCCAATAGGAGAGAGGGGCCAGCTAGCCGGGAATGCAAAAATGGGGGCATAAAAGCGCCGCGCCTGAGTCCAGCTGGCATCTCGAACCAGGGGCGGCGGCAGCACGGCGTTGGAATCTTGACCCAACCACCCACACCGAAGAACAGCAATGTCGCAGTGCTGGAACACGGGCAGGGACGGGGCAACAATATGGCGGATAATAAGGAAAACAATGGTTGCTACGGAGGCACACCATCGGGCGGTGTGTAAGAATGGGCACCATCACACTGGGATGCCGGACGGCAGGGTGAGGGGCCAACCAATGAGAAAGGGGGTAGCAAACGGAGACAGACGTCAGACGGGATCAGCAAACACGGACTGATGATTTATGACCACGTATGACAATTACTAAATAGTATTTTATGGCAAGAACTACATGTGACGTATGACAAACAGTATTCGCATGTATTGTAATAAAACTGCTGCCAACACTGACCACTAAGAAACCAAAACAGGTGACCGGAATAGGTCCTATGCATGTGTGTACATACTCTGGGGGTTTGGGGCACAGTGCGAGGGTTAGATATACCGTTTTGCTCTCTCTATATCCGTAGCATGCAGTGCATTCTAAGCTGATTAACTTGGAAGAATGGGGGTTTGCACTATATTTCGCCCTACATCTATGAGTAAACACATGTGCCCACAGAATGGGTTAATAACATTTGCTGCCATATCATTAGATGGTGAGCATCGATTTATCACTTCAAGATGGTGACCGCACAGTCGTGAGACCGCCAGTTTGCTTTCCATTGATGTACGCGAGTTTAAAGATCGCCGCGTTTGGCGCGTCTGATGTTCGTTTATTCGGCATTGACACTGGAGTTCATATGACCTAAGACACGGCGAGGCAGGTAGGTTTCTTATACCTCACCAGATATGGTATTTGGCTGCTAATGATTTGGCACCCAGCCAACTCACTCGAATTCTTTTTACTTATTTCCCAGAGCAAGAACATTATTATTCCATTATTGCGGCCGATGTGCTGGGCACCAATATTGGGTGTTTTCTGCAGCTAAGTAGGTATGTGATTAGAGATATATTTTAACACCACTTTAACAGCACATTAAGAAATGTAGGACTTATCTCCGCTTTCTCTCTACATTAGCGATACAAAAGGGGATGATGGACGGAGCGTTTGAGCAAATCAAACACTCACCCCCAGTCAACTGATCTGGGTTTAATCCATCACCATTCTTTAGCCCACTCAGCCACCCCATTTCAGACATGGCTATATGCAAATCAGTCTGACCCTGTGCCTCATGGGAACAGTCCAGCCCGAACTGCCAAGCCATGTCTTCCATGGACCGGAAACAAGCATCCTGGGACCGGTTTCGGATTCATAATCCTCATCAGCCAGGCTATCTTGAATCCAGTGGCCAAGTGAGCAAGGGTCTCACGTCTGAGCATACCATGCCACACTTAGGGCGAACAAAGCGATACAAAAGGGGATGATGGACGGAGCGTTTGAGCAAATCAAACACTCACCCCCAGTCAACTGATCTGGGTTTAATCCATCACCATTCTTTAGCCCACTCAGCCACCCCATTTCAGACATGGCTATATGCAAATCAGTCTGACCCTGTGCCTCATGGGAACAGTCCAGCCCGAACTGGCAAGCCATGTCTTCCATGGACCGGAAACAAGCATCCTGGGACCGGTTTCGGATTCATAATCCTCATCAGCCAGGCTATCTTGAATCCAGTGGCCAAGTGAGCAAGGGACTCACGTCTGAGCATACCCTGACACACTTAGGGCGAACAAAGCAATACAAAAGGGGATGATGGACGGAGCGTTTGAGCAAATCAAACACTCACCCCCAGTCAACTGATCTGGGTTTAATCCATCACCATTCTTTAGCCCACTCAGCCACCCCATTTCAGACATGGCTATATGCAAATCAGTCTGACCCTGTGCCTCATGGGAACAGTCCAGCCCGAACTGCCAAGCCATGTCTTCGATGGACCGTAAACAAGCATCCTGGGACCGGTTTCGGATTCATAATCCTCATCAGCCAGGCTATCTTGAATCCAGTGGCCAAGTGAGCAAGGGACTCGCGAGGCAGGTAGGTTTCTTATACCTCACCAGATATGGTATTTGGCTGCTAATGATTTGGCACCCAGCCAACTCACTCGAATTCTTTTTACTTATTTCCCAGAGCAAGAACATTATTATTCCATTATTGCGGCCGATGTGCTGGGCACCAATATTGGGTGTTTGCTGCAGCTAAGTAGGTATGTGATTAGAGATATATTTTAACACCACGTTAACAGCACATTAAGAAACGTAGGACTTATCTCCGCTTTCTCTCTACATTAGGCATCTGGCTCAGCAGCTTCTCATTGCATGTGTTTACATGTTGGTTATCCACCAGTAGTTATATATAATTTTTTCCTTGCATAAGGACGAAGTGCATGACTCGTGAGGCTCCGCGCTTAGCAAGGTATTGACAATGTGCTACCTGGAACGTTTGTTTATTTTCGTGGGTATAAGGCCTGCACATTTATTTTAGGGTGATATTCAGTGCATTATACAGATTTAAGATATATATCACGTGCATCTATCACGTGACAGTGATCTCCAGACAGTGGCTGACATCTAGTAAGCTGGACATTTTTTACTATTGAGCAGGTTTTTGGTGGCGTTAGGTGTTGGGATGCACTTATGGGCACATCATTGATTTGCAATAGCCTTTGCGTACATTTATTCATAATCAGGTTTCTACATGTTGGTGGACTACTGGTTTTTTACTTTCTCCTATAAATTTTTCATGATGGTCGTATTTTACTGCTTTCACCGTAGTTCTCTTTATTCCTTAGCATGTACGAGTTTCACTGGTTTTTCTCTATTGGTTGCACTTACTTTAACAGTTTGCGCTTTAATCTTGCCATGTTTTTGTGCATTTCTGGTGAGCAGGTAGTTATCCGTGTATATTAATACTGTTATAATACCATGTTTTACCAACAGCACTCAATTAGGTCTCGCCTGAGCCAATGCACTTGTGCATTGCTCAGGCAACATTATATTAAGCGGGAAAAAAAAATTCTACCAAAACGGCTGCTGATCGCATACAGTTCATGTGATCTATGCACGTGCCCACCATCGCCAGCCACATAACACATCACCATTTGTCTGTGCCTCGGCATCAGACTTCAAAGGCTGCCGCTCCCCCGCCCCCTGCATGCACATCGCGCACCACCATTTGTCTGTGCCTCGGCATCAGACTTCAAAGGCTGCCACTCCCCCGCCCCCCTGCCACAGCAATGGCGAGAGCTTGTTTTTTTTTTATCTCTGTCCTTCTCAAACTCACCAGTCTCCCATTCCCAATCACTTTACGCAGGCTCTTTTTACCCCCCCCCTTCCCTGTATGTTCCGATTTTGTCCTACTTCACTCCCCTCCCACTTCTGAACTTTCCCCATCTCTCACAATCTCATATAGTTTGACCGGCTCTTCCCCCCTCCACTTCTCTCACTTCAATCTCTTGATTCCTCCCCCATTCCTTCCACCCTGCTTTGTCAATCTCTCACACTCTCCTTTTCTCCCCTTCCATGTATTCCAGTCACTTCTTCCAGTACAATTATTCTCCTTCTTTCACGTTTCACTTACGTCTTTCTCTCTGTTTTCTCTGATCTTTTACTTTATCGAAACCCTCACTCCCGTCCATTGCATCTGCTTTTATTTATTATCAAAATAATTATGGGTCTTGGGGGTGCTCTGGAGCCATGGGCAGCACACACATTCCAGCAATCCAGCGAGATGATGGAGCCCCCGAGCCCTACTCTTCACCACTTCCCATCCAACCCCTCCTTCCACTCGGCAGCCTCGTATACTCCACTCTCTGTCCAGTCTGATGTTTGTAAACTGTTCAGTGCATCTCTTTTTTGGACCCTCACCTTCTACAATTTACACCCTGCTGTCTTCCTTTGCTCCTGCCCTCATTTGCTGTGTTTTCGCTCAAAATCCCCTTCTAAGCAAAGAACCCTCTTTTAACTTGTGTCCTTCAAATCCCCTTGCAGCTGTCTTCTCCTCTTTTCTGCATATTCATAGCACAAGACTACAGACCACCAAGTACTCTTTCTCTCTTCAATGCTGAATTTTCGTTCGCAACCTAAAGCATTCTGGGAAGTGTAGTACTAGTCCACTTCAGTTGCTCTATCCCGAAAATGATGATTGGTAAAAGAAAAGGCCACCAACAGCTGGAGCACTGCTGCTTGTTTAGTTTGCAAAGCTCATTACTTAATAGAGTGTTCCTCTATAAACTCTTTCAAAGAGAGTGGCGAGCGCATTTGACTGCACGTCTATGGCACAATTACACAACATTCATTTGGCACAACATTAATTTGGCTTTTAGTGGGGATAGCGGTTCTTTCTTGCACGACTGTGTGTTTGCGAGGATGGTGGCCTCTGGCTGCAGCCTTCCGCTCCTCCCTTTGCCCAACAAGGATGGCCGTGGAGGGGAGCAATTGACAAGGCCTCATTCCCCGCCCAAGAATCAATGCTTGCGACCCTTGGAGCCAGATGGATGCCACGTCTGTTGCAATGTTGACACAACTGGCCAATAACCAGACCCACAGATGCTCTACCCCTCGAACTCTGTATTGCTTTGATAAAAAAGTTCAGCTATCCTGGCATATGGATCGGGTCCAGAGACCAGGACTCTTGTAAGAAACAGATGTTGCAATTGTCTATGAACTTGTTTTAGTCTGGGAGGGTCGTTTTAGATCTAAGTATGGCCACGTTCCATGAAATAAAGTGCAGTTCATTGGTCTCGGAAGATACAAGACCCTGTACAAGAACGGTGGTCTCAGACATATCGGACAGAGTGTTGGTAAAGGTAGATAGAAGGTTCAAAATGGTACCATCACTAGAAGTAGACTCGCTGACATGTGGAAGGTCACAGCTGAGAACAACCAGAGACAGCCAGGAGTATTTGCTTGTCGGGTCCACCCCCCAGATATTAAAGGGCAAGAGAGTGTGAGATTTGGTGGCCGCAAGGATGATGGGTCACAAAATGGGAAGCCCACCACCCTAAGTCAGTCGATGTCACTGAGCGTTGGGGTAGAATTAGCAGACATTGTACAAGGTCTCTTAGGTAGATGCTGATGTGGCCTGGTATAATCAAATTGAATACTTGAATGGCAGGAGGGACTGGTCCTGGTATCCAAGGTCACCAAGTTGTCAACAGTGTCCTTGGAACTGAGAATCTGTTCTAACGTGTCATAGTTAGAATTAGGGCAAATCGCTCTTTTAACAACAATGATATCATTGTGAATAAAAGAATAGCAACTCCTAACATGATGTATGCAGTGTGCCACTTTGTTCTTCAAAGAATCTTCCCTTTCGCAGCTCACCGTTGTGGTCAACTTGGGAACGTTAATCATCAGAATACATTTGGCATAAGTGACCGGAGCGATGCACCTTGTTTGGGCCCCTAAGGTCTGAGTGCCAGAGATTGAAGATATTACCATGTCTAGGCCAGAGGCCCTTAGGGCCCCATCATTAAAAACACAATGCTCTCAATTGATAGTGACAGCACTGCGTAATATATGAAGAGAATTCATATTCATGGGGCCGATACTTTGGGCAGGGAGACCAAGGGTGGACTTGAGCCAGTCGCATATGAAATACTCTGACTAAGCAACGCATGATGTTTACTGAGGGCTAAAAGCTGGCTCATAGAGTCCATCAGTGATGAACCATAGATTCAAGCACCCCGACTTCAGCCTTCAGCTCTAAAATAAGAGCAAAGTACTGGGTCTGGTCTGGCAGAGGGGTAATGGTAGTTTCCTGAGCTGTATGAAAACACACAGAGGTATTGTTGTAAACCTGGTCCATCCCCAACTTGGACAAAGGGATAAAGCGATTACTGCAAAGTAAAACATCCTCAGGTGGGGCTTGTGGGACTTGGGCAGGGTCAAAAGGCACTGGTACAATAGTTAAATGAACTGTCACCTTAGTGTGTTGTGCCTGGGCGTGTTTGCTATAACTCTTAAACAAACCGGGTAGACTTTTTTCTAATTAGAGCAGCCAGGAAGTGGAGGACTAGTGGGGTATAGGAGCAAACGACTCAAGATGGTGCAAGTATCTCTTCACACGCACACAGTTCCCGCCTACATGTTTTTGTTGTCTTTTTCGCAAAGCTGTCCACCCCTTCAATGGCCTTCCTTATTCCCATTGTGAGTCGTAATGAACTAATGGGTGAACTCCACAAAAAAACAATGTCTCTGAAATGTTCAGTTATGCAGAGCAAAATAAGGTCTGAGATTACAAGGCACAACATGTATTTGTTTTCCAGACTATTTTCAATCCATAAGGCAGAATATATCTAAAGTAGTGGTTGCTACTCGTGTTTGAATATAGCTTTTTGTAATACATTTTGCCTGGTCGTAGATGTCTTCTCAACAAGTTTCAGTTTCAGTTTTAGAGCTGGGATTGTGCTTTTGTTCAGAAGCCATAGGAAATAATGGATGTGCCAGCAGGGGAATGTTTGACACATTTAGTAGATTACATTTTGCTTTAGGGCTAATTTTATCCCACACTGCAATTGTGTGTTTTATAGTATTTATTTCCATATTTGTAGAAGTAGTATTTGACCAAAGAACCTTCCTAAGAGAAACAGGGTCTGCAAAATCTTTCTTCACTTTAAAAAGTATAGAAAATTTCGAGGTGGAATAATATTTCAGCACAGTGTGCCTGGGAACAGAGGTAATATAAATACATATTAGGGATCACAAATCTGCATTTGTGATATGGCAGCATCATAGTTTTCCAGACAATTCTACCATTTTTCCTGCCCGTCTAAGCTTATTAAGTAGAGTTTAATTGTTGGTAGATCCTTTTCTTTAACTGAATGGGGATGCTATCAAAGTAATATAGGAATTTTGAGATGATTACCATTTTTATTAGTCCAATCCTTCCAGCCACTGTGAGGGACATTTTTGGCCATCTAGATATGGAATCTTCCAAGTTGTTAATTGCTTTTCTGTAGTTAAGGGTCCTGATTTCCTCTACCCTAAGGCTAATCCAAATGCCCAAACACTTAATGAAGGATTTGTACCAATCAAATGGGTAGTCTAATTCATAGCTATGCGTATTGCCTGTGAGTGGAGACACTGAATTTGCTTCAATTGATTACCAGCTGAGATAGGACGCCACATCTGGTAGCCTGACAATTGTGCCAAGACTAATCTGTGGATCTCTAATATAAAAGGTTATGTTGTCTGTGTGGAGCGATCCCAAGTGATTTGCCTTTGAACCGTAAAGCATGTTGGGCATGGTGGTGTCTCAATACTGCCAACAGTGGTTCTAAGGTAAGTGCCAATAGCACAGGAGATGGAAGGCAAGGCCTGCCTGGAGCCTTTGCAATGGGTATTTGGGCTCAGAATCCGCCATTCCTAAAGATCCTTCCCATTGGCAACTTATATAATAGCCCAATCAGAGAAAGGAAAGGTTGGGGTATGCCCAAATGACTTAGCACTGCCATAAGATAACTTCACACTAAACAGTCGAACACCTTCAGCCTCTACAACTCCATACTATTGGGGGTTTAGTCTGTTTTAGAAGCTTTTTAATGATGGCTGCCCACATGGAGGGTGCTAGACTGCCAGTCTCAACTGCCTCACCAAATACCTTCAGCAGATATGGCCCTCACAAGTCCAGGTATGTCTAATACATTTCAGCAGAGAGTCCTTCTGACCCAGTTCTTCTTGCTGTTGAGCAGACTGCATTGGATACTTGACCTCCCCAATCGTGAGTGGCTGAGGCAAAAATTCTCTTTGCGCATTACTCAGCCAGCCAATGGCTATATCTGCCAGGTGTTCGTGGGTACACTCTAGCTGTTTATGTATTTAGTGCTGCATAGTTCTGTATAGTACTTATAAAATAAATATGTCTTTTATTTAATTTGGTTTATATTAGGATTTATCATTGCCCATTATTTGGATTATGTCAATGGCAGCCCAAAGTTTTATCAGTGAGGCTAGGGTTTTTCTGGCTGTCTCGCTCTTCCCATATGCCCCTGCCTAAGCATATTTGCCTAGGTAGTTTGCTTACCACTTCGCTATTTCATCATATTATGTGATTTTACCTCTAATTTCTTCTCTAATCTTGTTGCTATCCTGTGCTGCTATGCGTGTTTCAAGCTGTTAAATGTCTCTCTCTAGTGTCGTCAAATGTTGACGTAGTACTATTTTGAGTACTCTGTGATGCTTGGCAATGCAGTGTCCTCTAATCACATATAGTGACCATCTCCCTGACCAAACCCTTATTTACTTCAAAGTAGTGATGCAGTTCCATGTGAATGTGTGAATGTCTGCGAAGAATCAGGAGAATTCTTGATGATAGTCTCCACAATCTCGCTGTCATTACTGTTGCCAGCTATGATATATCAAGAACCACTGGGGAGTGGATGGAAAGCATGTTGCCTAAGTGGTGTGTGTCTTTTACCTATGTGTTTACATCACGTGTTATGAGCCAGTAATCTAGTCTAGACCACATGTTGTGAGTGTCCGAGTAATATGTACCTTCTTTTGCACTGGGTTGTCTATATCATGATAAGTCAAGTGATTGAGCTCATATGGTTCAGAACAATGCTCAGATTGGGTCCACCCCTCAATAGCCCCAATTCTGCATACCAGGAAGGCACAAAAGCATTAAACTGGCTACCTACGAGGCCTGAATTCAGCTAAAAATGGTATGTATCACCCACAAAGCGCTCCACTACGATACACCAAGATACCTTGCACAAAAAATTGAATTATCAGGAGGAAGCAGACCAGCCAGGAGTGCCAAGGAGCTATTGTTGAGACCACCCATTTTCAGGAAGAAGAAAACATATGACAGAGCTTTCTCAGGAGCAGCCCCCAGAATCTGGAACTCACTCCCTCCAAACATTAAGAAAATTCCAAACACAGCAACATTAAAGAGGGAAGCTAAGATCTTCCTGATGAGTAATTTCCTTACATAGGTAAGAGTTCATCACTAGCACCGTGACAGAGATGTTACCAATACAGAACATCAATGTAAGTAAAGAGAAAGTCACCGGCGGTAGGATACTACTCCTGACACAGGACTGTAGAACGCAGATTGCACAGGATGAAGGCAGTTAAGAACTTTTGCATACTGGAAGTCCCAGTACACCTTGACACCAAGTTATATCCTAAATCTACCTCATGTCACTGTATATATATTTTTATGCTTAACTCCTGAAGGCTGTATACTTACCTACCTCATATCATTATGAATCTTTATATTATATAAGTTTTATCTCTAACATACTGCATGTAATGTAAAGCGCTCTGATACCTAAGGGTCTTGTTCGACTATATAAAACTCTATAAATAAATAAATAAAAGATTGAGTGATGTAAAGGGTAGGGGGAAAGGAACTGCAAGGAAGGAGACCTGTAAAAAAATAAAGGCCCACATGCATCAAGCATTTTTGTAGTCGCAAACGGTGCGATTCCTTAAAATCGGCCGTTTGCGAATGCAAAAGTGCTTGTTGGGATGCATCAAGCCATTTTAGAAGTCGCATCTTTTTTACGATTTCTAAAATTGCGTTAGCATTTAAGAAATCGCAATTGTGCGATTTCTTAAATGCTATGCATCATTACAGAAAAATATGCGTTTTTTAAAATTGGAAGTGCAAATTACCACGAAGTTCAACTTCGTGGTAAATTGCGAAATTGATTAAAAATGCACAAAAATGCATTTTTTAAACTGTAAAGTTACACACACACATGTCCTTAGGACATGTGTGTATGTAACTTATGCTGAAAAGTACATTTCATGGGTGCAGGGGGGGGTCATTTTGACCCCCCTCTCCACCCTTGAAATGCATTGATGAATTGCAATTGCACATTGCGAATTCGCAATTCCCATTCATTCCTATGGGCATTTTGGCCCATAGGAATGAATGGGAATTGTGAATTCGCAATTTAAAATTCGCATTTTTTATGCATTTCGGTAAAAATAGCGATTTTTACCGATTTGCAAAAAAAATAAGAAAAAATTCATGCATAGGCTTTTGCGAATTCTAAATTGCGAATCGTTATTTTTCGCAATTTAGAACTCGCAAAAGCCGATATTGATGCATGTGGGCCAAAGTCAATTAAGTTATCCATTCTCACTGCTATTCGAAGACAACTTATATATATTGTTTTGCTATGAAAATACCTATCATATGGGGTGCTGCCTTATGGAACCAACGACTTTTCCTATGCACCACATTTATCTCATATATCCTTCCTTGCTGATATGCACAAAAATGCGAATCACAAGTAAACTGAAAAATCCTCATTCAAACCTTTGTGGTACTAGTGTAAGGCAGACCATGTGCTGTATAGAAATTTATACATACCATGCACAAACTGTAAAGTCCCATGTATGTTTGTCAACGATGAATATTCTCATCAACAAACAAAGTAATGTCACCAAACACCAGATTCAGAAAATCCTTTCTTTTCTTTAATGGGAATATGCAGCCAGTGAACCCAAATCAACAAAAATCCTTTAGATAAACGATAGTTACTGAGAATGTTATTCGCAAAGTGTTCATTTATCTCCCAAGTTTAAATGCCACAAGGAAAAAACTCCCCTTAAAAAAAATAAATTAAACAGTTTTCTATTTAGTAGTTAGGAAAAAGGTAAGAAATAAAAAAAGTATTACGTTAAATAGTCACTTATCTGTATAATGTCAGAAGCCCAGCACGCTTTGCCAACAGGATAATAATTACAGCTAAACAGGCTTATAGAGTTCAAAAGGTCATTATACTTCCACAAAAAGGAAATAAATCAAGCACTCTGCTGATAGGTATAGAAGAACAACCAGAGAAATCCTCCCCTGGTACTTTAACAGGAAACTTGAGAGGGACAGCAAAAGGCAGACCTCCTTTAGCCATCAAAATTCACAGTTCCTTTTACTGGAAACATAGAAATGCTGCCAAAGCCGGCAGCCAAAAATCCTCACTTCTTCAGCCAGGGCCGGACTGGAAACTGAAAGCCGCCCTGGCAAAATTTGCCAGACCAGCCCCCATCACGCGCGTAGCGTGTGAGCGCAGCTAGCTAGCCCAACCGCTACTAGGGTGGTTTGGGGGGACTCTCCCCCCCTAGAAAATTTTGGAAAATTACAGACCTAAATGGTGAACTTTAAAGCACATTTTTCATTGCATATTTGTATCAACTTTCAAAGCACAATAAATAGTAGATGGTGACCTTAAAGAGCACCAGGTTACCCATTGTGATTCCCGGACCCACGAAAACGTCTGGTATGCCTGAGAATCTGTGCATTTTTGAAGGCCTCTACATGTTGGTGCATGCAGATAGAAACAATGCAGAGCTGCTGTGCAGTTGCGGTTGTCATGCATGATTCGCTAATATTTTTAAAAAAATACTACGAGGACTGCATGTCAGAGATTGCGAAATGTCAAAAACAATTGTATTGTATTGTATTGTATTTTGCTCTTGTATGGCGCGACTGCCACCCTACGGGTATCCTGG